>NC_133503.1:194046153-194671730 GCF_049354715.1 Callithrix jacchus
TTCCCAAATTTGTCTAGTTAGTTAATACATGAAACAGAACTGGACATCCATTAGGAATTCATATCTATAAAAAGAGCCAATGGTATCTTCTGCTTGTGGTTTGTAAAATTGAGATTTCAGCAGAATGATTAGTAAAGACTAATTGTCGCCTCCTTCCCCCACCTCCCCGGCCTGCTGCCTTCAATTTCTGATTCACTTGGTCTTGGATGGGGCACAAAAACTTGTATTTTAATTCCCTGGTGGATACCAATACTGTGGATCTGGAAATCCCACTTTGAGAATGACTGCTGTAACCTATTAAATGCATTTTACTTATTTATTAAAAATTTTTGATTCTTTATTTTAATAGGTTTTTAGGGAGCAGGTGGTGTTTGGTTACATATATAAATTCTTCAGTGGTGATTTTTGAGATTTTGGTTGCCCATCACCTGAACAGTGTACACTGTACCCAATGTGTAATCTTATCCCTCCTCCCCCCAATGCTTTCTCCTGAGTCCCCAAAGTCCAATGTGTTATTCTTCTGCCTTTGCATCCTCATATCTTAGCTCCCACTTACAAGTGAGAAACTACAATGTTTGGTTTTCCATTCCTGAGTTACTCTACTTAGAATAATAATCTCCAGTATCATCCAGGTTGCTGCAGATACCATTATTTTGTTCCCTTTTATGGCTGAGTAATATTCCATGATAAATATATACCACATTTTCTTTGCCCACTCGTTGATTGATGGGCATTTTGGCTGATTCTACATTTTTGCATTTGCAAATTGTGCTGCTGTAAACGTGTGTGCAAGTATCTTTTTTGTAGAATGATTTATTTTCCACTGGGTAGATACATTAGAAAATTGGCCAGGTGCAGTGGCTCACACCTGTAATCCCAGCAATTTGGGAGGCATAGTTGGGAGGATCACTTGAGGCCAGGGCTTCCAGACCAGCCCGGGCAACACAGGGAGAACCCATCTCTACCAAAAAATTAAGAAGTCAACTGAGTGTGCTGGCTGTGCCTGTAGTCCCAGATCCATGGGAGGCTGAAGTGGGTGGGTCATTTGAGCCACTAGTTCAAAGCTATAGTGGGCTATGATAATGCCACTGAACTTCAGCCTGGGTGACAGAGTGAGACTTTGGCTCTACAAAATGAAAAATAGAAAATAAATATAAAATAAAAGAGTTAACATGTATTGAGTGCTTACTATGGATTAAAAATAGAAAAGTAAAAGAGCTAACATTGTTGAGCACTGACTAAGAGCTTTTCTAAATACTTTACATAAAGAACTGCACTTAAATCTATAACAAGTCTGTGAGGTTGGCCTTGGTTTTAGCCATGTTTTACCGAGGAGGAAAGTTCTGGTTTTAGCCCCTTTTTTATAGTTGGAAAAATGGAAAGTCAAAGCATTCAAGACCCTTTTCTAAGTCACCTGGGATGACTAGAAAGTGGCAGATCTGGGATTTATACCTAGTATAGGTTCAAACCTCATGCTTGTAACACCAGGGAAAAATAGATCTTTGTAAGTTAACTCTTTTGTATGTTTACTAATTGTATAATTTTCCCACTGTACATTTTTATATGTTGCCAATTCTACTTTTCTGAGCTATGTCATGTATAAAATACCACACTTTTAATAATATTCCATGTGATTACAGATGGAGTCATACACTTAGTTTTCCTTCAATCTATAAATACTCAAGAAATAAACAAGGAACAAGTTACTACCTAAAAGATTACACTTGTAAAAAAAAATCTCCTTGTTATAATGGACAGTAAAGAAAACAAGGCCAGAAATTTTATAGTTAGCATGATACTACCTATAAGAAAAAATTATATATGGAAACAAACAAATTTGAAAAGTTAGTATCCCATACTGCTAACATCCACAAGAGAAAGGGATATATAATATTTGGGAGTATTTTGAAGCACATTTTACACCAGATTGTGGGCTGTTTCTTTAACAAGAACTGGAGGCAGTATATTTGACTAGAGTGAGAAATGAATCATTTTATTAGAATTCCTTTTGCATTTTAAATCAGTGCAGATAAGTGACTGTTCCATAAGAAGTCTCTCCCTCTCTCTCTCTCTCTATCTGTCTATCTAGAGTCTTGCTTTGTTGCCCAGGCTGGAGTGCAGTGGTGCAATCCCAGTTCACTGCAACCTCTGCCTCTTGGGTTCAAGTGATTCTCCTGCTGCAGCCCCCAGAGTAGCAGAGATTACAGGCACCTGCCACCACGCCTGGATAATTTTTTTTGTTTTTAGTGGAGACAGTGTTTTGCCATGTTGGCCAGTCTGGTCTTGAACTCTTGATCTCAGGTATCTACCTGCCTTGACCTCCCAAAGTGCTGGGATTCCAGGTGCGAGCCACTGAAACTGGCTAAGAAGTCTTTTTTTTTTCTAAGTGTTTAATCCATGTCCAAGTTCACTCCAGAACAAAAGTTGAAGCAGAGAGAAGTGTTAGCAAAGTCTTTGAGGCAAAGCTAACTTACGTGTTTCTTAGAATATTTAGCTCACTGACAACTCTCAGACTTCATTTTATTTGGATATCAACCTTCTAAAGAGGAAGGCCTCACTCCTGTTTTCAAATGTGAAACCAAGAATTCAGATTTTAAATAGATGTCGCCAGGTCTTATCACATAGAATCACCCTCAGGATTTCTTTTTCTTTTTTGAGACAGAGTTTTGCTCTCGTTGCCTAAGCTGGAATGCAATGGTGGGATCTTTGCTCACTACAACCTCTGCCTCCCAAGTTCAAGCGATTCTCTTGCCTCAGCTTCCTGAGTAGCTGGGATTATAGGCCAAACCACCATGCCAGGGTAACTTTTTGTATTTTTAGTAGAAACAGGGTTTCACTGTATTGGCCAGGCTGGTCTCGAACGCCTGACATCAGGTGATCTGCCCACCTTAGCCTTCCAAAGTTCTGGGATTACAGGTGTGAGCCATCATGCCCAGCCCACCCTCAGGATTCCTGCCTCCTGCTCTTATGTGCTGTACACTGTTCCCTGGGTTTTTCTTTAAGAATGTGAGATTTTGGTGCATACAACAAGCTGATGTAACTGTGGGAGTCAGCAGTTATTTACAACAAACTTGGGGTTTTCCCTTTTTCTACAGGATGTTCCTGCCCATCACATTAACTGAGGAAGGTGAAAATGGCTTACCAATATGAACGATGTAAAAGCGGTAGGATCCTGTCTTTATATTCCTGCCATTTAAGAATAAAAAGACAGATGTTACTTTTTTTATTGGTGAGGGAAAGTAAAGTACAAACTCTCTGTATGAGGTGGTGCTATAAAATTCACTGCTATGCAGAAGCCTGCATGTTGTGAACACATCCATTCTTACAGGCAGTGTGGATGCAGAATGCTCTCCAGAATGATGTGTGAGCTTCCCCACCCTCTACGGTCCAGATCACTAAGCCTTGGCACCTCAAAGTGAGGGCCCAGGCCTAGGAACATTGACATCCAAATCTTGTTAGACATACAGGATCTCAGGTCCATCCCAGAGTTGCTGGGTCAGAATCTTCATGTTGGCAAGACTCTAAACCACGTAAATACACATCAGGTCTTGAGAAAAGCTGCTTTGAGTGATCTATTGATTGTAAAAACTGGTGCCTCCATGAAGCAAGAGATGAAGTCTCCCTAAGTGAAAATGCTGATGTCCAGAGCAGAGTCTTTTGCCAGGGACAGGAAGCTTCACGAGCTGCCATGGAAGGGAAGAGCTGTGCGGGGTGCTGGGCTTAGCTGGGGCTGTGCTACCTGCTGTCTGCTGTCTCACGCTGGACCTCTGTGCCGTAGTCAAGGCTACAGGGTGCTTGCTGCCTGAGGTCCAGTGACTTTTGTTCATTATTCACAGTGAAGCCAGCCAGGAGGACATTTGCTTCTGGGGCATCTGTGGGCTCTCAGTCCCACCCTAGGTGGAGGGAGTCATGAGGTAATGTCCCCTTAGGACTTCAAGGACCATTCCCTAGTGTAATTTATATTAAAGGGCTGTTGAAGCCCATTAACTGATAACTCAGAAATATAAGCACTGGCTATCATATTGCTTCCTAGAAAATATGCTTAAATATTTGCACTGAAAGTCTTGCATTTGACAGAAGAATTACTATAAATTCAATATTTTGTACAAAATGGCTGACCTTTCATGCACATAAATGTGAGCTCCTCTGGACTCGTCTTAGCCTAGAGTGAGAGTCTTTGTGAACTTGCATTTCCACCTTTCCCCCTCTCCGCCCCCTGGGGCTGCCATTTCATGGGAACACTAGTGGCTGGTGTTCAAGTTTCCACTAATTGCTTTATTATTTCATAAAGAGGCATTAATTGCTAACATAATTTCACGTTCTCCTCTGAATGCATGCTTCTTTTATGCAAAGTGACTACTTCAAACTCTTTCCCACCTCCCACCTTCTTTTTCTCCCGTCTGTAGAGAAACAACAAGCAACCCCTCTCTGGGGCCACGGGAAGTCTCTTGCTGTAACATCTGATCTGGATCCTTCCTTGACCAAATAAAAATTGATTCAGTGAAATACTGATTAAACTTTATTTCCTGACTAGCAAATATCCTTTTTTCTTAAACCCCTTCTTGATTTTGTTTTGTGATTTTGAACCTGTAGAAATAATTGGAAATGATAGAACAAAAAGTTTTTGTACACAGTTTTCTTTCTGTTAATTTCACCACTCTCAGTTGGTGAGTTGCCTGATTTATTCATAAAGTTTCAGCCCCTGGCAAAGTGGATGACCTGCAGTAGGTGCTCAGTAGCTCAATAAAAAGTTGCTTTATAATTCAAAGAACTTTAATATCCTTTTGATTGAGAGAGTATTTTAAAATTTTGGAATTGAAGTTGGGTTGAAGAATGTTCTCTCAAAAACAGTTGGGAATTAAATACCTTATGTTTCCATGACTGTTATTCAGGTTCCTTGGGAAACTGACTCAGATATGGAGAATAGTTTATTGGGATTGCTCTTGAGGCCAACACCAGAGGAGGTGGGGAGATGGGGGAAGAGAGGAAGGAGGGAGTGGAGGGAGGGGGCTGAGGGATGGGGAGGGAAAGAGCCTACAAGCCTGGCAGAAGGAGAAGTTGGGCTGTGGTGTAGTCACAACCAAGGTGTCAGTTGCCCTGTAGGGCAGCTCTGGAGCTGGGGGAGCCCTTCGGGATTGTTTGGAGGTGGTGCAAGGGAGCTGTGCCTTTCTGTGTCCACAGCCAGCCAGTTATAGAGGGCTCTGGGAAGCCATCCCTGGAGGGGAGCATACTGATCAGCCCTTCCTGAAGGGGTTGGCAGCTGGGTATTGCCAGGAGGTGGCTGTAGACCCAGCAGCTGGGGGAACAGTTTGGGAGGCACGTGGCAACACAGACTGCAGTTAGTGTGTCTTGAAATAACGTGGCTGGACTTAATTTGGTGTACAAGCCAAATAAAATCTAAAAAGTGCTGTTATGTTATATTAATTTTAATGTTTGGTGAAGGCAGCAGAATGTAAATTTCTGTGTGAGGTTTGTCACCTGTAAAGTATTCATAGAAAGAAAGGAGGCTGAAAAAGCATATATCAAAATGGTGAGTGTTATCTTTGAGTGTTTTTATTTCATCCTTTATTCTTTCTTGAGCTGTCTCATTTTGGTAATTAATATTTACAACCTTATGATAAAAATCCCCCATGGCAGTGGCTCTTCCTGTCTTTATTTTTTCTTTGCGACAGAGTCTTCCTCTGTCCTCCAGGCTGGAGTGCAGTGGCGTTAGCTCGGCTTGCTGCAATCTCTGCCTCCTGGGTTCAAGCGATTCTCCTACCACAACCTCCCAAGTTGCTGGGACTATAGGTGCCTGCCACCATGCACGGCTAATTTTTGTATCTTTATTAGTGATGGGGTTTCACCATGTTGGCCAGGCTGACCTTGAACTCCTGATCTTAGGTGATCCACCCTCCTTGACCTCCCAAAGTGCTGCGATTACCAGTGTGAGCCACTGTGCCAGCCTTCCCTGTCTTTTTTAGTTCACTGTTGGGTTGGGGGGGCCCTGTTTCCTTCCTGTCCCGAACGACTCTCTTTTTCCTCCCCTGCATAGGGTCCTTTATTTAGTTCCTTCCTGCTGGCTTTTGTTTCTCTATTTGACATATTTTCATGGTCCTATTCCCATGTTCTTTGGCCAGGTGTCCTTTTCTGGAGACATTTGTACCCATCACCCTTGGCTGACCACACCTTTTGTAAATTCAGAATGATCACTTCTAACAAGGTATCAACATTTTCGATTACTTCTGCTCTTGCCAGTAGAGTATAAAACTCTAATGACAGCTATGTGTGCAGCATGTTATTTTCATTGCTTGCAGGAGAGAAAACCATGTGTTATATTGTCTGCAGAGTAATTCACTTTGAAGTTACTACAGTATAAATAGGATGCTGCTTTACGTGTGCATTTATAAGTTAACATTTTTTACTGTAGACTTGGATAATTAGTGGTTAAAAAAAAACCTCAGTCAAGAGTTCCTAATCTAAGTATGATCCCTTGGCCCTTTAAAAATTGGTACGGAAATCCATACCATTATGTTTGCAAAGTGCAAAAGGGAAGCTAGAAACACATAGTTAGTTGCTGATGAAATGAGTGGTGTTAAGATATATATGAGATCAGAAATACTGTTAAGGCTCTGCCCCTCCTGTGTGACTGGGATGTCAGATTCCAGAGAATACCGTGTTCTGGTATTTTGAGCACAGTGCTGAGGTCTGGAGGTCTGAAGCCCTGTGGGTCCCACAACACTGCAGTGCCAAAGGACTCAGTGTCCTGAACTGACTTGGAGATTGGTTGTGCCTGCCACCAAAACACTGCTGCATCCACCTTGGAGTGAGCCTCTTCTGCCTCCTGGAAAGTGACTAAGGGCTGGAAAGCAGAGAGGGGGGCCTTCCCCAAACCACACACACAGGCCTTGTGACCTTTTGTTTTTGCTGGGTAATGAACACTTGATGATGAGGCCAAATTGGATCTCTAAGTCCATTCCTTGAAGCCACATAATAGTTACAGGGCCAGGATTATCAACTCCTACCCATTTCTAACCATCTGAGAGTATTGCTATTCACCAAAAGAAGCTTTCAGCTGGTATACTTATTATGTATTTAGATATTAGGAGTCCTTCTGGAATCCTCATTATATCCTTGCTTCCCCAGTAGAGTTGTGCCAGCTATTTTGATAATGAAAACGTGCAGGTGAGCACTTTTGGAGTTTAAACCCAAAGGAACTATTGCACTCAAGGAGAAGCTAGGATGCCAGTTTGACAGAAACATCTTTGGTGTCGGAAGCTAAGCTTACTGCAGGGTACGGTATTGCTTGAAGCTCAGAAAAGCTACAGCTTTAAAAAGCAATCTTGCAGCATATAGCAGGTAATTTTCAAGATAAATTACTTTTTCTAAATAATATAGGAGTTATGGGGTTATCGGTACAAAAGGATTTTGATAATTCTGTTTCAGATACCCAGTGCATATTGTTCTGAGTAATTTTAAAGACAGTAAACCGAGGCAAGATCTCTCAAATCCATGATTTTAGATTGTTTGAAAATACCATTAATCTCTTTATAGCCCTTTTTTATGAAAATATTTCTAAATCTAGTTGAAATTGTGCCTGGAAGAAAGCTTAAACTGTCTACATAATCTTGGGTTAGCTCTGGAGACCCCATCCATATTTATAGTTATGCTAAAGATCTAGTAAACCCACTGCATGCCTTGTATTTAGGAAACTACAAAACCAGTTTCCAAACTAAGCTTTATTTGATTATCTTCCCATGAGGATATTGCTTTTTATTGAATCATTTTATCCCCCTCTGAGTTTTTCTTGAGTGCCAAAGCAGAGTTAAAAATAGATCGAAGATGGCTCAAATTATGTAGAAACATAGTGTGTATTTCTTATTTGTGAACTATGGAAGAATTTTGTTTCCTTTTCTGAATATCTGCAAATAAAATGTACTTCATTGGAAGAGGCTTTGGCTTTAAAAAGCATTTGATATTTTTAACTGAAATTAAATAATCCATTTAGTAGCATTCCCAAACACAATCTCTCTGGGTTTTTTTTAAGCCAGTTTTTGCACAGCTAATAGAACATTATATTACACTAAGCAGGATACAGACAGTGCTGCCTTTAGGTCAAGCATTCATTTTGATTTCCTTTTGGCCAGTGGCAAGCAAGCCTTATTTCCCAGATCTTCACAGCCAGTGACGGAAAAATATGGCCCTGGGTGCGTGTTTTCCACATTGCCATTTCCTGCCAGCACCAGTCCATCCTGGTCAGCACACTGTGATCCTGCAGCTCTCTTCCCAGATACTTCCATCACTCCATACCTGTCAGCACAGGCCCCTGTTGGAAGATCCGAAACTCAAGTGTGTCTTTTGAAGCCAGTGACATCAATTGCCAAGCCCATACAGAGCTGCTCCATCCCAGCAGCCTCTGGGACCACCAGGTACCTGCCCTACTAGAAGGCCTTCTTCTGTTCAGAGCTAGGTCACTGTTCAATTCCTTTGTGGTCCCTGGTTCAGACTCCACACCGGGTGTGCAGCTTAGAATGGCTAACACTGCCAACTCCCCAGGGCGATCCTCTCTAATGCAGGCTTACACTGGGTTGGGCAGCGCTTGGCACCAGTGTGAAGCTGGACATTAGAGGCAGAGTCCCCTGAGGACCTGACCCCAGCCCCAGACTCTGCACCTCTCTTTCGGTATTTTCCAGGGGATATTGTTTCCTACTCTGTTCGAGGCTGTCCCAGTCACTCTGGTGTATTTCAATTACTTTGAATTTCGAAAACTCTGACATGAGGATGAACTCCTGAATATATCTAATAACAAATTTCATTTTTTTAAGTGAATTACTGGAAGTAAGAACTCTTCATTTCATGGGTTGCTGTGTTTTATTTGATGACACAAAGTGAGTATACAAATGAAAGCCAGAGAGCCATTCTTTGAGAGCACAGCTTCAAGGCTCTGAAAATGATCTCAATTCCAAAAGCCTCTGTGCCTGTGACCTATGTGGCTTGGCTCCAAGTTACAGTGATGCCTCCTTGATGGATGATCTTGTCATTTGACACCAAGTACAATTGCAGTAGTAACAATATGTTCATTCTTTCTGAACCCTGTATGAGAATTCCCAGGCTTAGGGACCGATTGTGAAAATGACATTGATTGATAAGTCCCCTGTGAGCTTTTAAACGTGCCTTTCTTTATAGGAGTGCTCATACTGCAAGGGTTTTTTAAATTGACTCTATTAATATTGTTATATTCTTATGATATTATTCTAGTTTATTTACTTTTCCGAAGAAGTCTGCCTTAATCTGTTAGGAAAAACACCCTTAATGCAGCGCAGTATCCAAGTCATAAACCATTGCCATTCTGTTGACTACACCCTGGGGTAACCTGTTAGGAAGACGTTTATTACACAATGTTTATTGCACGCCCGTGTGTCCATTGTTCTTTGTTAAGTGCCCAGGGAAATATAAAGCATAAGATCACCCTTTCTCCTTAAGAGTATACAGTAAAATTTAGAAGACAGGTTTATATAAAATATTAAATATAACGACATGGCAGCTTAGACGAATGTCATCCTGTGACTGAGCTCTTGGTGAGAAACTATCACTAGAGGAACAACTGATAAAGAAAAAAAAAAGTCTCAGGGATGCCTTGGAACTGCTGTTGACTCCACCTTTGCTTCTATCTAAGGGAGCTTTAGAGCTTGGAGATAAAAGGGAAGGGACTGAGATGGAGCAGATATGGGGAGACTTTGAGCCTGAGACCTGCCTGAAGGTGGGTGGGTGGGAAGGGTACAGCAGGTGGGATTCCAGGGCAGGCTCCCAGAAGGACTTGTGTGGGATGCAGTGGAGATTTGAAGAGGTACAGTGGGGCACAGTCTGTCTCTGCATGAGTAGGGAGGGACGGGGCCTCTGGTGTGAGCTTGCCTGAGTTCTAAGCCACGCTTTGCCATTTATAGGCCTGACAATTTGGAGAATGATATTCTCTTTCTTTGCATCTTAGTTTTTTCTTTTTTTTTATGGTGGTAAAAAATACATAAAATGTACCATTTTGATAATTTTAAGTATAAAATTCAGTGTTACTAAGTATATTTACAGTGAGTGGTGTGACCATCACTCTATCCATTTCCAGAACTTTTTTATCTTTTAAATCTGAAATTATAAACTAACTCCTCATCTCCCGTCCCCAAACCCAGCCTTCTTCTTCTTTTGTCTCTATGAATTCGCCTATTCTAGGTACATTATGTAAGTAGAATCATTTAGTATTTGTCCTTCTGTGTCTGGCTTATTTCACTAGCATATCATTTAGATTCATCTGTGTTGTACCATGTATCAGAATTTTATTCCTTTTTCACTTTAAATAGTATTCCACAGTATGGATAGACCACATTTTATTCATCCATTTCCCTGTTGATGGACACCTGGGTTCTTCCACTTTGGGCTGCAGTGAGAACTGGTGTACAAGTGTCTGTGTGAGTCCCTGTTTCAGTTTTCTCGGGTGTGTACCTAGGAGTGGAATGGCTGGGTCAAATGGGAATTGTGTTTTTGACTTTGGACCTTAGTTTTCTTATGGACTAAGTGGGGATGCTGATAGTTCCTAAAACACAGGGGTATTGTGAGGGTTAAGTATTAATACATAACAAAATGTTTAGACATGTTTAGAAGAGGCCGGCATGTGGCAAACTCTAGCAAGTGGTGCCTTGTGTGATTTTACCGAAGGCACCGGTTGGCCCTGTCTTCAGCCAGCTCAGTCAGCACCTGGAGGGGAGGCCTGAGGATCAGCACTGCCTAAAACGAGGCAGCATCATAGCAGGTGCTCACTTAATGTCATCAATAGGTTCGTGGAAACGGTGACTTGAAGCCAGGCAATATATGACAAAATCATAGGCTAATTGGTATAAACAAGAATTAAGTTTGTATGACAGCTTCTGGTCACAAAAGCATCACCAAACTTCTGAATAAAGACCAAAACACTTCTAATATTCTATAAGAAATGTGAGTTATCCATACATTTAAGAAAGTTTAATAAAAACAAGTAAGGTAGACTGGGCGTGGTGGCTCATGTCTAATCCCAGCACTTTGGGAAGCCGAGGCAAGTGGATCACTTGAGGCCAGGAGTTTGAGACCAACCTGGCCAACATGATGAAACCATGTGTCTACTAAAAATAGAAAAATCAGCCATGTGTGGTGGCACTCACCTGTAATCCCAGCTACATGGGAGGCGGAGGCAGGAGAATCCTTGAACCTGGGAGGCGGTGGTTGTAGTGAGCCAAGATCTTGCTTCTATACTCCAGCCTGGGTGACAGAGGGAGTCTCTGTCACAAAACAAACAAAATAAGTAAGGTAGTGATTTACCCACTATTTTTTTTTTTTTTGAGACGGAGTTTCGCTCTTGTTACCCAGGCTGGAGTGCAATGGCGCAATCTCGGCTCACCACAACCTCCGCCTCCTCGGTTCAGGCAATTCTCCTGCCTCAGCCTCCTGAGTAGCTGGGATTACAGGTGTGCGCCACCATGCCCAGCTAATTTCTTGTATTTTTAGTAGAGACGGGGTTTCACCATGGTGACCAGGATGGTCTCGATCTCTTGACCTTGTGATCCACCCGCCTCGGCCTCCCAAAGTGCTGGGATTACAGGCTTGAGCCACCGTGCCCGACCTACCCACTATTTTTGTTCGCGGTCTTGGGTGGCAAGAGCCTGTCCCAGAAGCTTAGGGTACCAGGTGGTCACCAAGCCTTGAACAGGGTGCCATCCCATCGCAGGACCACTCACAGACACGTGCACACTCACACTGGGACTGTGTAGGCATGCCAGTTATCCTCTGGGATTCTGCAGACCTGAGGAGAATGGGAAAACTCCACACAGACAGCGGCCCAGGGCAGGAATGGATGCTATTTGAGAACTGCTGAACCTACTCGTGCTTCTGGACAGTCAACGCAAAATGTTTCGCTGTGAGTAATTCACAGAGTTCCTGTTTTGTCCCAGCTTTGGCTACTTCTGTGATCTCACTATAGGTAGATGATGAAATGTTATGTGTCCTTATTTACAGAGGCTGAGATCTGAATCAAAATCTTTAAATTTAACCTCTTCCTAAATTATTTGAGGACATAAAATATGATTACGTGTTTTTGATTTGAAATGGTATTCATAGTACACAAAGACAAGGTATCGGTTTCTGCAGCCAGGAAGTTTAACTCTGAAATATCACATGTTTTGACAAGAGCCTCCTGGGGAAGGGAGTACGCAAAGAGGCGGTTTCCTGTTAAAAATTCAGCACATTGTGCTGTAAGTGCTGTGAGTTGGGCTAAGGATGAAAAATCTCCTTTGATGTGTAACTCAAGCGTGGATGTTTGGCTGTAGCTAAAAGCCCGAGAGCTCTCCATGGTGTGTGTGTCCTGAGGAAGTTAGGACTGCAGATGTGTGTGTTGCTCACTGCCACTGCGGAAGGGTCATCTTGCAATAAACACAAACACAACTTTCCGATTCTTCAGACAGCCTGCTTTTCAAAATTAGTAAAAGTTAGTTAAATATTGGATTTAAATTCCTTGTCAAATCCATCGAACAAAGAATCTAGCGAATTGTGAGTAAGCTATGGATCAGTGAACATAGCATATTTTTATATGCTCTGTTTGAGTCAAGTAAAAGGACAACATTGTCAGCTTTTTTTTAAGGCTTGCTTCCTTTGCACGATAAGGAACAAAGTAAGTTTTGCAAAATGAAGTGATTGTGAGTACACAATCAGATGTATGTTACAAGCCCCAGAGGGTATTATCACCAGTAAACACTGAAGCTGCGTTAATTTTGTATGGCAATCATTTTGTGAAAGTGGGTAGGTACTTTGTTAAAACAAGGAACGGTGGGCTCTCTCAGACAGGAACTCACTGAGGGGAACAGACAGAAGCTTGTCTCCTTCCTTAGGCCTCTAGCATCTGTCTTCAAATTGCCTAAAATTCTTTTGAGCAGGCATTGTTGGGGAATGAAACTGCGTTAATGCAGGGGTCCCTGTGTCACCATGAGCATCCTCACTCAGCCTCCGTTAACCCAGGGAGGTCTGGAGGGTCTCTTCATTGGTCCTTCTAAACACAAAAGAATGATAAAAAAATCTACTCTTTGCTGATGCTTGAAATTCCATTATCAAAAGAACAAAAGCATTTCATTCTGCAACCTACAACAAAAGTACTTTCGGATTTAATGCCTTAATGTGTGACTGTGTTTGAGTCAGGGCGTCATAAGTCAGGGAAACAATTCAAATGACTGCTTTGTTAGGAGGTAAAAGGGCACATGCTGTCCTGAGTGCCTGCAAAGGCTGAAGAGTCCTGTGGAGGGGACGTGGGAAGGTGGAGGTCACAGGTAGGGTAGTGAGGGGTGCGTTGAGGGGATCAGAGATTCCAGCCCCAGGCTTTAGGGCTCCACAGCCCCCCTCCTGCTCACCCTCTCAGCTTTATCTGACACAGCTCCAAAAGGAGCTGGCCCAAGAGGGACTTCTTTCCTGAACAAGCATTTCTGCCCATGATGATTTATAAGGATCACTTTTTAAACATGGTTGAGTTTGTATAACCAGGGGATTAATTAGCTGAGGAATCACTGTGACAGTAACACAGATAAAGCACCAAAACCAAAGGCCGTAGATGGAGAGAATGAAACACACAGGTCACCTCCACCCGCTTCACAGCAAGGTGGGCTGGTCAAGGGCACCAGTGAGTTGGCCTGGCTGAGAAGGGGGTGGGGTTTCTATGGGAGAAGAGGAGACATTCCAACCAGAGAGAAGAGAGCTGTAAGAGCAGGTGCAGGAAGTCACTGGTACATTAGATCCTTTAAGACCCCAGTGAATGGACCTGTCTTTCTTGTTATGTTCTACTTGGAGCTGACCTGAGATTGTCACTATAGTAAATTCATCAAAAGTTCTTCTCTCAAGAGATGTGGACTCCAGCCTCTAGTACTCTGCACTAAACCATGAAACTTATGCACATCTGAGAGATGCCCCTTTGTAGGTTTGTGATTATTCCAGTGTAGAATCAGAAATATAAAGATAGCAGGTTTCTGTTCTGAGTGCAGGAGTTTAGGATCATTCATTCTTGAGGGACTTAATGATTATGTTAAGTGTGCCTCAGTACATGTATACCACAGCCGTATGGTACATTTATGTTTTTGTGTTAAAAATATGAATTCTTTAAAAGCCTAGAAATAACTCCAAATCAGAAACCATAGAATCTTAAAACAAAATCTCATGTAATTTGAAAATATCATTATTGTGCCTACACATATTACCACAGATAGTGTAGAATGATTTGCTTTAGGGTTAGAACAAGCCTTGGAAAAAGCCCAGTTGTTTTCTCCATAATTATATTATGTAGTAAACTTCCAGCATAGCTAGTATTTGTGGATTAAGTGTGAAATTAGTATCAGCTATGAAACCTTTTGAAAATAAACCTACATATTCAATAGCATATGGCATAGGGAAGCCAGCCCGTTGCATCTAACCATGCCAAATAGCTCCGCTGTAACTTGATATCAGAAATGTTGGACAATATATGCTGAAAAACATCCTAGTTTTCACATAACAACTTGATTTTAACAGCAATTCAAATGCATGTGTGCTTCTCTGCAAAAATATATGTATATGTGTAGCTTGTTGGGACAGTCTGAATCTTTCTATGGCCAAACATTTCTGTCTTCTCCTTCATCATCCAAGAAAAAAATCCTGTGTCTATATGGGATAACTGGCCTGAATTGGTCCTGAATAATGCAGTCTGATACCTTCTATGGCCCTGCCTGCCATCTTGTCATGAGTCAACTGTGATTAGGATGAATGGGAAATACTGGTTTATGATATCTCCGGACTACGCGCAATGTCAATTTGCACAGAGAAAGTCTCATTCACATGGAGAAAGAGTTGGCTGGGTATAGCAAATCATCATTGTGAGCACTGATTTGATATTGTCTTCCTGTAGATAGAGCCCAGGTATAATGTTAAAATCTAATGTGGATAATAGAGTTGATTGTAGTCTGCAGCAACGCTTTGTGAGAATGATAACAAAACACCAGTTTTGATGATGAGGTTATTATTAGAAACTGAGGGTTTTATAGCTGGAAGGGAACTGACAGGTTTCAGATGAAAACTCAAGCCATAATATACAGTGACTTGTGAAAATTACAAAGCCAAGGCTATGATTCTATCCCTGAGTCTTCCAGCCCAGGGCCCTTTCTACTAAACCACACAGTACAGAGATTGAGAAATAAATTATACTTCGATCATGTTTGTCATGGAAAATCTACAATCTTTATTCTAACACACAGAGATTCAGAAAGTATGTTAAGTGACAACATTAAATGAGCCGCTCTCTATTTAACAGTTACCTGTCTATTTAATGTTTATGATTTTATATTCTCACACCGCATAACCACATAATTAATAGACAGTAATCATGCACTGTGTCTGCTTGATTTAGGATGGATCTCTCCCTTCACTATGCTTTAAGTTTGCTGTGTGAAGCTGGTCTCATACAGGTGGCTAGACTCTATAGGTTGCAGCAGTGATCTTCAACTATGTAATCAGTTATCAACAAAAGGAGAGCTTATAAATTATTCTCTTTGGGAATGCATCCATTGTTGCTTGTCATTGTAATGGAATGCCAAGCTCTCTATGTTATTTCCCAATGGATGTTTAACATGGGCCATGCACCATTCACTCAACGAGCATCAGTTGTGTTTGCTGCTCCTGATACTTTGTCTAGCCTGATGGGATGCAACATGGTTTTTGCCTCAGTGAAACTATGAAAGAAGATCGTATGTGACTAACACTTAATATACGTTTACTAAATGCCTAATTTGTGCCAGATACTGTTTTAGAACCAGAATTCTAATATGGCTGGCAAATTATTTTGAAGAATGCTAAGAAAATTTCAAGTTAAATGTTGACTATGTATCTGTGTTTGATGATGGTGATGAGAATGATGCATTGGGCATTCAGTAACCAAGCAGTGTGCTAAATATTTCACCTGGTTTATTTCATTTGGTCTTCAGAACAATCTTTTGTCAGAAGGATGATGAGAAAAGAGGCTAAAATAGATTAAATAATTGGCCCAATAATAAAAAAAGAAGGCTTAGTTAGAGAGAAGAGTCCTCAGATATGTATGTACCTTGATGTTAAAATAGGATGTTTTTGACATTTGATTGCTCAGGGAGAAGGTAGAACTGAAGGTGCTATTAAAAGGTAAGTAACATTAAGACATATATGGCCATCTTAAGTTTGAAACAAAAACTTTGTGTCATTTTTCTGAAGTGCCAAATTTCCCTTTGATATGAATGTTTATTACATTTCTAAAATGGTAATAAGCACATCTTCAACTGGAAAATTTAAATTACCCCTCTACTTTCCTATGACTTAAAATACAAAAAAAAAATAGGATAACAATGAAAATTTTATCAAGTAAACTATCAACCAAATAGGGCAAAATAATTTATTTTCATTTGTTTCCTTAGGTTTATATAATCACATTGTTCCATCGCAAAATGTAAATCTTTATCATCATTAGCATTTCTCCTTAAACAGAGATCCTGACTATATTAAGTCTATTTATCACAAACTGCTAGGTGCTAAGCTCTGGCATATGGTTGTTGAAATAACACAGCTTCCCCACAAGAGCTGCTAAGAAATTGGGGCTGCCCATCTGGCTGGGGAAAGCAGGAGGCATGACAGGTGATGGGCTGGTACTGGATGAAAGCAGCCAAATGCCTGCATGACGGCCATAATTCAAGGCCAATCTAGACAGCATCTGAGAGGTCTCAAAGGAAATGAAATGAGGGCTGGGTGTGTCTCATGGGTGATACGTTGCAATGATTGAGATCAAGGTCTGATGCTTCTCAGTGGGCTTCTCAGAAACACTTGTAAAAGGGATCTTCTACTGAGAACGTAATCACTTCAGGCCTGGTACACCTATTGTTCAGCTCCCTTGAGTTTCGGCACTCCTGCGCAATGAGAGAGTGACTAAATCCAGCATGACCTAGTTCATCTATGGAGCATTTGTACTCATAGCAAGTATCCCAGCTGACAAGGTCTTTCTCTGTAATGTAGGTTGATTTTAGGGTTTTATAGTGGTTTTATCATGGCCATGATAATAAGTTGGAGTCAACCATTCTGATGCTATTGGCCTAGGACATGGAATACTGTAGGGTGCAAAGTGCAGACAAAACAGACCCAAGCCTTACTGGAAAAGAGAGCCTAAGATAGAGGTCTTTTCTTTTCTTTTTCTTCCTTTTGTTTTTTTTGAGATGGACTTTCATTCTTGTTTCCCAGTCTGGACTACAGGCGCAATCTCAGTTCACTGCAAACTCCACCTCCTGGATTCAAGTGATTCTCCTGCCTCAGCCTCCTGAGTAGTTGGGATTACAGGTGCCCACCACCATGTCCAGCTAATTGTTCTTGGTATTTTTAGTAGAGATGGAGTTTCATCTTGTTGGCCAGGCTGATCCTGAACTCCTGACCTTAGGTGATCCACCGGCCTCAATCTCCCAAAGTGCTGGGATTACAGGCATGAGCCAATGCACCTGGCCAGATAGAGATATTTTCAGCAGTCACTCCTTATCAGGTGAAATCACAGTTTTTCCAGGAAGGAGGGATTAAAATTTATACCTGTGCCTACCCTTCCTCCTCTCCCTTCCCCTCCCCCTTCCCCTTCCTTCTTCCCCTCCTCTCTACCCCTTCTTCTTCCCTCCTTCCCTCCTTCCCTTTTTCCCTTCCCCTCCCCCTTCCCATCCCCCTTCCCCTCTTCCCTTACCTTCCCCCTTCCCTCCTCCCCTTTCCCTTCGCCCTCCCCTTCCCCTTCCTTCCTTTTTTTCTCCCTCCCTTCCTGCCTCCTTCCTTCCTTCCTTCCTTTCCATTTATCCATCCAACAGACACTTATTAAACTCTTCCTATCTGTTGTGACTCATAAAGTTATATTACACACTAGTGTGAGGAGACAAAAAATAAACTAATAAATAAGTAAAATCTAGATAATATTAAACAGTACCTTATTTTGCTTCAGAAATTAGAGATGCAGAAGACAAGATGCCAGTGGTCTAAGACTGAAGCACTCTAATATTTAGCAGTTGACCAGAAAAGAAAAAAAAACAGAAAAGAGAATGAAAAGTAAACCATAGAGCCTTTAAGTCATAGTGGCCAGGAATAGAGAACTTCAAAGATAAGGCTGACAGCTGTGTTCGGTGCTGCTTTGAAGCTGTGTAAGATGAATCAAGACTAGTACCTATTGGAAGTGCTAACATGGAAGCCATTACTGACTCTAGCAAAGTCAATTTCAATGAAATGAAGGGGTTAGAAGTCCAATTAAAGTAGGTAAATGGTTCTCAAAGAAGTGAAAGCTTTTTTGAAAAGTTTTGCTTCAAAAAGAAGTTGTAAATTGTTGCTATTAAGAATGATCTAGTGTGTGGTCTACAACTTTAGGCTGAGTTTGAATTCTTTGTTTGCAAGTTGGGATGAGCTGGTCACTTAACCTTACTGAACCTCCTTTAAGTTCTCCCATGCAATGTTGATTTTAGAAATACAGTTAAGGGAGAACACATGGAGCTGTTTTTTAAATCATTTTTCCCTCCATATACTTAAATTGGTATGTGTGTTTTGAGATAGGGAGAGCCAGTGGACGTATTGGGGTTGAAATTGTATTACCTTTACATTATGTAAGTACAGTCATACATCACTTAATGACAGAGGTAGGACACATTCCTGAGAAATGTGTCCTTTGGCAATTCTGTCATTGTGTGGATATCGTGTCATTGTGTACTTACCCAAACCTAATGGTCTAGACAAAGACACGCTGGGCCATATGCCATAGCCTATTGCGCCTGCGTTATAAACCTGTACAGCAGGTTACTGTACTGAATACTGTAGGCAGTCATGGCACAGTGGTAAGTTTTTGTGTATCTAAACATAGTAAAGGTGCAGTAAAATACAGTATCAAAACTTTTTTTAAAAAAAAGGTACACCTGTACACGACACTTAACCATGAATGGAGTCTGCAGGACTGGGCGTGGCTCTGGGGGAGTCAGTGAGGGCTGAGTGTGAAGGCCTAGGACATCACCGTGCACTGCTGTAGACTCAATAAACACTGTCCACTTAGGCTACACTCGATTTATTGAAAAATTCAATAATAAATTAACCATACTGTAATTAGGTTTACTCTAACTTTTTACTTTAGAAATTTTAAAATTTCTTTTTACTTTTTAACTCTTTTCTAGTAGCACTTAGCTTAAAACACACATTGTACAGCTAGACAAAAATATTTCTATCCTGATCTAGAAGCTTTTTCTTTTAATTTTTAAAATGTTTTCATTTAAAACTAAGGCACAAACACATCCATCAGCCTAAGCCTACATAGGATCAGGATCAAAACAATGATACCACCAGGCAGTAGGGCAGTTTCTGCTTCATGCGGTTCGTTGTTAACCAAAATGTTACGTGCAGTCACGTGACTGTAACTGAAACTTCGTACCCTTTAGCAACAGCACCCCATTGCTCTGTTCCGCCGATGCCTGGTAGCCACCTTTCCACACTCTGCTTCTGTAAATTTCTCTATTTTAGATTCCATATATAAATGTCATCCTGCAGTATTTGTCTGTCTGAAGATCTAATATACAGCATGATGACTATAGTTAATAATACTGTATCATGTACTTCAACTTCGCTAAAAGGAGAGACCTTTTTTCTTATGAATTTTATTGTATTTATTTAATTATTATTATATTTTCTTTTTGTTTCTAGTTCTGGGATACATGTGCAAAATGTGCAGGTTTGTTACATAGGTATACATATGCCATGGTTGTTCGCTGCACCCATTAACCTGTCCCTTAGGTTCTAAGCCCGGTATGCATTAGGTATTTGTCCTAACACTCTCCCTCCCCTTGCCCTCCACACCCCCAACAGGCTCTGGTGTGTGATATTCTTAAGTGAGTTTTCCACAAAAAAATAAGAAAATGTTACTACGCGAGGTGATGGATATGTTCATCAGTTTGCGGTGATCATTTCACAATGTATACATACCTTAAAGCATCACATTGGATATCTTAAACATGTACAATTTACATTTTTCAATTATATTTCAACAAAGCTGTTATAAATTACTTAAGTAGCAGAATCACTTAAGTTACTGTTACCCTATTGTAGAGAGAAGAATTTAGACAGTTTCAGAATTCCCTTAACCTTTTTATATGCAAGTGATGTTATTTTGTTGGGACAGATATTAAAGGTTGGCTTTTTTATATTTTCACTTAGTTTAATTAATAAGTGTAAGTTGTAGCAGAGTACTTAAAGTAGATGTAAAACTATGGAAGGCCTAATTAAGCCAGTGATTTAAGAGATAAGAAGATACTGGCATAATTCAAGTGTATTTTGTGCTTAGTACTTAGCTACCTGTACTTCACATATCTCATAGAGAACATAAACACAGTGGTTGGGTGTGGCTTATTCAGCAACTAGAGCTTCCTGAAATCGGGACTTTTATATTGATATTGGAAAGTAATTATATAATATACTTGCCTTCGAAATACATACTTAATATGCAGAATTCAATTTATGTGGTCGTAACTACATAAACAAAAACAACTACAAATTTTGAATTGAGAAGTGAGTTCTCAAAATTTACTCTTTTTCAAGATTGTTTAACTTTTCTGTGTTCTTGCATTTCCAAATGAATTTTCAGATAAACGTGTTAACTTCCACAAACAAACAAAAGAACACCTGAGATCTTGATAGAGATTGTATTAAACCTTTCGATTAATTTGGCAAGTATTGCCATCTTCACGATATTGTTTTCCTGTCCATGAACATAGACCATTTTTATACTTATTTAGATCTTTAAAAATTCCTTCTTTTATTTTCATGACATACATTTTGCATTTATTTTGGTTTACTTAACTTTTTTATGCAATTGTAAGTGAAATTGTATTCTTAATTTCATTTTTGGATTGTCCATTTCAAGGGCATAGAAATGCAAACGATTTTTAAAATATTGATCTTGTGCCTTGCAATTTCACTGAAGTTTATTATCAGTTCAAAAAATTGTTTTCTGGATTCTCAGGAGTTTCTATATGTAAGATCATATCATCTGCAAATAGAGACGGTCTTACTTCTTCATTCCCTATATGGTTGCCTTTTATTTCTGTTTTTTTATTTTTATTATTTTATGATTTTATTATTTTTTGCCTAATTGCCTTGTATATGGTAAACTTCTTTTACCATGTTGAATAGGAGTATTGAGAGTGAACATCCTTGTCTTATTCTCAATCTTAGGTGTTATGATTTGTTTCAAGATGTATTTCTTATAATTAGATATAAAAATATTTGTGGTGACTCAGACAACTTACTCTTGCCCTATTTCATATTTGATAATAATGCAGTTTTTACACTTAAGCCAAGTAAAGTTTTTGAGACAGTGTTTTGCTCTGTTGCCCAGGCTGGAGTGCAGTGTGCATTCAGGGCTCACTGCAGCCCCAATCTCCCAAGCTCAAGCTGTCCCCACAACTCAGCCTCCCAAATAGCTAAGACTATAGGTACATACCACCATGTCTGGCTAATTTAAAAAAAAATTTTTTTAGTAGAGATGGGTTCTCACTATGTTGCCCAGGCTGGTTCTGAATTCCCGAGCTTAAGCAATCTTCCTGCCTCAGCGTCCCAAAGAGTTATATAATTTTTAACTCAATTAAACTATTAACAAATTTTTCATTAACTATACTAATGACTTTATGATAGATTTTGTAACTGTTTTTGAGCCTTTTAACAGAAAATTGTACCTTTGAATATTTAAGTTTTCTGTGCACTTCTGCTGAAATTCAAATATGAGTGCTATTTTAAAGCCTACTGTGCTGCTCTGTTGAGGTTCATAAAAAGCCTACTTTGTAGTGTTGCAGAAATCACATAATTGCATACTCGTGGTTTGCTTTTATTTTAAAGATTACCAAGTATGAAGAAATTCAATGATATGTTACGGGTTGGTATAGAATATGTTGTAACTTGGCCTAGTTTGTCCCTTGATTATAACATTGTGAACTCTCTTAACGATAAATTTAAAAAGTTTATGCACATTTATATACTACCTAGTCAAGTGGAGGCACTGCTGGGTAAAATACATCCTAAACGGAATTCCCACCTAGGATTCTATTCCTCTCATTTTAATTCGTCACATTGCATTACTGTGATCTTGTTAGCAGAAAGAGGATAGTAGCCTCGTTTTGTCTGCAGAGTTTCACATCATTAACCTTCCAGAGTCACTTTTATTATAGGGAGAAATGAATGGACTAATATTTGAGGAGAATCACTGCAGTATTCCCTGTGCTGAGAAAATACACACTCAGAGTCTGATGACCATGATGCTTCTGCAGAGAAATGCATCTCCCATTCATTAGGAAATTCATTTTTTTCTTTTTTCGCGTGCATTAATGGGATATTTTCGTTTGTTTGCCCTGCCTTTAAGAAAATTTGATTAATTCTATTTCATGTTCCTATTATGTAACACAAACATTCGAGCCTATTCTTCTCATTATTGTGATGCAAAAAAGTACTTGCATGTTTTTAAAGAAAAGTGGTGCATGCCTGTAATCTCAGCTACTCAAGTGGCCGAGGCAAGAGAATTGCTTCAATCTGGGAGTTAGAAGTTGCGGTGAGCCAAGATCACTCCACTGCACTCCTGCCTGGGTGACAGAGTGGGACTAAGTCTCAAAAAAGAAACAAAGAAATATCACTGCGTGTGATTTTTGGGGGGAATGGGGAGCATACACATGCATGTGTGCATCTTATGGAAAAATCTTGAGTCTAAGCAGTTGGGCACTTTAGCGGTATGTTATTATACTTCCTCTTCAGATGCCTAAAATGCCAGCTCCTGTGTGTCAGCTGTCACTGCACATTCATGCAGCATTGCTTTTTGAGGTCACACTATGACATTTAATGATGAAGAAATTTTTATGTTTTGGACAGCTTAAAGGATGCAGTAAAATAAGCTTGACAGCTATCACCTGTGAAATGTGTTGTGCAATTATACATAGAGAAAATGATTTTTAAATATTTGTGTTACATTCATGCTCTTAAACATATTAGTACCTCAAAATCCATCAAGTGAATACAACCAGCTGTCAGGAAAAAACATAACTAGCTTCTTTCCAGAACATGACATGTATTTATAAAACATTATTTTTTAAAGCCTGGATTATCTTGCATGTATAGCCAGGTATTAGGCCTTATTTTAAATCTTTATTTATATAGTACATACGTATGTCATATATAGAGAGATATATATGTATATATTGAAACTATTGCACCTAAATGTTTATATATTTTTTTTCTTTTCTTTTTTGAGAGAGGGTCTCACTGTGTTGTCCAGGCTGTAATGCAGTGGTATGATCATAGCTCACTGCAGCCTCAACTGCCTGGGCTCAAGCAATCCTCCCCCCTCAGCCTCCTGGGTAGCTGGGAGGACCACAGGCATATGCCACCTAATTTGACTTTGTAAAAATTTTTGTAGAGACGAAGTCACGCTGTGTTGCTCAGGGCTTGTTCATTTCTTGTTACATTTTTATTATAAATATATAGAAACGGAATTGCAGAGTCAAAGGTATGTTTGTCTTTAGTGCATTTGACACTTGTACATACTTTCTCTTGTTATAGAATATATGGGTTAATATGATCTCTCTCTCTCTCATTAGATTGTTGAATTGTGGCTGTGTATTTCTAGACCACACATACTATATAGTATAGACTCATTAAATGTCTGTTAAATGAGTGGTTCACTTATAGTTAGGCACATTTGCAAATTTAGACATATTTAAAGAGATATTTTTAACTACTACAGAACTGAATTGCTAGAAAATCCAATTCAAAAAGATATTTAAGTCATCAGTACATATTTAGGGATCTTCAATGACACTTTTTGCCCATCTTCTATTTTTCCATATTAGAGATAATTTTTATTAGTGAAAATCACAATTTGTAAAGTGAAATGGAGAAATAAAGAAAAATTGAGTGAGAATAGGTGAGAGTAGGAACCCAAGAATATTAGTAAATGCTAATCCTTCCTTGACCACATTGATCAAATCTTTTGCAACCTGTCTAATGAAACAGATGTGGGAATATCATGAGGGAATTTGGAAACAGCAGTAATGGCTCTGCTGTGTCATCATTGTTTATGATTAGTTGAGACTGGTTTGCAAAACAAACATGGTATTAGGTCAGGAATTCAGATCTCTGATTCCTTAAAGAGAAAAGCAAAATGGGGAGAGGTACTTGTGGACAGTCTTGCAGCTCATGGAAGGGATGCACTGAGCTGTGCACACAGCTGGAGTGCAGCTGAATGGGGTGGTGCTACTGCTGACCTGGTCTGCATGTGTCTCATGTACCCACTCCTGGGTGCCTGGCAATGGGGCTCTGATTCAGACTCACATGTTTGTGAAGAAAAACAGCAATGAAAATGAAGTCAGCTGTGATTTGAAGTGAGTTCCCACCACCTTCATGAAGATAGGGAAAGGAGTATGGGCGAGTTTCCTGGTGCAAAAGAGGAATAAAGTCAACAAAGGAAGGACTTGGGATTTATATGAAAAACGAACTTGAACTTGTATACCTGAGTGGATGTGTCGTTTGGGAGCTTCTGTCTTTTCTCCTGCAGACTGCTCAAAGCCGGTATAATTCATGTACCATGAAGTCACACACCCATGTGTCCCAGCTGTTCCCCTCATCAAAGATGTTGCCAGAAGAAATTCTGGACTAAAAGGGGGTCTTCCTTCATTCCCCAGAGCCCTGTGTAAATCAGCTAGAAACCACTTACCATCCTAATACTGTTGACCACAGGTGATGGACCTACCTAGAGAGAGTGTTGGAAGGCAGAGAAGAGTTATATGCCACATTGGGAAAATTGAAGCTTGAAGAGTGAATAGTGTGTTAAATATAGAAGGAAGGAGATGACTTTCAGTCCATGTAATATTGACACAAATGCATGATAACCAAGGCAGGCTACCCTTTACAGGTGAAAATCAAGATGCGTGGGAATTTGTGCTGACAAATTCATTGCAATCAAGGCCCAAAGACACTTGTTGGGAAGTTGAAAAGCCGCAAAATTTTTGCCTTTAAAAAAAATTGTCAATGGGCATGCTACCTGCCTAGATTTAGGAGAATTCCAGCAGCAATGTGCAGGGCCAGGTTACAGAGAAGCTGGACTAACAGCACAATTTAGGGTTTGAGGACGGAACCAGTCATATCATTTGTAGGGTCCAGTTCAAAATGAATACTGTGGAGCCCTTTGTTTCAAAATTATTAGGAATTTTAAGACGGCGACAGCAGAGCATTAAAGCAAACACCACATTGTTCTCCTAAGGGTGAGGCCCAATGAGACTGCCTAGGTCATATGCCCAACAAGCTTTATTGGTTGGGGAAGGGAGAGGTGAGATAAATCCAGGATCCTTCTGTATTTATGTCTGAGTGAGTTTGAATGAATAAGGGAGTCTTTGCACCATTACATGAGAATGGAATACAGAAAGCAAATCTGGTTCATGAACATGGAAAATAGATTTGTTCTAATGATTTTTAGCTGAAAATTTCTTTGGTAATGTCCAAGCGCAGTCAGAAACATGAATCTGGGGCGCAAAAGAGAAGCAAGATCTTAAAACGCCAAGCTAAGTGTCCGCAATGTATAGGGATATATGTGACCTGCAGGAAAACTGTATGCGGATATAGAATGAGAGTAAAGGCAGCCAAGGACAGGAACCTATGGAAGAGCAGAATTCCAAGTGGGGGAGGATTTCTTCAGATGTCTTTTCTTCTCAACATTCCTGCCTGAAGTTCAGAGCTCGACATATAGAGGGGAAATTAACAGGTAGGAGAAAATAAAAAATAAAATAATTATTTGGGATAAGATGCATGATTTCGATGCATAGCTGGAAATTAGATGATCCATCCACCGTATGTCCCCAAAAGGGCATATCTCCCCCAAACTAGGGGAAAGTGGAATGGAAATGGTCGATATTAAGGGTCCTCGGGTTTTGACCTGGCCCCCCACTCACTCACATCCTTCAGCATCCCTCCCAGCCCTGGCTTCCTCTTTGTTACCACCAAGGTGAATACCTGCCATCGCTCATCTTCCCCAGAGCCAGGACTCTGGATCAATTACTCTAATTTCTGGACACATCCCAGGTTAAAACTTTGATTTTGATCTTTGCCTACTGCAGATAGAAACCAAATAGGATGATATGTCTGTGACTCATTAAATGTTAGATATTTTTTCTTAAGAAAGCAAAATGACCTTTAACATTGTCTGAGAAAACATGACAGAAATGCTGAGAGTAATGATTCCTTGAAAGAATTACCCCAGTCAACTCTCAGCGAGACAATGTGAAATGCCACAGGGCTTTTACTGTGCAAGACCTCATTAGCATACAGTTCAAAATCTTGGACGCGGTACCGCATTATCGAAGTCTCCTGTTTTGTCATGTACAGAGTGTGCTGTACGTACCTCTTTCAGGGTATGGTGATGACGTCTAGAGGAAGAATTTCTATTCAAATGCATTATTTTTTTTGAGACAGAGTCTCACTCCATTGCCCAGGCTGTAGTGCAGTAGCTCAATCTCGGCTCACTGCAACCTCTGCCTCTTGGGTTCAAGCAATACTTGTGCCTCAGCCTCCCAAGTAGCTGGGACTACAGACGTGTGCCACCATGCCCGGCTAATTTTCTGTATTTTTATAGAGACAGGGTTTCACCATGTTGGCCAGGCTGGTCTTGAACTCCTGGCCTTAAGTGACCGGCCTGTCTTGGCCTCCCAAAGTGCTGGGATTATGGGCATGAGCTATTGTGCCCGACCCAAATGCATTTTAAATTTCAGTGTATTTAGTTTTTCATTACTTTGAATAATGTTTCTTATATAATTTTAATGTCACCTGCAAATATCTGTAATGATAGAATCCTGGTAATGTTAATTAAAGAAAGGTATAGATTAAGGTTATTCAGTTGCACAAATAAATCCACAAGGTAAACGTTGTCAGAAGTGATACCTAAACAAACTAAACGTACTTCTCAAACTTCAATGAGTATAGGAATAAGGAATCTTGTTAAATGCAGATTTGGGCTGAGCAGTTAAATTACAGGATCTGGAAAGGAGCCCAAGATCCTGTAATTTAACAAGATTTTAGGTGATACCTTTATTTCTGTAATCAGAGACCATATTTTTAAGTTACCAAGGCTTTAAATCTTAGGGTAAAATTTAGGACTTAAAAAAAACTGGGCATGGTACAGTGACTCATTCCTGTAATCCCAACAGTTTGGGAGGCCAAGGGAGGAGGATTGCTTGAGACCAGGAGTTCAAGACCAGCATGGCAAATTAGGGAGACATCATCTCTCTACAAAAAATAAAATAAGAAATCTGCCAGGTGTGCTGGAATGTGTCTGTAGTCTCAGCTACTCAGAGGCCAAGGAAGGACGATTGCTTGAGCCCAGGAGGTGGAGACTTCAGTGAGCCATGATTGCACCATTGTACTCTAGCCTGAGCAACAGAGCAAGACCTTGTCTCTAAAAGAAAAATAATAACACTTTGTTTTTTGCTGTTTTCTGCCTTGTGAAACTTGATTCTGTTCCTAAAAGTTACAGTAACCATTTCTGCCTTTGTGGAGAGGGGAAACTCTCTGTAGAAAAGGTGAGAAATCCGAACACATTTCTCCGTAGCACCTGTTTGGTACAGCTGTGTCTGTGTTAAAATTTAACCACACTTCTGCTTAATGAAAGGTAAAGAGACTAGATCCAGTTTCAAGATTTTTTCCTACTTCAGAGATTTTATGAGTTATACATGTATAAAAAAGGAATACTCATTTCTTATTTATTTGCCTTTTATTATTTTTTAATTTCTCATTTATTTTACTTTGTCATCTCTTCCCGAGTGCTCCATTTCTTTATTCTATTATTGTAAATATTCTCCTACTTTCAAGCTTCTCTTATTTGATCCACTCCCTTAACCCTCCTACTTTTCTTACTTTTTTCCATTATTCACTGTCTTTACTTTTTTTTGCCCTAAAAGTCTACTAGTATATAGGAAAAATGGGAACTATAAAGCTGTTTTGAACTAGATAAACATTATAAAACATCCTATGGGATGACTTTTAAATAGTTTTTTTAATAGTTCCACAATGTGTATAATTTCCAGCATCTTCTGTTTTATAAGCACCTTTTATAAGTTTAAATGCCTGTATTTACAGAGAATTGTTGCCAATAAAACTCAAATCTGTTCACTGATGCAATGCCTTAGGGGAACTGGAAGAATGCTAGACCTTAGCATTTCTGGAAACATGTTCCTTTTTATTAAAACTTGGTGAACTGGGCCGGGGGCAGTGTCTTACTCCTGTAATCCCAGCACTTTGGGAGGCTGAGGCAGGTGGATCACCAGAGGTCAGGACTTCAAGCTTGGCCAACATGGTGAAACCCCATCTCTACTAAAAATACAAAAATTAGCTGGGCGTAGAGGCAGTCGCCTATAATTCTAGCTACTCAGAAGGCTGAGACAGGAGAATCGCTTGAACCTGGTATTGGAGGTTGCACTCCAGCCTGGGTAACAAGAGCAGAACTTTGTCTAAAAAAAAAACAACTTGATTATTTGATCTTCATAGTACTCTTCTGTATTTCAAGGAAGTTGATTGGTCTTTATCCTTAAAAAATTCAAAAGTATCAGAAGATAGCAGTGTCAAAGATAAACCATGTTAACATCATGTAAAAGTTCCCGCAACTTAATTATACGTCTACTTGTTCTCTTCCATTCAAACATTAATATTACCTACTCTGTAATTTAATGACTTGAAAACTGTGTTATATCCTGGGATTTTTTTTTTCTTTTTTTTTTTCAGACAGAGCCTCACTCTATTGCCCAGGCTGGGGTGCAGTGGCAGGATCTCGGCTCACCGCAACCTCTACTTCCCGGGTTCAAGTGATTCTCCTGCTTCAGCCTCCCAAGTAGCTGTGATTACAGGCATGCACCACCACACCAGACTAACTTTGTATTTTTAGTAGAGACAGGGTTTCAACCTGTTGGCCAGGCTGATCTTGAACTCCTGACCTCAGGTGATCCACCTGCCCCGGCCTCCTATAGTGCTGGGATTGCAAGTGTGAGCCACCACGCCTGGACCTGGGAATATTTTCTTTGTTACATTTGTTTTTTTCTAACTCCAACTATTTTTATCTTCACATGAATATTTAAAGTTTTTCAGAGTACAGCATAAAAGAGATTATTTCACTTGATAATGTGTTGATATATGGTTTTGGGGGCTACATTAAAGGAAATGAATTTTCTCGCTTGCATTATCATGTCAGAAGCAGAAGGAAAACACTTCGCCTCCCTAGCTCTACATCTGTGGTTTCAACCTGAAGTCTCAGGAACATGGCAAGCGTTTGCTTAGCAGAAGACCATCAGATAGCAAGGGAGAAGGTCGGATCCCACATCAGCCTGAATGTGTGCTTAGCAGAAGACCATCAAAGCAGCAAGGGAGAAGGCCAGATCCCACATCAGCCTGAACGTGTGCTCAGCAGAAGACCATCAGACAGCAAGGGAGAAGATCGGATCCCATATCAGCCTGAACGTGTGCTTAGCAGACCATCAGAGCAGCAAGGGAGAAGGCCGGATCCCACATCAGCCTGAACGTGTGCTTACCAGAAGACCATCAGACAGCAAGGGAGAAGGTCAGATCCCACATCAGCCTGAACGTGTGCTTAGCAGAAGACCATCAGAGCAGCAAGGGAGAAGGGCAGATCCCATATCAGCCTGAACGTGTACTCAGCAGAAGACCATCAGAGCAGCAAGGGAGAAGGGCAGATCCCATATCAGCCTGAATGTGTACTCAGCAGAAGACCATCAGAGCAGCAAGGGAGAAGGACAGATCCCATATCAGCCTGAATGTGTACTCAGCAGAAGGCCATCAGAGCAGCAAGGGAGAAGGACAGATCCCATATCAGCCTGAACGTGTGCTCAGCAGAAGACCATCAGACAGCAAGGGAGAAGGTCGGATCCCACATCAGCCTGAACGTGTGCTTAGCAGAAGACCATCAGACAGCAAGGGAGAAGGTCAGATCCCACATCAGCCTGAACGTGTGCTTAGCAGAAGACCATCAGACAGCAAGGGAGAAGGTCGGATCCCACATCAGCCTGAACGTGTGCTTAGCAGAAGACCATCAGACAGCAAGGGAGAAGGTCGGATCCCACATCAGCCTGAACGTGTGCTTAGCAGAAGACCATCAGAGCAGCAAGGGAGAAGGCCGGATCCCACATCAGCCTGAGCGTGTGCTTAGCAGAAGACCATCAGACAGCAAGGGAGAAGGTCGGATCCCACATCAGCCTGAACGTGTGCTTAGCAGAAGACCATCAGAACAGCAAGGGGAGAAGGCCGGATCCCACATCAGCCTGAACGTGTGCTTAGCAGAAGACCGTCAGAGCAGCAAGGGAGAAGGGCAGATCCCATATCAGGAATGTGTACTCAGCAGAAGACCATCAGAGCAGCAAGGGAGAAGGACGGATCCCATATCAGCCTGAACGTGTGCTTAGCAGAAGACCATCAGAGCAGCAAGGGAGAAGGCCGGATCCCACATCAGCCTGAACGTGTGCTTAGCAGAAGGCCATCAGAGCAGCAAGGGAGAAGGTCGGATCCCACATCAGCCTGAACGTGTGCTTAGCAGAAGGCCATCAGAGCAGCAAGGGAGAAGGTCGGATCCCACATCAGCCTGAACGTGTGCTCAGCAGAAGGCCATCAGAGCAGCAAGGGAGAAGGTCGGATCCCACATCAGCCTGAACGTGTGCTTAGCAGAAGGCCATCAGAGCAGCAAGGGAGAAGGTCAGATCCCACATCAGCCTGAACGTGTACTCAGCAGAAGACCATCAGAGCAGCAAGGGAGAAGGTCAGATCCCACATCAGCCTGAACGTGTACTCAGCAGAAGACCATCAGAGCAGCAAGAGAGAAGGTCAGATCCCACATCAGCCTGAATGTGTACTCAGCAGAAGGCCATCGGAGCAGCAAGGGAGAAGGGCAGATCCCACATTAGCCTGAAACATTGTCTTCAAATGCAGTGTGTTGAAAAGAGAACCTTTACTACAAAACAGACTCCTGGTTTTGTCCATTAGAAAAGGAAATATTTACAAGCAAAATTATTTTGGCCAGAGAAGAGACCAGCTGTTTCCAGTAGCTGGTCTCTTATTATTTCTATGGAATAATTCCTTAGAGATAGGAGAACATTGTTTCATTAAAGTAATTCTAAATCCTGATAACCGTAACATAAAATCCAGGACCTTAGGACAGGGATGCAATATATAGTGAATTATGTAACTGTGCTGCCTTTCTCTATAGCTAATGCAAATCAAAAAAAAAAAAAAAAAAAAAGATCTATTTTTTTTTTTTTTTTTACGTCCAAAGCCTCACAACATGAGGCTTCCTTGTCCTTATTTGCTGGAGTTCAGCCCATTTAAAGAGTTTTACCACTGAGTATTTTGGAATGTTGTGCCTGAGACCTCCTCATCAGGACTATGGAACATGCCATTTCATTTTTGTCCTTGGACTCCTCGGGTCCCCAGCCATCTGTGTCTGCTCCTGTTGTGGTCTGCACACAGCCATGTTTCTTCCACTGTTCATAGCCACTGGTCCTCCGACTCCAGGCTGTGGGACAGAACCCTGCACCATCTAGTTTCCCACAGCACAGATGTCTAAAAGCTGAATGTTATAAAGACAAGGCGGAAACCCCATGGAGGAAATGGCTCACACCTGCTCTCAGAGCTGGCTGCTTGCTGCTCCTGATCCCATTCCAGACTTCTCAGCAGCCTGATGGTGAGGGCATCTTGTGCTCTGTCACCACACCTTGGAGCCCACGTGGTACCAATTTATGCAGCAAGGGAAGGTGGAAATCTGTTCCCCAATCAAAAGCCCAGTTCCTTTATGCCTCTGGGTGATGGGGGAGGGGCATTTACTTCTCTCAGAAGGCATTTCCTGCCTTACCTCTACAAGATATGTTCTTCATTCTATAGCCTGAACAAGACCATCATCAGGCATGCTTGTATTTTCCATTTGGCTTGTTCTCTTCTTTCACCAAATGGGACTAGAAGCCTGGACTTGATTCTTCAGGTGGTAAAGAGCCATTGAATGTTTCTCAGCCGTTTAAAGCCATGATGTGGGAACATCCTTAGCCATACTAAAGACGTATTTGGGGGCCGGGCGTGTGGCTCAAGCCTGTAATCCCAGCACTTTGGGAGGCCGAGGTGGGTGGATCATGAGGTCAAGAGATCGAGACCATCCTGGTCAACATGGTGAAACCCCGTCTCTACTAAAAATACAAAAAATTAGCTGGCCATGGTGGCACATGCCTGTAATCCCAGCTACTCGGGAGGCTGAGTCAGGAGAATTGCCCGAACCCAGGAGGCAGAGGTTGCGGTGAGCCAAGATCGCGCCATTGCACTCCAGCCTGGGTAACAAGAGTGAAACTCTGTCTCAAAAAAAAAAAAAAAAAGATACAAAAGACGTATTTGGAGGTAAAAGAGAAGTATTATGGGCAAGTAATCGACAGGCCATCCTTGTGTAATGTCCCAGGTAGAAGCCTACTGTAGTGGTCCGTATGAAAGGTGATGAGGTCTAAAGTAGGTCGGAGACTGTGAAATGGAAGGAGGCCACAGATCAGGTATAAGATTTAATGCGTAGATTTGGGAGAGTACCTGGAGAAGAAAAGCTTGACAACTGATTCAATGTAGGGGTTCGGGGGATGTAGAAAATGAGTCCGAAATTGATTACCAGTCGCACGGCTAAAGCTGGCTTAATTTCTTTTTTTTTTTTTTGAGACGGAGTTTTGCTCTTGTTACCCAGGCTGGAGTGCAATGGCGCGATATCAGCTCACCGCAACCTCCGCCTCCTGGGTTCGGGCAATTCTCCTGCCTCAGCCTCCCGAGTAGCTGGGATTACAGGCATGCGCCACCATGCCCAGCTAATTTTTTGTATTTTTGGTGGAGACGGGGTTTCACCATGTTGATTAGGATGGTCTCGATCTCTTGACCTCGTGATCCACCCACCTCAGCCTCCCAAAATGCTGGGATTACAGGCGTAAGCCACCGCGCCCGGCCAAGCTGAGTTAATTTTATTACTGAAGAAGGGAAGATACTGTTTGAGTTTAAAGTAATGGATTAAGTTTTGGACAAGTTTGGACTAGAGGGATATGAGGGCGCTGGTATCTAGCAAGTGGTTAAGGAAAGCTACTTTTTATGGAAGGCTTGCTGGGCATCAGGTACTTTGCCAAGCCCTGGGCATGCCTCATATTGTTTACAGTAAAGATTTATCTTATTTATTTATTTATTTAAATTTTTTTTTTTTTTTTGAGTGGGAGGCTTGCTCTGTTGCCCAGGCTGGAGTCCAGTGATGCAATCTCGGCTCACTGCAACCTCCGCTGCTCGGATTCAAGCAATTCCTCTGCCACAGCCTCCTGAGTAGCGGGGACTACACGTGTGCACCACCACGCCCAGCTAATTTTTTTGTATTTTAGTAGAGACAGGGTTTCACCATGTTGGCCAGGATGGTCTCGATCTCCTGACCTCCTGATTCACCCGTCTTGGCCTCCCAAAGTACTGGGATTACAGGCATGAGCCACACACCTGGCTGTTTATCTTTTTTAAAAAATGAATTGTAATGTGTATATTTAAGGTATATAGCACAATGTTATGGGGCACATATGCAGAATAAAATGGTTACTATACTGGAACCAATGACCATAAGCATCATCTCACATAGTTACCTTTACTTTTTTTTAGCAAGAGCAGCTAAAATCTACTCATTTAGCAAAAATTCCAAATATAGTATAATTATACTATACATCACAGTCCTCATGTGTTCCTCTCCAGACTTGTTCATCCTACATTTTGGCTACTTTTTGTTTTCTGACCTACCTGCGTTGAAGGATTGCTGTGAATATTAATAATAATAATACAGCTTTTGGCATAAAAAGTAAACAAAACAATATGCTGCTTATTATTTTATCTCTATTCTATTATCCCTGTATTGTAGGTAAGGAAAAGCATCTTAGGTAAGGCACTTTCCCAAAGCCTTCCGATTTGCTAGTTCTAGAGATAGAGTGTAAACCCAAGTGGTCTGATGCTGAAGCATGACCTATTGACCACTCCCCTCTGATAGTTCCCTAATATGCAGGTCTGGAGCTTGGGGAGAAGTCAGGGCTAACAACGTAGGTTTGGAAGTTAGCCATTTATCCTACAAACCTTTCCCGAGGCCCGTCAGTGGCCAAGTGCAGTGCCCTGAGCTATGACCATGCACACAGACACCATCGGTGCCACCCTAGAGATGTGAGTGGAAACAGTGGTCTTTAATTAAGCAGTTGTGAGCAAGAGAAAGAGAAGCAGCTGCAGGGAAGGATCTTGTAGTTGAGCAATGAATAGATGCCATCGAAGAGAGGAAAACCCAATGCAGCTAGCATAGGGACCAAGGAAAAAAGGTGGAGCCTGCGTCATTATTCCAGAAAATAAGTAGACCAAAGTGGATCGTGAGGAGCTGCTGAGTTGAACAATTTGGGGGGATAATTTGTTAGCTTCATGGAAATGGCCTCGAGTGACATTTTGAGGGATTTTGAACTGCAAGCATAGAGATGTAAGTAGACTAAGATATATAGAACTTGGGGTGCAATTAAAAAACAGAATTGGAAGATGAGAGAAGCCAAATGGAGGAGGGGGCTGTTTTTGTTTTCTACTTAGGATTTTGGACTTCTCTTTTTGTTTTCTGGCTCTTGAACCTGACAGTAGGAGAGAACATAATAGAACAGCACTTTTAAAAAATATATATATATATTTTATTGTGTTTTAGGTTTTGGGGTACATGTGAAGAACATGCAAGATTGTTGCACAGGTGCATACATGGCAATGTGGTTTGCTGCCTCTATCCCCACCACCTATATCTGGCATTTCTCCCGTTATTCCTCCACAACTCCCCACCCCCTGTTGTCCCTCCCCTAGTTCCCCCCTACAGATCCCAGTGTGTGATGCTCCCCTCCCAGTGTCCATGGGTTCTCATTGTTCAACACCCACATATGAGTGAGAACATGTGGTGTTTGATTTTCTGTTCTTGTGTCAGTTTGCTGAGCATGATGATTTCCAGGTTCATCCATGACCCTTCAAAGGACACGAATTCATTGTTTTTTATGGCTGCATAGTATTCCATAGTGTATATGTGCCACATTTTCCCTGTCTAGTCTATCATCGATGAGCATTTGGGTTGTTTCAAAGTCTTTGCTATTGTAACAGTGCCGCAATGCACATTCATGTGCATGTGTCCTTATAATTGAACGATTTATAATCCTTTGGATATATACCCAGTAATGGGATTACAGGGTCAAATGGAATTTCTATTTCTAGGTCCTTGAGGAATCACCACACTGTCTTCCATAATGGTTGAACTAATTTACAATCTCACCAACAGTGTAAAAGTGTTCCTATTTCTCCACATCCTTTCCAGCATCTGTTGTCTCCAGATTTTTTAATGATTGCCATTCTAACTGGTGTGAGATGGTATCTCAATATAGTTTTGATTTGCATCTCTCTAATGACCAGTGATGATGAGCATTTTTTCATATGTTTGTTGGCCTCATGTATGTCTTCTTTTGTAAAGTATCTGTTCACATCCTTCTCCCACTTTTGAATGGGCTTGTTTTGTTCTTATAAATCTGTTTTAGTTCTTTGTAGATTCTGGATATTAGCCCTTTGTCAGATGGGTAGACTGCAAAAATTTTTTCCCATTCTGTTGGTTGCTGGTTCACTCTAATGATTGTTTCTTTTGCTATGCAGAAGCTGTGGAGTTTGATTAGATCCCTTTTGTCTATTTTGGCTTTTGTCACCAATGCTTTTGGTGTTTTGGTCATGAAGTCCTTGCCTATGCCTATGTCCTGAATAGTTTTACCTAGGTTTTCTTCTGGGGTTTTATGGTGTTAGGTCTTATGTTTAGGTCTTTAATCCATCTGGAGTTAATTTTAGTGTAAGGTGTCAGGAAGGGGACCAGTTTCTGCTTTCTGCACATGGCTAGCCAGTTTTCCCAACACCATTTGTTAAACAGGGAATCCTTTCCCCATTGTTTGTTTTTGTCAGGTTTGTGAAAGATCAGATGATTGTAGTTGTGTGGTGTTGCCTCCAAGGCCTCGGTCCTAGAACAGAAGCACATGTTCTTATAGAGTGAGGAATGGTGGGTAGATTGTCAATCAGCTGGAAAAGTTGTTTCAAACAAAACTATAAATGTGCTGCATGCAAATATTAAGTGTTTTATTTCAACATAAACCATGTAAGTGTTGATTTACTTACCAACATTTTGCTGAGAATCCCGTGCCTTTTCTAAGCATGTGGCTCTGCTGACTGCATTTTCTCACCTTCTCTCCCAGGCAAACTGCACCCATGATACAACCTCAGCCACCTCTGGTTGTGGCCTCTTTAAAGAGCAAGAAATAACTTGGGAAGTGATTCGGATACAGAGACTTTTTTGATTTTTTTTTAGTGATTCTTCTCATTGTTTGTTGTATTTTTTCTTAAATGTTAGTCAACAGTTTTTGTTAATGCCTTTCCAAAACATTTGACCTAGTTTTTTATAAAAGCACCAACTCTTTTAACAGAAATATTTCAGCAGTTCATACTATGACTCATGCCTGCAGCGGCCTCCAGGCAGGACACTAGCTGATGTGGATGTGCAGCAAAGGGCCCCAGGGGAGAGAATGGCCCTTCAGACTCCAGGACAAAAAGGAGGCCATGTGGGGACTCTGTGGATGGGCGGCTTACCAGGTTCTCAAGAAAAGGAGCCTGAGAGACCTGCCAATAGCAGGAATCTTCAGCAAGGAAGCTACAGGGCCACTGTCACATGCTAAAGCTGCACTCAGGAGAGGGACTTAGGGAAGGCATAGCAGAGAGGTGTTGCCATAACCACAGGCTCAGGCAGTGGCTGTCAGATGGTCCATGTGGGACCTCTCAAGGAAACCCATGAAATGTCCGTGAAAGGGGGAAGCATCAGCTCCCCACAGCCACACACACTGGAGAGCACCGAGGCCGGACTGTGACACCATTCCTCCAGGAAGCCTTTTCCATGCCTAATTGCTGGCCTGGCCCCAACCACCTTGGCCCTGAAGGAGTGGAAAGCCCTTGTGAATGTCAGCTTGGGGTATGAAGGGAAAGAATTGCGAGCAGGGAAATCAACTGGAAGCCAGCCATGCCTCTTCATTACCATAGGAGGATTCTCAACTGAAGCAGGTCCTAGCAGGTGCAGGGACGTGATAAAATTTTATATATATAAATTATTTATTTATTATATATATAATTTATATATTTTATATATTTTTATATAAATATATAATATATAATATATATATAATTTTACATATATATAATATATATAAATATATATATATATAATATATATAAAGTATATATATACATACATACAATCTTTTACTTTTTTTGAGATGAAGTCTCACTCTGTTGCCCAAGCTGGAGTGCAGTGGTGCAATCTCGGCTCACTGCAGCCTCCACCTCCCGAGTTCAAGTGATTCTCCAGTCTCAGCTTCTCGAGTAGCTGGTACTACAGGCATGCAGCATCACGCCCAGCAGATTTTTTTTTGTAGTTTTTAGTAGAGACGGGTTTCACTATGTTGGCCAGGCTGGTCTTGAATTCGTTACCTTGTGATCCACCCACCTTGGCCTTCCAAAGTGCTGGGATTACTGGTGTGAGCCACCACACTCGGCCCCGTATATACAATTTTTTTAAAGACAGAACTCTTAACTCTTAAAATACACACACACATTTTAATTGCTGAAATTATCTTGCTTTTATGATTAATAATGACTTAAAATTATACTGAGTCATCATCATCATCAGCAGCAGCAGAAGCATTAGAGCTGCACATGCTTTTATCCAAGGAGTAGGTTTGGTCCCCCAGAGAGGGTGGGGTTAGGAGAGGAGGGTCAAGTTCACTGTCTGCACTTTTCATGGTTATCTTATTCACATGTAAAAGTTACAAATAATGGCCAAATTCAGTCTAGCTTCCAGGGAATGTTGATGATAAACACAATGATGCTTTAGCACTCTCATATCTTTTGTACTTTGATAATTATCTTTCAGAGTGAGGCAGTAGTAAAACCATTTAAATGGAAATACTGAAGAGTGTTTTTTTTCTTTGTGAATGATTTCTATATTGTCCTTCATTCTGAATGGCTCATTCTTCCAAGATCAGAGATAGGAAAGGAGGCATAGGAAAGCATACCTAGGTTTAGATGTTTCCTGCTCCCTCTTCTTTATATCATCCTTATTTTTTCCGTAAGTAATCATCACAAGGTATGTAGAAGACATCATGGCGTATACAGGTATGAACAAACCAGTTTACAAAACTAAAAGATTGTAATGCCCAATCCAATTGCAAAATTCATGGTGCTCTTCACCTCGCTCTGGCTTGTGTCGAGTTTGAGTGAATGTGTGGTGTGTTTGCACCATCAGGACTCAAGCTGTCCTCAGACAATGCTAATAAACCTACAGGAAGCCACTGCTTTTAGATGCAAACAATGTATCTCCTTATGAAGATGCACTGATTGATTAATTGATTAAAGCTCATTATCACATAATTGACAGCTCATGAAATTTGTTCAAAATAAAAGCTGAAAGCAAAACTTTAAATAATGTGAAAACCTCAGTCAACTGTGACATTTGAGGATCACGCAGGCAATTGATCTTTCAATTGAGAACAAGATTCCCAAGCTAAATTTAAGAGCCTAGAAGTAAGAGTTTAGAATCATAGTTTGTTTTTGTCCGAGCAGCATATGAAAAGAAACTAAGACTTCCAGCCCTCACTAAGTGTAACAATATACCCTTACTTTGTTCAGACACTTGATGTTGAAGGAGCTTCGATAAGCTGTATCTCCCCTGCAGGGCATATGCGTTTGCAGGCTGTCTTCATGTGAACTGTGAAGGGGATAGATGCGATCTGAAGATGCAGAAAGGGCAGATGCAAGCTAACCCCTATGAAATCATTAAGACTCCATCACTGCAACATTTTGGCTTATTATTTCTGTTGCTGCATAAACTTTCATTCATTGATAGTCTCTAATGCGAATATAATAATCCAGACTTCAACTTAACTTGTATATGCTGGCTGTGAATATTGTGAATGCTTTCATTAGAACTCATGTTTGATGTTAAATACAAATCATTTTCTTGTACACGTACTTATATTTCCAGTACTCTATCGTACTCTCATAGTGTGAAGTATACTTGGCTTCAATTTGTGCCTTTATTTTTAGGTCCCCTCTTTCCTAATTTTTTATTAAATAAATTCTTTTGGGGTTGGCAGCCTCCTTCTTCATCTTTCCATGAAGGCACAGTTGAAGGGTTTAAGGAGTTGGTGCGGGTGAAAAATCCTAAACCAGGGGATATGCAGAACTCTATGAGGACGATAGTCTAGGGTACCCAGTGTTCTGTGCTCTTTGTAGTAATTGATTGGAATAGGGATAAAAAGCACAGAGAAGTTATGCTCAAGGAGCTCAAGATAGATGGTGATGGTGAGGATTGCTGTGGAAGATGTTTTCTAAGAGTCTCATTGTATACACATATCTTAATTTATTTAAGTGTCATACTTTTTATTTATAAATAACTCACAGACATGAATGGTCTCAACCATGGGCTGATGTTAAATTCCTTGAGCAGTCTTTCATCTCCCAACTCAAAGCAACCATCAGCAGGTACAAATCATAAGGATTATGTAGGATTCTGTTTCCCACACTACACTCCTTGAATTGAGTTTCCCTGAAGAAAGGTATCAGTTTGTTCATCCACTATACAGCCAGTACATAGAAAAATGCACAGCACGTCATGGTTGCATAATAAATGCCTTAGTCAGCTTGGACTTCTATAGCAAAATTTCACAAAATGGGTGGCTTCAACAACAAACATTTATTTCTCACAGTTTTGGAGGATGGAAATGTGACATCAGTGCTGGTAGGATTGAGTTCCTGGTAAACTCCCTTCCTGGTTTATAGACAGCTGCCTTCTTGCTGTGTCCTTACATGCAAAAAGAGAGCACTCCTGCCCCTTCTTATAAGGGCACTCATCCCATTCATGAGGGCTCCACCCTCATGACCTAATTACCTCCTAATGTTCCCACCTCCAATAACTGTCACATTGGGATTAGTGTTTCAACAGATGAGTTTGGGGAAGGACAGCATAAACATTCAGTTTACTGCAATAAATATTTTTTGAATGGGATTGAGCTTGTAACAGTGACTTTCCATTTGTGTTATAAGGACCTCTCAGTGTTGAGATGCAGGGTTTCAGTGACTTCTGTTTTTGATGAGCTTCGATGGTCACTGGTCAGGTCAGAGAACCAGTAGTCGTTTCCCATTTGTAAAGGGTGGGAAATCTTGCCAGGAATACCCAGTTCTGTAATGTCATTCTCATTCTTGGGAGAGGAGGGGTCATATCTGGAGAGAAACAATCTTGGAGCCTCCTGTCTTGTTCTTGCAGCATGTGAAACTCTGGGGTTTTCCCCTTGACTCCCAGGAATGGGTTGAAGAGAGATTCAAAGAAGTAAGTCTGTTGAGGACAAGAACTGTGCCATTTTGGTTTTTTTCTCTAGCATTAGCTGAGTTTGTAACCATATTGTTTTTACAATTTATCTAATGAGAAAATAAACAATTAAATAAACCCTGTCCTCTTTAAGTGACCCCACTAGAGTATTCTCTGTGTTCAAGGAGTTTTAAAATGTGCTTGAGATGCAAAAAAAAGTTAAACAACAGGAAAATTCAATAAAAGAATACTATGAAGCAGTCGTTGATTAACTGCAAATTAAAAGGTATTTATAGTTGACATGCTAATGTTCCGCCTCATGAAATCTTTACGTCATGATTCATTAGGTTTTGTCTCTATGGTAATAATAATCTTTTGTTTTTTTTTTTCTGAGCAGCAGATTTTGATTCTGAGAGAATACAAAAAAAAAAATCAGTTCTATTTATGTGCTTCACATAGATCATCATCTACTCTGAGATACATTTAGCATGCCTACTTCCCAGGCTGGTGTTCAGTATGTGTGTTTTAGAATTTGTAGCTATCGAAGTAATAAACTGGCCAATGTGTGGAATTACAGAGTGGTGCTGATTACCTGGAATGTTCATTTTTCTACAACCATAATACGCAAACCGGCTCATACACTGATTTTGCCCTCCTAAGTTGCATTCTGGGTCTGCTGCCTTTCTTAGCTGTTTATGGTGCTTTTATTCCTTTTTCTGATGATCAATTTTTGGATATCATATAAGCAAAAAATTGGGTAGAAGTCAGTATCATCCATGACAGTGAATAGGAAGAGGTATTCTTATTCCATTTGAGTACAGAGAACACCTTGATTTATATTATTATGGGTTACAAAGAATTTTCTTTACCTCAATTCAGAAAGGGATTATTTATTTTAATAATTGATGTATAGTTATTTTGAGTGCGAAATGAGCTTTATTTTAAGCTTCGGCTAACATTTAAGAACTTGTCATGTGTTTGGGATTGTGCCAGACACTTCCATGCACATTGTCTCAGTGCAAGATTTGGAATATGTTTTATTACAGCCTACCTGCTCTTCAGGATAGGGTAATATGCAGACTGAGAGGGTGTCTCTGTCAGGAAAGGCCTGTTCCTTATCAGAGAATTAGTGAAACGACATCTTACAGCAGAGATGAGGGAAATTCAGATCGAAACATAAAATATGCCCTTCATTGATCCTAGTCTTCATGGGGAATCTCACAGGCCTCACTTCCTTTTTATATTAAATAGAATTGAGCAAAAAATAAAGATCACTTATCTCTACCTGCCAAATTTTAGGGCATGCATGGGAGGAAGAAACAAGCTAAATGATGAAAGTACAAGGAAATAATTGGCCAAACTCAGAATGTGAGAGATTCTTCAAGAAAAATAAAAAAACGAAACAAACTTCTTTTTAGAACAAATCAGTACAAAGAGAATTTAGGAAAGTTAGTAAAAGAGCCTTAAGATAAATTTAAAAATTAAATATACAGATTTTTTGGATTCTGATTTAAATAAACCAACTATAAAAATTTTTTTGAGACAAGAGAAATTTTTATATGAAATTGAAATCAGGTGATAGAAGAATTTTCTATTCATTAGCCTGAGAATTGCTATTAATTGGGATTAATGGTAGATTCTTGTCACTCAGGGATGCATACTGCAGTATTCATGAATGAAATGGCAGGATGCCTTGGACTTGTTTTAAAATACTTCAGCCAAAAACAGAGGATACTTGAAACAAGGTGGCCAGAATGTTAAGAAATATTGGAGCCCAGTAATGGATAACCCAAAATTCAGTAACTCTCTCTAAATTTATGAAAGGCTTGAAATAAACCAGAAGCAAGTTGGTAAACCGTAATCCTGCAGTCGCCTGGCCTCTTGCCAGGCTTTTGGCTGCCGCTAAGCCTGTAGGGCAATGCAGAATTAGACGGACAGGACAAGAGAAGTGATTCTCATCTAGAATGTGGACAAGATCAAAGCTCTTTTTCAGGGAATCATGAACTCATAACATATCCATAGATGGGTTTTAGGAGGCTTTGAACTCCCTGTAGATATATACCAAATTTTAACATGACATTTTTTTCTGGCCAGGTATTTCATAGGTTTTACTAGATTTTCAAAGGCATTTGTAACCATCAAAATTTGAGATATAGTAGAACACAGGAGTTCTGAAGACTTTTTGGCTAGAAAATCCTATAAACCTATATATCTAAGAACAAGACATGTAATTGTCCTGTTTTAAAAACACACTGCACATTAGAAAGGACTCCAGATCTCATGAAGTCTGCATTTTAATGTGTTCAAATTCTTAGGAGAGGAGAATGTTCAAAAGCCATTAAATGCATTTTTAAAAATCACATCTAGATCTTAGACTGCCTGAGCCACTTACACAGTGACCAGATATATCAGCGCAATTTTCTTTCTCTCAGATTCCCTTCACTGTCATCCCAGAGTCTGTGTTGGAAAACCTCACTGTTAAAAGATATGCTTTGAAATCTTTTTTTAAACAAAGGAAAAGAAAACCCTTAAGAAGTGGGAAGCATTTTTGCAATATAAAAATTCTCTAGTTATACACAAAGGGCCAAAGCAGTAGCTTTACCTGCCAGCATTTTATTGGCTGTATGGAAGGAAAGGTGCTAGAAAAGATGGAAGTGTCCATAAGCAGAAAACGGAGATCATGGATGTGGTAGCTGGTTAATGAAGCTCTTTTTTACCATCATGCTTTGCTTGTGCCCTACTTTGTTGTAAGTGAAATAATTTTGCACAACGTTGGAAATATTCTGAATAATCGGTTTATGAGGAAGCCTAGAGCAGTGTCATTGGTAGTAGCAGCCTGGTTTTAATTCAATTAAAAGGTTATGGCCTAACAAGCCATCTTCTGGTGGTGTTACAGTTCATGATCAAGGTTCCCATGCTGAATTGACTCCTAATCATCATTTTCTTGTTGTCAAACCTGGCAGTGAGCTGGGACAGAGCCGATATATGTGTGCTTATTTGTAAATGGATATGTGTGTGTATGTTTGAGGGATGGAGGAGAGGGATGGCTAGTATTTTTTTTTTTTTTTTTTTTTTGAGACAGAGGCTTGTTTTGTCGCCAGACGCCAGGCTGGAGTGCAGTAATGCGAGCTCAGCTCACTGCAACCTCCGCCTCCCGGGTTCAAGCAATGCTTCTGCCTCAGCCTCCCAAGTAGCTGGGACTACAGGCATGCACCACCATGCCCAGCTAATTTTTGTATTTTTTAGTAGAGATGGGGTTTCACCATGTTGGCCAGGATGGTCTCCATCTCTTGACCTCATAATCTGCCCGCCTCAGCCTCCCAAAATGCTGGGATTACAGGGGTGAGCCACCGCGCCCGGCCGAGAGGGATGGCTAGTTTTAATGTTATAATTTTGCATTAGTCCGTTACTGTGACAATAAAACTGGGCAATAGGCCACCTCAAAACTCAGGATTCTATAAGGCCAAGCACTTATTTGCACACTTACAATCATGCACATGGTTTCTAAGCTCCCCATCTGCCAGTTCTTGGCTGGGGAGTCCTGATTTCAGGCACTTCATTCACTGGGTTTGATTCCACTTTGCAGACACGATTCAGACCCCTTTGATGTGCAGTTGTTCTGGGACCAGGATAAAGGAGCAGTGTGTGCTGCCTGGCTGGAAAATCAGATGCCTCGCAGCACATGCTCTCACATCAGGTTACCTGGCAAAGGCCATAGTCAGTGGGTACGAAGCCTATTCCATGGCAGTGGGGAGAGGAGGGGTACAGATTTGCTAAATGATAGTTCAATTTATCACAAAATTATCTTTTTAATTTTTCTTGCCCAATTTATGAGTAATTTCTGACTTATATACACTAGATTCGTGGGTGTCACACACACACGTCAATGTCTAGAAAATAAGCCTTCTCATTTCACCTTTGCCTGTCTCTACCAATTCTCCTCTGACCACTCCCTTGTAATATCTCCCAGCAGATATTTCAGTCCTTTAAGGGCATCATGTCTTTTTGCCTCGGGACCTTGCACATGTTGTCCCCTATACTCTGCCCATCATTCTTTACATCATGGATGTCAGCATATCATTCCTGTCTTAGCTGAGATGGTACTCTCACAGAGGTCTTCATGACCACCTGCTGTAACATAGCCGGCTCTGTGCTCAGAGCTCCCTACTCTGTCCTGCAGCACCCATCGTAATTTCTATTTGCATCTTTATTTATTTATTTATTTATTTATTTATTTTGAGACGGAGTTTCGCTCTTGTTACCCAGGCTGGAGTGCAATGGCGCAATCTCGTCTCACCGCAACCTCTGCCTCCTGGGTTCAAGCAATTCTTCTGCCTCAGCCTCCTGAGTGGCTGGGACAGTACAGGCGTGCACCACCATGTCCAGCTAATTTTTGTATTTTTAGTAGAGACGGGGTTTCACCATATTGACCAGGATGGTCTCGATCTCTTGACCTCGTGATCCACCCGCTTTGGCCTCCCAAAGTGCTGGGATTATAGGCATGAGCCACCACGCCTGGCCTATTTGCATCATTTTTTATGTGGGTAGATTACATCCACCTTTCACATTAGACCTCTCAAATGTCATAGACTCAGAAATAACATCTTTTGTTTCCATTTGCATTGGAAATACCTGGCCTGGTATTAAAAAAAAAAAAAAGTAGTCAAATGAGTGAATGAATATGATTAGGACTCTAGAGGAAGAACTTCCTCTGTTCAGATGGACTGAGTTTCTCAATTTAGAGACACACAGACAGACCACCTGAATCTAAGCTCCAGCTCCAGTGGTTGGTCTGACCTTCATTTTTCCTTCATTAAGGGAACTGGCTTTCCTTGATGTGCCGGTGTCAGGGGGTCAAAACTCAGGACCTCAGGACCTCAGAGGGGTTGACCCTCTTTCTTCTCCCAAGTGTGGGGCCCAGTCCTACTCTTACACCACATTACCAGCCCTGCTTTATGGTTAGTGCTGTCCAAATAGTGTTCTTAAATGTTGAAGAACCTTATGAGCAGAAGTTGGAACTAACTGTTTCTATGGGAAAATGAATTTGGAATTCAAAACGACTGGCGGAGTGCAGGGCCATAGGAATGTAGTGCATCAATAGACACAAATACATGCAAAATTTGCCAAATTTGTGGGAAATTCCCTGTACTGGCAGTAATGAGGGATTCTTTTTCTCCCTGATTACATAGAACCTTCCCAAGTTCATCGTGTACATGTGTAGTATTTCATCCACATTCCTGCCTTAGGGTGGAGGGGGAGTCCACAACCCGAAGTGCATTTTCTGATGGATGCAATATAACCAGCATTGCTGCCCTGAACACCCCTATTTTTTGCATCATGTGCATAAAGAGCAACTCTAATTTGACTAGTCCCATGAAGAACTATTACAGTAAAACGTTGTTGACCTGAATGATCCCTAGAATGGAAGCCACGCATGTTCTCAGCTTGTATCTGGACTCAAGGTCAGTTCAAGGTTGATGCCAGTACAAAAACTGGATTAAATCTCGATTGCTGTGAGTCATTTGGAATTAGCCTGTGGCTCACATAGTTAGCTTTGATTCTTTTAGGCTACGGGTGCATTTTGGAAACGCTGCAAGTTTTTGGTTTTTAACTTATTAAGTTGAATAAAGAATTATTTCAAAGGGGATGGAAGAAATATTGTAAATATTAACAATACTACTAAATATTTCTTAAGACAGGGTTTTAAAGTATTTGGCATTTAGTAAATCATTACTAATCTTTCTATTCATTTCTTATGTTTAGATAATAAAGATGACCAGTTGACTCTAAAAGGACGTCCAATTGCAAGTCAGGGTCAGTTAAATAAAGTTGTTAAAAATCATGGAACACACTCTTGGTGTAATTATTTATCAGATGGCAACTGAAGTAGCCACATTATGACAAAGTGATTTCCTAATTGGCTTCTGCTCTTTCAACACCAAGGCAAATTGATTCCTTAGGGAGGAAAGTAATTTTAAAGAACTTGTAAGTCAAGCAGTGAGGAGAAATTTGAGCCCTCCTGTATTTGGAGAATGGCATTGGTAAAAAGACATTCACAGATATGAGAAATAATTAATGATGAAATGAAGTATTGAGTCTGAATGGAATGCTGAGGACAGAAAGTTAAGTGATCTTTCATGGTCTTTTGTTCAATACAATAAGAATTACCTTTTTATTGACTATCTTGATGTCATAGGCATAGCATTAATATGGCTGACTTCAATAAAACATGGATCATTTCTCCAATTCTGAAATAGATCTTTTCTACTGCTATATTAACATTTGGAAAAACCACTTCATATCAATGAGACTTTTCTGAAACCTATCAGAAGTAGTGGGAGCCATCCAAATAAGAAATACTGACACAATGGAATTACTTATTATTCTGATATTTTCACAGTGTTTTCATCAAGCATTTCTCATTTTTACTGCAAACTTTCAGAAATGAGAATGCTTCAGGGAAGTTCAACCAAAAGGTGGCAGCACCTCTTTGAAAATTATTTGTATTTATTTTATTTCCATTTTTTTTTTCTTTCAAATACCACACACACGTTTGGTTGAAAATTATTTGTATTTATTTCATTTCCATTGTTTTTCTTTCAAATACCACACACATATGTTTGGTTCTTGAGCCATGTTATAGTAGGTATTTATAGATGAGAAATCCCTCCTTCTCATCTATAAAAGATGAATGCTATAAGCAGTTGATAAAATTGAACTTCAAAACAATGTCTGTTACCAATGAAAATTGCCCTTCTCTTTGGCCGTGCGAGACCAAATGGTCCATCATGTTTGATTATATAACAACAAATTGACCATATCATCAGTCAGAAAATGTTCATGAAGTCACCTAATCTATTAGCAGTGATTTTAATAATTATTCACTAGGAGGTTTAGAAACTTGCTGGTCAGCATATCATGACAACTATATTCTAAGGACCACTAATAGATCTTTTGTTCCTGAGGGATGGATATTGAATTAACAATCCTTTAAATCTGAAATTTTTGTATTCCCAAATTCTACCATTTTTTCAGTAAAAAGATTTTTTAATCACTGTAATATTTGACACCTCTTTAATGTTATATATCTAAAAATTTATATTTAAAAAATAATTCCTAATTCTGAATTATCACAACTACAAATTTACAGTTATACTAGATTAAACATTTTCAGATTGCTAACCTTTTTTATAGACTGGAAATATTTATAGAGAAAATTAGTAAAGCCAAATTCAAAATTTTTCTTAAAAGAATAGCATGTAATAAGACATTAAGTAAAACCTCATTGATTCCGATAAAATGAAGTCTGAAGATTAGAATTCTCTAAATGGGATTTTGGTATCATTGAGTGCTTACAATTGACTGAAATCAAGCTAAGTAAGGCAACAAACAGCTCTTGTCAAAATGTTGCATTGATAAATAAACTGTCGACTAGTATAAATGACTTCTAGACAATTATATATCTCCATTAAAGCAGCCTGTTTTGCACGATGTGTAGATAAGAAGATGCCAATCTTTATCAGATTACAATACATTTAAATATTAAGGTGATTCAGTGACAAAAACTGCAACTCTAAGGAGCCGTCAGGATCAGTAATTTTCGCCTCTACTTTGATGGAGAATTCCTAGTGAAGTCTTTCTTGGAAATCTAGCCGATAGTTTAACCCAGAGAGATGGAGTTTTAGTTGCTTGATGTTGTGGAGCCTGAAATCTTACCTTCTTCCTCTTCACCTCAGTTATCCCTGATACTTTAAAGCCAGAGACTCTGTAGATGAGACTGAAAGGTACTGATGTAATCATAACCCCATTCCTTTGCTTTCCACACAGCAGGCCAGGATGTGGTCATTAAGCAACACCATGCAGTTCGTTCATTCAAACCCAGTAATTGTAAGAATAATTGCATGAATAAAGAGGCAATTATCATTAATAAAGATATATATATTCATGCAATTATTATTATTGTTATTATTGAGACAGAGTCCTGCTCCATTGTCCAGGCTGAAGTGTAGTGGCACAATCTGGGCTCCCCACAGCTCTGTCATCCAGACTGGAGCGTCATGGCATGATGTGGCCTCCACTTCCTGGGTTCAAGCAATTCTCATGCCCCAGCCTCCCAAGTAACTGGGATTACAGGCACCCACCACCACACCCAGCTAAATTTTGTATTTTTAGTAAGGACAGGGTTTTACCATGTTGGCCATACTGGTCTTGAACTCCTGACCTCAAGTGATCTGTCTCCCTTGGCCTCCCAAAGTGTTGGGATTACTTACAGACATGAGCCACCATGCCCATCCTATTGTTAATATATATAAAGAATAATTTCACCATTAAAGATAGATATATATATATCTATTAATGAATATATATTTTGTTAATGGTAGATATATATTTTTATTAATAAAAGATGTATATATATTAGTGAATAAAGACATATATCTAATTAATTTTTATTTTACTAATTTTGTATTCATTTATTTCTTTTTCATGAAATAATGGCTGGTGGAAGAAAGTCCAGATATATATCTATATATAGCTGTAGAAAGAGATATCTGAAAATTGTTCACAGGAAGCATACATATAGACGTACATACAGATATCTACATAAGCGTTTTCTGATATTTACACATACTTACAAATATGTGTAAGACACATCCAGACCACTGAATAAAACCTTTCTTGCACCCAGACCACAGGAAATGAAGAATGAGGCCCTCATAAGGCAAGAACACTGGTCTAAAACCTCCTTTGCCACAGAGGAGTAACAATCGATGGATGTTTTCACCTTTTCTGAGAACACGCCGGTAAAATGCCTGTTTACCTGCCCCACGCAGTCATTGCAGAGATCATGGGAAGTCACATGGGCATGTATGGTTTAGTAGCATCATGAAGCAATATATGGGATGTGTGCACGATAGTATTCTACGTTATGAGGGTTGAGTGCTATGCCCTGTTTCCTTCTCACACATAACGATTACCCAGCAGCTTATTTTATGATTCCTCACATTGCAAAGGTTATGATGATTTTTGACAGCTGTCCTTGTTCTTTCTGAAAATATTTTTGCTAAGCAAGTTCTCCTGCATGAAATAGCAGTGTTTTGGTGACAGCAGAGTGTCTAGAGAGAACCAAATGTTCAATGGTAATTAGAGAGAATGCATCACAAGTAGTTGCTGAGTCACTGGATTCTGTCTCAGATATGTTATTTTAGACATTGACTGGGTATGGCATAGAAATCAGACTTGTCACGTTAGCCTCTCTCCACTTCAGAATCAATAACTGCTTCAAGGGTCCCTCTCGCCGACAGGGAACCACAGCACTTGCAAAGAGGAGCTGTAACAGTGATGACAAGCGTGAGCCTTCAGTCATTCCAGAACATCCTCTGTAGAAGCAGAACTTGTCATTCTTATGAGATCTTCTGCATTTCTGTCTTCCCAGGAGGCAGGGGAGGGTTAAGATTTTAAACTCTAGAGCTAGACTGCCTGGGTTGGAATCCCAGTTTCCCCCTTCCTAGCTCTGGGACCTGGAATAAATTATTTAACTTGTCTACAGATTAGTTTACTCTTCCATAAAATGGGGATGATATTAAGAATAGTACCTACCTGTTGGTGTGTATGCGAGGAATAAATGAGATGTAACACGTGATAAAAAAGAAAGCACTTCGTGTGTGGTACCCAGGAAGCACTATTGAACTGTTTGCAGTTACAATAAATGGGCCATCCCACTTAACATCCAAAACCCCGTCATTAGTGGAGACCTCCCCAAGAGAGACTGGAGGTGGACATGTGTCACTGGGAAAGCAACTGGAACCAGAACAGGAGGGTACTAGGTGGTAATAATAATCAATGCCATCACTGCAGTATCATGGAATTTTGAAAGCTTCAGACTTTCTAAAAAGTCACTCTGCCTTTTCAAAAACCTGGAAGTTGATGGTCACATTCATCTTGCTTTTTGGTTTCTTAATTATGGTTATAGTTCCCCTCCTAAACAGTCTCATGATTTTATTTATTTATTATTTTTATTTCTTGAGACAAGGTCTTGCTCTGTCACCCCGGATGGAGTGTGGTGGTGCAATCATGGCTCACTTCAGCCTCAAGCTCCTGAGCTCAAGCGATCCTCCCACCTCAGCCTCCCAAAGTACTGGGATTACAGGTGTGAGCCACCATGCCAGGCCTTCTGCTTTTGTTTTGATGACCAATTATTTTGCGTATTTTATCTCAGAGAGTAAGTATACTATAGATTATTGAAGGCTTTTGATAAACTGTGGCCAATCCTAATATATTCATTAATATTTAAAAATGTCAGATTATCTAACTGGATTAAGCAATGAAAAACCAAAATTAACACTGTGCATGTGCGCGTGCATGCGTGTGTGTGCGTGTCTGTGCAGTTGCTTGTTCTTTTGTTCGTTTCTTAAGGCCGACATTTGTAGTCAGGTACAAGAATTTGAATATAAAATTCAAAATGAAACGGATTCAGATATTTGGGTAGTCCTCATTACATTTGCCCGGCATTTCGTGGATCATTTAGATATTTTATTTAATGCCTAGTCCATATTTGCCAAAGAGTAAATGTGTGATAAATACACGTTTACATTCAAAAGCCATGAAAGAAATTATAGCTATGGAAACTTTAGTTTTAACACTTACGTTTTATAAATATCACAGAAAGGATAATGCTCAGTATACACATATTTTTTTATTAGGTAAAACACAATTGTGACCCATTTTCTGATTCTTCAACTCTCAGCATCTGGCTTCAAAAATATCTGCATCATATTTTCATATGGAAATTTTAAAAAAATCTCATTGACTAGAGTTCTTAAAAATGCTTTTGCAAAAAGTCAAATGTTAAAACAAAGAAGACAGAAAGTTAGAGCCTCGGGAGAAGGTGAGATTTTGTTTTATCTCGAGGTTTGCCTTCACCACCTGTCAGCATGAATTCACATCAGGGACTTTAAATTCTGTCAGTGTGGGCTGGGGGAGATACTGGGCTGGCTGCAAAGCTCTTTCTAGAATATGAATTTGAGCCATTACTAGAGCAGGTGGAGGCAAGAGGCACTGGAATAAATGCAGTAAACCTGGAACGGAATTTGCAGAGATGACCTCGTATGCATTCACTAAGTTGTTTCACACACAGCTGTGCCTGCGGATGATAAATCCTTTCCTAATCAAAAATCTAGTTTAAAAATTAGAAATAAAATGAATAACAATCAGATGTGCATTAGGATACCTCAATGAGCAAGTGTGGAGAATAAATTTATGTGAATGTAAATGTTATATGGGCAGCTGTGTGCCAATCACTGTGTTATTAATCATTAACTGCTTTGCATATTTGGTTATATTATCTAGGAGAATGCATCTCCCAACCCATTCTGCTCTCATTTCACTCCAAGGAAGTAAAACTGTGTATTGGAAAGCTCCTCTAGTGATGTTTTTTTTCTATTCAATAATTTCAGACCACATTTATTAAATTTTTGAAAGGAAAATGAGTTGAAAGCATAAAAAATTCTAGCGAACTGCAGAATCCAGCCATATTTTTATATCTTAAAAATTCTATATAGGAATGTGGTCAAAAAGTAGTATCTCTGTGGTTTAAACTAAAAGGACTTGAATAGACACTGAATCCAAGAGGGTATAAGGATGGCAGCTAAGCATATGGATGTTGAATATTGTTAGCCATTGGGGAAATGCAATTGAAAATCCTAAAGAGATCATTATACACTTATCACAATAGCTAACATTCAAAATGGCAACGGTACTAGGTTCTGGAAAGAATGTGGAGCAGGTAGAATTCTTATACATTGCTTGAGGGAATGTAAAATTCTGTAGACTCTGGAAAACAGTTTGGTAATTTCACATAAACATATACTTAACCTGTAACCTGGAATCCAACTTCTAGGTATTAACCCTAGAGAAATGAAAACTTATATTTCTACCAAAACTGCACACGAGTGTTTATATTAGCTTTATTTGTGATAGCCAAAAACTGGAAATAACCCAAATGTCCCTCAACTACTAAATGTGTAAACTCTGCACATCCATATTCTGGAATACTACTAGGCAGTGAAAAAGGACAAACTATTGATGTACAACAGCTTCAGGGAATCTCACAGACATTATGCTGTGTAAGAAAAGACATTTGGAGAGGATTATGTAGTATATGACTATCAGTATGGCATTCTCCAAGGACAGTCATAATGATACAAAGTAGACCAATAGATAAGTAGATTGCTAGGGTTTGGGGTATTGGCAGGGAGTGTCTAAAGGATTTCATGAGAGAAGTTTTTAGGTAATTGAACTCTCTCCTGATTATGCTACTGGTTACATGAATGTGTTTAAATTCACAAAACCGTATACCAAAATTGCCAACGTCATTGGTAATTTTTAAATATTCTTTTCAATCATGTTTTATTTAAGCTGCTTAAGAAGCTAAACTCTTAAATGAAAACGATCAAGTCAATAGCAATTTCAAAAACATAAAATATATAATGGAATTGCATTTTTGGTTAACATGTTCTTCATCTACAATGTGAAAGAGAAATAACTATATTTAGGCAGTGTTTTCTCAAGTGGGGCAAGAGAAGTAGTGAAATATGACATGGTTGCTGGTGGCTGCTGGCTCAACAATTACACATTTTAGTGGGTACTTAAAAGCCATTCATAATACATCCAATCCATAAATTCACATATATTACTACCTTAAAGTAGGCTAAGTATAAATGTTGTAAAAAAAATTTAAAGGCAGTTTTTGAATGTATTTAAATAATGGGAAATCTATAAAGTTTAAGAAATACTAAGTAAGTTAGTATTTTTTTGAGATGGAGTCTTGCTCTGTCACCAGGCTGGAGTGCAGTGGCACAATCTTGGCTCACTGCAACCTCCGCCTCCTGGGTTCAAGCGATTCTCCTGCCTCAACCTTCTAAGTAACTGGGACTACAGGCACACGCTACCATCCCTGGATAATTTTTCTATTTTTTAAGTAGAGACAGGATTTCACAATGTTGGCCAGGATGGTCTCAATCTCTTGAATTTGTAATCCGCCTGCCTCAGCCTCCCAAAGTGCTGGGATTACAGGCATGAGCCACCCCATCCAGCCAGTAATTTTTTAGATAATCAGATTTTTAGATCATATGCAGTAGGCTAGGATATGTGGTTTTATAGCCAGGCAAATTGTCACCATGTGCGAAACAGTGGCTGTGTGAGGGCAAGCTGAGAATGAGTGTGGTTGGACAACTAGCAGCATCCGCTGCACCTTCCCTGTTCATCTCCACTTACCTGCTATCTGCAGGTTAGTTCACTGCTCCCTGCTCTCCAGCTTCATGCAGTGGTGTGCTGGAAAATGTTTAAATGTTTAACAACCAGATCTCTGAGACAAAACAAGCCAGTAATCTGTAATCTTTGCTCGTATCTGTGGTCTGGATACTCCCACCACAGTCAATTTCAGTCTACCAACATGACATCCCATGGAGTTGGAAAGAGAGGCATTGTAACACGTTATTCTATAGTATTTCCACCATGCAGACACAAAAGATATAAATAACCTCAAAAGCATAGATCATGGTAAATGGTAAAATATTTATCTTATTGTTAATATAAATTATTTAATTGTAAGAATATATTATTTAATTTTTAATGGTGTCTGCATTTAAAGACTCACAACATCCCTGGAAATGTAACCCTGCAGTCTCCCGAGCACACTGCACTTTGCCACGTGCCACCTTCGTGGATCTCTGCATTTCTTGCATTGTGCTTATCCGTTTATCATTACTGGGCTATTTGTGTGATTTGGAGTTTAATGATTTTTGCCCCTACAAGACGTAAACTCTACTAGGCTGGTGGTAAAAAAATGGCCATACAGCCAGATTTTTAAATGATAGTAAAAATGATAGTATTTTTCTGGAGGTAAAGGAGTATATGACACCAAGAATTTCTGTTGTTTAAAAAAACCACTGTGTGTGTGTGTGTGTGTGTGTGTGTGTGTGTATTATTAAGAAGACTCTAAGGTTCAGAACAGGCAAGGGAAACCCCGTTTTACATTTTATTAAGTATAAACTAATAGTATAGTAAGAAGGGATTTAAATAAATAAGAGGAATAAAAATAAAAGTTTTGCCTTAGTTGATCTATTTACAATTAGTTTCGACATGATCATTCATATCTTCTATTTAGTATTTGGTCATGGAGGTTTCAGCAAAAAAATGAAATCTTTCTAATACAGAAGTGAATAAAAATGTTTAACTCGTTTCATTTTTTTACTTGGTTCATTTTCAGTGAACCAAGTAAAAAAACCTTTTATGTGAACATAAGTACAGACATTAAAATAAGCAGTTTTACATGTGTCCAAAGCTTTGGGTTATTACTGTATATGTGAGCTGCTTTCAAATAAACTAGTGTGTTATAAACTATATTTCAAGCTATTCAGAAGCAACAAGTAGGATGAAACATAGCCACTTAGCAGATGATTATTTAATTATCAACTTTGAATTATTTGGTATACAACCTTGGTAAGATTTTCCCAAATTAAAAGTGAAGAAGGATAGCTTCAAATTGCAATTATACTATGAAGACTATTTAGGTTCATTGTCACTGAATATAAACTAGTGATTTTTTTTTTTTTTTTTTTTTTTTTTGAGACAGAGTCTTGCTCTGTAGCCCAGGCTGGAGTACAGTAGGCACAATCTCGGCTCACTGCAACCTCCACCTCCCAGGTCCCAGTTCAAGCAACTCATCTGCCTCAGCCTCCAGAGTAGCTGGGATTACACGCATGCGCCACTATGCCCAGCTAATTTTTGTATTTTCTGTAGAGGTGAGGTTTTACCATTTTGGCCAGGCTGGTCTTGAACTCCTCACCTCGTGATCTTCCCACCTTGGCCTTCCAAAGTGCTGGGATTACGGTGTGAGCCATTGCCCCAGCCTAGTGATGATTTTTGAATTACTTTTTTCTCAGACTCTCGTTTTTCTCCTTCTTCCTCCCTCTCTTTCTCTCCCATCTTCTCTGCTCTTCCTTCTGAGTTCCCTTCTTACCCCTGTTTCTCCCTCCAATGTCTTTCTTTTGTTTCTTCCTTTCTTCTTCCTACTTTCTTTCTTCCTTCCTGGATAGGAATTTTTTTGGGGAAAAAGGTTATACACTTTCCATTCCAATAGTTACTGGCAAATTGATTTTCTGAAAGGTTCTGCCAACTTGAACCAGTGTTGTAGGTGAGAAGACCCCACCCCGGCCCCCATGCAGATGAACACTGGATATTATCACCTAGTGTGATCTCATTGTCATATAAATGTGAATTCCCCTGGTCATTCTGAAATGGAGGCTGCTCTCTTCCATCCCTTAGCAGTTTGTATTAATTCTTTAGTGGGTTGCCTGCTTATACATTGTGGCCATTTTTTAAATTGAGTGTTTTATTCTTCTTTATTTGCAGAGCCTCTAATTATACTATTTTAAAATCAACTCTTCATCAGTTATATACTTTGCAAAAACTGTTCAGTCTCCTTTTGTACTTTGAGTTGTTTATGCTGTCTTTGGACTTCCTGAAATTGTAATTTGATTTACTCTTCTTTATAGCTTCTGCCTTTTGCGTCTTGTTTAGAAAGACTTTCACAATGAACGATTATAAAATAGAAATAACGGACGTACACATTTTAATTGCTTTCATAGCTGTTTATTTTCTTGTTTGGACTTTGTTTCTCCCAAATATGTTGATCTTGCTGGAATATGTTTATAATATATGAGAGAGAGACTTATATTTTCCAGAATGAGTACATAATTTTCCTAACACTTATCCTTTCTTAAATATTATCGTTTAGTAAATAATGTTTTTTACTGAGCTCTCATACGCCTATGGGTTTATCCAGACACCTTGTGATCCATTGATGTATTTGTTTATATCTGTACTAACTATTTAAGTTATTATTTTAGAGTTTATTTTGATAGCTGATTTTCATTTTTAGAAAATAAGTTTACTGGTTTTCTTCAGATACTCTTTGAGATTAATTTAGAATTGAATTTTCAAGTAGAAAAAGAAATAGACATTTTGGGGGGATTTACACACACACACACACACACTTTTAAAAAGTGGCATTTTAAAAATTCTATGTTTTCTCATCTAGAAACATAATTTTTTCCTCCAATTGCATGAAATGTTTTCCTTTAGTTTTCCCTCTTTCAATAACAATTCTACATTTTATTTTTATGTTTCTTTCATCTTTTCTTTTAAATCTATTGTAGATATATTGTAATATTTGATGCTACTGTGAATTTTCCCCCAGTAATGTACCTTTTTTTTTTTTTACCAGTTTAAAGAAAAACGTGATTTTCCGTATATATTATGTACCCTGCCATTAGGCTGCAATTTTTTTTTTTTTTGAGAAATGGTTCTTAAAGATTTTTTCAGTTCATTCTTCGGATTTCCCCTGGTATATGAGATAATCACGTGTAAGTAAATAGTGAAGGTTTTACATTTTTCACGCTTTCGCCTCTTTTAGAGAGTTTTGGCAGGCCTTCCAGGACAAGATGGCTGCCTTTCATGAAGGTCAAGATCGCCAACTTTATGGACATTCCTACAGCACACACTGAGGTCTTTTTATATACTCTTCTGTCTTGTTTGCTATTTTACATAGAATCTTTGCTTTTCTTTTCATAAATAGGATAATTTTATGGTTGAATGAGTTCATACTTACTCCATATGATGCATATGGAAGCTTTATGCCATCCTTTATATTCTATTATATATTCTAAAGTAATGGAATGTAATATGTAGCATTTTAATTGATAACTATGAAGACATAGGTGTCTTGGGTATATGAGAGGGGCATATTTGGGATCCGTGAACTGCTTCCTATAGGATATAGATGCCGCCTTTCTTAGTCCATAAATGTAAACACTTAGTAAATGTAAATGTTTTTCTTAGTACAGAAATGTGCTGTATCTAAAGGGATATTTGGATGCAGCACATTTGTGCAACAGAACAACCCTTTCTTATCTGTGAGTTCTCTGTTTTTAGATCCTTTGTTACATCAAATACAACCCACATTTACCTGCTGTTCCCTAGGCTTTGTCCTAGTGCTGTGTAAGCCAGAGGGCAGATTGGAAGCCACGTTCATCTGTGTGTAACATGAGACTCGACGTTTGTATGATGTGATGATGGGAGGTGATGTTGCAGAAGCAGAACACTTCACTAGATTGTTGAATCTTGAGTCAGAGTCCATGGGCTGAAGTGGACAGGAAGGTACTGGAGAAGAGCTCAAACTGAAGAACACATGAAAGAACTTCTTTCATTTGTGGAATGTGGAGTGGTCCTCAGTTGTGCTTCTAGAACCTTGAAGGTGTGCAACCTCCCCCCTGGCTGTGGGAAGCCAGCTTGTAATGCCAACTAATCTGTGCCGCTCTGTTGACTTGGACTGATTCTAATGCCTGTGTCTATGCCTGCTTTCAGTTGTCATTCTCAAATTCTCCCTCCTGAGTCACTTGTATATCCCAATCCAGTTTTCCATCCCTTGGGTCTGCCTGGCAGTAAAAGGATTATTCTGGTACATTTCTTTCTGCTGAATCTGTTTCCTGCCTCGCTTTCTAATCTTCCAGTAGACTTCTGGGAGTTGAGTTTCCTTTGATCTTTGTTGAGCACACCGCATTTTCTGTTCCAGAAATCATTCATTCGTTTGTCACTTTCTGAGAACAGACTCGGTGCCAAAAACATGCATCACTGAACCATGAAGTTCAAGATCCTTACTCTCGAGGAGCTTACAAGATTGCAGGCTTCGCAAGTGAGTAAAGTAGGAGAGGAATAAAGCAAAAGAGATTGATGGCCAGTGTAGACAATTGGAGGTCATATGTTCCATTGAGAGGTACACAAATCTCTTATTTTAAAACACTGGGCAACAATGTGAAACAGGTCTGCCAGTTTCGTCCACTCTAACTTTAAATGTCATCTGTTCTTGCCAGCTGCCAAATGTGTAGCCCACAGTTCTCCCTTGAACTCCACAGTCCTATCCAGCACCCAACTCACGTGGCTGCTCTGAAGTCTCACAGACAGCTCACAATCCTCATAGAAAACTTATAACCTCACCCACTGCCAATCCACTCTTCCTGGGTGGTCTTCTCCAGGAATTGGTAATTCCATGCTTCCAGGTGCTCAGGTGTGAAAATCAGGTCTTATCTTTGACTGTCGCCCGTTATCACATGTGTTCAATTCATCTACCCCATTGACTCCGACATCAAAAATTACCCAGAATTCAGTCACTTCCTTCTGCCTCCTCTGCGGCCACCACCACTGTCCTTCATCCACTGCCGCCTTAGACAAGGGCAAAACCATCTCAGTAGCAGCCAGGAGGAGGCTGTCAGTGTAAACTAAAGCCGTTTCACTGCTCTGACCAGTGCCTCTCTGTGGTTTCCAACTCAGAGAAAAGCCCAGTTCCTCTGAGTGTCCCAAAGACTCCATACATGCAGTCTTCTTTCTCCTCCCCCTTGCCTGCTGACCCTCTCCTACCTACTCTGTGCCCGCTGCTCCCTCCCGCCACTTCCTGCTTTGCACCCTGGTTCTGCACCAGCAACTTGGTCTTATCACTGATACTGAATCTTCCAGCCAAGTCTCAGCATCGGGGACTTCTCATTTGCGAGAACACTCCCTGGTTCTCTACTCACTCTACTCCTTCAGGTCTCTGTTTAAATGTCTGCTTCTCAGGGGGAGAATGTTTTACCACAACCAAGTTACAGCCACATCCCCCTCCTCCCAGCCCTCTCTACCGCCCTTCCCACTTGTTCTTTCTAGCAGGCTGCTCTGTGACATGCCCTGTGTCCTTCTCAGGTGTCTGCTTACTGGCAGCGTTCCTCACTGGAATGTTAGTGTCTTGAGAATGGCGATTTTTTATGATCTTATTCACTACTTCATTCCCAGCACCTAGAACACTGTCTGCACATAAAGGGCACTCAGTAATTCTTCATTCAATGAATGAATATACTGATACATTCAGGAAGACCCCTCTTCATTGAATCCTGAATATTTCTGGGGAGGAATATTTGTCATTCATTTTGTACATGTAGGTGGTGGAGGGCATTTCACCAGGAGACCTCACTATCCAGATTCCTATCCATAGACACATCATTTGTCAGAGATGTAAAACTTCCAGACTGGGGAGTGGCCAGAAAGATGCCATGAAGAGCAGTGTGCTTAGGAAGGACCCTGGCAAACTGCGAAACACTGATTCCTGCTGAACAAGTATGTGCCATGGAGTCCAGGGCATGATCAAGTTCATGTTTGAGTCCAGCTTCGGTGAAGGGAGAGGGTTAGACTTTAGAATACCTTTTGAGCTTGTACAAAGGTGTGAGTCTGAAACTCAGAGAGACAGTAGCAGAAAGTCAGGCACTTTCCTCCAAACCAAGGCTGTGTGCTGTTTTTGCAAAAGATTGTGCAAAGGAATTAAGAATGAAGCAGCATAATTAAAAAAAATTGTCAAATGGGCCCTTGTGGGGCCTACACAGGCTGCCTGTGTTGGCAGTTCCTATGTCTGATTTTGGACTCCCTGGGCCGTTAGCTGTCTCTTTCTCTTTTTTCACCTACAGACAGGTATCGATTTTCTTTCTCAACCCAGTTCACACAAATGTGACTGTTACAAATAAATAATACTCAACCTTCTTTTGTGTGTGAGGCACCCAGATAATTCCTTTCAAGTGTCCTCTGTCTCTTTCCTTGTCTCTGTGTCTCCCTCTCAACAGGGCCTCACTCTGTTGCCCAGGCTGGTGTCCAGTAACATGACCTTGGCTCACTAAACCTCAACCTTCTGGGCTCAAGTGATCCTCCCACCTCCGCCTTCCAAGTAGCTGGGACTGCAGGTGTGTGCCACCACACCCAGCTAATTTTTTGTAGAGACAGGTTTCACCATGTTGCCTAGGCTGAGAGTCCTTTTTTATGTTATGTTACTATTTTTAAAATGCTGGCTGCTAGAGCCAGGATTAGGGTGCCATTGGTGAGGAGTTTGTCAAAGGTGCAAGACTTAAGGGGGAACCAAAAATCAGAATCCATCAAGTCATATTTTTAAGGAATATTTATAAAAGTGAAAATTCATGTAAACAATCCATGAGGAGCAAGATATCAAATTTTTAAATAAAGACAGGCATCCGTGTGTGTGTTTTATGATCCCACATTATTGTGCATCTTTTTGTTATTGTGTCATTTACAATTGGCCATGAGTCCCCTGCCAATAGGTTTATGAAGGTTGATGATGGCATTTGGAGAGCTTAGGCTACATAGGGCTTTATATAGTCATGCTTTTTGATTGTAGAGCTTTCTTCTTTTTTAACTTTTTCCAGTTGGTTCAAAATATCAGTGTGTGCTTTAATGAGTGTATATAGGGACCCAGTGCCCCTTTTGACCCAAGCTCTCCAGCAGGGCTTGGCAAGGCACTCTTGGGTGTCCACCTCTACACTAATTTTCCATAATAAGACTTGAAAAGGAACAGCACAAGTTGGTTCCCCGCCTTTCACATCTAGTAGGTTTTGCCAAGCATGTGCAGCTCACCTGACATCAACACTTTTTCCTACCTGCCTTCTAGACACTACACTTACCTGCCTGGGGCTCTGTGTAACTATTTTTCTTTAGAAAGAAAACTTCTACTATAACCTCTAATTATATACACTTATACAAACACACACATATACATATATTTTCAAATCATAGAACAAGCACATTTGGTGGGGGGAGTTAGGTAACAGAAACATGTCAAAGTAATTTCATTAGAACAGAGAGCTAATACTGAATCAGCCTTAGACAGGAATGCACCGGGAGTTTGAGGGGAGTTAGCTGCGTTCTTCTTTAAGCACCTAACTTACATCATGGGAGCAGCATGTGGGAGAAGAATGTCCCTTAATGAGCTATTTAAAATGATCACACAAGGAGATACAAACTTAATGCAGTCTGTTTTGCTCCTGAAAATCTTCAATCATGAAGAGGTGATTACCCAAGGCTGCTCCAAGGGGCATTGGTGAGTTAAAACCTCAGACATGAAAGCTGACAAAAACAAGTAATGGGGAAGGCATTCCCTATTCAATAAATGGTGCTGGGGTACTGGCTAGCCATATGCAGAAGATTGAATCTGGACCCCTTCCTTACACCACATGCAAACATCAACTTGAGTTGGATTAAATATTTAAATGTAAAACCCCAAGCTATAAAAACCCCAGAAGACAACATAGGCAATACCATTCTGGACATAGGAACTGGCAAAGATTTCATGATGAACACTCCAAAAGCGATCACAACAAAAGCAAAAATTGTCAAATGGGATCTAATTAGACTTAAGAGCTTCTGCACAGCAGAAGACACTATCAACAGAATAAACAGACAACCTACAGAATGGGAGAAAGTATTTCCAAACTATGCATTTGACAAAGATTTAATATTCAAAATGTAAAGGAACTTAAACCAATTTATAAGGAAAAAAACATTAAAAATTGGGCAAAAAACACGAACATTTTTCAAAAGAAGACATACATACAGCCAACAGTCATATGAAAAGAAGCTCAATATCACTGATCTTTAGAGAAATGCAAATCCAAACCACAATGAGATACCATCTCACACAAGTCAAAATGGCTATGATTAAAAAATCAAAAAATAACAGATGCTAGTAAAGTTGCAGAGCAATGGGAATGTTTATACTCTGTTGGTGGGAGTATAAATTAGTTAAGCCATTGTGGAAAGCAGTGTGGCAATTCATCAAAAAGCTAAAGATAGAGCTGCCATTCAATGCAGCAATCTCATTACTGGATATGTACCCAAAGGAATATAAATTGTTATGTCATAAAGACATATGCATGTGTATGTTCATTGTGGCACTATTCACAATAGCAAAGACAGGGAATCAACCTAAATGCCCATCAAAGGTACATTGGATAAAGAAAATGTGGTACATACATATCATGGAATACTATACAGCCATAAAAAAGGATGAGATCATGTCCTTTGCCAGAACATGGATGGAGCTGGAGACCATCATCCTTAACAAACTAACACAGGAACAGAAAACCAATCACCACATATTCTCATTTATAAGTGGGAGCTAAATGATGAGAATACATGGGCATGAGAGGGGAAAAAAGAGATACTGGGACACTTTGAGGGTGAAGGGTGGGAGGTGGTAGATGATCAGGAAAAAGAAGTAATGGGTACTGGTCTTAATACCTGGGTAACAAAGTGATCTGAACAGCAAACCCCGTAACATGAGTTTACCTATGTAGGAAACCTGCACGTGTACATCAAACCTAACTTTTTTTAAGTTCAAACATGTTTTCCCTTCTGGTATTTAATCTAAATATTGCTATTGTTAAATTTGTTTTGAAAACAGTGGAATTTTAATGAAGTAAGCTTGGGATATACAGTGACCTTCTCATGTCTCTTAACCTATCTAATAATTGATATATTCCTTTATATTCAGATTTAAATTTACCAGATAGGGTGAAGCAGTTCCAGGTTCAAAATTAATTGCATTGGTGATGACTAATATTGCTTTCAGGAACTAGCATATTTAAAGACCAGTGCAGATTTCACAGGACCAAAATAAAAAGTATAATTATTATAGGTCACTGATAATAAGTTCAGGCTGCCAAGGGAACAACAGAATCTACCTTTGGGAAAACAGCTAAGCAGCAATATGCATGATTTAAGAAGATCTTAAAAGAAAAGGTGTTTTCTCTGGTTCAAATAAATGAACAGATGTGGCTGGTATGATGTGTTTTGACAAAGTGCTCCAAAGATACGGTGCTTAAAAGGCTGAAAAGCCACCACTCCAGCAATTCCTATCTAAGAGCCACACTGCCAGATTTCACAGATCTCATGCAGGAAATGAAAGTAGTTTATGAAAGTGCAAGGGACGTGAGCAATTTCAGAGCCATGGGTAAACTACAGGGTTTTACATTCAATCAGCTGTGTTATAAAAACCGCTCTGGAAAAAAAGATATCAAATTCATAGGTCCTCCAAGCACAGCAAAAGCAGTGGACCCATGATAAAATGGATACAGATTGATAAAATAACGTTGGAGAAATTTAAAAGAAATTGCAGCCTCCTATAAAATAGAAGAAAAAATATGCACGCACACATACATGTATCCATCCATGCATATCTACGAGAGAAGAAGTCTAGAGTGAGAGTCTAGTATTAGTAGATAATGAAAAATAATTCCAGTAGACTGGTTAACAACTAACAGTTTTTCCCCAAGTCATGTGGTTGTTGTTGTGTTGCTTTTGGCCGAGTGAATCTGAGGTTAACTTCCCGCGACTTCTCGCTGTTTGGCCAACCGTATTTGTTTGCTTGTCTGATCTTAAATCTCTAAAAATCAGATGGACAGTACAGGACATAATTTTCATTGGTTCGCTACTCATACCAATGTTACCTTCTTTACCACCCCAGCTTTTGTAGGGAAACACGAATGCCATGACCTCATGAAAAGGAATCCCTCATAGATGCTTGTAACCATAGCAAAAGGACACATTCGTAAAGAGTGGTTTTGTGGTAGGGTCAAGGTGGGTAAGGTGGGCCGAATGTGGTGTCAAATAGCACAGAGCTTTTGGAGTTTGAGTCAGGAGGATTGCTTCAGCCCAGGAGTTCAAGAACAGTCTGTGCAACATAGTGAAACCCTGTGTCTACAAAAAACAATTTAAAAATTAGCCAGGTGTTGTGTTGTGAACTTGTTGTTCCAGCTACTCGGGCAGCTGAGGTGGGAGGATCACTTGAGCCCAGGAGCTTGAGATTACAGTGAGCCGTGATCAAGCCACTGCACTTCAACCTGGGCGACAGAACAAGATCCTAGCTGTTAAAAGAAAACGATAGGCAATGTGTATTCAGAAACATTTTTCCTTGGCTTGAGTCTCCCTAACAGGTATACATCTGCTCTGTCCAAGATTGCCATCATATGGTTGTTAAAAAAACAAAAACAAAGCAAAAGAACTTGCTTTCCTAAGAATAGGCCCTGTGGAATTGAGAGTTAATAATAAATGGTTCATGGGAGTTAATTGCCCTGATAATTGTGGGATAAATCATGACCTGCTGATAAAACAGTGAGCTATAAAAGATCTGCCTGTAAAGCTATGGAACTGAATCCACAAAATAGTCATTCAACACAGTCTCATTCTTCTTGACACTCTGCCTGTCCCAGTTAACTCCAAAACACGTGACTGAGAGCCTGTTGTTTTCTTTGTCAGTGCTCTTAACTGTGGATCCCCAGTTTTTTATATTAAAATGGGATCTTTATATTAAAAGGGGATGTTTTACTTCAGGTGATTCAAAGATAGCAGAGACCTACTCCCTTTCTGTACAATATAACAAATAAACTGGCGGGAAATGGGAAGCAAAAAAATCACTTGAATCCCACAACCGTGATTTCAATAGTACGCAGCTGTCAAGGTTTATTTTTTATAAGGAGTCTTAAAATACTTTCCATTTATGTAGCACTTTACATTTTTAAAGTGTTTGGGGCTCTGTATTAATTTTATTTTAACAATAATCATGTACATTTAGTGCATATTTTCTGCTCTATCCAGAAATAATTTTTTTCTGAGTATATTTCCCTACTGAATAGTAAATCGATATTATTATTACTGCAAGAGAAAAGTAGGAAGCTGATTACATGGGAAAGATTGTTAGGTGTGTGAGTGTATGGAGTTTTTAATATGTAAAGGTAACATGGAATCAGCCAGGTTTGTGTTCACTTTTGCCTCCACCTGGCCATAGAATCACTGAAAAGTTTTCTAAGCCATCTGGACCTCTATTTCCTCATCTAAAAATGAATAATAATACCTATCTTGCATTGTTACTGAGAAGTTTGAGTGAAATTGTGCATGTAACTCACATAGCATGTTGCCTGGTACCTGGTAAATTGTCCAAGTAATAGCCCTCCTTGGTAATTATAGGTGAACACAGAATGGTTCGGTGGGAACATAAAGACACTCTGAGGTTCTGAAGTCATTAATAATGTAAGTCCACTGATAGAGTTACAAGTTCTGAATGAGTTTTCAGAGTTAGTCAGTCCTGCCTGGGTGCAGTGGTCCATGCATGTAATCCCAGCACTTTGGAAGGCCTAAGTGGGTGGATACCTTGAGCCAAGGAGTTCCAGACCAGCCAGGGCAGCATGGTGAAACTCCATCTCTACAAAAAAAAGAACGAGTGAAAGAAAAATTAGCCAGGCGTGGTGATGCACACCTGTAGTCCCAGCTACTCAGAAGGCTAAGGTGGGAGGATCACCTGAGCCTAGAGAGGTCAAGGCTGCAGTGAAGTGAGATCCAGTCTCAAAAACAAAAGCAAAAAAAGCAACAAAACAAAACTAGTAAATTAGTTCCCAGAATCATCTGGTTTGAATCCATCCAGGTTTAGCACCATGAAGTCATCTGTTTCTTTTCTTGATGTGAGTATAGGGCATAACATGTCTAAAGTCACCCTATATTTAAATATAAAAAGCGCCTAATCAAGGTTTCAGTCTCTGCATTCTCACAGCAACTGACTGTCTTTGAGAACTGCACCCTGATCTAAAACCAATTTGACTTCAGTGCCTCGAGTTTACCACATTCGAGTTTGGACATTCCTTTTGTCTTGATTAGAGCTCACTCTGTATGTGTGACTTCCCAAAGTTGTCTTGAGAAGAAGAGTCTAATGAAGTGTTTTGCACACTCAAATTAGGTACATAATAAATGCTGTTGATCCCAAACTTATTGAGAATGGCATACTAGAAATTTTTAACTCTTATGCCATGAATGGTTCACTTTTAAGGAGTTGGGTGAATTAAAGGGAGAAAAAAATTAGTTACCAACTGCTCCTTGAGTATCCAAAATCCTGAATTAAATTTCTAGTAACCTGGCTACTTGAGCAAGCTTTCACAAGTCATTTAGGCCCTGGATCTTGCTGGCAAAAAAACAACTGTCATCAATTCTAATTTCCCTCACTTTCTGCCAATATTCAGTGCAGCTCACAGGCTATGAATGTGAAATAAAGCTCGTGAGTCAAATTGACTTGCCTGCAGTATGGAGAGAATGGCGGTAATACCTGAGACATGCTTGACTTATGACCTCCAGCTAAAAGGACTTTCTAGAGAAGTCTGATTGGTAGTTCAGAAAATTATCTCTGCAGAGGCAGCACAGTTCTGCTGATTACACCTCAGCTTTGAGGGGCAGATGTGAAAATGTGTGACCATCAGGTGTCACAGAAGTGTGGCTCTGGCACAGTGAACCAGTGAAAGGCAGGTGTACACAAGGCGGGTACTTAGAACCTCAAGGGCACCATGGAAGGTAATTGGTAATAATGATGGCAAGCGCTGCGAAATAGCAGGAGGCAACTTGCTGTGCTGAGGGGACTCAATCTGAGGGGCTCAGTGTCAATGCATATAATGACATCAAGCCTGAGAAATTTCGGTTATCATGGTTCTCAAAAGTATTTCATATTTCATCAGATAAAAATTTATTTTTTCCCATCCAGTATTCGCTGTGGTACTTCAAGGAAGAAATGGCTGTTGTTGTCCCTAAGGAGACAGCTGCAGTGGTGTCTTCTGTCTTGGTTGTTTCTTTCTGATTTACCCTTAAAGAAAACCCAGTTCCTCCTGCCTTTTGAAAGCTGCTCAGTGTATAACACCAAAGTCCCAGCTCCTTCTCTTAGGTGCTTGTTTGCTTCTGTCTTCTCCAATCAGCTATTATTGTCTCTTTTCTCTGGGCTCTCATAGTATCATTTTTAAACCTTGATTCTTACTGTTATAAAAAAAGTATTTTTTTTTGGTATTATAATATTTAAGTGCTTTTCTGTTGCCCCTAACTAGATTGGAAGATGTTTGCTAAGCCTTGCTCATTTTGGAAGACTTGGGAGGTGTCACAATGCCTTGTCCAGTGTGTGGAATTGGGACGAACAATTAAATTGTTAAGTAAATAAATAAATAATTACTGTCTACATAGATAATTATATGAAGTTTTAATCATATAAACCACATCGGATTCTTTTTGCTAATCTCTCATGGGCAGAATGTAAAATCTTTGGTTAAAAGGGTTGAGGGTTTTTCTCCAGACAAATTTCAAAGTAAACTAAATAGTGATCATATACAGGCATTCCTTTTGTGGACCCTCTCTTCCAAACAGCATAGATGCCGTCCTTCAGGCTCTCAGTTACTGCTTCTTAAGGAAGAAAGGGTCCTTTTAAATCCCAGCCAAACTTCATCACAGGATCATGCAGAAGGTTAAAAATATTTGAGAGGAAGGGGTGTGTTCAAATTCATCACTTTGTTTAAGACCCATACAACTTCTTTGTGCATTGCAAGTCAGGCCTGGCATTCCCATTGTAATAGCAAGAGTCCTACAGAAGCTCTTCTTGGCTACTCTGACTCAGACCCTGTCCTAGTATTTCCAGTGGTGCCTTGCTAACTTTCTCCTCAGTTCCTGGCTCACCCATTGGTCTGTTTGCAGTGCTTTGCCTGTGAACACACCTGCTGTGTCCTGCTTTCAATGTGCTCCAGAGCAGGTTTTTAACTTTTCCTTGATATGAACATTTTTTCTGTGAATGGTGGTGGAGCCATTTCCTGTAGTTGTTGAGTGTATGTGGAGTGTTTCATTGACTTCTCAGCAGCAGTGAGAGCAAGCCTGCTTAGGCCTTTTTTATTTCTCTGGAAGCCATCGACGATGCTGCCCCCTCTAAAATTCAGTATCCCCTTCTCACTCAGTATCCCCTTCTCAGCTGACTGGATGTCCTTGGATGCCATGTGTTGTTTATGTCTTTATTATTTGGCCGAAGGAAAGCCTAATACTTATAATAAACAACACGAACACTGAGTGCCAGGAGTGGGCCGGAAGATGCTGCTAGCCACACTTGCATCTTACTGATTTTGCATTTTATCTCTCCTTCCCCCAATTGGTTTTCTTCAGCTGGGTGCCATAAAATCTTGGAGAGTGTAACTGTCATCCATTCTCCTTAAGTCTTATAGTCAAAGGTTCTGTTTGTAAAATGAATTCCATTACTTTAGCTCTTAAGGATTGCCAATCCAATTTGCATTTTCTACAGAATATTTGGGCCTGCCACTAATTTTTTTTTTTTTTTTTGACACAGAATTTCACTCTGTCACCCAGGCTGGAGTGCAGTGGTGCCGTCTCGGCTCACTGCAACCTCTGCCTCCAGATTCAGGCTATTCTCCTGCCTCGGACTCATGAGCTAGGGCTATAGGCATGAGCCATTATGCCCAGCTAGTTGTTTGAAGACAGGTGACACTGCTGAAATTTAATCATTAAAGGTCTCTCCTCTTAGATGACACTAGAAAACATTTGGGTTATATCCCATTTCACTCTCTGTGCTGAACTTGATGTCACATAATTGCTGATCAGTCTCATACTTTCATATGTACATCTTTTTCGAATTAGAAAATACATTGTAATATAAAAATCCATATCAGTTCTAACTTTGCATAGGAACCTGTTAGAAGGTTTAATGATATAAGTTCTAAGAACTTAACAGTGCAAAGATCTCAAGACTGTAACATTCTTAGAAGTTATTTCAACCAAATTTTCCTAAGACTGAAATGCAGAAACTTACAGAACTGAGTAAAATGATAAAATGTAAATACTAAATATCGAAAAGATGCAAGTTCTCTCCAAATACACTTATAGGCTGAGTAAAATTCAAATTTAAAGACAATTCATTAAAGATGAGGCAAAAATCTAGGGAAGAAAAATGATCTGAAGTTTGTCTGGAAAAATCAATGGGTAAAAAGAAAAGACTTTAGGACAAGATTAATAAGAAGTAAAATTTTCTTTCAATTATAAAAGTAAAATGATAAAATAATCAGACCTATATATGTCAGCAATATATACAAAGTTGTGGGAAAGCATGAAATAATTTTATTGAAAGATATTTGTGGTTATCTCATTGGCTATAAAAGAAGAATTTAAAATAGTTGAGATTCTGTTATGTGTAAAGTTGTCCAACAGTTATCAGGATTAAATGAGGATCTCCCCCAAAATTTTTAAAAAATAGGATGAACAAGCCCTAATATAAAATGAAAAGTTCACACAGTGACACCACTTGCTTCTTCAATACTTAATTTTAAAGGCAAGCAATTAAACTGTTTACAAGGGTACCTTTGAATATGACAGTGTTCACTTCTGAGAATAAATTCAAGGCTGAATTGTTCTATATATGGTAACAGGAGGGACAAGAAGTTTTGCCAGCTTGTATTACACATAAAATGAAACCAGACATAGATTTATTCACCTTAACAGTAGTAATATTTTAAAAGCACCAAATTCAAATTCTTTCTGGCTTCACTTTGGAAATAAGTGCCATATTAAACCTAATTTCTATTCTTCTTGAGAGTGATATTTATTCTACTTGCCATTGGTAACTCCTACTTGGAAATTAAGTCTTGACAAGGACAGCAAGCTTCTGTGTCAATTTTTCTCAGAATGATTTGGCATGGTATTTAATGGACCAGTTTTTGGCCTTTATAGAAGGAACTTCCTGAGCTTTTGAAAGTCATGGTCAATATGTGCCTGTCAGACAGAGGGCACACTGATCAGTAGCACGTGCTCTCGATTTGCTTAGCATTTACTGTCGGTAAATACCTTTATTGAAACCAATATTCTCTTACTGGAATTTGTTATTTACAAACGTTGATAACATCACCAACTGTGATTTTTTAAAATAGGAAACAGTGTATTCTGAGTATAATCAGTCCTTGTTTCCCCTTGTTAAAAAACGAAATTGAAGAAACACTTTTAATTTAGAAGAAAAACATTCAAATGTGTTTACCTTCACTTCTGAAAATCTGTATATATAAGAAGAAAATTAAAAACTGAAAAGATAGAAAATGCATTAAAATTATAAACTTGGTATCAAATAATAGTTAAAATAAAAGGAATTAGGAACTTAGACATCTTGATTGAAACCCAGCTGTGCCCATATTGTGATGAAAATCTTATTTCACTTCTGTGGTCTTCCTCTCCAAATCCTGTCATCCCAGTTTAATCATGAGAAAAACCTCAGATGAATCCCAATAGTGGGACATTCTACAAAATATTTGACCAGTACTCATCAAAACCATCAGGGTCACTGAAAATAAAAAAAGCTTGAGGAACTGTTATAGTTAAGGAGAGCCTAAGGAGACAGGATGGCTGAATGGAATATGGAATCGTTCAGGGGATCATAGGACAGAAGAAGAACATGAGATTACAGATGAAGGAAATCTAAGTAAACCGAGGACTTTAGTCAGTGATCATAGTCCAGTCTTGATTGAATAACTGTGACAAATGAACCATATTAATATAAGATGGTTATAATAGGAGTGTAACTAGGTATGGGACAATCAAAACTCTCTGTACTATCTTCTCAATCTTTCTATAAATCTGAAACTATCTTAAAAATATAGTCTACTTAATAAAGAAGGATGGGGAAGGATGGAGTTGGATGACATAAGATTATTATATGCTGTACTAAGCAATTTAGAATATATTTGTGTCTGGAGACTCATAAGATAAGCACTTCAGTAGTCTGTGAAGGCTCAGACCAGGCAGAGAAGGCAAGGTCAAGGGTTTGAACTAAGGCGACAGCAGTGAGACCGAGCAGGAGACAGGAGGCAAGGTGCAAAGCAGTGGAGTTAATAGCACTTAATCCCTGATTCAATTGGGGCAGATGGTGAAAGGAGGGAAAAGTCTACCATAATGGGTTTCAAGATGAAAATGAAGCATTTGAAAAGGTTTATAGAAGGAAGGAAAAAGACTTGAGTATTTAAAATTCTCTAAGAAAAAAAAAAAACCTGTTGAGAAAGTCTTGAGTGGGCATCTAGGAGGGTGGAGAGTTTTCTGAGGAGCTTGCCTTGACTATGTGGCTGCGGATGTTCTAGGCTTCAGCAGGTAATACTTAGAGCCTTTCTTTGTCCCCTCTGTGATGTGATCGTTTCTGTTTGTAACAAGCAGTGTTAGGTGATTGACTGACTTCTCTGAAAGTACCCCCAGGTTTCAGGGCCCTGGTGCTTCAAGAAATGCAGCAGCATTACGCCTTTCTGTGCTGAAAGTGGAGTTAATAGCACTTAATTCCTGATTCAATTGGGGCAGATGAATCATGAATCTTCAAGAGGATGAAGACATAAGATGGCATCAGTGACTTTCCATTGATGATCCTGCAGAACTCCCACTAATGTGGGCCTTGGAAATGTCATTTTGTCATTATCTCAGGAGTCTGAGGAAAGGTATGCTCTCCACTTGATAATTTTTTGATTGTCATTTTTAGAGACATGAGTTCATAAAGCCCTTAAATTAGAATGGAAGAGGATTCCTGATAATATTTAACTTTTTATAAAAGGAAGAGAAAGGAGATTAAATTTTCTTCTTATTAGTTTTTCATTAACAAATCAGTTTTTTGATGTTTCTCTGTTATGTATCATAGTCTAGTGTTGATTTGATTATAGAATTTGGAAGACATTAGTATATTTTTCATTTTTTTTGAAGAAACTGGTTCAGAAGGAATTTGCTAGTAAACTGACAGAAAAGTCCCAGGATACTGAAAAAATGCTTAGACCTCAGTGGTGATTAGTAGCCATTCCACTACCTTTCAGGTAAATGGAACAGTCTCTTGTGTTTAAAAATGGTTTTATGTGCTTTGGAAGGCCAAGGCAAGAGGGTCACTTGAGGCTAGAATTTGAAGACTAGCTTGGGCAACAGAGCAAGTCCCTGTCTCTACAAAGAATTTAAAAATTAGCCAGGCATGGTGGTATGTGCCTATAGTCCCAGCTACTTAGGAGGTTGAGCTGGAGGTTTGCTTGAGTCCAAGGTTGCAGTGAGCTATGATTGTACCACTATTCTCCAGTCTGGGTGACAGAGCGAAACCCCATCTTTTAAAGAAATAGCTTTATTCTTTTAAGTTAAAAAATTAAAATTTCATGAAGTTCATTTCTAGTGGTACCACTGGTCTGTTTCCATAAAGTCTGCCATTAGGAAAGATGATCCAAAATGGCCATCTGCACCTCGGAGATGGAAGTTGACTGTCGTCTTCAACTGCATCCTGCTGTGAGGAAGCCAAATAAATTACTGCAAACCCACATTTTTATAATGAAATTCCTAGAAATAATAGCAAACTGCAGATGGAATTGGTCATCTTTCAGCCAGTTTATTTGGAGAGTCTAAACTGGACCAACCTGCTAAGATTATTTAGTCATGACGGTTTTAATATTTTCAGGGTCTGAGTCCTTTTGGAAGGGAAACAGATGTTGAGTTATAGCTACGAGTTTTTCAGTAGCTGCTGCTGAAATAATTACCCATCAGGAACGCCACAGTCACTAGTGATCTTCATTTGAGTCAGTCTGGCAAAAATAAAGGTGACAGGAGAGCTGTCTCACTTTTGTTTGTCTGCGTAATTTTTACATTTCAAAATTGGGACATCGATCATGTGGGAATTCCCAGGTGCACAGTTGCTGCATTTATTATGTTTCAAATTCTTACCAGTTGCCCAAACATTGCATCTCTATACCCACAATAATTGGGAGCAACCCATTAACTGTGCTCAACTTGTGAAAGTAACAATAGGGACAGGGAGAGAATGCAAAAAAAAAAAAATCAGTTTTGGATATTCTGTGCTATTTGAAGGAAAACTCTGGATAGGTACCCATAGTAAAAAACCGAGATGTTTTTGGAAAATACTTTAATACTGCATAATAGGAAACATGCAGATTATTAACAATGTGAACAACTACTGTAAAAATGTAAAATATCTTAGTTATTCTTAACATTATTGTTTAAGTAAAATGTGTCTTCCAAAAGACAAAAACCAGTTATGAAGATTAGGAACTCCAAAGAGAAAATCTGTGTCTAGAGGGAGGGGAAGAAGAGAGAAATATTCTTTAAGCTGGGAGAAACGACGCCTGCAGGGAGAGATCATTCTGGGATCTTAGCCTGTATTCACAATAACTGAGGAAGCATTTCCTCTTCCATGTTGTTATGAATTTAAAATAAATATGATCACAACGATTGAACAATCTACATCAAATCCATCATGGCATAGTACTAGAATTTTAATTAATGAAGTACATTAACCAAACTGAGCTCCTTTTATCTCTTAAACCCCATATTCTACCTGATAGCCAATCTTGTCACCCATATTTTCATAATTTAGCCAGGATCAACGACTTCTCATCACCTCCTCTTCTGCCTGGTCCACCATGCTCTCACCTGGATGTCTCTGCCCCTTGACTGGCCTGTTGGCTTCAGTTCTCCAGCAGAATGTTCTCAGCACAAGCATCATCATAATTCTTAAAACTACAAGTTTGATCACTTAACTCCCTGGTACAAATACTTCCCACAGCCTCTCAGGATACTCAGAGTAAATATGGAAGCCCTCACAATGACCATGCCCTAGTTATCTGGAGCCCTGTTGCCCCCACCACGTTTAAGCCCTGTTGCTCAGCACCCAGTGCTGCAGGGACTCTAACCGTGGGCACTGTTTCCCTAGAGAACATTTCAGGCTCCTTTCTTCTGCCCGGGACTCTCTCCTCCCAGTGATCACCTGCCTTAGCACCTGCTCAGTGAAACTCCTCACAATACTTTATGTAGAACAGAAACTTTGATACTTACTATCCCCATTTTTCTTTTCATCACCTTCTAACATGCTACAGAATTATATACTTACTTACTTTGTTTATCTGTCTCACCCAACTAGAAATGGAAGAATTTTTGTCTGTTTGGCTCACTGCTGAATCCCCCAGTGCCTAAACAGGACTAGGCGCATTGTAGAAACTCAATAAATATCAGGTGAATGAATGAACAAAATCTCCTACATACTTAAAATCTAATTTTTATTCATATCACTTAGATTAACTCTTGGAAGTAAATTTTGGTTCTGGTTCACCACCAATTAACAGAATTTAATACAATATAATCAATTAAAATAGCTTTGAAACGATCACTTGTTTTGGCTATCTCTATAGTCTACCTTACTAATCAGTTGAGAATGAAAAAGAAACCAGAAATTTGTCTCTGTCATTTTCAAATGAATTGTTTTTTTGTTTTGTTTTTTACTAAGGGATGCTTTCCCCAGCTGTCAAAGCTTCGCTGGACCTGTAGTTCATACACTCCTGCCTCCATTGCCCAGTGCTTTTCCAAGTCATTTAAAAAATGTATAAGAAATGAAGTCAGTGTGTTTGCTTTTCGCATCATGATGAAAAGAATCCTTAAGGATTTTTTTTTAATGAAGCACACTCGTGTGCTCTCTTGGGTATCTGTTTATCAATGCAAAAGGGTTTGGGCTTTGACTTCATCATACCCACTCTTGACGAGGAGTAAGCCAGAGCATGGAATATTATGGCAGGCAGCATTTTCCTCTCTAATGTACCAGGATCCAGTAACCACAAACAAGAGTCCTGGTTAATGACCACATCACTGAGAAGCACATTACCATACTGTATGTGCTTATAAACCTAAGACAGCGAATGAACTTCGTGTAAATTTTTCAATACAAACACAAACTAAAAATAGAGAAGTTATTGTACAAAAAGCCAAAGCACTCAAAGAATAATTATCTCCCTATGTGAACATTTGCATATTTATATAACTGCACAATTTAAGAGATAGATGGATGGATGGATTAATAGATTACTCTGACTTCTGAAGACGCTTCTAAGTACATTTTTAAGTTTTCTACATAATGAATGTGAGGAATAGTGTTAAGAGTGTATCATATACCAAAAATAGGCTTATTATTTGAATATATTTTTGAAGTTGGCCAGAAGCAATATAATATAATTACAGTACACTTGAAATGAAATGGTAAAGTGGGAGCATTTAAATTGTCAAGGCTATTATGTTGGACTTGTGTGATTAATCTTTGAGAGGAATGGCAAACAGATTTTTAATGAGTTTTAAATGTAATTTTAAGATTGATGGATGGTTCACATTTGAAATGAAGACTGAGGAGTCTGCAGATGCGGGACAGGAGGGCATCTGTGCCATATCCACATGGGGCAGAGGTAGCTTCTGATAGGCCCTTTTGTTGTTCTTTTTCTTGTTTCTTTTCTTAGCGGTGGTTTATTTTCTGCAGACAAGTGTTAAGAAACACATAGATTAGAATCATAGCAGCTCATTTCTTAGTAGACATTTGTAATTGTTTAAAACAGCAACAATAACAGCACATAACATAAAAGTAAGTTACTTTCCAGGACCCCAACTAATGGAATTTATTTCCCATTTATATTTTTTAATTTACATTTTGTTTTTAGGGTTTTTTTTTTTTTTGCTTTAGATTTCTGGTTGATGCTTTCTCCTCATCATATCCTGTTTCTGTATTCTGCTGTTATTCTGGAGAAAAAAAGTAATAGCATCTTTCTTTTCTAGAGGTACCCATAATGTCCTAAGACTAAAACCTGGGGCCACAAATGTCATCAGACTCCTCTCTGCTGCCACAACAGCAAAGGCAGGGAGGCTGAAGAGACCAAGGCCAGGGCTTAAGTTGAGGTGGGATGTGATATGTTGGGCACATACCAGTGCTTTACAGTAGGCCAAATTCACAGTGCAGGCCAGAAAGCCAGGCCATGCCTAAAGGAGAGAGGCCAGCTTCCCCAAGTCCTGTGCCCAAGGGCATTGAAAGCAAAGAATAAAGAACCTATACTGTAAAATTGGAACTATGACCTTTCTGATCCTCAGTCTTTGCTTTTAGCCAGGAATTATGCCCTCTGCTTGGTATGCTGGGGCAGATCCCACAGAAGTGTGTTTAGTTATCACTGGATTATAGTGAGGAGGGGAGTGTTCATTTCTGAGCACTGAGACCAAATCTCAGTAATCCTCTGTGGAGGCCCTGAAACCACCATGATCTGGTCACCAGCTGGGGTGTCATTCACCTTCTACCCTTGTTTTCCTACTCAATGGTATTTTGTCAATTCAGAACCTAAGTCTCAAAATAACGTGGGTATCAAGTACCAACTAAAATCTAATAGTGAAACAGCAATATGAACACTGCTTTATTGTGTAGATTTTTTAAGCTTTATCCAGAATGTACATAGATGCTACACAGTTTCTCTGAGACTTGCTGTCTCAATCCTTATTTATTTCTAATCTTAAAACTTATTGAATCATAGTTTCCCTCAATGTGACTGCAAACATTGGGAATTTTCTTAAATGTCACTCTTTTGTTGATTTACTTACAAGTATTGGCTGAACAATACCTAAAATCCATTCCAGCTTTGAAAGCCCATGAGTTTATGATTCTTGCTCATTGGAGCTACAACATGCTAAAGATGTGTTAGGTCAGCCACATTGAGGGGACAGAGGTGACACATCCACAGCAAGCTTCACCTGGGTTCTCTGGCCTGAGACCAACCCAAGCAAAAGTCTACCACAGAGTTCATGAAACTCTACTGGTTTGAGTCATGTAGGGGTTCAGTCAGGGTGGTGGGAAGAATTGTAAAATAGATCCAGAGTTTCTTGGAAGGCTGGAAGGATTTTGCAAAAGCCTTGGGAAACAATGAGCCAAAGTTGGCAGTTCTTACCCAGGGGCAATTAGGCAGAAATAGATGCAAAGGAATGTGGGGGTGTTTATCGAAAGAGCTTAGCTACTCATGTGGTCCTAAGACTGACGTTTGAACATCCACAAGCATATGACTACTCTCTACTCAGGGTTCAACAGTGTTATTACCCACAAATGGTGTTTGCTTTAAGCCTCAGAACCTAGCCTTTAATCATTATCCACAAGTGTGTTGACTGAAAGCCTCTGTCATTAAATCTATACTAAATAAATGCCCAGACTGCCAGCTAGTGAAGGCCATGGCTGCTAACTCTTTACCAGACCCTTCTCAGTGTCTGTGAATGGTGTGGCCACCTACCCCACACTTTTACCGGTTATTTGTGTCTGAGTGTATTTGTTCATTCATCACTAAGTCAAGGTCGGCCAGACGGTCCCAGCAGAGACATGCCTAGTTCTAATAGGCATTTCACAAGAATTTCACAAGCAATCCTTCACTTTGCATCTTTGTGCAAATACTCCCACCTGGCCTAATTTTTATTTCCTGGGTTTGCAGTTGCATTTACTCTTGGCTTCTTGTGAAAGAGCTGGGTTTGGACTCAGTTGCCACTGTGTTCTTTCTGCATTCTGTATGCATTTCCAGTTCCATGCACACACATGAGATGGGATGTGCTTCCCTTATCTATGTGTGCATGTCCCTTCAGTGCATATTTATTCAGGGGATTTGTTCCACAGACTTTTAGAGGCTCAAGATTCAGAATTAAACAAAACCAGCAAAGTCTCTGCTTTCCTGAGGGTTACACTTATTGAGGGGAGAAAGAAAATAAAGAACCAGAGAGAACAATGCAGCAGAACCAGGGAGGAAAGTGAAGGGAGGTGTGCAATTTTATATGCAGTAATCAGCTAAGGTAAAGTAATATTTGAGCAGAGCACTATAGGAAGAAGAAAAGGAGCAAGCTGTGTCTGAGGCAAAGTCGTAGGGTGGCAAGTCCAAAGGCCTTGGGGTACTGAAAGGAGATCAGCCTGACTAGAATAGGCTCCACAAGGGCCAGATCCAGAAACAAGCTGAAAAATGCACAGAGGCCCCCAGTTGGGGTAGAGCATCAGTCAGTTAGCAGGGACAGCATAGTAGAAAACAGTAGAAGGTGCATGTTTTTGGTTCTCATATCTAAACACACTTCTCAGTATTAAAATATGAGTGACTTCTAGTGTCTAAACATTTAAGTTATTCAGATATAAATCAAATTCAGAAATTGGCTCGGCAATTACAATGGATGCCAGATATTAGATGCTAATTCCAAGCTTTGTTCCCTGCATTTCTTCCATTGGCTCTCTCCCATAGGTCATCCATTTTCTGTTTTTTCTTCAATAATTTTCTCCCGAGATAGTTTGAATTCTACAATTGTCCCATGATCTGGGTGAGATGTAAGATTTTTGTGGGGTTGTGGCACATAATGTCATGGTCTCACGTATGTTGGAGTTTCCCTCTGAGTGTATTTGTAGAATGGATTGTTGGGGCAGCATGTATTGAAGACTAAATCCGTTACCAAAGGGGTTTAAGAGCCCTTTTTCCATTGCAGTCGGGTGATCTTGTCAACATGATGGACAAATATTATGTGTGAGAAAGGTTCAGCTTCATCAAAATTCGAAGTATGAATTTGGCAACATAAGAATAGTCATTTATTTAATCAGATTACTTGAGGCATTAACCATCAGATACTGTGAGTACATTGACCACAGCTTGTGAGACTGGGAAGAATGTAGGTTCTGAATTCATTTGTAGGTACTTGCAACAAGACAGTGACCTCAATGTACTTGTAAAGTCATAAAATATTAAAAAGAAATATAATCTTGACTACGCACGCTCTGCCACGTGTACCCATAACTCCTTCCATGTAGAAATACACAAAGGTTTTATTGTTATTTGTTTTAAAGTTTTAAATGAAGTATATTTTTAAATGTCTTTCTGCATGTTTTTAGAATTCATGATATATAGGGAAGAGATGGTTTCCTTGCCTGGTAGACAAATAAAGGAACTATCTGGAAACATTTTATATTCTTAGAGCAGACGTATTTAGCAGCACAAAAAGTCAGGCAACTTTAAGTCTGACACCTTACACAGTGCTTTTGTTCTTGGCTTTAAAAAGGGGCACAAAAAGCGATTATTTTTATCTTTCAATATATTGTATTCAATAAGACAGAACAGTACCTTTCCTTTGAATTCTCCCAAGCAGAATCTCTTATGGTGGGGTTTTAATATGAAGGCTCTACTTATTTTTCTACATAAAGTGGCAAATTTCAGATGGCCACATTGTTTACAGAGGCAAGATCTAAATGAAAATCTAGAACTCTTGTCTTCATATTCTAAAGACAGAATGATTTTCATCATCAACAGCATTGTTGTAGTAAATCCTTTAAACTCTTTAACTTTGTAAACTATAATAGAACAACAATAATAAGAACAGAAACTTGGAATAGCCACTTAATTGGTGTCAAGCACTCTGCTAAGTACTTTCTGTGTATTGTCTCATTTAATTTTCACCTTAGTTATTTATTTCTTTTAAGAAGTCTTTGAGGACCAGGCATGGTTGCTCACTCCTGTAATCCCAACACTTTGGGAGGTTGAGGTGGGAAGATTGCTTGAACCCGGAAGTTCAGGATCAGGTAAGGAACATAGCAAAACACAATCTCTACAGAAAAAAAAGAAAAAAAAAGCCAGATGTGGTGGCTTGAGCCCAGGGGTTCCAGACTGCAGTGAGCTGTGATTGTACCACTGCACTCCAGCCTGGCAACAGGAAAACCTTGTCTCAAAAAAAAAAAAATCTTTGAGTTAGACCTGCACCATAACCTCTGCTAAATTAGGGAGTAGAACTTAAAAGAGGGAAGTAGAACAAGTAGGATGCAACTGTGAAAGTCTTGCAGAACTTCTGTTCCCCAGGTCTCATTCAGAAAAATAAGGAACTAGAGATGCAGGATTTGCACCCTTCCTGGTTTCCATTTCTGCCTTCCCAACTGCATCTGCTCTGACACTAAGGTTTCCATTGAGGAGATTTCATAATCTCAGGGGTCCACCTGAAAGTTGCATAGCCATGAGGCTTATGTGGAAATGGACTTCGGGTAACTCATTCCTGCTTCATTTTCCAGGATTGCAGTGCTCCTAGTTTTCTCATGGCACACTTACTCTGAGTCAATCTGCTGGTGTGGACTTCACTCCCATCTTGTATATATAAACTACCCAATTCGTACCTCAGCTGGTTATGGAACAGCTGTCATGGAAGTTACCCAGCATGTTCCCCTAGGCCTGTCTTCCTCTTACGTTTCCACAGCCAAATTAGTTCTTAGCTTTTAAGTAAGCAAATCTCAGGGCGTTTCCTTAGTAGACTCATTGGTAAGGACTAGAGAGAATGCAGAGGTCAGGAGTTGAATGACTTAGTAAGATGCCGGTTCTTAGGCAGTAGCTAGATGCCAGAGACTGTTTTGGCTTTTTGCACATATGAACTCGTTTAATTTCAATAACACCTTTAGATCCATACTGTTATCATGTCATGAAAACATACTCAGATAGAAAGTGGCAGAGCTGGAACTGAGCTGAGGTGCAAAAGCCATACTTCAGAGCCCATGCAAGTAACACGGCAGTGTCATGTGCCTCATCAGCTGTCATGGGTGTTGAATTTCTAAAGGAGTTAGAAATTGAAGGGGTTGCATTCAGAGGAGAGCCAGTGGACTGCAGTTGACAGGTGTCCTGGAATGAGTTGGAAGCAGGCAAGGAACTGACGGGCCATGTGGTGGGGTCCTGACATTTCCCATGATGATGGCAGAAATCTGCTCTGTCAGACCCCACACAGCAGTGTTCTACACATGGATGGAGAAGTGGCCAAAAATGCCTGCCTTTTGAGAATAATCCAGCACAGCCCTGAGGAGCTACTGATAATTTATCTCAATTTTTGCCAGTGAAAAATCAAGGAGTACAAAGATTTCTTAAGAAGATGAAATGGAAAAAATGCCAACGATGGAGTCAAGAGTCCTGACTCTGCCACTCACCAGCTCTCTGCCGTTGGACAAATGAGGTCACCTCTTATCTTAAAAATAATTAATGCTACAGAGGATGTCCTGGGTTAATCTGATGACTTAAGTCAGTTGTCATGGAAATTTAATATTTAATTAATATTGTTTATCCTGCTACTGATATATATAGCAATTCTACTTCTAGAAAATTCCAAGTTTTGCGATAACCTGGGCTCAAGTGATCCTCCTGCCTCAGCCTTCTAAGTAGCTGGGACTACAGGCATGTGCCATCATGCCTGGCAATTAAAAAAAAATTGTGTAGAGACAGGATCTCTCTCTGTTTCCCAGGCTGGTCTTAAACTCCTAGATTCAAGCAAGCTTCCGACCTCAGCCTCCCAAAGTGCCAGGATTACAGACATGAGCCACCTCCCCTCACTCTCAAAGATTTGTTCTAAAAAAGAAATACATAAGGTGAAAACTAAATGAGACAATACAAAGAAAGTGCGTGGCAGAGTGCCTGACACCAACTAAATGGCTATTACAAGTTTTAAATTTTATTATTGTTGATATTTTACAGTTTACAAAGTGAACGAATTTAGATAATTTAGTAGTTATGCTGCTGAAGATAAAAATCACTGTCTTCAGAATATGAAGACCAGATTCTAGATTTTCATTTAAATCTTACCTCTATAAACCATGTGGCAGTCTTAAATTTGCCACTTTATGTAGAAAAATAAGTAATGCCTTCATATTAAAACTCCACCATAGTAGATTCTACTTGACAGCATTCAATGGAAAAATACAGTATATTGAAAGATAAAAATAATTGTTTTGCCTCTATTTAAAGCCAAGAACAAAAGCACCAAATAAGATGTTAGTTCCCAGAACTTTACCCTGGATATACTTTTAGAAAATACAATTTATAATAAAATTTTTGAATAACAGAACATGTTTGATGCAACCTTCCCAAGTACTGAGGTTGAAATGAATATGTGTATAACTAAGGACACGAGAAGATCCCCTCAACTCACATGTCATATAGTTCTCTGCTGGGTCACAGCACCTGTGTCTGGACAGAGATGTAAAACTAGAAATCTACACCTAGCTTTGTGTTGCTGTAAATGAAATATCAGGTAAAACTAAAGGGTGTTTTTAAAATGATTCTCTATTCTATCTCCATTATGCCCTATTTTGCACAATAAAAAAGGCATCAAACAGGCAAAAAAAAAAAGTTTATACACGGGTAATACCAACATTATCTCCTTGATGCAGGGAGGAAAACCAAACACAGTCCTTCTTCCTTTGGGGCACATCAAGAAGTAGCAGAATCTATAACAAACTATTGCCCAGATGATTAAATTAGATTATAAATGAGTGATAGTGATTGTAGATATTTGCCCAAGTGAGGAAAGATGGAAATATAATGTGCAGTCTTGTGCAGGTTCCACAATGCAAATGCTAAGTTGTAGAAATGGGTAAAGGTTCTGGTGCCTTTAATTTTGTTAATTTAAGAGTACTCCTTCTCATGGCATATGAAAGGCTTCATTTTTCCAACATAAATAAATAAATAAGTGCATTTCCATCACCACTGGGGAGGATTTATGCTGACAGAATCTAACAGCATAAGTAATGCTGTGTTATTTCTCAAAGGCACCTGAGCAAGCATTCTTGGTTTGGATGGAAAACAAAATGCTAAACTCTTATTATATATGATCACTTTAATCCTGAGCACGGAAAAAGAATCTTCTTTGATAAGCATGAGTTACCATTATCTAAAGTAAAAAGTCATCTTTTTTCATGCACTGATTTTTTTTTCTATTAGGTCTGATCACTTCTTGAACAGCAAAATGATTGATTTTAAGCCAATACCTCAACAACTAAATAGCAGAAGGGAGGAAGGAGGAGGAACTGGCTCCCAGAGAACTTTCTAAGCTGTCTCTGAAAAGAGACATAAAAATCATCTCTTGCCATTTAATCAGAAAATTCTGGTATATACTTGGAAATCAAAGTCAATATCAGTCTCATCATTGGAGAGTAGGACACACGAGCACTGTTTCAGGCACAGTACTTGACACAAATACACATGGTTTGAACAATTCTTTCCACCCATAATGGAAAGATCATGATCATAGTGTCTGTACCATGTGATTAGGTGAATTTGAAAAACATTAAATGGGGGCCCGGAGAATAGTATTCTCACTATACTTGGCAAAATAAATAGGGTTCTTTGCACTATGCATCACCTTGGAAACACAAATGGAAAATGATACTGATTTTCTCTTACTACTCTCCTTCTGAATAAAGTAGCTTTCAGTAACTACTTTAGTTCCATTTTTCAGTCCTCTGCTTGGTGTTTTTTACTCCCAGGCATTGAATGATTTAAAGGTTCTAGTGCCACGTATTCTTCCTAAGAGAAACCAAAGAAACAACCAAAATCCCAGAAGTTCCCGTCTGTTCTGTCCAGACTTAGACCTTGAATAAGTTAAGTACCTGAAATCTCAATGTTACTTGCCAAAAAAAAAGGAGTTAAATTATTTGCCAGCATTCCATTTTCTAATACTCAGAAATTTTCTCCTATTAGTTAAAAAGAATCCAAATGATTTCTCTTCTGGAAAGAAAAAATACAGGCGCAGTGGCTCACACCTGTAATCCTAGCACTTTGGGAGGCTGAGGTGGGCAGACTGCCTGAGCTCAGGAATTCGAGACCAGCCTGGGCAACATAGTGAAGCCCCATCTCTACTAAAATACAAAAAATTAGCCAGATGTGGTGGTGTGCACCTGCAGTCCCAGCTACTTGGGAGGCCACGGCACAAGAGAGAATTGCTTGAAGCAAGGAGGCGGAAGTTGCAGTGAGCAGTGACAGTGCCACTGCACTGCAGCCTTGGCAACAGAGCAAGACTCTGTCTAAAAAAAAAAGGAAAGAAAAAAGCTTTCTGTTATTAATATTCTATTACATTATATCTTATGAGTGCATAGCACAGGCAAATTAAAAAATACCTCTAAACAAATATTAGTTTTGTATCAATAAAATGGTTTTTGAATGTATAAAAATATGCTAATTAATTCAATTTTTTATTATATTTTTTTAGGTAGAGTCCTAATGTCATCTAAGAAGTGTTACAGAAAATATAGGAAAACTTATGTGGAGAGGAACAAAGTAAATAATTTGCTGCTAAGAACAGTTAATTCTGCCTGTTGGTCTTTTTTAATTTATTTAATTTATTTATTTATTTGGAGACGGAGTCTTGCTCTGTCACCAGACTGGAGTGCAATGGCGCAATCTCAGCTCACTGCAACCTTCACCTCCCAGGTTCAAGCAATTCTCCTGTCTCAGCCTTCCGAGTAGCTGGAACTACAGGCACTTGCCACCATGCCCAGCTAATTTTTGTATTTTTAGTAGAGGCAGGGTTTCACCATGTTGGCCTGGATGGTCTCGATCTCTTGACCTTGCGGTCCTCCCACCTCGGCCTCCCAAAGTGCTGGGATTACAGGCATGAGCCACTGTGCCTGGCCCTGTTGGTCTTTTTAAATATATGAAAGCCTGTAAAGTGTAATGTTGACAAAATAAATTTGTATTTATATAACACTCCATAAAAGAATGAGTTTCAGTTTTCCATAAAACAATTTCCATTAAAAGTTATGCTATTATGTAATCAATGACTTTCAAGAAGAGTGGTATAAATCCCAGAGAAATGAATAGAATCATTTTCAAAAAGAAGAGTATAAGTATACATGCACACATACAAAAAAAAGAGATTCATGTCATATCTTTAGCTGATACAAAACAAAATGCCTAAATTACACAAGTGCAGTTTTGAATTTGTTTTTAATAAGGGTTTTCTTTTTGGAGAATATATTATGACTGGTAATACTGGATTATATGTTCTTTGAATATACCAAAACCGAAATGGAGCCTTCGCGATGGAGATCTCTTCTTATTTGTCATAAATGATTCTGAGCTTTCTGAGAGTCTGATATTCTGAATTCCTGATATTTAGGCTTAAACCTCCTATGATTTACAATAAGCAATGACAGATTTTCCAGTGATTGGTTTATTGTGGGAAAATGGGAAAGAAATTTTGACTAGGTCTCAGTAACTCTGGAAATGGCATAGTTTCACTTTCTTAAAATGTCCTGGCTCCGAGAAGAGCGAATATGTTTCACCAAACATTGGGACAGCTTCTGTGCTGCAGCCACATATGGATTTTAATCTTAGAATCAGCCTCTGATATTAGCTGTCACCGCCACTGCACATTCGAGGGGATGGTGCTCATGATTAATTAGTAGAGTAGTTGTGTCTGTTCAGAGTTAGAAGCTGTGTTTTAGGAGAGAGGCATCTTGTGGGGGACACAGGTTTTGAAGTCCCTTAGATTTGGGTTTAAACTTCAGCTGCCTTTGCCACCTTCTCTCTGTGTGGTCTTTGGTGAGTCACTCTAGTTCCCTGAAGTGTGACATGGAGATGATGATGCCACTTGCTTGTCAGGGTAGCCAAGAAAGTCAGAGAGGCGAATATGCAGTACTTCACACACAGCAGGAACTCATCACTGTTGCTATCAGTGAGTAACATTGATGAGTGTGATGGAAGATTTTTCTCGAGAAAGTTTTTCCTCACTCAAAATTGATCGGTGTCATATACATATATGATGATGGAGCTTAAACATATGTACTTCAAACAAATGTGTGCACTTATTATGTGTGTTTCAAATTCCAAAATTCTTCAGTTTTAAGTGAACTACATCAAAAGAAGTTTAGAATCTATGCCTATTTTTTTTCTTTCTGAAACAAGCCCGTATTTTAAAAATTACTGGGTAAAGATCAGAAGGCCTGTTTGTGAATAGACTACCTAGAATGAATAGTCAGAATGGAAAGAATCTTGAACAATCTCAGTGTCACTCAGGATCTATCTGTATTTTGATTTTTAAAAAATTATAAATCAACTATTGTGAGGTAATGGTATTCATCCCTAAAATCTAAAGAGAGCTCTATGTGTTTTAAAAGAGCTGAGCTATAGAAAGTGACTTTCCTGGGAGGAAGGAGTTCTTTTACATATTTTTAGCTCTTCTCTGGACATGAGTGTTTCCAGTCACATTTTTAAAAATTGCTTTTTGGATATTTTTAACAGAAATTATAAAATGTTATTCTTACTTTGGGGTATATTTTCCATAGCAACTCAGTTTATCTTAGTGGAGCATGAAATTCATTTCTGTTTACCAATATAGTCTCTTATTAATTCAGGGACTTGTGATAAAACTACATCACCTATAATAGTGGAAAAACCAGGATGAAAAAAGCAAATATTGAATTCCATTTGCCCTTTTTATTGATGTTCGATAGCCTGACTTTTCAACGTGTCTACCTATCTTGGTAATAATTCTTATCTGCGCTGGGGACATTATTAAAATAAGCTAATCTGTTTTTTAAAAGTTGTTTCTTGAAGCATGGTTAGCCTTAACATACTATTATGCCTTGGATGATTCTTGTAATCTCCATGCAATGTATGTACCACTGTTGGGGAAAACCACAGAGGAAAGTGGTCTTTGGAATTCTGTGGTTGCCAGTTGCGTTTATTTGGGTATAAATGACTAAAAGATAAAGCTAATTAGAACCTATCCCACTATATTTATTTTTTTGATTAAAGAATGTGTTATTCACATGTGCTGTTCAGTCTGAAAGTCTTAGTCAATGTCCTCTCTCAAATTAAAAATAGGCCTGTTTTAGGATTTAGCAACCAGATCTTGAATGTGTGAAGTCTGTGAATAAAAATAACGTTGACACTGCCTTTCATGATAAATAATGTGTCATTAGAATTTAATGTTTTAGTCTGACATTATTGTAATCCAGGTTGAATATCTTTTGTCTGAAATGCTTGGGACCAGAAGTGTTTCAGATTTCAGATTTATTTGCATTTTGGAATATTGACACTATACGTATCCTTGGAGCATTGGAAATCCAGAAATCCAAAATGATCCAAGGAGCATTTCCTTTGAACATCATTTCAAGTTTTGAAGCATTTCAGATTTTGGATTCTTGGTTGGCGATGCTCTCTCTGTATTACTCTTCCTAGGATAACTGCACATTCGTGTCTTTGGACACACATAGTTGGAGGTGAATTATACTGTGGTTGGTTTGGTTTTAGAGCTCTTGGTTCTAGATATGGCTCTGATACAACAGTAGGGTGATGTTGGGGTCACATAACGCCTAGAAGCTTTCAACTCTTCTGTTAAATATAACTCTTTAAATATATGATATGGGAAAAGAATTGACAAAAACATTAAGAGACAAATACCACATACAACAATTATAATACACACATGAAAATCTGTCTCTGGTTAATTTTTTTTTTTTGTGACTGAGCCTTGCTCTGCTGTCCAGGCTAGAGTGCAGTGGTGCAATCTTGGGCCTCCGCTCCAGGGTTCAAATGATTCTCTTGCCTCAGCCTCCAAAGTAGCTAGCATTACAGATGACATCATCACACCCAGCTAATTTTTGTATATTTGGTAGAAATGGGGTTTCACCATGTTGGCAAAGCTGGTCTTGAACTCCTGACCTCAGGTGATCCGCCCACCTTGGCTTTCCAATGTGCTGGGATTACAGGTGTGAGCCACCATGCCCAGCCTAATTTTCATGTTAGTGTTTTATATTAATACCTTTGGTTGTAACATACGATTAATTTTTATATAAAATATAAATTCATGTTTAAAATTTCTATACTTGCATGTTATGATTTGATAATCTGAACAAAAGAGATTGCCTAAATCAGATTTACTCTCTATAATCGATAAATGATTGAACATAATTTTTGTCCAAAACCGTGAAGGAACCTGTCCATAAAATGGCTGCTTTGGAACACATTTTTAGGGTTGAAATCAGTCTCTTTCCAAAAACTTCTTTTGTTTTGTCTTGAAGCTAGATGAAGCCCTGCAAAGAAGCCCTCTGTGCATAGAGTATTAGTGGGACAAACCTGGGGATCTGCTGGCTTCACTTCCCCTGTGCTAAGATATTGGGTGAACAGAAGTGATAATTGACAGTACAACACCCTTCATCAGTGTGAGTCATTTTTTTTTTTTTGAAGCAGAGTCTTGTTCTGTCACCAGGAGCCAGGCTGGAGTGCAGTGGCACAAGCTCAGCTCACTGGAACCTCCACCTCCCGGGTTCAAACAATGCTCCTGCCTCAGACTCCCAAGTAGCTAGGACTACAGCGTCATGCCACCAGACCCAGCTAATTTTTGTATTTTTTAGTAGAGACAGCGTTTCACCATCTTGGCCAGGATGGTCTCAATCTCTTGACTTCGCGATCTGCCCACCTTGGCCTCCCAAAGTGCTGGGATTACAGGCATGAGCCTCCACACCCAGCCAGTGTGAGTCATTTTTAAGAGACTTAAGTTTTACCCATTGGCACCCTCCCTGAAGTCACAATGGTTCTGTTGCATGGTGTGACATACAGCTCAACACTCCAGTCCTAGGAATTTTTTTTGGTGACATATGGAATAACGTCTTCTATAGATTATATGATGGAAATTACCCATAACACCTTTGACAGATCCAGGTTTCACATGTGGAGCAGTCCAAGAAAATCTCAGTTGTGAGATTTACTACACAGTAGAGAAATGTCAGAAGCAACCCATTTCATGTGAATGATACATAGCTTGAGAGCCATTGAAGCCAAGCTCTGAGACAGCTGAGAAATGTGACAGTTCGGTGTCAGCCCTTGCTGAGTCCAAAAAGGGCTTTTCTTACACTCAGTTTATTCTAATTCTAAAAAAAAGTAGGGCTCTTTCAGAACCTCTTAGAATAAAACTGTAACTGATCACAGTATCTGGCAACTGTACAGATGATGAATTCCTTGGACTGACATTTTATTCAGAAGATTCAGGGCAAGCTTTCTTATGTACAGTCAACATTTACTGTATGTCTGTGTGCCAGACACGGTGTTAGATATTGGGAGTGCAGCAGTGAACAAGATAGAAACTATCTTCACTCTGAAGGAGATTACATTCTAGTTAAAGAGACAGATCACAGGTAACTGAGCAATAAATTATAAAATTTCATATAGAAATAGGGAACAATGAGAACCCATGGACACAGGAAGGGGAACATCATACACCAGGACCTGTTGGGGGGTTGGGGGCTAGGGGAGAGAGAGCATTAGGAGAAATACCTAATGTAGATGACGGATTGATGGGTGCAGCAAACCACCATAGCACGTGTATACCTATGTAACAAACCTGCACATTCTGCACGTGCATCCCAGAACTTCTTAAAGTATAATAACAATTAAACAAAAGCTCCCCCCCCCGAAAAAAAGAAATAAGGGATATCTAAAAAAGAAATTAGAGTTCTTTCATCTTCAAGTAACAGAGAAACTAACACAAGTAATTAATTTATCTCACTTCTTTGGAGGGGACAACATGGACGAGGGCTTTTTGAGCATGCTCCCTGCTGTCATGATTCCATGATGTGCAATGCCTCCTGCACCCCTGTGATTCTCAGATGGTGCCATCCTTTATGGGGCCACCTGCTAAGGGTTCATGTTAGGTAGGAGAGACTAGCATCTTGATGAAAGGCTGATCCAAATCTTGTTGGGCAGCGGAGCAGCCAATAACAATGTGGGTCTCGGCTAGGATAATGCAGCCACTTGTGCTTATTGTCAAAGCCTAACGATGTTGCATTCTGCCACGCATTCACTATTCATTTGAAACAGTTGACCAATTAATTTGCTTTCAAATACAGGGACAATGAAATGCTAGTGAGACAAAAGCATAGGTTACTCTTATAGACAATTATGTCTGTAAATAACCTTGAAATAGAGGAATGGTATTTTTAAACAATGAAAATATTTATCTATACGACCTCATAATTAGCAAGAAAAATAAATTGTTTCTGTTTTGATTGAAATTTACACCAAATGAAAATTTTAGATAGCTAGACAATTGTGCCTTTTTGTTTTTTGGTTTTTTTTGTTGTTGTTGTTCATTCTTAGAGTTTTATTTACAACTGAGCCCAAGCTCTAGGATTAAAAAAAAAGATAATAAAATAAAACAAATTATGAGCCCAGGTGTAGTGGCTCATGCCTATAAGCCCAACACTTTGGTAGACTGAGGTGCATCAGTTGAGCCCAGGGGTTCAAGACCAGCCTGGGCAACATGGTGAAACCCCATCTCTACGAAAAATGTGAAAAGTCAGGCATGGCGGCACGAGAATAATGTAAACACGAACATTTCTGGCCTTTCTAGGATACCTTAATAAATGTAATTAAAACTTTTAAAATCAAAATGAGATCTTTTGCTTGTATTGGTATAGTAACCCTTGGACCATAACAAAATTATTTTACTTAAAAAAAAATCAACAAAACACACACAATGAAACGTTAATAAAATAGTGGAATCTAACCTCTCTGAAAGGCTCAAAATATCCTGAAAATACTGTCTTTTTTTCTTGGCTGTGGGTAAGGATGGATGTAGCACATTTATTGGCTACTGATGTTCTTTTATTTTTGCTACTGAATTTTTAAAAGTAATTTTAACTAAATTTTTGAATAATTTAAACTATTTAACAAATTTAGCACATAAATTCATAACCTCAATATTCCAACATAATATTGTACATCTCATATTATTATTAAAGTTACACATTCTCATTAGTGTAACTAATATCAATCATTTGGTATAGCCAGTATCAGCAGTAACCATTGAACAGCACAGCCAATCCTCAGATGTGCGCATTTGCGGAAAAACTACAATTTTGTGATCCTGCACATCGACTGATTCACCTTCATTTCCTCCACTCAGAAGATTCTCCCTCTCCCTTTGCAGAACACTTGCCCAAGGCTTGATTTAGGGGCCAGTTTCCACTCCCAGTTCCGTAACTTCATTCTCAGGAAAATGGAGTATGATATGTGAGTGTATATCAGACCCCCTCTAAGCAGCTTACATTGTTAACATACAGTACTAGTACATCAAGAAGTCAAGATTCATGGGATATAATCGCAAAGCAGTTTTCTTTAGTTCCCACTATTCTTTGAAATGCATTCAGTGGAAGAGACTTCCTCCTTTACCTCTGCCATTCAGGCCATAACAACCACTTGAGTTATTAAAATACAGTACGCTTCTGTCTAAGTGGACAGCAGCCACCTGCCTTGTGTACACAGCCCGTATCCACCCTCAGGGACTGGCCATCCAGATACTCCCTTATGCTCTGAGCCTCCCCAGCTCTGGGAGTTTCAGCAACTAAAAGGCACAGCAGGTGGCCTCCAGGGCCATCTGTGACATTGCTGGTGTCCATTGTTGACAGGTGCCTGTGCCACACAGGTTATTCACCGTTTTGAATATCTGGGTAATAAATATTTTTAAGTTAATTTTTAAAGCATTGTCTTAATTTGATACTTATAATTCCTATTCCCTTATCATAGTCAAAGCTTCTGATTTCTTTCAAACTTACAGCTGCTTACTCTCCCTCCAGATAAGGTGTTTTGGTGTTGTTTGTTTGTTTTTTGTTTTTTTGAGATGAAGTTTATCACTGCAACCTCCGCCTCTTGGGTTCAAGCAGTTCTCCTGCCTCAACCTTCACGTAGCTGGGATTACAGATATTCACTGCCACGTCTGGTTAATTTTTGTATTTTTAGTAGAGATGGGGTTTCACCATGTTGGCCAGAGTGGTCTCAAACTCCTGACCTTAAGTGATTCGCCCACCTCAGCCTCCTGACACAGAAGATGTCTTATAGAAGAGACTTTCTTTTTGCTACCTGGGAAGGAGGCTAAAGAACCCTCCAGAGATATGTATGTGTGTGTGTATGAGCCATGAGGATTGAGGTTGGGGAATAGGGAAGAAAAGACCCCAGAGAGTTGAGAGGAGCAGGAAAGTTCCAGAAGAGCTGGCATTGCTGTTAGCGGGCTGCCCAACACCGACACTCCTCTGCTCCTAGTGCTGTGAACCAACATCTCTGAGAAACGTTTATCCACAACTCCCCTGCCACTTGCTCCTTCTATAACTCAGCATCTCTCTGTGGCGGCTGGCTCAGGTGCCTCTCACCCCCGAATCACTCCCTTAATCTCCAAAAAGTTCACATTCCTTTCCCCACAGCTGTGAGTACAGACTGAACCCTGCACAGACGCTTCTTCAGATCCTCAGGCAGCATGCAGGCAGCCTGTCTTTCGCAACCTTTAGTTTTTACAGTTCCGAGCCAGAATCTGAGACCCCCGTGTCAGCTCAAGTAGTCTCCACACTCTTGAAGACATGTGAAGGCATCTCCCAGAGGAACTGTGAGCATCACAAATCGTAGGCTGGCAATTAGGGTGTCCTGTAATATATGACAGCCCTACCCACATGCCGTTGCCCAAAGGATGTCACCCTACTACTCTTCACGCTACTGGAGTAGGAGATCCCAATCCACCCATGAACGTGGGAGAACAGGAGTCACTGCTAACGTCACTAATGACTACTGTAAGTCAGGTTACTGGTTTTATTAAAATTTCTCATTTTAGGGCCAGGTGCAGGGGCTCACGCCTATGATCCCAGCACTTTGAGAGGCTGAGGTGGGTGGATCACTTGAGGTCAGGAGTTCAAGACCAGCCTGGCCAACATGATGAAACCCCATCTCTACTAAAAAAAATAGAAAAAATAGCTGGGTTTGGTGGTACACTCCTGTTGTCCCAGCTATTCAGGAGGCTGAAGCATGAGAATTGTTTGAACCTGGGAGATGGAGGCTATAGTGAGCTGAGATCACATCACTTCACTCCACCCTGAGAATGAGAGTCCATCTCAAAACAAAAAACAAACCAACAAAAAATTCGCACCTAGGTTTGCACCTTATTTTGGTGTCTATTTGATACATGCTGTTGGTCTGTGTCCAAATATCTATTTAAACACTCTGTTACATTTATGTTTAATTGTTGATAATGACTGCATTTCAAGCTGACATTTTCCTTTAGAAAATCCGTTTTCTTATTATTTGTAGAACTCACTGAAACTCTACAGGACTACAGAATACTCACTTTCTTGTTTTCAACTCTGACTTCCAGCACTCCTCCTCCCCCGCCCTGTGATATCTTTGTCTTGTCAAAATTCTCTCCCTCTGGCTGAAAATGAGCTTTTATTAGTGTAATTTTTTTCTGCTGGTTAACTGGGGTGCAGTCTTATTTTTGGATATTTTTAAGGTGGAAATCCCAGGCATAAGTGAGGAGAAGCACACAGAGCTGGTGGCAAAGCTAGGCCTCCAGTCCCTGCGGAGGCACTTGGCAGAAGCCACTTTGCTTTGCAGGCTCCCGGTACTCTCCAGTTGCAGGAGAAGGGAAAGGGAAGGATCCTCCTATCGAGCCCTCAGAAGGAACTTGGTCCTGCCAGCAGGAATGCTGACTTCAGACTTCCAGCCTCTAGAATGCCGAGAAAAATCTATTTCTGCTGTTACAGGGTACGCAGTTTATGATACTTTGGTACTTCAGCCCTACGAAAGGAAGCAGTTTCCTCTTGGCTTTCGGGACAAGCAAGCCTCTCACACTCACTCAGGCTTGAGTGAACCACCTCTGCCCTCAGCTGATCCCCGCATGACTACGCTGCCCCAATCACACACCCCAGTCCAGGCCCCTAGGTGCCAGTGCTGGCCACAGGACCGCAGTGCAGCTCAGGCCTTACCCACATTTTCCTGTTCACAGGTCCTAAAGGCCACCAAACACCCAGAACTGGCCAATTATTTGTCTTTACCTGCTTCAAATACATTGACTACCTTTCATCCTTTTTTTTTTTTTTTTTCATTTTCTTTTTTTTTAGATGAAATCTCACTCTGTTGCCCAGGCTGGAGCACAGTGGTACGATCTCTGCTCACTGCAATGTCTGCCTCCTGGGAGCGATTCTCCTGCCTCAGCCTCCCGAGTAACTGGGATTACAGGTGTGCACCAACACATCCAGCTACTTTTTGTTTTTTGTTTTTTGTTTTTTTTTTTGAGACGGAGTTTCGCTCTTGTTACCCAGGCTGGAGTGCAATGGCGTGATCTCGGCTCACTGCAACCTCCGCCTCCTGGGTTCAAGTAATTCTCCTGTGCCTCAGCCTCCTGAGTAGCTGGGATTACAGGCATGCGCCACCATGCCCAGCTAATTTTTTTTATTTTTAGTAGAGATGGGATTTCACCGTGTTGACCAGGATGGTCTCGATCTTTTGACCTTGTGATCCACACGCCTTACTTTTTGTATTTTTAATAGAGACAGGGTTTCCCCATGTTGGCCATACTACCCTTCATCTTATACTTCCTTATTTTTGCATTCCTCTTGACGCAGCCACCAATGCCTAAGAGCTAGTGAATTTATACTTGTTGAGCATTTGAGTGACCAGATTTTCAGATAATTGCTTTCTCTATGTGAGGTTACACATTTCCTTTCTTTTTCTTTTTCTTGTGGCTCATTGACGGCTGCAGTTGTGGAACGAATTCATGTGTTTGTTAGCACTTTTTGGAGTATAAACATCTGAAGAAGAGAAAATGTATTGTGTATTCTCTACATCAGCCCCAAAAACGATGCGGTGAAACCAGTCCTCCAGAGCCTAGTAATGAATTTATTTAGTGCCTGTCTCACTTCAACAGTGCATTCAGCCAGTTGAGTTATCTGGTACTCACTTCTAAGTGTCTTAATGCTCCTGAATTTTGGCATTAAGTCAATGCTGAGGTAGCCCACTTAGCTTCTTGTCGACTATTTCTGAACTGAATTAAACGAAGCCAACATTCTGCACTGCTGATGGAGAGTAATTAATTACTTCATTCATGCATATGTACAAATAAAACTGTGCTGTTGTTAAGCAGCCAATTAACAGTTGGTGTCAATAAGAAATCTAAGGATTAAGTGGAAGGAAACTACTATTATCCAATTCCTAGTTTTTGTTATGCCACCCAATCAGTTTAATGTTATAATACCATTCTGCAGAAGAAACCTGAGACCCAAAGAGTGTTTTAAAATCTTACTCAAGTGTACACTGTTGAGAAATAGCAGAAATTTAATTTGGACTTGATTTCATAATGAAAAATATTTCTTCTATATCATAGGGTTTTTTGTTGTTTCATTGTTTAGATTGCTAGTAAATGTCACGTTTGAGTTATCTCTTCTTAGAGTAACAGTGCATACCTTAAGGGAATGTAAACATACAAGAGTAAGAACCTCAAATAGAGAAGAAAGTAATGATAATATTTTGAAAGAGAATTTTGAACTAGAGAAGCTGTATCTATCTCCACATGCTTGTATAAAGACATATACACATGTATGTATGCGCACACACACACACACACACACACCACAAAAATATATATTCAAAGTCAAAATCAAAGTCTGGATTTGTCAAAATAAACAAAATTGACCTGTGTTGTATACCAATTTCCTAGAACTGCTGTCTTTTCATTGGATCATATTAGTGGGTTTTTTGAGGTGTAGTTATTGTAGTAAAATGCCAGTATAAACCAATATACTCTCTAAATACATTTTTCATAGTGCATGTTATATATATATATATATATATATATACGTATATATATATAATGATTGCCATCTCATATATATGCATTATATATGTATATATTATATATGTGTGTGTATGTATATATAATGATTGCAATTTCATAAAATGGAATTTTACATCGACAGTGACTGGCTGTCTTACTGCACCCTCAGGATCACACTGATTAAAGTGTCTTTCCTTACACTTCAAAAATGATTTGGATTCAAAGCAGAACCTGATGCGTCCGATCCGTACCCTACAGTCACCCTTGGAGCAGTGAAAAAGCCTTCAGCAAAGTTAATCCTATTTCCCAAAACTACTTTTTCAGTGCCCAGCACAAAGAAAACATAAGTTGCTTCAAACTAACTGTCCTTTCTTTGATCAGTAGTAAATGAATACTTTTAAGTTATTGTATAAAGTGCTTCTCATCAGCATTAGCACAATTAATCTTATATGATTAATTTGTTCTATGTCACTGGTAGTTGTATTTTTATAATACTGAACCACGAAGCCAATCTGCAACAAACTAATTAGATAACTTTCGTGTATTCACAGGGGATTCTAATTTAATCTACTAAATATATATCTACATCTATTTACTATTTTACAAAAAACAGAGTTAGGGAAAAAAATCCCAATACACAAATTATTTTACTAACATCCACATGTTCTATGAAACAAAAGTATTGGTGCCTAAATAGAATGTATCTGTTTGGAAGATACAGACTATCTTTTTGATGGTTATTTCTTGGAAAGTATAGGGGAATGTTGAATGGATATCTATTCGTTAAAATAAAGAGAAATTGATCTATTGTTCAAACAAAATATGTAAGTGACAGGGGTTTTCCACTCATATAATCTAGATTCAAATTTGAGATATTTAGATTTCAAAGACCATATAAAAATAGAGTTGAACTAAACATTGTATCAAATGTTTACCGATAAGAATCATTATAAACAAGGAAACAGTAACACACTGAAAAAATTCAGTTATTCTTTCTTGCTAAATTATGTTTAATTTTATCAGAATAAGATAAATTAAGTGGATTATATTCATGTGCTTTTTAAAAAATATTTTGGAAGGTTGCTTTAAATAGGATTAAAAAATAAATTTATTTTGTGCTTTATAAAGGGTAGTATGTTTTCCAACATTCTAATATGTTTGGACTTAATCTGTGTAGAATTAATCTTATATAGACATATATCTTATACAATTAAGAATTAGATTTATTGAGAATTTCAAGTATGTATTTGATTAGTTACAAATCTTAATATTAAATTCAGTCTTCAAAAAAACCTTATATGACTTATTCTTGAACTTTGAACAACTACTTGTAAACTGTTTTTTTGGAAAGGAATTTGTAAAATTAGTGAAAAATACTAAAATTATTTCATTGTTTGTCCCAGCAAAGCTACCTCTAGAAATTTGTTCAAAGAAAATGAAAGTTTTACAAAGATATTTATTACAGCAATGTATGTACATATATAATCTAATATATACTGATATATATCATTTACTAAATAAAATATACAATCAAAACATTGGAAAGAAACTAAATAATAAAAGACAGGGTAAGTTTTAAAATGTTATAATATATCCCTAATAGCCTGATATGTAGTCATCTTAAATTTTTTCTTCAGGCATTAAAGACAGGTAGAAAAGGGCCATGTGCATTGGTTCACACCTGTCATCCCAGCACTTTGAGAGGATGAGGCAGGTGGATCACAAGGTCAGGAGTTAGAAACCAGCTTGGCCAACACAGTGAAACCCCATCTCTATTAAAAATACAAAAATTAGCTGGGCATGGTGGCAGGCGCCTGTAATCCCAGCTACTCTGGAGGCTGAGGCAGGAGAATCACATGAACCCAGGAGGCAGAGGTTGCAGTGAGCTGAGATTGCGCCACAGCACTCCAACCTGGGCGACAGAGTTAGACTCCATCTAAAAAAAACAAAGACAGGCAAAAATGCTAATAAAATAGTGGCTAGTAAGAAAAGTAGTATGCTTTTATTTTTATAAAATAACAAAATGCCAAATAATTATATGTTAACTGATAACAGTGGAAAAAAATGCAATGAAATCCCCACAGGAATTATCTCTGACTCACAGAATTACAGGTGATTTGAATTTTTTAAACCTTACAGAATTTCCAAATGTTTTCTATAAATCTGTATTTTGTTCTTTTTAAAAAAAAAAGTGTTAAGAAGTAATAAAAAGAAATTGGATTTAAGGGCACTTAAAAGAATGTCATTTCTGACAAGTTTGGAAAAAATTAGACAACCACACAGGCCTATTTGCTACTGTAATTTTTTTGTCAGATATTTAAGGAAAAAAAGCATAAAATAATTAGGGCCCAGGTTTATGTCAATGGAAGCACATATTGGCGATAATATCTAGTTAATAGTCATGTAACTGATGATTAAGGAGAAGACAGTGTGATGGATGCATGTCCCTCCAGACAGGGTAATGAGCAGGGTTCAGTGTGAGAAGGTTTCAGTCCCACTGGAGATTGGAATACTTTCCTTCGTTTAAAATTATAAACATAAGCTTAATAATAAAATGGCCTGGTGAGCAGTTTTTATATCAGCTCTGTTCGGTGCAAGTGAAATCATACATTCCAAGATTATAGAGTGTGGTAGGAAAAATTCTAAAATATCATGAGTATATTTGGTACTAATGCTATGACACTCATTTCAGTAGCAAACAAAAAGTAATTACCAAATATGATCCTGATCTGATTTTTTAATATTGACTTACAGCAAAACTATCTTTAAAAAAATCAATGTTATAGTAATACATGATATTTTCAGCCTTTTAGGTAACAAAAGTAGATTCTTCTAAATCCAAAACTCTTTCTGGCAACTATGAATATTCTCTATATAGTTTATATCTTTTCGTGAAAGATACTGACATCAAAAAATAAGTATTTCTCATTCTCTGTATGATAATCACATTATATTTAAACTCAGCATATAAAAGTGAAAGTATAGCTTGACAATTTTGTAGATAATAGAGCTTCAGTGATAACTCCATCTAAAAGTTAAATTTTAATTTTGGGAAGGAGCATATTTCTTCATACATTACATTTTTCCAACATATACCTACCTTATCATAAATATGTACAAAAATAAATGGTGGTCCTCTAGCATGATTCTAGCAATGAACATTGATCTATGTATTTTATAATGCTGGTATTGTGAGAATTTTCAAATAATAGTAGGAAATCAAAATACACGTTAGTCTTTTCAATTTCTGAATACAAGGCTACTATTTCCAAGTATTTCTCATTTGGGGATTCTTTACAGTCAATCTGTTCTTACCCAATAATCATACCTAAAAATTAGGAGATATATTTTATTTCCCTGGAGCTTTTCAGAAGAATTTCAGTATTCTGTATTATTAAAATAGTTTTCTACAACTCACACACCAGGATCAAAGCCTATCACAATGAAAGCTATGTACAGCCAGTTGACTAGGAAAGGAGACATTGAACCCAAGGAGAATGAAAGAATCCTAATCTATTTTTGAGTTTAAGATAAGATAAAACATGGATCACAGATAATCTTTTTTTTTTTTTTTTGAGATGGAGTTTTGATCTTGTTTCCCAGGCTGGAGTGCAATGGCACGATCTCAGCTCACTGCAACCTCTGCCGCCCAGGTTCAAGCGATTCTCCTGCCTCAGCCTCCCAAGTAGCTGGGATTACAGGCATGTACCACCACGCCCAGCTAATTTTGTATTTTTAGTAGAGACGGGATTTCTCCATGTTGGTCAGGCTGGTCTCAAACTCTGGACTTCAGGTAATCCACCTGCCCCAGCCTTTCAAAGTGCTGGGATTACAGGCTTGAGCCACTGTGCCCAGCCTGGATCAGAGAATTTTGATGCCATGAACGAGTTCACACATCAGCTAGAATAGTTGCAAGTCACTGTTTAGTATACATTCAAGTTAATGAGAGAATAGGTGGAGATGAGAAGGAATATGTTAGGTTGGACAAATTTGATCATCTAAATATTTTTATTGGAATATTAAGAATGAGATCTTCTGGGTTAAAGATCTTGTTAATTACAAAGAGGGACCTATGTCTGATTTTCTCAGAACTGTCCTGGTTTCTGCAAGTTGCACCAGCATAACTATTGGCAGAAATTCCGCCTCCTTTGTCTCTGTCTCTTAAGAAATGTCCCCATGTGGACCAAAGGTGGTGGCTTATGTGCCTTTAATCCCAGCAGTTTGGGAGACTAAGGAGGGAGGATCCCTTGAGACCAGGTATTTAAGACAGCCTGGACAACAGAGCAAAACATATTTATGTTTTTAAAATAAATTAGTATATGTATAACGTATATATACATTTTATGCCTTTAATATATATATAGCTCAGCATGGTGGTACATGCCTGTACTCCTAGCTACTGGGGAAGCTGGGGCAGGAGGATTGTTCGAGCCCAGGAGTTAGAAGCTGCAGCAATCTGTGATTGTGCCACTGCACTCCAGCCCGAGCAATAGAGTGAGACCCTTGTTTCAAAAAGAAAAAAGTTCTGGTTTGGACCACCATTCAAACTGTTAATAAGAAACTATTCCCATTTATTTATCTTTTCTTCTTCCACTAACACAAAACTAAAGGATTGAAAGAGAAAAAGTGACTTCCCCTTTATGACTAACGAGGGTATGCCAGAATTTCTGCTAAATCATAGACAGAAGATCCACCTTCTGCAGCCATTCCTGTCTACAGAAATCCCCTCTCCCTGACCAAGGAGTACTGTCGGCTATCTGGGCCTGCCTCTAAGGAATTAATTTGATGACAATTCAAGCATGCTCAACAGTGACAGGGCTTGACTTTCACATTAAAAGATGTGAAAACGTGGAGCTGGTTGAAGAGGCCTGAGAAACCATGCATCGGACTATGGTTTTAGCCTGTTCAGAAGTGAGATTTTACTGAGCCGGCTGCCCTTTCTGCCGGGTAAATTTGCTAATGTGGAAAAACGTGTGTCTGCTGCTTGCTTTAGGCACACACCAGTGGTACTAGTGTACTTCACATCTCAAAACTAACCTTTGGATATTTAACTCAAAGGTACTATAAGACATCGAACTTATGTAACTTTTAAAGTAGCCACTTTTTAGTTGCTACGTCGACTTGCTCTGGGGAAAGGGATGAGTGATGAAGGAAGGAATGCCATGTAGTTTAGACTTTCCGTAAAAGAAGTAAGTCCCTTAAGCAGGACTGTCCTGGTATTGCTAATAAAGTTAAAATTGAAGCATGTCATTTGGAAGGGATTAAATCATGTTCTTCTAGATACTGATTAAATTACCTAATCTTAACTGGCCTAAGTAATTAGGACATTGTTGATAATGCAGAGAACATGTTAATCTTATATGTGGACAAAATTAACATCCAAATAGCTTCTTTTCATAAACTGGATTGCAAAGATTAATAATTATGTTCATTCTTAGTCGCTTGCTGCTTCTAACATTCTTTAAATCTAATGCCAAAGATGGCTGTCACCTTCATCACCTGTAAAAACTCACTCTTTATCAAGTGTGACTGAAATTAGTTACAGATTCTTAACATGGGACCACATGCTTTTCTCAACACCACGTGTTGTTCATATATTAGAATTTGGAAGCTCCCTAGCAACTGCTTCCCAGACAGCTCACCCTGTTCACCCGCATTGATTCTGTAGTCACAGTTGTGCCTGCTTGTATTGTTGACTCTGAATACTCAGCATTTAAAAGAATGCTGGGTACACTGTGGACATGAATACATAGAATTTGTTGATCGAGTGAATGAAAGAAAGAAATGGAAGCATGTAATTGAATCTGCATTTGTGGTTGTACTTTTGTAGTTGGTATGCCTTTACCATGTTGAAAGTCCTTAGAAGATGACAGTCCTCTTCTAGCTTTGTATATCCAGTCCACAATACATAGCTGGTCATTTTGTGTACAGCTGAGATCCTCTTAATATTTCTTCCCATCCATGTCTCTCATCAGCATCAGTTTTGGTTAGATCATCAGGTTCTCCCAGGTTGTCACAGACACCCTGAGAATGCTGAGTTGAGATGACATATAACCACCTATACTGACCCTGCAGGGAACCTTCCAAGTGCTAATTTTGAGATCTTTTTTTTTCTTTTTTTCTTTTTTTTTTTTTTGAGACGGAGTTTCACTCTTGTTACCAAGGCTGGAGTGCAATGGTGCAATCCCGGCTCACCGCAGCCTCCACCTCCTGGGATCAGGCAATTCTCCTGCCTCAGCCTCCTGAGTAGCTGGGATTACAGGCACGTGCCACCGTGCCCAGCTAATTTTTTGTATTTTTAGTAGAGACAGGGTTTCACCATGTTGACCAGGATAGTCTCGATCTCTTGACCTCGTGATCCACCCTCCTCGGCCTCCCAAAGTGCTGGGATTACAGGCGTGAGCCACCGCACCTGGCCTTAATTTTGCGATCTTGTACTTCAGAAGGGGCGTAGCCACCCTTGAGCTTGCAATGCTTGTGTAAGGGTGTTTGTGGAAAATTCTTCTCACTACCTTCTATAAGCAGGGCAGCCTAGTACCAGAAACCTCCAATAACACCCAAGTCTTTTCAGAATAAATGCCAAATATTGGCACTTGGGTTCTCCAATTTATCATCTGGGACCATCTCCTATTACAGTCCTCTCCTCTTCCTTCTTGAAGGCACCTCCTTTGCTCCAGGCATTTCAGGATACCGTCTCTGTCCCAAACCCATCTTGGGGTTCACACTCACATCTGCCTTCAACCCCAAATGCTCTTTCCCTTATTGCACCCCATTCAAGCTCTAACCACATCCCTATTCCTTGTTTATTCCACTCAGTCTTCACAGATTAGTTCTCACATCATCTCTCCATTGGCATTTCTGCCATTTCTTCCCTGACACAAAATCATTCCCAGCACTCTTTCTGATGCTGTCATATCTTAGACTTGGTGCCTGCTCGCTGGATTCTCATGCATCTGGGAGGCAGGAACACTGTTACGTTTTCCCCTCCAATTCCTGGCACAGCAGTGGCACAGATTAGGCACGTAAAGATGATGCTAGATCATCTAAACTCTTACTTTGTTCCCTTGTCAGAAATACTCTCTTGGGAAAGTTATGAATATCTTAAATCCAACTTGATTGACTTTACAAGGAATTGAGAATTGCTGTCATGAGCATTCAGGATTTCTGAAACTCAGTAGCTCACACACATAAGGAAGTAACCTAATTGACTCAGTCTTAAAAAGTCTGAAATACATAACAATAATTAAGTACATTTTACCCTTGAGTGACAAATGCATACACTGAAAAGCACATTATTGGGTTTTTAGAGTGCTTTTATATTTCCACTTGGTACTCCAGAACATTTCAAGGAAACTAGTGAGATTATTTCAAAATATTAGGAAAACATATGTCTTTAGCACACGTAGATGCAGTGGAGTAGGTAGGCTGGCCTATGTCTTTAGAGACTCATCCTTTCCATTTGTAAGTTAACATTTTAAGGCATGACTGATTAACTAATAAAATGCCAAAATGTCAATTAACTGAGGTGCTGTAGTTACTTCATTTTTTATTGAATTTATCTTTCAATTCATAAGGGAAATATTAGGAAAGGAAAAGAGCTTGAAAGTAATCAGTGCCATTTGTGTCATTTTAAAACTGTCAGCAAAAAATCATGGGTGGAATTTTTGAAATTCTATGTTGTAAATAAAATAGCTTATGCTGTAACTTCTAATTTGAGATAGAGAGATTGATGTTTACAAAAGTTTCATTCTTTTTTATAAATCGGTCAAAACCAAGGAAAGAGTAACAAACATCTTTGGGACGTCACTGACCATGACAGTTTGCTGAATTCTAGATGAAGAAATGAGGGTGAGGAGGGATAACATGGGGAGAAATGCCAGATAGAGTATGCATCTAAAGTTAACTAAATTTATTTTTAAAAAAAGTAGATACATGTAAAAATACTCTAAAATACTGTGCATGATGAATAACAAGCCCCTGTCACTAAGGATAATCTACAAAATCTGGTATTTTCTCTCGTCCAAATATCAAAGTGAATTTGTAAGTGGTGACCTTATACATCAGATTCTGGATTTAAGGTTCTTTGTCATTGAACAATTGCTCCAATAAATAGCCTGATGGGAGATCTTTCTGCCTCTCCTTGATTACTTCCAGGGACAGTCAGCTCTTTCTCTCTCTCTAGGTATAAAATTCAACTCAGACAGCTCTGACTGTAGCAACGTCTTTATAACGAATGAATCTTTCTCCCGCTCATCTGTTGCCCACTCATGCTCTTCCAACCAACAGTGTGTATTCCTGAAGGGTATGGATTGTGCCTTGGTAGTGACTGGTTCTCCCACTGTGCCAGCACCTGAGAGTGGGTGCTCAGGAAAAAAAGGGAGTCTCCTTTTTCCTGCAGGACTCAGAGGCACCTAACTCTACCCTGCCATCTTCTTTCTCCTATTCCAGTTCTCTCAACACTCCTCCTAGTTCTATTCACAACTGTTATTTTATCTTCATTATTGTACATGAGCACTAAAGTCCCCATCAGTAAGCACTCAAGCAACCAAGAAATGTGAACATTTGACACCCAGTGAATTTGAAAGCAAGAGCTGGGCTACAAAGCAAACCCCAACCCAGAAACCATGCTGTAAAAAAGCCTTCAGATAATAGAACTGTGTTCCTAAAGTCCCTTGAATTGGAAGACTTGAGGTTTGACATCCTAGTTGAATTATACTATCTGAAACCAATACTTGCATTATAAATACTATAAAATCTGTGATGTGAGGTTGAAGAAGAATTTAATATGGATGTTCTTCAGTCAAATAGAATAAGAGTTGGCCAAATACAGCCAGAGGGCCAAATCAGCTGCCTGTCTTTGTATAAAAAATGTGTGGGAACACAGCAGTGTCCATTTACCTAGGTTGTTTCTGTGGCTGCTTTCGCCCTATGACACCAAAATTGAGTAACTACAGTAGAGACCTAGGGCTTGCAGAGCCTGAAACATCTGTGCCTTTACAGAAAAGTTTGCTAATTTGTAAATAGAATATCTGTCAAGGTAGCCATTTAACTCGTGACACTGAATATCTCTATTTCTGTAGTAAAGTAAAATGTTTCATTTCAATTATTATCGGAGAAAAACAACCTCAGGCCATTGTCAGTTATTGCTTGTGTGTCTGTTGCACTTGTGTATACTATGTTTTCTTTGCACTTATGCAGTTTGATTAGATTACACAATCTGTTTATTTGGAGAATTTGGCTTTTTCTTTCAGACATACTACACAACACGTTTGAGCCTCAGATATGGGAGTCCTTCTTTTCCTACACTGTTAATACAGGAGGCATTTCTTTTCTAACATTTAGTTATTTTTTTAAAAATGCAGAAAAGTTGAAAGAATCTAAAATGGGGCAGCCCTCTACTACCTACATCCTATCATTAACTGTTTAATATACTTGATTTATGATTTATCCCTTTTTCTACCCATCTCTCTTCCCAAATGCTTATGCATTTTATTTGTTGACACATTTCATAGAAAGTCACAGACATCAGTAGCCCTCCCCCAAATAGTTTATTGTGCATATTAATTAATACCTAGAATTTAATATTTACTTTCAGTTCCCATTTTTTCCTTTGAAGTACAATTTACACACAAGGAAATGCACCAGTCTTAGGGATACCACTCAACAAACTTTGACAAATGCATACAGATGTGTAATCTAAACCTCTGCCAAGATATAGAACATTACACCATCTCCCCAGGAAGTTGATTTATGTCCCTTCCAGTAAATCTCCACCTTATTCTCTTGAAGGCAACCACGGCTCTGTTTTGTTTTGTTTTCTACCATGGATTAGTTTTGTTTGCTCGTTTAAGAATTCCATATTGAATGGAATCAGTGGCATGTTGTATTTTGTGTCCATCTTCTTTCACTGAGCAGGAAGCTTTGGGATTTCTTCATACTGTTGCCTGCATTGGCAGTTCCACCCTGTACATTGCTGAGTAGCTTTCTATTGTATAAATATACTACAGATTATTTATTCATTCTCTTATTAATTAGCATCTGGGATCACTCCAACGTGGGACAATTATGAATAAAACTACTAAGTACATTCTTGTGCAAGTCTTTTTGTAAATGTATGCCTTATGTTTCTTGGGGAAATATCTTGGGTTGGAACCACTAGCACATTGGGAGGTGTATGTTTCATTCTTAAAGAAACTCCCTGACTCTTCCCCAAAGTAGTTGGATAGTTTTACACAACCACCTATTGGAATTTGGATACCTTTACAACTGATGTAGTTTGGATATTTGTTCCTACCCAAATCTCATGTTGGATTGCAATCCCCAGTGCAGGAGGTGGGATCTGGTGGGAGATATTTCTGTCATGGGGGCAGATCCCTCATGACTTGATGCTGTCTCTGAGATAGTGAGTGAGCTCTTGCTCTGCGTTCACAGAAGATCTGGTTGTTTAAAAGTGTGTGGCACCTCCCCACACCTCTTTCTCACTCTCTTGCCCCCATTCTCACCATTGGTGCACCTGCTCCCTCTTTTCCTTCTGCCATGATTGGAAGCTTCCTGAGACCTCCTCAGAAACAGACACCACCATGCTTCCTGTACATTCAGCAGAACCATGAGCAAATTAAATCTCTTTTTTTAAATAAATTACCCAGCCTCTGGTATTTTCTTTTAACAGTGCAAGAATGGCCTGATACAACAGCCTTGCCGACATTGAGTAGTGTCAACTGTTTTGTAAACACTCAATCAAGTGGCTGTGCATCAGCATCTCATTTTGGTTTTAATGTGCATCTCCTTAATGGCCAATGATTTTGAGTACTTGTTTATGTTGTAGTAAATAATTTTAACATAGATTGGTGGTCTTAAAATGACTCCTGGGTAAAACTTAATGTGGAGTAAATACACTCTCACTTTGTGTCTGTTTTATAGATTTTTCCCACTATAAAGTTTCACTAAATCACATATTTCAGCCCCTTTAGACACATCGAAAATATTAAGATATTTATTGTTGCAAAAAAATGCACAGACACACACAGCGTTATAGTAATGAATCCAAGACAAAGTGCCCCAGCAGTACTTCCTCATCTCCTTGTATTTTTTTTTTTTTGGCTTATCATTTCATTTAGCTTATATTCTCTCAAAGACAATCTCTTCTTCTGAAAGATTCTCAAATATCACTGTTCAATTGAAATCATCACCCTCACCACTATCATTCCCTCCCCGCTTCCCCACCACAGCAGAACTAAAAGGATTCCACAGGCTGGATATTATTCTGCAGAGTCATGCCCACCTAGCTGTCATGTTTTCTAGAAATGTTAAACTGAATTAAGTAAGTCATTGATTTTTATTCTCCTTTCATCTTTATCTCATGTTAGAAATCTGCCATGTGGACATTCCCATGGGATTTCCCTTCATTCTGCTATCTAATTTTATCCCATCATTTCTTTCAAGATCTGGCTCAAACCACATTTCTTCCCAGATGTCTTCTCTGGTAAATTTCACATAATTTGGGTTTTTTTTTTTCAGCCCATGTCCTCATACGGCCAATTTATGCTAACTTGCAACACTTCCTATGTTACCAGGTATTAATTCATAATTTATATATAATTTCCATTTAAAACTGTAATTTTCCTCAAAGTAGTGGTCCTTAAGACCTTAACGTCAAAAAAAAAAACTCAACCTCAGAAACTGATAGTATGAAGTGCATCCAGTCCATTGAGCATTTTATCTAACAATTAAATAAAATAGAAAATTTAGCCAGAATGCAATGAAGTAGATAGGTAAATGTTTAGCCCTGTGTTTCTACAAGTATCTTCTTCAAAATAAAATACAGACCTATAATGTGCCATGCAAATTTACAAGTCACTTTGTTACCATTGGTGGCCAAGGAGTGTTTCCATGCTGTGCACATTATTTTGGTTATCCATCATTCTTGAACAAACTAGCCCAAACCTCAGTAGTTTTAACAACACCCTGTTACTTGCTCGGATCCTCTGGGTCTAGAATGCAGGTAGGACATGTCTGGGTGGTTCTTCCTCTCCATGTGGCAATAATGGAGGCAATTTACTCTCCTGGTGGGGCTCAGAAAGAGGGTTTCAAAGGGCTTCACTCACATATCTGTCACTTCAGTGCTTCTCTATGTGGCCCCTCTCTCTACCTGGCTAACATGGGCTTCCTCAAGCATGATTATCAACAGAGCAGCCAGAGGCTAGCTTTGAAGAAGAAGCATTTGGTCATATGAAGGGAATCTTAAGGCTTGCCTTAAGAAATTAGAACCTTTCAGAGCATCATTTCAGCTGCCTTTTATGTCTCAGCAGATCACTGGCAAGTCCAGAGACAAGGGGAAGGAGAAAAATTGACATCCCTTCTTAATGGATGAAATGGCCAGAATATGTGACTACCTTTAATCCATCTTATGCATTGCTGACCTAAGTGTGTCTAGGTTAAGTAACTAGACCCGTTTAACCAACCAGGTTGCTTTTCTGACCTCTGTGGACTTTAGCTGAGTTCACCTCCAAGAGTTCCATGTCACCTTTGACCTCAAGTTGTAGAACACAAGCTCAGGGCATGCAAGTAATGTAATGCCTTCCACCAAAAGACAGTTTAGAAAATAGAAAAAGGTCCATAAAAGTCTTCTACTAAATGATATAATCTCAGTAAAGTATAACTACCCAATTCAATTTATTTTATATGATGGTAGTTCTACAGACTAATTCTACATAGGTAATAGAGATTCATTCTTTCTTTCAAATAGTTACGATGACCTTGAATGACTCAGACACATTAAACCACTCAATCCCTTTGAAATACACAACCCATGTTTTAGCGTGATGGGTTCTTGATTGAATCTTTGAAAAGAAAAAAAAAGAGATATAAAGTGTGACCCTTAGCATAGTTCAGATTATCCAGATAAACTAAGATTGCATTTTCCATATATTAACCCTAAGGTTCAATACTGCATTTCTGTTCTGTATTAAGCTGACACAATATACTGTCCTGACTTCCAAAGTAGGACAAAAGCAATGCTGTTGGTAGTGGTGATGGTGGTGGTGTGAATGTGTATACACATGTGTGAGTGTGTCAGATGGAAAGGAGATTTAAGTAGATGATGACCAAATAAAGAAACACGTTATCATCCGTTTACTAAATTGACATTCTGAGTCTGTTTATTTAGTCACTGTCGGGGAAAATGCAGTCATTTCCCAGGATAGTGCATTAATTAAAATCCTAAATTTCAAGAGAATTTGATGTTTTGGGAATTTTCCTTCATTTGGAAGATCAAAGGAGACAAATGGTGCGTGATTTTTATTCTCTATAAGCTTTTGTTTAAATCAAGTCATCCTCATCTCCATTACTATTTTTGAACTATTAACCATTCATACAATAACATAAGAGCAGTGTGTCTTCCCTGACTTTGAAAGAATGAGTTTTTTTTCTGTTTCATGTCCGATTCCAATATTTTACTCCTTTTTGTGTTTTTTTATTAACTCCTAATAGTTAAAAAAATCCTTTTATTTTCTAGTAGTGAAAATGAAGATTAACTCCAGCAATTACAGCTAAAACCAAACAAAAACTACATTTGTTTTTCTAGTTATTTATTCCTGAATAGGAAAATAAAATGGAGGAAACCTCAGTTGCAGTTAGGGTGTCTTTTTCCCCGAGGTTGGTCATGACCTGTGCTTTCTGGGCTGCGAGAACCCTCTTCCTAGAGACTCTTTCATCACTTCATTTTTCTGATGCTTTTGGAAAATCTATAGAAAATGCCAGAGCCTAATCGTCTGTGGTGCATTTTCTGAGAGAAGGGCTCATTAGAGCAATTTGTTGGTGGCTTGTATGACTTAGAAATGGGTCCAAGAGGAACTAAACCAACACCACCAACTCATTTCATTTACACCATTAAGCACATTAGGTGATGAGGATTTTGTCAGTTCCTCTCTAGCCAGATTAAATCAACAAATTAAAAATGAAGAATGTCCTGGCTGCCTGCAGATTTCCCGGGCTGCTTCATCAGGGCTCACTCCAGGTCCTGCTTTGCCCGGGCGCCTTAAACAAACACGTGGGCACCAGAGGCAGAACAGGGACATGCTAATGACAGCTGCTGCTGATGAGTTCTGATTTATCTTTTTATAATTGTCCCCAATTAGAAGCCACTAGGAACACATCACGGAACATTTATAAGTGAAAATAATGTTTCATTTAATAGAAAGCTTGAGTGAATGAAATATGGCAATGGGCTTAATTACGGAGAAGGAAATTAGTTTGCTCAAGTTTATAGGATGGAGGGAGCTTAACAGCTGAAAAGTAGAGATGACTCTGAAGTGCTGTAACATGCACTTGAAAAGGGTGAATTTTCCCTACATACCTGAACACCACCCCATCCCATTCCCTACAGAGGAATAAGTTTTCCCCATAGCTTTCCTTTGAATTAAGGTGTGTCCTGCGTTTAAAGGGGGGGAAGAAAAGGCCATATTTAAATTTAGAGATATAAAAATGTAAGTTATGCCAGACGTGGTGGCTCATGTCTATAATCCCAGCGCTTTGGGAGGCCAAGGCGGGTGGATCATGAGGTCAGAAGTTCCAGACCAGTCTGGCCAACACAGTGAAACCCTGTCTTTACTAAAAGAAAATACAAAAAATTAGCCAGGTGTGGTGGTGTGCACCTGTAATTCCAGCTACTTGGTAGGCTGAGGCAGGAGAATCTCATGAATCCAGGAGGTGGAGGTTGCAGTGAGCCAAGAGCGCACCATTGCACTCCAGCCCTGGTGACAGTGTGAGACTTCGTCTCAAAAAAAAAAAAAAATATATATATATATTTATATATATTAAGGTTTTATCATTTTCATAAAAGGATTTGCCATGATGCATTATTCAAGTATTTAATATTAATTATACAGGGTGAGGACAGAGGAGCATGACTATAGCCCAGGAACTGATTTGTGAATGTTCTTACTCCAAAAGAGGTTATACAAATCAAAATATTCACTTGGTAGATTGCTCACTTCTTCCAGGGATGCTTTATGATGAAAGTTGAACAAAAGTATTGTAGACCCTTTTTGTCACAGTACACTTCTAAAGACAAAATTCAATGAAATAGAGAGTACGCATAGAATATTACAAGGAAGTCCTGCACTTCACTGACTGTGCTGACCTCCACTTGTGAACACCTGTTTTATGAGTACTTTCCCATTGCAACAAAAAAGGAGGAATGTTGTTGTTTTGTCTCTGTTCTCAAGGAGCTCCCAGTCCAGAAAGAAAAATGCTGAAAAACAAATAATCCTAGTCTGTTTTGATAAGGGATAAAGGTACTGTTGGGTCTCAGAGGATACAGAGCCTCACTCAGTTGCCCTCATCTAAGGCAGGTGGCTGAGGCGGGGTCTTCAAGTTAGGTCAGGAAGGTCTCACAGTTGAAACATGCTCTTCAAGGAGCTAGGGCTTGATGTCACAGGCAATGGGCAACCACTGAAGGGTTTTGAACTAGGGATTGCTGAGGGTCAGATTTTGCCTTTAGGGTTGATGTGGTCTGGCTGTGTCCCCACCAGATCTCAACTTGAATTGTCTCCCAGAATTCCCACGTGTTGTGGAGGGACCCAGGGGAAAGTAATTGAATCATGAGGCTGGTCTTTTTCATGCTGTTCTCATAGTGATGAGTGAGCATCACGAGATCTGATGGTTTTATCAGGGTTTTCCGTTTTTGCTTCTTTCTCATTTTCTCTTGGTACCACCATGTTAGAAGTGCCTTTAGTCTCCCACCATGATTCTAGGGCCTCCCAAGCCATACAGAACTGTAAATCCGATTAAACCTCTTTGTCCTCACAGTCTTGAGTATGTCTTTGTCAGTATCGTGGAAACAGATTAATACAAGGATGTGGATTTCATTGACAGTGGAGATAATTGATGGAAGCACAAAGACTGCAGGCATGAAGAATGAGAGAGAAGCAGTGGGGTGGAATGAAGTCTGGAGAGGCAGGGGAGGATTTGTTGATATGCTCTTTGTGCCTGGGACCTTCACGTACCTTATTATTGAATCTCCACAGTGGCCACTTGAGGTCAATCATGTTCAGGTATTTCACAATGCCCAATGCAGAATGCAGATTTGCGATCAGTTGTTCAAAAAGCAGATGGGGGCCAGGCATGGTGGCTCATGCCTGTAATCTCAGCACTTTGAGAGGCTGAGGCAGGTCGGTCACTTGAGGTCAGGAGTCCAAGACCAGCCTAGTCAACATGGTAAAACCCCATCTCTACTAAAAATACAAAAGAATTAGCCAGGCATGGCAGTACTGTAGTCTCAGCTACTCGGGAGGCTGAGGCAGGAGAATGGCTTGAACCTGGGAGGCAGAGGTTGCAGTGAGCCAAGATGGCACCACTGCACTCCAGCCTGTATGACAAAGGAAGACTCTGTCTCAAAAAAAAAAAAAAATGCAGATGGGAAATTGCCATTCAAAGTACTAAAAAGATGCGAAGCCTTTTCTCCTTTCTTCCACAGTCTTACTCTCAACTTGTCATGGTGTTTTCCGCATACTATTTAATATATTTCTAAGTACAAAAAACTTAAAATTTTAAGTCATTAGCACAGATTTTACTATTTATCTGTATATTGTGCTATTCCAGATTTAAATGCAAATATAAGAGCACTGATCTTGTTTGCAGAATGACTGAAATTATATAGTTCATGTTTCATAGCTCACGTATTTCTACGTGCTTTGTTCTTACTGCAGTGGGGGAAACACTGTGCAAAACTGCCTCAACTGTTTTTATTTCATTTCTTGATATGCACATATTCTACCAACATTCTCTTCCTGATGAGTAAGAAATGAATGAAAGGAAATGGAACTATGAATTGCCCTGACTTTCCCATTTCTTCTAAGTTATCATTTTCAACTTAACTGATGGGGTAACCTGTATAAGAAAGATATGACAGGGATCCTCAATTGTTCATATTTTTCAAAAGGTCATTGCCTTCTTCATTCAAAGCAAGTTCTGGCTTGAAGGGAAAGCATGGTCTTTTGGAGCTGCCAGCACTCCTGCTTACTCAGTCATAAACGTAACACATTTAACTTGTATTCGCTTGAGTCTCACTCAACTCCCACAACATATCATGCGTCCATCAGGGCATTGCAAATGCTCTATGTGAATGAGGCAGCAAGGAACAGAGGAAAGTGAATTGTGCATATCTCCTTCACTTCAGCACATGCTCCATTAACCTGTCAGATTTCACTTGCAAAACACAAGCTCAAAGATAAAGTTCTCCAGAGTTTTAAGAGGACAACAGCAGAGCATTAAACCAAGCACGGGAACTTCTGAGTGTGTGACTGTGTGCACCTGCATGGGTTTCAGGCCCATGAAGCCAGCCCTCATAATGTTATCTGAGTACATATGTGTAGACTCAGACTGTGCCTAAGATATGACTTCCTTCACATTTCTCATGAGCAGTAAGGAATCTGTGATGGTGTCAAAAAATTCTTCAGTGACATTTGTTAAAGAATGGGAAGGATGACTTGTGTTTTTTCAAGGGGGGCTACAGCAGTGGGGTTTGGTAGCAGAGGAAAGACATTGGGCTCAACTTCAAATACAACATGGAAAAGTGGGAATTTATAGCCAAGAAGGAGGGTGGGGGTCAGTGGATAGAAAATTACTGGGAGGAAACATCGGGCGCAAGGAGGATTCTGGCTGACATGACCTAAAGGTATTCTTGCTGAAGGTGGGCTGAGGGAATCAGACATCACCTGGAGGATGATGGGGGTGGAGGAACCTGATCAGACATGGAGGTTGGCACAAACTGACTTAGCAGGGTTGTTGCTAGAACTGTACTCTACAAGGAAGATCGTGGGAGTCAGACAGCTTGGAAGAGCCTAACCAACATTTGGTCAAGGAGAAAATCTTTGTCAATGGAGGTCATCCAGGCACAGAGCTCTTTATACCACCAGGCACAAGATGATTAAAAAAAAAAAAAAAACAGCCAAGGCAGTTAAGGGGAGTGGGTTTCAAGGGACATTTACAATGGAAAATGGGTAGATGAATGTAAAGGATCTCAAGAATGATTTAAAATATGCTTTAAATATCTTAAGAACGTTGGTAGGAATTTCAGTTCATGGCTTTTAAAATAATTTTAGACATTCGACTGACCAGCAGTGCAGTTGTTTCATCAGACCTCATTCAAATCCTCATTCTTTTTCTTTTTTTTTCTTTTTCTTTTTGAGACAGTCTTGCTCTGTCTCCCAGGCTGGAGTGCAGTGGCGCAATCTTAGCTCACTGCAACCTCTGCCTCCAGGGTTCAAGCGATTCTCCTGCCTCAGCCTCCCAAGTAGCTGGAATTATAGGAATGCACCACCACACCTGGCAAATTTTTGTATTTTCAGTAGAGATGGGGTTTCACCATGTTGATCAGACTGGTCTCAAACTCCTGACCTCAGGTGATCCGCCTGCCTCGGCCTCCCAAAGTGCTTCAATTACAGGCCTGAACCACCACACCTGGCCCCTCATTCTTTATTGAAAGGAGACCTTCAGGGCACATACAGCTGCTGTGTACTCAGAGAAGGTGGGGAGGCTGCTCCATCTTTCCTGTTTCAAATATCAGATGCTAAATGTTGGAAAGAAAGTGATTTCTTAATGTGTAATTTTTTTTCACCACAATAAATATGGAAAGCAACAGAAACATAATCAGTCAAGGAGACCACTTTCCAGGCATCAGGATAGTGGGGTGGAAGCAGACTGGCACAGTAGCTACCTGCAAATCATCTGCTGGGCAGTCTAACTTCAGTAAATATGCTTCCAGAGAGCCAATAAAGTATATTGTGTGAGGTCTCCTGAACTCACGTAGTATGCATTAAGACGTACTCTGCTCCAGGATTGAAAGCCAAAATGCCATTTTTAATTTTTCCTGAGAACATATGGCAATGGAAATGAATACAGGATCCTGATGAGCAGGTAATCTTACATATAACGGATGAGTTTTCCTTCAGTAGCAGCATGGTTTCTTGTCTCTGAGTGGCAATGGGCAGTGTGATTGGTGTATCATGCTCCAGAGATAACTCCTTCATTCACAGAACAAAGCAGAAATGAGCCTAGGGCGGAGTCACCTGAGCCCTGGCTAATAAGAACAAAAAGATAATCAGAAGTCCACAATGGTTTCTTTTTTCTCTTTTCTTCCTTTATTTCATCTTCCTTCTTTTCTTTCTTATTACTTCACTATGCCCAGTGTTTAAAAAAATTCCAGTTTAATTATTACATGAAAATAATTATATAAATTACATAAAAGAACTAGTCTGGGAAAAGAAAACACAGCGGTGTAAAACCACATTCCTCTAATTTTTTTTTTTTGCTTTTTATTTTGAAATAACTATAGAGTTTTATGAACATGCCAAACACACACACACACACACACACACACCTCTTCTAACTTCGCCTAGCCCATCCAGTAGTCACATCTTGCATAAGTAATATAATATCACAACTAGAATCAACATTGCTACAACCAACAGATTTCCCCAGCTTTATATGCACTTATGTGGTGTGTGTATGGAGCATGTTTAGTTCCATGCAATTTTATCATGTAAGTAGCTTTATGTAACCACTGCGACAATCAAGATTTAAAACTATTCCATAACTACAAGGCTCTCCCATGCTACCCCTTGGTAGCCACATTCCCCCTCCTCCATCCTTAAGCCCTGGCAACCACCAATCTGTTCTCCAGTTCTACAATCTTGTGTTTCAAGAATGTTATTCCTCTTTTTCACTCGGCACAGTTCCCTTGAGAGTTGTTGCATGTTTCACATACATCTCCTTGGTATGGATGTGTCAGTGTGTATAACCATTCACTTGTAGAAGAATGCTTGCTATTTGTAGTTTTTGACAATTATGGATAGAACTGTTATGAACATTTGTGCCCCCATTAAACTTTCTAATGAAACCTTCAGACCAGATGGCTCAGATGGTCGAAAGGCCACTATTGCTCTTAGGGATGTAAAGATCTGTAACATCAAAAAAATTGTTGTACATGAATATTACGTGGTTTCTGCTCTATAAAGGCACTAAGATTGACCCTCAAAAAATATATATATATGTATATATTTTCTTTTTGGTGAAATTGGCAATGGTTATTCACATATATTTTCATTACATGTCTAAGAGGTGTTAGCTTTGCTTTTATTAATAAAATTGTAGCAAATGCTACAATTTAATATTCAGGGTTTGATATATGTGTAGTAAATGACACACATAGGAAGCAAAAGCAGAGGAAAGGGAAGCTATGAGCACATCCATGTATTTTAGAGGAACAGAGGAGTGAGTTCTACACACACGTGTGCAACAACATTACATTCATATACTCCTGCACATAACATCACTCACACACAGGATCACAAGAAGCCAAGAAAACATAAGCTTGACCCTCTCCTTTTGCTCAGAGAGGTCTCCGAAATTAAGGAGCTACCTTAACTGAGATGATCAGACCACAGGGATAATTTTGGGAACAAAAGTACATTGAATGCAAAGGACCGAAACTTGGAATGTCTGAGAACCTTGATATACATGCCCCTTCTATCGGCAAACAAAGTACTCTTCTCCCGAAGAAAAATCAGTTATCGATAATCCACCTCAAAGATGCAGTGCACTCCCTCTTAACTCTCAGGATCAGGAAATGAAGTGTTCGTGTTAATCAACATCTGACTATGAGTTATAACGTCACCGAAACAGAAGTATTCTTGTAACATATAGAATGCAGCAGTATACACCAAGCACACAAACCACACAAACTATTCAGTTTGATGGTTTGGAAAGCGCTTCAAAACACTGTATTGTAAGACCCACCAGTCAGAGTGAACAGTACCCCTGGTCAGCCAGAACTGCAACTTACTGCATTCCAGTTAATGGAGTGCCCATTGGCAAAGATATTATGATACATTATTTTCTAACATAGTTGGTATTTGTAAATGTCACTTTCCTATAAATTTTTTGTGTACTGTTATGAGCATTTAAAAAAGAATACCTAGCCCCATGCATGAGAAGCTCCCCAGCATACTATAGGAGGAGCTATGGTGTGAGAATTTTCTACTTTATAATGCACCATTTGTTGCTGCTTCTGATACTGAATTTTATGCATAATATGTCTCTTGTAATATAAGTACAATCAACTCCAAAGCTATAAAAGAATTTGGGGAAGAAAAATATGAATGCATTTCTTTCCCACGGTGACAGCCTGGCTTGTGAGTAGGCAGAACATTTAGGGTGACTGAGCCTCCGGCTAATTCTTTGTGGCTGTTAGAAACTAGAGGATATATTTCGAAGGAATTAAAACAAAACAGAATTCATGTGAATTCTGCCCTGTTTGGTTGTAGGTGGCTGGCCGCAGATATGACAGTGCTGTGGATCTCTGTGATACACACAGGAGTCGTGTGTGTCCAGGCCGTGGCTTGGGAGCTCTTACTGCTTGGCACTGTCAGTTGCTTTGACAACTGTGAGTCACCAGGGCCAGCAAAATTAGCTTAGGAATACAAATTTCCCCTACCTCAAACTAAAAAGAAATTAGTAATAGCAATTTAGTTCTGATTTACTTTCTCCTGTGGTCTTGAAAACAGCAAATGGTCTTTCCGGTTTTTACTATGGCAAGAATGGTGGCAGTTGCCAGGAAAATCCTGAGCAGCCCTGATTGAAAAAGATTATGGTTCTAAAGCAAATCATCTCTCTTTATAAATCACAGACTGCGTTGTTTCTTCTCCATTTTAGTGTGAGTAAAAAAGGATAGACAATATAAATTCTACAAAGCCTGAAACTTACATTTTGATGATATTTATTGGTCCCCAAGTATAGACAAGTTGAATGCCATATGGTTGGCCTACTGGATGCTTTTTGGTTTTCATTTCTGTGAATTAGCTGTACTCTCTCGGGCCTCTGTTCTTCTCTGTGTGATAATGATAGCTTAACTTTTGTTGGACAATGTGGTTGGGTGTGGGGGTGACTGCATCCTATGGTCCTGGAAATGTTCTGTGGATTTTTCATATTTTATACTCTTCACTTTTATAAAATCACTATGGGAAAGTTCTAGTGATATCCCTATTTTACAGATGAGGAAACAGAGGCTTAGAAAGTATAAGGCAGAGGTGCCTTGATCACTTCCCCTTAGGCAGAAACCCCCAGAAAACCCCCAGTTCTGTGTGTTTACCTGCCCGTGCCCCTACCCGACTGCAAAGTCATAGACAGCTGGCACTGCACCCCTCTTCTGTATGCTCAGAGCCAAAGTGAGCCCTCACCAAGAGTTTGTGGTGATGTGTCACCATTGTCTCTGGGACTGGTTGTGTCTGGCTGCTTAGGCTGCCATGCCTGGGTATTGTCTTAATGCCCATTGTTCCCATTTCCCCATGCCGGCCCCCATTTTGACTCTCCCGCAGTGGACCGCAGTGTACTCCAAGTGATGAAATAGATTGGAGTAAGCCATAGTCAATAAGCCATATAAGCCATTTGAACAACATGACCTTACCCACAAAGCCAGTCCCCTCTAAGTGGGGTGTTCCCCTGTTTGGTGCCTCGAAGCCAATATGCACAACCAAAAGTAAGTGTCACGCCCTGCAGGCTTTATTCAGTGCCCATGAAATCAGGAAGTAGGTGTGTGACTGGAGACAGCTGGAAAGTCACAGATGTAGGGCATCTTGAATGAAGGGTTGGGCATGAAGAGCAAGGGGAGGAATATTCATGTCTCTTCCAGGAATGGGCAGGGAACTTCTCAGAACTGGAGTTACCACTTTTTTGTCCTTTTATGGTTTCATTTTGTCCTTTTAAGGTTTCTTCCAGTTGTTGTCATGGTGATTGTCAGCTGTCGTGGTGCTATTTGGAGCATCATTTAGCATAGAAATCAGATTATAATGAAGTCAGAGGTCCTTCAGAGGTCAGAGGAGCTGCTGTATTTGATCCCATACTTTTAGCCAGTTTGGTCTGAAGGGGGAACTTCTGACTTCAGCATCTAGTGTCCTAAGGATGAGCAGAGTTTAGATGGGGTAGAAATTCACGTGGGTCACGTAGGACTGGGTAACAATCTCATAAAAGAGGAAGCAGTTCCATACTTCCTCAAGATATACCAGGCTTTGAGATTCTGCAGCTGTCCATTATAGCCTGTAAAAATGTTGGTGGTAGCCGTCAGGTAGTCTTTTTGATGGCAATAGATAAAACAAAAACAAGATGTATCATCTAAAAAAGCAATTCTAATTGCGTGGCAGAGATATTAGGACATTCATTTGGGATTATACCACAAACAAGTATAGAGAGTACAGGCAGCCGACCACAGGGAAATCAGTTCCACAAAATGTCTGCAGCGAGTGGGGTTATTCAGCAAACCAACCAGTGTGTTCTGGACATAGAGCACTAATGGAAAAGGGCAGCAGAAGCCTGAAGCCAAGCTTGGTGGGGGACCACTCCTCACCATTTTTACTAAATATGTTACATTTTCACAGTACTTGAGGCTTTTGACTAAGGGCATTTTATTTTGCAACCTATGCCTATTCTTGTGAGGTGCTACATGCAAAACTACATACTAAATATGTTTTGCTGTCCAAATACAAGGTCAGGTCATATGGGCATCATCAGTATAAAGATCTTTGTTCCCATGGGTTAGAATCAAAGGTCAGTTTTTGTTTTGTTTTATGTTGAGACAATGTCTCATACTGTCTCTCAGGCTGGAGTAAAGTAGCACGATCTCATCTCACTGCAACCTCTGCCTCCTGGGTTCAAGCGGTTCTCCTGCCCCAGCCTCCCAAGTAGCTGGGATTACAGGTGGCTGCCACCGTGCCCAGTTAATTTTTTGTATTTTCAGTACAGATGGGGTTTCACTATGTTGGCCAGGCTGGTCTCAAACTCCTGACCTCGTGATCCGTCCACCTCAGCCTCCCAAAATGATGGATTGCAAGCATGAGCCACCACACCCAGCTAAAGGTCTGTTTTGAAGCAATTTATTTCCTAATAATTTCTCCGGCTTTTTTATGTTTTAGGTACATTGCTTACCTCACAAGCAAACTAACAAAAAAACTCATAGTTCTGTACCTTTATTTCATTTCGAAAGGTACTGTGAGCAATAATACAGTACATGATGCAGTGTGGAGATTGATGCTTTGGGTATCAAAAAGTTGAAAAAGACAGAGTATATTTGAGCAGTTTTGTAACAGATGAAACATGTCTAGTAATGGTTTGCTTTGTGTGTTTTCCTGGCATTAAGGAAATGCTCCGAACTTCACATATATATTTTTATTAGAAATGGCCTAGAGAGAGTTACTGAGGCTATCATATTGGAATGATGAGGTGGAAATCACTTCTCAAGGAATTCAAAGGTTATCTTGTCGTTTACACCAGCGTGTTTCCTGTTTCATGACCTCCGAACTTGAAAGTTATTGGTTGCTTACTTGAAATGTTCAAACTACATCAAACTTGAAACATTGTAGAAATGGCACTGTCATTTGTCTCACAGGTGAAATGGAAAAAGAAGTTAATAGACCTCTGAACAGTTGTTGCCGCTATCGTTTGTAATTATATATTTCAGAATTGTTTGGCATCATTTGAGTTTACACTGGGAGTGATTCCAACAGTGATAAGAATATTATAAAGGTTGCAATCACAAGGGTTCATCAAAGCATTTAACTAAGCATGTTTGCAAGCGCAGGAATCATGGGGAATTTTTTCTCTTCAAAGTATCAAAGATATTTTTAAAATAATGTTAACATTTTGTCATTTTTCATAAATAAAACATTGGAGATAAAAGAGGGAGGGAAGTTACTCTTCCTTAGACTCATTTTTCTGCACCCTCTGACCCCCTGTAGAGCCACCACCAGCATCTTGATTTTGATAACTTTTCAGTTAATATATTTTTGTTCTCTTTCTACATGTGCATATGCAGAGAGGTGTGTGTGTGTGTGTGTATGTGTGTATGTGTGTGTGTGTGGTGTGTGTATAAACAGTACTGTTTAGTCAATATTTCTAAAATTCACATAACTGGGATCCTGCAATATATACTTATTAGCAACTTGCATTTTTTTTCTCTGTATTTTGTTTTTAAGAACTACAATACGTATCTGGCTAATTTAGTTTACCTGCCAAGTAGTATTTAGTCCATAGGTATGTCATATAAAGGGATCTCAAAAAATTTGTGGAAAAACGGAATTAAAAGATACAAATAAAGAGTAAACTTCATTTCTCACAATATCCGAATACTAACTAGGCCCAGCCCTGCCCTTTAGAAGTTGCTGTGAATGCTCCGCCGCAGCAGCCTTCACCTTCATCATCATCATTCCCGTCTTAAAACAAGTCACCATTTGCAAAATGCTGATTTCTTTGCTGGCTTTATCCCCATAAACTTTTTGTAAGGCATCAATAATTCTGCCATTCTTCCATCCAAGTCTCCCTGTAAATTTGATGTTTATTCTTGCTTCAATTTTAGCAGAATTCATGTTTCTCTAATAAGAGCTCTTTTCAAACTGACGTCTTACCCTTGTTAGTGCCTCAAACTAGATGATGTTCAGACATGACCGGTAAGTATCAGTTTGTTTGGGTGCAACAAATTTTTGAAATCCACACATAAAATTTTCATAGTATGCATATTCCATGAACTTTTTGAAGACCTCTCATATAAGATATGTAATCATATTGTTATATTTGTCCATTTTTCTACTGCTGGAACACATAGGTTGTTTCCATTGTCTTGCTATTGTAACAATGCAGGCATGAGCAATCCTGTGCAAGTCTCCTGGGCAAAGGTGCAGGTGTTTTCCTGGGGTCTCTACATAGAAACAGAGTTCCTGGATGATTAGGTATTACATATACAGCATTACCAGGTACCGTCCCACAAGTCACCTGTGTGTTTCACTGATTTACTCTCCCATCTACAATGTATGAGAGTTACTTTCCCATTTCTTCCCAACACTTAATATTGTCAGACTTTCAAATTTTTGGACAGTTTGTGGAGTGTCAGGAGGTATCTTGTGTTTAGTTTTTATTCCTCAACAACTTTTAATGTGTTCAGTAGTCATACATTCTTGTTTTGTGGTTTTTAGCGTTTTTTTTTTTTTTTTTTTTTGCTGTGTATCAGCTATACATGTTTGATGACCTCTCTTCTATTTGATTTTTAAATCTCTATCTTATTGACTTGTAGGAGCTCATTATATATTCTGGAAGGTAAGCCTTGTAAGTTATATGCATTGCAAATATTTTCTCCCAGGACATGGCTTGGTTTACAACTTGGTTTCTGGTAGGAGTTTTTTGGTCATTTAAGATTTTACTTTTGTTGTAGCTAAATGTGTGACTGGAATAGTGGTTCACACATTTCTGTAGATTCTGGAACCAGGAAACCAAGGTCATAACTCTGGCTCCATCCACTACTAACTGGCTGAGGGACCTCCAGCAACTTCCCTGGCATCTTTTTACCTTGGTTTTACTATCTGTAAAATGGGAAAATATTACCTCTCTCAAAAGTTTTGATATGAAGATTAACTATAAATCAGTTAGACTATTGTGTGCTACCAAATGAGACCTATATACATATTAGCTATTAGAATTCGTGCTTTTAGTATATTATTTCAAATATTCTTTCCTAGTATCACTGATGTCTTTATGTATTTAAAGGTTAACTGTTATTTGTGGTTGTCTTTGTCTTAAATACATGTTTTTCTCATAGTCACTAGGTTCTTGATCTTACATTTAGGTATATTCAAACATATATAGACTGATGTAAATTATGTCTATAGTTTTCGTATGTTTATTTCTTTGGAGGTGATTTCTATTTCATAAAATAGCATTTCAGCAGTAAAAGCAAATTTTATTTCCTGAAATTGAACGTGCATTTAACTTATAACACCTTCAAAAATGACTTTTCCATTATATTAAATTGAATTATGTAATTGAGAGAAAATTTACCACAGGTAATTCCTAGATACCTGATATGAGAGTATCTGAGATAAAGGCATAATCCATGTTTATTGAATAAATAAATAGTTTATTTGCTTTTTACAAAGCATCTACCTTAGAGCAATTTTTAAAACAAGGAATCAAATACATAAAATAGGCAACTGCATAAAAGCTCCTAGCTAAAAGATTAAAATGTGCACTTAAAGGAAATAAAATCCAAACCAGCTTTCTCTTGGGAATTCTATTCTCTGTGATCAGTCATACTTTTAATGCATTTTAACAGTGCTAAAGAAATCAGGGAAACCACTGAAGTGATTAATGCTTTTTGTCTACCCAAAAGGAAGATCCCTGTGTATTGAAAAGATAGTTTTATATTCACTTCCAGTCATATTTTTAATTGTAATAAAAAGTTTCTTCTTTTTTCTGTTGCATCATAAAACTGAAATGCATTTGAAAGAGATGAACAGAAAAAATCTATATCTAGTAGCATGATTTGTAGTCCTAAAAATGAAATCAACACCTGCGCATAAAATTGGCACCACCTTATTTGTACTAGGGTTACTCAGGACATTTCCTTCCAATTCCGTATTGTAGAAATTGGAGATCAAGGAGCAAGAAATGCCTTAGGAATTCACCTTTCTGAATTGGTCAGTGTGACATTTATTCTTCCGGATCGAACAGCCCTCTCTTTACAGAGTTTTAACACAACAGTGGTTTATTTCTCACTGGTGCTCTGTGTTCTCTGTGGGTTGGCAGAAGTTTCCATTTCGCATAGTTACTCAGGAATGCATCTCAACACAAGGCTTAAGAAGAGCGAGACAGCAAAAAGACCTCATGCTTATTCTTCTGTGCTTTAGCATAAAGTGGCACCTGTCACCTTCCTCTCATAGGCTTTTGTGTGACCCCATCTATGTGCAAGGGAGCTGAGCAGAGTGTGTTCTTTAGTGTTCCTGTAAGGAGAGGAGGGCTGGACTTTACTGGGTACTAGGAGTGACTTCCATTGACAAAATGGGTGGTAACCGAGGCATGTTTCCCTGCACAAATCTTTAAAAATTATTTTTTAATTTTTTAGAGACGGGTCTCACTCTGTTGTCTCAACTGGGGTGCATGAGGGACAGTGGTGCAATCTCAGCTCACTGCAGCCTCAAACTCCTGGACTCAAAGAATCCTCCCATGCCAACCCCCAAAGTAACTAGAAACAGAGGCATGCACCAACATGCCTTGCTAATTTGTAAACATTTTTTGTAGAGACGAGGTCTTGCTATGTTGCCCAGGCTAGTCTGAAACTCCTGGCCTCAAACCATCCTGCTGCTTCAGCCTCCCAAAACACTGGAATTATTAGCATGAGCCAGAGTTAGAGGCATGAGTCACCATGCCTTGCCCCTTCATGACTTTTGATTATGAACACTAGTCAGAATGGCTGTTACTAAAAAATGAAAAAATAATAGATGCTAGAGAGGTCGAGCAGAAAAATGAACACTTAACACTCTGTTGGTGGGAATATAAATCATTGCAGCCATTGTAGTAAGCAGTATGATGATTCCTCAAAGAGCTAAAAGCAGAACTACCATTCAACCCAACAATCCCATTACAGAGGAATACGAATCATTCTATCATAAAGACACATGCATGCAAATGTTTGCTGAAACACTATTTACATTAACAAAGACATGGAATCAACCTAAATGCCCATCAGCAACAAGATGAATAAGGAAGATAAGGTACATATATATACACCATGGAGTACTATGCAGCCATAGAAAAGAAAGAATGAGATCATGTCCTTTGCAGGAACATGGATGGAGCTGGAGGCCATTATCCTTAGCAAACTAACGCAGAAACAGAAAACCAAAGACTGCATGTTCTTACTTACAAATGGGAGCTAAATAGTGAGAACTTATGAACTCAGAGAAGAAAACAATAGACACTGGGATCTAGTTGAGGGTGGACGGTGGGAGGAGGATGAGAAGCAGAAAAGCTAACTATGGGGTTCTGGGCTTAATTCCTGGGTTATGAAATAATCTGTGCAACAAACCCCCATGACATGAGTTTACCTATGTAACAAACCTTCACATGTATCCCGGAACCTAAAATAAAGGTTTAAAAAGAAGAATTTGGGTTTAGGTGTTGCACACATCAGTTTACATCCCTGCTGGGATACTTATGAGCTGTTTGGTCAAGTTTTGCGACATTACTAAATCTGTTATTCCCCATCAATAAAGAAGAGAATTGTAATTGTTGTCAATTAACTGAGCCCTGGTACTATTATACCACCTTGGTATACAGGACGCACTTAGTAAATGGCTGTACTGGTGAAGGAATGTAGTAGTATAGAACCAGTAGCAAATCCTAGAGGACATAACGTGAGAACTTTTTGTTGTATCTGTTTCCTGGTGCTGTCATTACAGATCGCCACAAGCGGGTGACTTAAAACAATAGAAATTCATTCTCTCATGGTTTTGGAGACCAAAAGTTCAAAATCAAGGTGTCAGCAGGGCTGTGTTCCCTGCAAAGTCTCCAGGGGAGTTTCCTTCCTTACCTCTTTCAGGTTCTGATGACTTCAGGAATTCCTCGGCTTGTGCCTGCATCACCCCAGTCTCCGCCCCTGTTTTCACATGGCCTGCCCCTCTGCGTCTTTGTCTGTCTTCTATCTCTTATAAGCACATCTGTCATTGGATTTAGAGCCAACCTAGATGACTCACGATGATCTTATCTGAAGACTATTAACTTAATTACACCTGCAAAAACACTTTTCCCAAATATGTTACCATTCACAGGTCTCAGGGTTTTGCTGAGGATATATCTTTTGAGAGAGGGGGGCCCTTTATTCAACCCACAAGCAATATGGAAGTGTTTTCTACCCATACATAAATCTATAGCTTGTAAACACTTAAAATATTATACCACTTTGAGAATTTGTCTAGCCTTAAAAAGAATGAAGTTGTGGCGAGCTCTAAACTAATAATGGATGATTAATGAAAATAGTATCTCATGTTTTTCAAAGTTAGAAACACATAAGGATCATCATGGAAACTTATTATGCAGTGCAGGCTTCCAGCCTAACCCACGGGCTTTTTGATCTGGTAGGACTCTAGTGGGACCCCAAAATACATATATTTAAGAAGTGCTACAACAGATGATTCTGACACAAGTAAGCATTCAACATTACTCAGAACCCAAATGCCTGAGTTCTAGTCCAGCTTCTGCAAATGACCAATGGGATTGATCTTTAAACACTATTATTTTGATATTCATGTTCTTGAAAAGTAATGATCCATAGACTTCTTAGAGGATCAAAATAGCCAGGATAACTATGGTTCTGATTTTTGAATTGGTGATTCTTGAATAATAAGATGGGACTGCTTTATATTAAATTCCATTTACTAACTTAACCTGTCTCATAATTTTGAAAATGTTGATTTTAGGATTATGTTTCTATTTTAAGAGTTAAACTTTGTAGCTAGATGTTACTAGTATATAATGTCACATCTTTTTGATGCAAGAAAGAGTTGCATTGGACTGAATATGAAATATTATTTTGTGTATCAATTCTATCTACAGCTCTCAACATTATAAAACCATTGTCCAGTTTTCTAATATGGATTGACTCAGGGGCAAGATACCCGATAACAGCCACATGTTTCTTAATGGACTACTCTTGTATTTATTTATGCCAGTCATGACTTTTCTGAGCATGGATTTATACCCAGAATTCCCTTTGTCTCTGTAAATGTATTCAGAACCCACCTCTAAGGTACAGACTAAAGATTTACAATCCACATTCTTTTGTGAAACTAATGAACTATTCATGGAAGCTGCTTGATCAGAGTAAAAGATCGTGAAATAAATGTACAGAATCATTCTCAAAATGATGTCTCTCAGAAATTAGCATGTAGATTTCTCACCAATTATTTACCTATAAAAAGGGAGCATGTAGGAAGTGTTTGCATACACAATGGAAGAATTGCTCATATTTAGAAACTGTGTATTTTGTATTTAATAAAATATTCGCAATAAATCTCTGTTGCCTACACATAGCCACTCTATACAGTATCTTTCGCATATGTATATGGACAACCCTTTCTGACTGTATCATTTCATAACGTGTTAATAAGTGAGACTTTTGGAAATGTATATTTAGTTGGTGGTAAAGTGTTGTAATTTTTAAATTAAACTCCTAATAAACAACTAAAGGGAAATTTTAATATGATATGCCTAATGGAGGCAAAGATTTAAATCATCTCTCTAATAAAAAAAAGAGCAGTTAGCTCAGTTGGTTAGAGCATGGTGCTAATAACGCCAAGGTCGCGGGTTTGATCCCCATACGGGCCATTGGATAACTGGTTTGGGACTTCGCATTCCCAAATAAAAAAAGAGATAGTTATTTACTATTAGGCTATCTTACAAAGTCTACATGATCCTATTCTAAAATAACTAAAATAGAGTAAAACTGCATGTATGTAGTAGCTCTTATAAAGAATGAGCCTAACAGGTTGAGTTCTGTAAAAAATGAGCTTTTTTCTGAAGATTACTGAACAATGTCCATTTAAAGCATGCTAATACTTGTAGATCAAAAGGGATATACAGAAAATCGATTAAAATTAAAATCATATCAACATCCCTTTTCAGAGTAAGAAATGAAAAGAAATGCCATGGAGCCACTATTACTACCCTAATGTGCCTTTGTGTCTTAGATTTTAGGGTCTTTTCTAATCAATGCATTATATCTGTGTATTCTCTTTTTTACAGTTCAGCAGAAGAGCAGTTTCACTGGCAGTCACAAGGTAATGTCTATCTTATTGATGAAGAGTTACACATATCCCTACTGATGAATTTTCTTATGAACTTTGAAATGAGACTCAGAAAAGTAATAGGAAAACATCCCGATAGTAAAACTTGATGATAGCTCACAATTTATTGGGAGTTAAATCTTTCAATTCTGTAGTAACTGGGCTTTTCAAGGGTACATGAAATTGTTGACCTTGGCTTTAATGCTGGTTGACCAAGAATTACAATGGGATAGCTAATGAAAACTTCATAGAGGTACTATGGTATTTTTTATGATCAAATGAAAACCTAAATATTTAATAATAATATATTATGTGTTTGTTCACTTTAAATTATTTTATTTCAGATGGTCAAAAAGATATCGAAGATGAGCTTACAACAGGTCTCGAGCTGGTGGACTCCTGTATTAGGTCACTACAGGAATCGGGAATACTTGACCCACAGGAATATTCTACAGGTGAAAGTAAGTCACATGGTAGTTATGCTTGAACAGTTAAAATATAGGAGTATTATGTCATCATTTTTCTAATATCATTACATTACAAATGAGGATTTCAGGATATTTTTATGCTTGTTTTATCCATTTCACTCCATCCCATCTATTCCTTTCCCATATTATCCCACCTCAGTTCACATTAGAGTATAAACTCTTTGAAAACAGTAGTTTTTGCGCTGACACACTGGTGATTCTCAATGTTCTCTGATATCCTTTTCAATATCTAGACTAGCGTATTTTATGAACTCATCATATATTTTGTAGTCAACACGAGGTCTGCCTTAAAATTAACTATCAATGATTTACTCATACAGATCACTGTTGTTAGAAATCATAAAAAGCAGCAATTATATGACAACATAGGAAAAACATTGGTATACTATCAATACTGTTCAGTACTCTGCTAAGGTACTGGGCAATGAATCCTCACCTTTCTGTATTTAACCATCTTGCATTGCTATATTAATTCCACAGAATATTTAAAGTTCACTTTCGCTCCACTTAGTGACATATTTTTCAACCAGAATCATTGAGGCTTATAAATAAAAGCGTTCAGAGTTTAAATGAACCTCCTTTAAATAAATCATAAAATTATCTTCACTTATTTTAATAAATTTCCACAAAATGCTAAAAATTTCATCATTAAAATAGGTATTATCCTGGTAATACATCAAAAACCAGTGAAGCATTTTATTCCTTAATTGAAAAAATAAAATTTCCTCCAATACCTATTAAACTTTACTGTGTAAAAGAAAGACAAAAGGATAAGATAGCATACTGATCTTGAAAACTATTTAATTTACAGATTATCTCATTTAATCTATAATCTTTGTAATACCATTACTCTTAGGATAACATTGTTGTGTATACAACAGGTATATTTATACCCATATGCATCCTCTCAATACAATTACTAAAGAAATATTGGTTTGGTATTATCCTTCTCTGCATTTTGTATTGAAAATGTATAATTGTTACCTCTTTTCACTCATAGTCATTAAAAATGTTTCTCTTGCAGGGATAGCTGTAGTTATACTCATTTAATTAATATTTGAAACACATGCACTCATCTTGTTAGTAAGAAAAGCAGCAACAGAATAGTCTGTCTTGTTGGAGAAGAGAGAGACAGTAGTGGAGATCTCATTTTTTTAATATAGTAATATATTTGATTATGAGTTTGGGAGAAGGAGTAATCTTTAATAAATGGAATGTACAGAAAATAAAGCAATGAGTTAAATAAAAAGTAAACAAATTAAAATAGAAGGGATAATTTAGGTTTATCAATCTAATGCTGCATATAAGCATGGTAAATTCTCTGAGAATAAAAGTTCAAACTTGCAGTAAACAAAGATGAAGTAGTTATGAGTTATTCATAACATCTAATGAAATTAGTGTTAAAATGAAAGGAATAGTCAAAGTAGTGTCACAAATATAATCAATGCAAAGAGTGGGATTGGAAGAAAACATAAGATAAATTGGAATTTAATACAGAATCACTTAGCAGGGCCAGAGATGGGAGTTATGTAGTGAGCAGTCTTATAAAGATGTGTTAAGCTCATACTAAAATCTAATGAGCATGTATGCACCAAAGAGCATATCATATGAATATTAAAACAAATGTTACTAAAAATAAAAGAAGTTGATGAAAAATAGTATTGTGAACATTTGAATGCATGTGAATCAGACAGAGTGCCAGAAAGGAAAGCCACAAAATAACCAATTAACAGAACAATGTATTAAATAAATTTTAGAGGTTTTATTTATTGTATGATAATATATGTTTTTTACATATGTCCAAGGAAAAGTTACAAAAATTGACCAGCTACTGGAAGATAAAGGCAATTATAAAAATTAAGAAGTATGGTGGGGCCATTTCCTTGGATAAAAATCTACCAACATTAAAAGTAAATAATAAAATTGTAAGCAAAATGTAATAATATTAAAACTAAGAAACATAATTCTGGATATTTACTGAATCAAATGGAAATTATAAAGAAAATTGCATAATATTTATCAAGCAAATAAAACAGGAACTTCCAGAGAAGTGTGGGGGAAAACCACATTCAGAGGACATCTTAACTTCTTTATTAAAAATACAAAACAAAATAAAGAATGTTGTACTTAATTTGAAGAAAATCTTAAAAGAGCTAAGTAAATAGCAAGAAACTAGGAAGATGGACATGATAAAAGTAATGCAGAGAAGTAAGAGAAAGTGAAATAGTCAAAGGTAAACAAATGCTGGCAGAGAGAAATCGAGGGGAGAAATCTATGATTTTTTTGGATAAATATATATATTTTTTCTGTAAGTCAAATAATAATATTGAGCTTTCTTAGTTGAGAAACTCTGTTACACACACAAAAAAAAAATGGGAAAGAAAATGTTTTAGTGTTCCTTTTAGTTTGCCTGAAATATGTATTTAAAAATTACCTACAAATAGTTTATAACAGGAAAGTTAAATGCTCCAATATAGTCTTTCCATATATATATTTGGTAACTGCCAAATGTTTATTTTTTAAGAAAGATTAATCACTTTATATTGTCATGTACTGAATTATCTTATTGAAGACTCCAAGGATTTTAGTTGATTGTTTATTTTGAAAGCTCCTGCGTTTTGCTTTGAAGAAAGAAAAAGAAACAAAACAAAAAAGAAACTGGTGATAAAAGTACCATTCAAAAGTTGTATGCGAAGGATTCTGAACCACAGCCACGTAAAGAATAGTCTTATTCTTAAGAACCATCTTCAGAGTCACCTGGAGACTGAAGTAACTGAGTAGAATTTAGGAAAATAATTTTAACATATTGGGTAGATAACTATCATTTTGGGGATCAATATTGCTAATTTTAAGTGTTCAGAAGATGATAAAATAAAAATCTAAATTGCTCTATGTATGTATATTAGTTAGGTTCCAGATGACATATGCATTCTATTCAAAAGAGGTTAACTGAACAGAATTTAATTAAGGGACTACTTATGAAGAAGTGGGCAGGATGAAGAAAACAAACAGTGCATATTGAGGTATTCAGGCAGTAGAAGACAAAAGCCCTCACCACCCTTAGACCCTAAGGCAAACAAAGGAACTAGTTCCAGCAGAGCCCAGAAGGAAGGAGGGAATCAATGTCCTCATCTCTTTTTCCTCCCGCCCCTGATGTCTTTCATCTGCCTCTCATTGGCCAAACCCAACCAGAAGCCAGAATACAAGACATCCTAGTATGTGCAGAGGACTAGCAGAGAGTAAGTAAACTGGCTAGCCATGAGCAGAAAGCAGAAACTAGACCCCTTCCTGACACCTTACACTAAAATTAACTCCAGATGGACTAAAGACTTAAACATAAGACCTAACACCGTAAAAACCCTAGAAGAAAACCTAGGCAAAACCATTCAGGACATAGGCATAGGCAAGGACTTCATGACTAAAACACCAAAAGCATTGGCAACAAAAGCCAAAATAGACAAATGGGGTCTAATTAAACTCCAGAGCTTCTGTACAACAAAAGAAACAATCATTAGAGTGAACCAGCAACCAACAGAATGGGAAAAATTTTTTGCAATCTACTCATCTGACAAAGGGCTAATATCCAGAATCTATAAAGAACTAAAACAGATTTACAAGAAAAAAAACAAACCCATTCAAAAGTGGGCAAACAATATGAACAGACACTTTTCAGAAGAAGGCATAGATGAGGCCAAAAAACATATGAAAAAATGCTCATCATCACTGGTCATGAGAGAAATGCAAATCAAAACCACATTGAGATATCATCTCACACCAGTTAGAATGGAATTTATTAAAAAATCTGGAGATAACAGATGCCGGAGAGGATGTGGAGAAATAGGAACACTTTCACACTGTTGATGGGAGTGCAAATTAGTTCAACCATTGTGGAAGACAGTGTGGTGATTCCTCAAGGACCTAGAAATAGAAATTTAATTTGACCCAGCAATCCCATTATTGAGTATATATCCAAAGGATTATAAATCATTCTATTATAAAGACACATGCACACGTATGTTCATTGCAGCACTATTTACAATAGCAAAGACCTGGAACCAACCCAAATGCCCATCAATGATAGACAGGACAGGGAAAATCTGGCACATATACACCATGGAATACTATACAGCCATAAAATATGATGAGTTCGTGTCCTTTGTAGGGACATGGATGAACCTGGAAACTGTCATTCTCAGCAAACTGACACAAGAACAGAAAATCAAATACCGCATGTTCTCACTCATAGGCAGGTGTTGAACAATGAGAACACATGGACACAGGGACGGGAGCATCACACACTGGGGTCTTTTGCGGGGGACTAGGGGAAGGACAGTGGGGGGGTAGGGAGTTGGGGAGGGAAAACATGGGGAGAAATGCCAGATATAGGTGATGGTGATGGAGGCAGCAAACCACAATGCCGTGTATGTTCCTATGCAACAATCCTGCATGTTCGTCACATGTACCCCACAACCTAAAGTGCAATGAAATATATTTTTAAAAATAATAAAATTAAACCAACAAAGAATTAAAAAAAAGAATACAGCAATATCAGCACAGTATTCTCCTTGATAGAACAACAGTGTACCATATGTACCTCTCCGACATAGAAACATAGCAAATAGATACAGAGTACAGAGTGGCATGTTGACAGATTTCATCTAGTTAGGAAAAGCCCATCAGATTCTGCCAGTCAGTGATTATTCAATCAGTGGATTCATTAGCTATGAACCAGCTAATGCTAAATTGGACCTGGCACCCTGCCCTTGAGAACCAGTCTCTTAATCCTCACTCAAAAGAGACTAAAACAAGCTAAATACTGTCTAAACTCAGTCTGGAAAAGTTCTAAAATGGAAAGCTGTCTCACCCCATAGGGGCATAGTTCTTAATTTGTTGTGATTAAAGCTTTTTGCTATTTTTCAAAGGTCTGATTAAAATAAAATTTGAATCATAGTACTGGTCTTCTTGACCTTAAGGCAAGCAGTAACAGCTCTACTCTGTGGATTTTATTGTGTCATACAGTTACCAATGGTTTCTAACACTTCATATGTTTTTAAAAGTGCTATCTGAAACACTTTGTAAATCATGTCCACAACCTTTGCTACCCTGCTTCTTTTTGTGACTGCTGACTGTGTAATTTCAATTTTAACAAATAAGTGTCACTGAGTCACTAGGAGAAATGCTTCAGAGGTTGCTATTGTTTCAGTGGAACAAAAAAAAAACAATAAAAAATAATTTACCAACAGAAGCTTGGGGGCATTAGCTTTCTACATAATGTATAATGTGACTTGAACTGCCTTGGACCAAGTACTTTATTGAATCTATGCTTCTTTTTAGATATAAACTCAGAAATATAATGTCTTAGCCAGTGACTCTCAAAAATGTTGTCAGTCAAAATAAGAAATAGTAAGGAGAACCTGGAATAAAATAATGCACATGTTTAACCACAGATTGTTATTTGTTTAAATATTCTATCTTGCAATAGTAATTATTTCTTTCTGTAGCATATTAATGAATTGAAATTCTGTTACAGTTTAGAAAATTCGATTATTCAATAGGAAGAAAATCTTAAGAACTCATATATTCTTATGGTAACTAATATATTCTGTTATGGTAAAAAAAGTACATATTATTCTGAGTTTTCAAATCCAAATATATTTTTAAAACTCAGGAATCAGTCATATATGTTACCATTCTAAGCAGGTAAAATCAAACTAGAATAATTATATATAGTTTAACAGAGGTGAATGTATTATTCACTGTTGACTTACAGCCTTATGTTATTTTAATTACTGTGAATATACTTAATGCACAAGAGATGTTTGAGAGATCAGATTACTTAAAGGCTATGAAACCTGATTCCATATGTTCTCATGTGATAATAATAATACAAGGAGAGGCATCCTTGTGAAGTGAATGTTTTCATAATTCCTGGTAAGCAGGACACCAAAAAATGCAGAAGACGTCACAGGAGAGTAAATTTTTCATGAAAATTATAGTAATCAAAGTGGTAAAATCCATTTGGAATCCATTAATCAAATGGCTAAAAAAATAAAAATCACAGTCAGGGAAAAAGGGCTGCTTTCTGTTTTGCTTTCTATTATTGTGGAAACCATGTCGTCAGATAGACCCAACAGAATGGAAAACCTCTCTTACCTTAGAGGTGCCCAAGGACTGTCACCTGGCCTTAGGGGCCCCACATCCTGGAAATGTGTCTATTTGAGTCAGTTGAGCTATCCTAATTATTCATTCCCTATGAAATCACTTAATCATATGCTCTTTGGTCCAAGTTTTTAAGATACAAACAAGACCGTTCTTTCCAGAGGTTTGTCGTGGTGTCCAGGTCTAAAGTTGGCTGATGCTGTCATTCCTTTTGAAATTCACTTACACTCACTTTCTCCCTGCCTTGGGTGTATGAGATTAATGGGAGGTTAGTAGTGGCAAAAATGGAAGGTGAGGGCAAAAGCTGAGGGAAATCATACAGGTAGGAATAATAGAATCCTTCAGGAAGCTATAATTGTCCTCCCTTCTAGAAGTATTCCTACCTGTTTCTCAGCTAGTGTTTAAGTGTTTAATTTCTTTTTCTTTCTTTCTTTCTTTTTTTTGAGATAGAGTCCTGCTCTGGCGCCCAGACTGGAGTGCAGTGACACAATCTCATCTCACTGCAACCTCTGCCTTCTGTGTTTTTTAAGTGATTGTCCTGCCTCAGCCTCCTGAGTAGGTGGGATCAGAGGCCTGAACCACTGTGCCGGGCCTAATTCCTTTTTCTTTGATTTCACTTAGATTTCCTTCTATCATGTAGACATTTAAGAAGCATGTTATACCTTCTCTAACAAGGTCGCCAGCTCAGAGGCAAACCTAAGAATTTAAGGAGTAGGCAAAGGCATCAAGTAAGAAGAGCTCTTTAACCATACACTTAATAAGAGAAAACAATGCAAATTTCCCATTAAAGCCATCATTCCCACTTGGGTTATCAGGATCTTCTGGGACCAAGCACACTGTGTGTAGAACCTGGTGGAAATTTCCTGGTCTTGAAATTGTCAAGGCATTGTAGATGCCCAGAACATAAATATGAGGATGAGATGAAACCTGGTGAAAGTGAGGACAGTGTCAGAACTGCCAGAGCTGCCACAGGTATGAGAAAAGGCTAAGAGGCTGCCATCACCAGTGAGAAACCTTAGAATAAGCAGACTTTTCCCCAACAAGGCAGTGGAAGGAGAGGACTCTTCTGGTAACACATTATGAAGATGTATTGAGGGAGTCTCCCAAAAGTTAAAATATGTGAATACTGGCCAGGTGCAGTGGCTTATAACTGCAGTCCCAGAACTTTGGGAGGCCAAGGTGGGCAGATCAGTTGAGGTCAGTAGTTCCAGACCAGCCTGGCCAACCTGGCGAAACTTCACCTCTACAAAAAAATTAGCTGGGCGTGGTGGGACATGCCTGTAATCCCAGCTGCTTGGGAGGCTGAGGCAGGAGAATCCCTTGAACCTGGAAAGTGTAGATTGCAGTGAGCCAAGATTCTGCCACTGCACTTCAGCAGTTTGGGCAATAGAGCCAGACTCTGTCTCAAAAAAAAAAAAAAAAAAAAATACTGATAGTGATCAAACAATAAAGCACTTGAACAGTAACTGATGTAACCACTCTTAGTGTACAGGTTTTTTATTATATCACTGTAGGCACAGGTAGATGTTCCAGTCATTTATTTTGTTATATGTATGTCTTAAGCACTTATTAATGCCAGAACAAAGGATCTCTGTGCTTGTGGCATTTATATTTTACTCAGAAAAGGCCCAAACCAACCTTTTCAATACTGGAGGGCCAGATCAATAATGGCTTTGCAGAAGGACAAAGCCAGGTCAACAGTAGAGTAGAGCAGCTTTTCTCAAGGTATACTTGGGAATTCTCGGCTCTTCATGGCCCCTGATGGGGACTTTCAAAGTCAAAAGGTTTTCATGATAATACTAAAAGATACTTGCTTTTCCATGCTTTTTCTCACATGAATGTTGGTGAAGATTTCCAGAGACTACATGGCATGTGACAGCATCATGTCCCTGACAGCTCTGGGAACATGTGCTACGTATTCTTGTATTGGAAACATTTCAAGTGACTAGCATTATATATAACCAAGATAAAATAAAGCTCTTTGGAGTCCTCTATAATTTTGAGGGTTAAAAAACCAAAAGTTCTGAGTACCACTCGAATAAAGAATGATTGAAGGCCGGGAAAGCCTCTATTGTGAGAAGACATTGAATCAGAGACCTGAATGAAATGCACAAGGAAGCCATGCAGATCATGGGGGAACATGTGTGATGTGTGGCAAATCAAAAACTGGTTCTTGAAACTCCTATGTTCCCATTCACAGATTGTAGTGTTTTCTGAATTTCACTTTTAAATTTTATTTTCTTCAAAACTGACTTGTATTAATGTTTTACTTCTTTTCACAAGTATTGATAGTGAGAAATAGGAATATATCAGATCCTTAGACTATTTATGAAGAAATATATAGTTTTTCTTTTCCTGGTACTACAGTAATTTTTAATGACAAATAATCTAAAGGCAAAACTTTGTAAGGTAATAGTTGAGAATTGGAGTGAGCAGTGAAAATTACAGCGTCATGTGCAATCTCATTCATGATAAAATTATTTTGGTATACATTCCAAGCTATAGTTATACATTTGGAAATTATTTTTATGATAAATGTCAGTTTGTTTATGTCTTCCATTTTGCACCATTATAAAGAAACTGAGTGACCTTGCAGCCATAGAAAGGAATGAGTTCATGTCCTTTTTCGGGACGTGGATGAAGCTGGCAACCATCATTCTCAGCAAACTTCTCACAAGAACAGAAAACCAAACACCGAATGTTCTCACTCATAAGTAGGAGTTGAACAGTGAGAATACGTGGACACAGGGAAGGGAACATCACACTGGCGCCTGTTGTGGGGTGGGAGGAAAGGGGATGGAGAACACTAGGACACATACCTAATGAGTGTAGGATTTAAAACCTAGATGATGGGTTGATGGATTCTGGAAACCACCATGACACATGTATACCGATGTAACAAATCTGTACATTCTGCACATGTATCCCAGAATGTAAAGTAAAATAAAATTAAAAAAAAGAAAAGGAGTTGAGTGACTTATTATGTAGTGTGGACACTTGACCAATCTGAGATGTATTCGTCCGCAGTAGTCAAACTTGGAAAAGCATTCTAATTAAGCCAAGAACGCTGGTTAAGCCTAAATCAGCTTAAAAACTAAATGGGCACTTCTGTATTCCTGGGACCATTAACATTATTTTTCATGTAAAGCATTACACATTGAGACCATCTGCCCAGATGAAATAGATATTCTGGAGACAGAGGCTTCGAAATAAAATTTAAAAACATACCTGCCCATAGAACAAGCACACAAACTCTGGAGCTGTCCTGCATAACAAGCCCCATGGGCTTTTTCTCTCAGTTAATTTTTGGAATGGTTGATGCGCTGAACCACTATTTTCAAGGAACCTCCTCAGAGAAACTCCTCCAAATGAGCTTTATAAGTTACTAATGAACATCAGGAGAAAACAACCACTTTATCACCAGTAGCTACCCCTTATTCTAAGTAAATTTGTAAATTGGCACGTTCTTCTGGAACCCATAAAGGAGAAACTGCTGCTACAAATGAAAAATGAAATCATTATTAGTGAAAGTTAAACAGAACATTTTTATTCTGCAGAGTCAGGTCTGACCAAAGGGCTTTGAACCTATTTAAAGCAGTTCAATAATTTTAGAAATAATCAACAATTTTTCTCATTGATTTTGTAATTGCCCATAACCTTTCTGTACATAAATTCTACCATCTGTTTCCTTTATTCTTACTTAATATTTTCTATTAAAATATTTTCCCTTTATTTGATGTTCGTCTAAGAATTCACTCTTATTTAAACTAAAATAATACTTCTCCTTCAAATTGTTCTTAATCTTCCACAAAGATTTGGTAGCAAGAGGGTGGAAATGAATGATAATACCCTGTTAGATATGGCATGATTATTTTTCATGAGCAACATAAAAATGTATTTTAAATCATTTTGAAATAATCCATTTAGCCTAAGAATAAATAAAGAACGTTTCTACCCTTTCTGACAATCAACAATTTAAACAAAGCATCCACTGTGAGGTGTCCAGTCTTGAACTTACCCATTTCAATGTATGTGTTTATTATTCTTTTGCTTAATCTGAATTAACAGCCTCACAGAACATTCTTTGAGTTCCTCTTCAAGCTATCGCTTAGTTCTATTCTCTTTCCATTGAGTACATTTTTGTTAATGGCAAAATAATTCTTTGGAATTAAATTGATAAATTCTACCCCCTAGAGACCTTGTCTTCTTTCTGTAGCTTCATCTTCTACTACTGATGATGTTGATAGCTACGCCACTATTTTAAAATTATATTTACATATAATCAAAATTTGATCTTGGAAATTATTTAGAACCCAGAAAGATTGTTTTTCAGGTTTTTCTTGAACCAGTATTAAAATCAAGCCCAGATTCCCTTCCTAGCTATACAAATTCCCACCATCTCCTCAAACGCTGTAACTGATAAATGTATTTCTGGGCTCATTCGTCCCCAGTTATTCAGTCTCGAACACACGTGTCTTCTGCCGGTCCTTCCCTTAGAAATACAATAGGATAGGAGTTGCTGCTTTTCCCTACTCACTTATTTAGTATTTGTCACATTCTCGGACTGATGCTCAACTGAAACAGACCAGAATTAGTGCCTCCTGATCAATCACCTCACCTGGTAGACACAGATGTGCCCCTGTGTTTGCCAGTGCCATGCTGCCTGACGGATTGCTGGGAAGAACTTACTCTGTGCTCTGGGAAACTCTCACCCACCCAGTGCAGTGTGGGTGGCATTGTCCTTCCGGTGATTGGGTGAAGTGGTTGAGTCATTTTTGACTCTCCTTCACTTCGTGTTCCCTTAGTCACTAGTTCTGATGAGGTTTTCTTTGAAAATATCTCTTAAACATGCACCTTTCTCTCCATACCCAATGCTGCCCCTTCCCCACTGAAAATGTCCTCAATTGCTGCCGATTTCCTTTTCCTGTACTGGAAGAGACTCCTGGTTGCTGTTCTCCCTGGCATCTCAATGAAGTCTGGCTGCCATCACCTTACATGTCTAGAATCCCTGCTTTCTTTCATTCCTCCTTCCCAAGATTCTGTTGTTAACACTGTGCACATTTGTCTATTAAATAATGAAAATTTCTCAGAGTTTGTTCTCTTCAGAGTGATAAGACAGCATGATGGGTGCAGGGTTCGTTTTCCCTGTGCAATCAGGCAGCACCAGGGCAGGCTGCTTGGAGGAGGTGACATTTAAGTAGCACTTTTAAGTTTGAGAATGAGTTTTGAGGTTGATGAAGAAAAGACTTTCAGGCTAAGGAAACAGAGAACTGTCTCTAAGTGCCAAAAGACTTTAATTTCTCATCTGTTTACTCTGACATTAGTTTTATTGTTGTTTTATTGCATTCAGGCCATTTGAATGAGCTATGCCTTGTATGTCTTGTTTGTAAGATGAAAGCTGGCAGATTGTTGAAAGGTAACATGAGCGATGTGTGGGACAGTCTTGCAATAAGGTTTATTATTGTCCGACCATGCGGGTGTGCAATTAGATAATCAGATAATAATAACAATAACTGATATTCCTGTAGCAGTTTAAATTTTTCCAAGCATGTGCACTTCCATGATCTCATTAAATGTTCAAATCTGGAAAGATTCAAATTTGTAGAGACAAAATCATGAAGTGTGGTTACAAATACACACTCTGAAGCCAACCCCAGGCCCACCAGTAGCTGTGAGGTCTCGGTTAATGGATCCCTCAGTTCCCTCAACATCAGTGGGAGTGGTTGTACGTTCCTCACTTAGATGTCATTAAAATTCAATGAGTTAGTAGCTGGAAACTGCTCAAGACAGTCCTTGGAACTTCATAAGTACTCAGAAAAGGTGAACTGGTGATTACTGTTACTGTCATTATCATCTTTGTCATCATCATCTTTGGTCATATAAATATGAAGATGGGCTAGAGCCCAGTTCTGCTGACGTCCAGTCTTCAATTTTTTTCAACACACATTCAGATACTCCATTAGTGTGGTTGTGACTCATAGAATGCCACATTGTAGACCTATGTCCTCTTCTTTATTATTACAAAGTATATACTTTAATTGAAGAGCTCCTATATTCTGAGGCAGATGTTTAGCTAAAGCAGGAAAATATTAGCAATTCCAGAAAAAGCCTCTTCAAAACTGTGCAAACAGAACAAGTGCACATAATCATGGAAACTCTCAAATATTCAGCTAATCTGATCAGAAGAAGCTGGCTATTTTGTGTCTGTGTTACATAGTGTCTGTGTTGATATAACCTATAAGTGGGTCTGAATTTAATGCAGAAAATTAACATTTCAACCTCTACATCTTCTGAGATTGATTTTTGTCCCACTAAGAGTGGACAGTGAGTTCCCTCCAACCAGCACCTGGAATCTATAAGCAGCAGTTCACTGGAGAAGTACCAGAATCTAAGGCATGAAGATTTCTCCTGCAAACAAGTGGATTTCTGTTGACGCAGGACTTTTTCAACCTTAAACTGCTGACATGTATATGTGACTTAAAGAGACAGTCCTTTGATGTTAAACAATAACAACTTTTGGACTTGGAGACAGAAGATAAAGTTTCACGCCCCATCTTCATTTTACCATGTGTGTGACACTGGCTGACAATGTAACCGCTCTCTGCCTCTGCTTGTGCTTCTAGGAAAAAAGATCACACAGTTATTTTCACAGGTTGCTGTGTAATCTCTAACTAATTCGTATATGTGAAAACATATTGAGATAGTGGTGTTATACTCAAGATCCTTGCTTCATGTATCTTCCTAGGATTCGTGGGATCAACTTTGTAGTTACCTTGGAATTTCTTCTCTCTATCCAGTTAAGACTAGTGGGTTTTGTTCAGAACAAAGACAGAAAACTGTCATAAGCATTATCAATTTATCAGGAAATGGTTTCACCTCCTCTTCCTGGCTCACAGCGGTGATTCATTTTGAGAAAACCCTTGGGCTCAGTTCTGAAGACTGACCTAGCGTGGAGAAGGAACAGAATGGTCAAAGAAGCCACTGTGACCCCTCAGGTCAGTGTCTTGAAGGCAACCTGGAGCATGGCTTCTGCTTTCTGTGACCAAGAAGGACATGATGATCCACTGCTGCTCACAGTTTAGATGTCGTCTGGAAATCATTTCATGAAAGACAATATCTTGTTTCCCTGGGCCCAGCCTCTTTCTCTTCCTCTACCATTTCTTCCCATATTACTCCCCATCCTTCAGGTCATATTTTCCATAGGTTCAGGACTGCAGCCTGGTTTTACCTCTAGCCCAAGGAAGGCTTGATAAAAAGCAAAAAGTTCTGGACAAAGAAAAAAAAAAATCATAATTTAAAGCCCAAAACTATAAATGCTTTTTAAATGCTCGGCAAATTTGTATTTTCTGCCTCAATGCACAATACTATTAATAAAGCTAATTGTTAGTTACATGCAAATTGTACTTTCGTTATAAAGTAATTAAGAATTGTCCTAAAATTTTAACTTGTTTCATGTATTCTTATGTCTATGCTCTCTAAAGTTGGAATGCCTAAATGACACTGATTTAAAACCTCGTGAGCAATGGAAAAGGATCATTCTAAAATGCCTGCATGGTTTTGGCTATTGTCCTGACAGTTCTGTCTTTGCCAGGTGATATGTCAGTGTTGTAACATTCTGATACATTGCTCATTGTTGCAATTATTTTGTCAGAGTACATCTGGGTTTCAGTGCTTGATATGTATGATAATGAGATTGAAAATCTTGGTTAGTTTTCATTGAGTACTGATCAAATACACAACTAATTCTATTAAAGATGAACAGATTTCATTATTCTATCATATATATTCTGGGAGCAAGTAAACCATATTTTTAATTGAATTCTTTTGAAAAGGGACTTTACATTGTCATTAGAAGATCCTGTACAGCCAGCATTTTTGTAGGTTTCTGGAGAGAATAGTATGAGTGTATTCAGAATATACAAAGTTATTTAACTTGCTAACTACATACTTAAAGAAGTTCATCAAAGCAATCCTTTAAGGAGAAATAATGAGGATATGCAACTATCTGTTTTAAGATAAAGCTAAGTGACTTACATGAAATTAAACACTTTGTTTACATTTATTTTATTTACATCATTCTGTTGATATTTCCAAACACCTGTGCACTGTCATTATATCTGCTTTAGCCTTCCTTGCCTTTGAGATGCATTACTATCTCAAGGTGGGAGGAGAGTGTGGCCAGTGCAAGCCATTGTGCCCAGGTAGACTGTACAAAAAAGAAAGAGCTAAGAAAGCCTTTGTGGGTAGCCCTCCTGCCCGCCCAACCAAAAGGGCCTTCGCTTTTCCACCATAGCTCACTCCTCCCATTCAGCTGTGACCTTCTGGAGGGACCACGGGTAAATCCTTTAGCCACAGTTGTCACTGTCTTCCCAGTGCCCACCTTCTTCTCCTCCACTTTCCTGTTAGTCTCCTGACAGCTTCCATAGCAGTGATGGAGACAATATGTTACTGACACCAAGAATAAAACTCTAAATGCATCTCCCCTCAGAGACTTCCTTATATTCAGTGATTAGTCCTATAATACCATCAGGATGGACTCAGTGAGTTTTTTTCCATGGTATTGGAAGGTTTACCTTCTGGTACATACTGTTTTCTCAGGACTGGGTTTCCTAAATTAAAAGTAAAGAGGCTGGACATGGTGGCTCACACCTGTAATCCCAGAACTTTGGGATGCTGAGGCAGGTGGATCACGAGGTCAGGGGTTTGAGACCAGCCTGCCCAACATGGTAAAACCCTGTCTCTACTAAAAATACAAAAATTAGCTGGACATGGTGGTGCACACCTATAGTCCCAGCTACTCAGGAGGCTCAGGCAGGAGAATCGCTTGAACCCTGGAGGCGGAGGTTACAGTGAGCCTAGACTGTGCCATTGCACTCCAGCCTGGGTGACAGAGCAAGACTCAAACACAAAAAAAGTAAAGGGCTCATGACTGTCCTTTTGTTATGCCCTTTATGATGAAGTTGTGGCTGGATGAAGACATTCTTATTTCCTTGCTTACCTTTTTCCCAGAAACTGCATAGATTCCAAAATAATTGTACTAGCTAATTGGCATATTATTCAATATGAAATAGTGATGAAAATTTATTTTCATGTTGTTTCAAATATTGATGAAAAAATATCTTCATGTTGTTTCAAACACACACAATGGGAAAGTAGCAAGCACATTCAGTCTTCTCCATACTTATTTGTTCCCCAAAGAGAGTATTCAATTCCATCAAAAAATTTGCTTTAAAAAAAAAATGGGAAAACGTTTGCAAGGATCTCATCTAAATAGATACAAGAAAACAAAACACAATTTCATATGCAGCATATAATTGAATAAGACCAGAACCTGATTCTTCATCCCTTGTAATATCAGCTACATTCATGGTACCAATTAAATGCTGTGTCTTGTCTTTGTTCTCCTACTGTGCATTGCTGTGTTGGTAAAGGTAACTAGTCATTGGAGATTATGTGAGACAACAGTGAATTCCACACTGTACAAAGAGCTATTAATATTTTAAACACCGTCTACCCTTCAGGCACTGAGATATTACATCACTATTTATACAATAGAATTTGTCAGTGGTTGGAAGGTTTTGAGTGTTTTAGTATCTCGATCATTAAGTAGGAGATATAATTATGTTAGCAAAATTAACAGGTACCAAAACATAGACTTTTACATTATTTCACGTGTTTCTGATATTGTCTGATCCCAAAAGAACTACTTGATTAACTAATTTGTCTCATAGAAATGTCTCTATGTAGGTCAGGATGAGATCATTTGAAAAATCCACTCCTTTGAGAACTTTTAAACCACCACCACCAAAAAAAAAAACCTCATTTGAGAGCTGGAGTTGAATTATATGGTCATTTTAGTTCTCAGAATTTTAAGCGTGGATGGCTGGAATCATGTGCATGTGATAATTCTAGGCTACTCTCAATAAATAATACATGTCATTTCTGCTTCACTGAGACTGTCACTGACTGCTCTAAATGACTTTCAATGCAGGGCCCAGCCTGCTCTCCCAGAGTGCACTTCAGCTCAATTCCAAACCTGAAGGGTCTTTCCAGTATCCAGCCAGCTACCATAGCAACCAGACCCTGGCCCTGGGGGAAACCACCCCTTCACAGCTCCCGGCCCGAGGCACACAAGCCCGAGCTGCGGGCCAAAGCTTCAGCCAGGTAGGTACCCAGTGCTGTGTGGTATCAGTGGACTCCAAGGGGACAGGTGGGGAACGGGTGTGCAGGGGATGTGGAGATTCAGCCTGCATTTTCGTAGGCGTGTCCCTCAACTTGAGGGAAGATGCCCTTTGGTGCTGTGAATGAAGGAAGGGAATAATCAAATATGATTATGGAGTCATGCTAAATTCCAGACATTTCCTTTAGAAATACCTGTGTGTTGTTTATACGATACCTGTCTTGTATATGTTTCCCGGTGTGACTATGTCAATGTGAGTCTAGTTACTCTTTCTGGGTCTATATGTGATATAAATATGACACACATTCTGAGTTTGTGAGTATACTCAGAAAAAATACTGAGTATTTTGTCTCCTAAGAAAAGCATGGGATTGTTCTTTGGGGGTTTTGATTTTAATATTAAGAAACATACTATAAGTGTGTAATCAGGTAAACAGAACTGTTTGGAAAATAATTGTGATGAGTTTAGGCACAGTTACATTTTGTGAGGTCTGAGTTTTAAATGTGCCTTCCATTGTTTATTTAAGGCATATGCTTGATCTTAATGGTTTCACTGCACAAACACATTAGTTGCAGTTAAAACCAGCTCTTTGTAAAAAGAAGCAGGTACCAATCTGGAAGTGATTTTTTTTTTCCAGAAAGATGTAAATGTTTATATAAAGGGAGGAGAGAGAGCACGCAAATATTTTGGCTTTTATAATGTTGAGCTACAAGACATATTGTATCATCCCACCAGAGTAAATTTATTGGAAGGCTGTCTTGTTTTAAGCTTATTTTCAGCAACATGAGCCCTTTTCACCTCTGTGCTGTTACTTCTGGAATGAAGAACTGCAAGCCCCACACCACATTTTCAGCTGACAAAGTTAGTTTCATCCCTTATGCACTTATTGAATACTGTCTCTTCCAGGGACCCTTGCTCTGAATTGTTCACTATGCACCACTGGCTCTGTAACCCCGAGCCCATCTCTTTCGCCAATGTATTGATGTTATCCATCCATGCATCTCTCTAACTAAACTGAAAGCTACTTGAGGGCAGGACTTCTTTCATCTTCATGTCAGTTGTGCCTGGCAGGCCACATGTCCCCAAGAAATGAATGCAGAGGTGAGAGGCAAAGAGGGTTAGAAGAGCCTGGTACGTTACGGGCACTACTGTGTGCCCATTTATGTGACATTAACATTATTGAAGCAGGAGCCGAAAGTTTATTTGGATTTCCACTACTAAAGTTAAATGATGTTGCCAGAAACCATTTTGAAAATACAATTACCTTCTTCCAGCAACAACCTCGTTCATCAGTGGCTTTGTGAGTTTTGCCTTCTCACAATGCTGAATGATAGGGATGTGGGTAAGAGGAAATGATAAAACATTTCACTGAGATGAAGGGCCTGTCTCTCCACCCACATTCCACATTGCTTTAAAGTTTAATCAGGAAGGGTTACTAAGGTATAAAATCATCAAAGCTCTATATTTGAAGTCATCAGAGTTATAGTTTGAAGACGTCGATAAATGTAAATGTTCAAAGATACAACTTAAGTTTGGGGCAAAGGTTACTGGTAGACTCACTTACTAGGTAGTGGGTAGGATGCACAGGTCTGAATATTCAAACCAGGACTTGAAATGTTCTAATTCACTCTACTAACAGAAGGGAAGCCATTGTGGAGTATCTGAACTCTCATTCATTTAGCTCAGTGGTAGATACTGGTACCATGATTCACTTCAGCTGTGTGCCGAAGTATGAAAGCCATGTTTATTGAATATTCTGTAGGGCCTGTGGCTTCAATGTAATGTAAGAGAATTGTTCAACAAATAAGCCAGCATTTTCACTCTGCTTTTACCGCTATGCCCTTGAGAGAAGGGAGGCCACGTTCCATTCCAGTAATGACACTTGTTCACATTCCTCTATTGGAGTGGTTTTTCAAAGTGTGTGATTTCTTCTTTTCAAGAGTCTTATCTGTGTTAAATCTTATTCCTTCAAGGCTAGGTTAATTTTAAGAATATCCTGTAGTAATAAATTGCTACAGGGCTAATGCAACTCAAATTCTGGCTAATGGTGTCAGGCCAAGTAAGTATGGTCAGTAATCAATCAATACAAAAATCTTCTATTTTTTTGTCTAAAAAACTATAATTCTAAAGTAAGCAACAATTTTTTTTATCCGGTTCATAAATTTAAATGCAATTTCAAAGGAGTATTATAAATGCTCAGAGATTTTAATTTCAGTATTTAAAAATATGTATTCAGCATAATAAATGCTTATTCAGTGATCATCACCAGGATTTACCACAGGCCCTGAATATATGTGCATAACCTGCATTCCCCAACTTATCAGCCCAAAAGTCAACCTGTAAGTCACCCAAATTGCCATAAAATATTTGTTCTCTGATGTTACTCCAACTACAATCCTTAAAAATCATTCTTCTGAGACTTAGGATGAGTTCATGGAGCTGGTCCAGAGGAAAGAAATTGGACTATCCTTCCCATCAGATCCCAATGACATTCTAGAAAGTGACCTGAGCGGATTTATAGATATCCTTTCCACACTGCCAGGACTCTGCTCAGCTGTGCTGCAAGTTCCCACCCCAGCCTCTAAACAAGTTGTGGAGGTCACTCCTCCACAGCCCCTTCTTCCTCCAGGTCAACCTTTACCTTTGTGTGTCCAGGTTATGATGCATTCAAGATGTTTATCATGTGCCAATTGATGCCATGAGCCTTTGTGCTTGGGATGGAGAAGTGAAGAAGGGAGACATGATCCCAGTCCTCAAGGAACTTCTATTCTAGCAGCAGGGATGGAGACGCAGAAAACCAACACAGCAAATAAGTAAACTGCACAGTACATCAGGAAGTGGTGATTTCTATGGGAAGGAAATGGATACAGAATAGGGTAAACAAGATCCAAAGTGCGTGGGGGAGTGCAGCATGATAGGGACCTCGAGGAGGCTTTTGGGCAAATGTGTGGAGAAGAGGAAGGAAGCCATATGGCTCTCTCTGCACAGTAAATGCAGTGGCCTCTGGATGGGGCAGCCTGCATGCTGATGGAGCAGCAAGGATGCCAGGGTGGCTACAGTGGGCTGCGGAAGTTGTGAGGTGATGGGAAACCAACTGGGTCATTGGTAGGATCCCATCTTTTACTGGGAGTGAAGTAAGGAGCCAGTAGAAAATTTCAAGCAGAGGAACAACATGACCTACCTTATGTGTTACAAACATCATCTGTCATATAGTAAGTGATATCCTATAGTTAGTTGTACTTAAGTCTATCTCATCCTATTATATTGCCCTGCTGCAAGAGTGAGAGCAGTGCAAGAGTGAGAACAGTGCAAGACTTGCCTCCATTTCCCTAATTATTGACCCAGGGTTTACCAGATATCCGTCAGGTTCTGCCAACACCAGCCTGATGTTTTATAATTATTCTGGACAGGTTTGTGGGCGGGTTAGAAGATAAAGAAGTTGGCTTTCCACCAGGTTTTTCCTGCTTCTGCTTACATAAAATTTCCATCGGATTATATGGAAATGCTAAATATAAAGCTTATGGCAAAGATGATCCAAAAACCAACTCTAAACATGTTGGTTTTGCCCATGTCCAAACATAAAATAGTCTCACCAAGCGTTTTGTCCCTCAAACAAACAAAAAAGAAACTACGCAAGAAATATGAAAATAGACATCTGTAGACAGAGCACTGGCAAAGGAGTGCACGAGCCTAAAGACTTAAAAATCTTCACATATTCTCTGGTAGAATTGAACAGTGTGCACAATTGCAATCTTAGGGAAATGACCTACTTGGTGTAAGAAATTAAGAATTGTATGATAGTTCTCTAAAATAAAACTGAACAGTGGTAGGTATTCTAGAAAAGCGATACACTTTGAGAAACAAAATTTCCTTTTCTTTTCGATCTGGCTTGTATATTTCATGTGCTGGCTTTTATGTCTTAAAAGTCCTCATTAATGCTATATCATAATCATAAATACACCATCTGCTCACTTCCTTCGGAGGGAAATGTGTTCATTGTGTTTGGAACATTGCTTATTGGTGCACACTCATGTCAGGTGGATATGAAGACCAAGGGGGTGGGGAAGTTGAAGGCAGAACAAGGTTCCTTGTAAACACCTATGTCCTGAGTGTTGAATAAAAAGGGTGGTTGGCTGGGCGCGGTGGAGCACGCCTGTAATCTCAGCACTTTGGGAGGTCGAGGCAGGTAGATCACGTGGTCAGGAGTTTGAGACCATCCTGGCTAACACGGGGAAACCCTGTCTCTACTATAAATACAAAAAATTAGCTGAATGTGGTGGCATGTGCCTGTAATCCCAGCTACTCAGGAGGCTGAGGCAGGAGAATCAATTGAACCCCGGAGGTGGAGGTTGCGGTGAGCCGAGATCATGCCACTGCACTCCAACCTGGGTGACATAGCAAGACTCCATCTCAAAAAAAAAAAAAGGGGGGCGGTAAAGACAGCTAGTATTACTTCACTCCTGTCTGCTTAATTATGAAAGAAGTTGTTGGTAGGTAAAACTTGCAGAGAAAAGTCACCAATAAATTTGGAAAACACAAAAATTGCAGAGATTTTTAAATGTAAGTATATACATTATGCAACATTTAGAAGAGAATTCATATTTTTTCACATATTTTCCTTGGCATATTTGCAGCCAAGTGGCACAGTATTTGTTTTTAAGATGGTTTAGGATGACTATCTATTGTGCATCCCTATTCCTTGCTTTGCTTTCAAGTCTTTTCTCTCTGTTTTCTCTTTCCAGGATAAGAGTATTTAGTTTGACTTCAATAATGGAAACCTTTCTCATTGCAGGGATGGTGTGTATGTGTTTTGATATAACATTTTCTCTTCCAAGCAAGTATTTGGGCTATTACAGTTATATTAAATGAGGCTTTTGCTGAAATAAAGTTCTGTGTAGTATATTTTTGCCAGTGCTCATGTAGGTTTTAAGAAAGAGTTGCCATCAAAAAATCTCTCATTAACTATTCTTCAAGATGAATTTATAGGATACTTATGTCGTTGTTTTATTTCTTCCTTCTCTATTTTCCTCCCGCTGGTAGACCACAGAAATGGCCATATGAACATGTGAAATGCTTTTCAGAGCATTTACTGATAATGTCCTAATCAGCTTACATTAAAGAGGGGTCAAAGGGAAGAAAAAATCAGTACCCAAGGATGCAAAAATCTACATCACCATGTGTGCCCTTCTGACTTAGAGACCTGGGAGAAGTGAATCCATTGCCATCTCCTCCTTACTGCAGTGGCAGACATAAAATAGTTTGCAAAATTTCCCTCTCTTGCTTTCTGTCTTGTTCTTTGTCTCCCCCTCCTTCAGAATTTTGAGACCCTTGGGCAGAGAGAAAGCAGTGAGGGTGGCTTCTCTTATTCTTTCCAGGGATATAGTTGCTGTTACGGGTCTTTTGACTGGGATGTTCCCATCTGAGGAAAGGACTTTCTTCCAAGTACCTTGGTTTTTCAGTTACTTCAGTTCAGTTTGTTGTGGACGCCACCTTTCAGCGTCTGTGGGTCGTCACCACCAAGGAAACGCAGCCCTTCTTTTCTTAGCAACAGTAATGACCACAGTGGTGGTGACTTCCGGGAAGGTGTATAAACTGCACATAGGAGCTTATGTCACATATTAGCTTTTACCAAAACCAGCATCCCTCAAGAGAATCATCAAACAAGGTCCTGGATGATCTTATTTAACTATTTCCAAAATCAGACTTTTATCACAGTACCAAGACTTTCTTCCTTTGGAATTAAAGAATGGCATTCCTTTTTGGAAGACAGTTTGAAAAGAAAATTTTTCAGCATTTTGTGAGCAGTGGCGGGCAGGCTCGGGCAAATTCATTACATTCCAGAGGGTAAGTGTGAGGCGCACCACTTACTTGGGGCTGTAGCTTTGTTTTAATTGCACTATATTTGGGAACATTTCATAGAGTCCTAAATACAGTTGTTTGCATTTTGGAGATGGTGATTTCTTCATGTTTCAGAGCTGTGAGAGTAAATGGCCTTGTCTGTCTTTGTGCACAAGCCCAAAGCTCTAGACAGAGTTACACTAGGAGAGTGCAACAGTTTCTCAAAACAGTTAATCAGCAGCATGGAGCTGGTATGACTCAGTTACATTACCAGAGTGCTCTCGGTAGAAGGATGACTTCTTTGAAGATGTCATCTTTCAGCCATGCCGTTTTTTATTATGCAGGATTGATCGAGCCTTTCTTAACATGGAAGGAGTACATTTTGTCATTGCTTTTACTTTCTCGTGGCCATGTCACAACTTAACTCACTCTGCACTGAGACAGCTTCTTCACACATGAACTCCAATTACTTCCTCCCCCAGTCTGTGGCCACATTCATGTGTTTTGACTCCTCTGTGGCCCTGGCCCTGTGGCCTGTGGCTTCCTTCGAATGTTCTCCCCAGACACACCTGTCATAACCGTGTGCTGTCATAACGCGGGTACTGCTCCCTGCGGTCACCTTAGGTGCCACCGACCAATATTATCTGGGAAAGGAAGACATCATTAGTAGCTAGGGTTTGCCAGTCTGGTTGTAATCTCAGGAAAACAGAAAGAGATGAATACAGTGGAAGGGGGAGCAGACTGCTGATCCCATTAAGCTGGACTCAGGGAAGCCACAAAACAGGGGCTCCAGTTCTCCATTCCTGACATTGTCGGCCCGGCTGCCCAGCATCCTGGGCAAATATGCCTCCTGTCCCAGAACTGGGGGCCTTGCTGACAATTTACGGAAATTTGGCAGGTCTAAATGCATCTTCACAGGACTGCTCATAAATCATGGGCCTGCTTTATAAAATGCGCTTTTGCTCAGTGACAGGGCTTACTCATGATTGGAAGTCAAGATTCCTCAGAGATTACAGGCTGTCAAGTCTCTTGTTAACTGGATAGAAGCCTTGGGGGGATTTGTTTTGTTTTGTTTGCACTGCTAGATCCCCAAAGAATAAGGATTAAATAAATTTTCAAGCTCTGAGAATTGTCCCCTTATGACTCCTCTGCCATTCCTACCCCCTTCGTAGAAGATTCAGCGTGAAAGAATCTGGAAGCAAATGTGCTCAGCACTGAGACCAGTGCCACTTGCTTATTGAAGAGTGCCATATTCTCAGGGGCTCCTACTTCCCCAAGAACAATGTCATAATTGTGAGCTAGATAGCATTCTGCACAAACAAAAATATACTGATAGATCTCCAGAATAACATCAAAGTAAAATACTCCATGTAAGGGAAGTATTGACAACCCTTCAAAAACAAACTCCTCATTTGTACATGGTACAGACAGGTCAAGCATCTCCTATTTAAATGCAGGGACCAGCAGTGTTTTGGATTTCAGATTTTTGGGGGGAGATTTTAGAATACTTGCATATACATAATAAAATATATTGGGGATGAACCATCCCAAGTCTAAAAACAAAATTCGTTTGTATTTCATATATATCTTATAGCCTGAAGGTAAGTTTATACAACATTTTAAATAATGTACATGAAACAAAGTTTATATACCTTAAACCTTCAGAAAGCAAAGGTGTAGAACTTTCTATTGTGATATTCATGTCAGTGCTCAAAATGTTTTTGGATTTTCGGATTTCAGATTTTGGATTTTCAGAGTAGGGATGCCCAGCCTGTAGTAGGCGCTTGTTAATGGTTTATTGAGTCAGTGAGGAAATTATTGCATCAAACTGGAGTACTGTTGATTAATGGCTGTTAGAATAATGTACGTATTCCCTAACTTCCCATTTCAATATTTTTTCTACTACACTTCATAAATACATTCTCCCCTTAAGCAGTTCTATAGAATAGGTATAAATGCATCTACAATTACGCAAGAGGCCTCAATATACCACTAAGTATACACACATATACAATATAATGTAAAAAGTGTGGCCTCTGTGTATATCCTAAACCTGACTCATCTGAAACATATGTATACAGATGAAACAATTTGTAATAGCTTTGATGAGTTAGTGTTCCATATTTTTCTTGAAAACTTTCCATAAGGGAAGCAAGAACTGAACTATATTGAAGGTGCGTCATACTCTGCCTATCAAACTATTTAATCAGAACATCTCCTTGATGGAGTTGCTTATCCGCGAACATCCTGCTTCCTTATTCATTTCTCATAGATGGGTTTCTTATTTTGAAGGGGCAGGAAAGACAAATAAAGTATCCTTCTGGGCTGAGACTGATCCAAAGAGCTGAGAATGAAGACCGAGTCAAGAACTGTCTCTACCAACAGCCTAGATTGGTGACCAGGGTTGGGGCTTAATCTATTCCAAGTATTTCTAAATTTATCCCCAGGGAAGCAGTGTGTAGCAGCAGTCTTCAGTTTACAAAAAAAAAAAAAAAAAAGAAAAGAAACTTCACTTGAATTCTAACTTTAAAATTAGATTTGCAGTTTTAGAGTGCTAACATACTTTTAAGGTAGAATTCAACTTTCTGACACTAAAGCGAATACAATTCTGTATGTGATGAAATGTGTTTCTACTATTTCTAATGAAACGTGGGTAGTAATAAACTGTCCTGTGATCGTGCAGCGGGCTTGAATGGCAGCCTCAGGTGTCCCTAACTGGCTACGAGTTACGAAATCAAATTAGGTAATGGAAGAAAACATAAGCACAAAAGTGGAAAGAGGCTCCCCAAATTTTGTTGTTATTCAAATGATGCTACAAAACAAATTTCTCTATTTAGCCAAAGAATAGATCTCAGGCATTTTCACTCCATAAGCCATTGGAATGGAATCTATCACCCATGGATGATTTATTATAAACTGTAGAGGAGTTTAGACAACTGTGCTTTCCAAGAAGGTGGCCACTAGTCGCATGTGGCTGTTTAAATTAATTAAAATGAAGTGTATACTAAAGTTCCTCAGCTGATTAGCCACATTTCAAGCTGTCACTTGGCCCATGTGTTCAGTGGTGCCATATTGACCAGAACAGATTTAGAACATTCTCTACAGTGTAGAAAGCACTGGTAACTCACCAGTGTAGCTGGTGCTCCTGAGAACACTCTCTAGTTGATTTCACACAAATGCATTCAGAAGGCCTTTCTGGAATCACATGTTAGTACATAGTGGACAATACCACTTATTATCTTAAACAGTATATAACATTTTATTTTTATTTTTATTTTCTCATGCCAAAATGATTTGCACAATTTCACAAGATCCTTTAATATCTAAAAGACTTTCTAATTGGTTGCTGTAGCTTGTCAAAATGTCTACAGCTCATATGGCAGTTGCTACAGATTTGGGATCCATTTAGAAAACGTAGGAGACAGTCATATTGAGCATGTAGTACTCCTGACACTAGATGTGCTGACAGGTGACAAGAAAAAGAAAATATTTGTAAAAAGTATTAAGATTTTCACAGGATACGTGTTGTTCTAATATTTAGATATTAGAATGAATGCTGACTTAATATTATTCTCATTTACATTTGTGTCCTTTAGTTAATACTTATTAAAAATTATGCTATTTGTTAATGGCATTGATAGTGTACTCTGAGGTTGTTTTATTAATGTGACATATCCAAGATATAACAAAATTTTTTTGTTTTATTGTAAACAGGGAGCAGAGAGTGCTCCTGAGACCTTAGAGAAAGGGTTCTTTCTTCTCATTTTGTTCCTGTGGGAAGGGTTTTCAGAAATTTTTGTCAGACGCTTTTCCATCACTTGCCAGCTGTGTGCTGCATGGCTAAGTGTTACTCAGGCCCCAGTTGATAGGGAACCCCAGCAGAGCTTCAGAAGAAAAATGTCTGCAGTTTAGCAGTAATTCTCAGAGCAGCAGCATCTGCCTGCTCTAGGAGATTGTTAGAAATGCAGACTCTGGGGCCCACTCCAGACTCTCCAAATCCAAGTGTCTTCTAGAGCAGTGTTGGCAAACTTGACCAGCACCATAATCACCTGGGGGAGTGCTTGTTAAAATCCGGATCCCTCGGCCCCTCCCCCAGAGTTAAGGTGGGGTATGATTCTGATTGCTCTGACTTGTCTAGAATATTTTTTAATGCTGAAAAGATGTTCCTCACTGATGCTGCAGCTGTGGGAATAGTAGCCTCCCTTTGAAAACCACTGCTCTAGGGGCAGCTGGGACTCATATATTTGGTTGCAAGGTGAAATCACCTGCTGAGCTTTCCAAAAACACCCAATAGATGGGTCTCACCTTCAGGGATACTGAATTAAATGGCCATGGTAAGTCATGAGTATTGAGATTCTTTTTTCTTTAAAAAAAAAAAAAAGCTCCCCCGGAGATTATAATATACAGCTAGATGTGAGAAGCCCAGTCTATTTAACATATGTTTCATGCTCAGATCTGCCCACTGGGAGAGAAGCAAAATTGCATCAAAGCTGCCCCTCAGTGACTCTGGATGAAGCTGGCCTATTTCTCTGGGGTTCAGAGTAAGCACACCCACATCTGCAGTGTTCATCCCCCATCCTGCACACATAAGACCCTCGTAGCCTTGAGACTAGCTTTAGAAACCATCCACAGTTACTCCTGCTGTCTCTACCCTGTTCTAAATTATTCCTGCTGTCTCTACCCTGTTCTAGTTGTTGGAGACATCACTGAACAAACTCATGGAGCTCACATTTTACTTTCACTCTTTTTAAACGTTAAAACAATTGCTTTATGGATTGCATAGGTGTTTGCGTGTATCTGAGAATATTTAAAATGTATACACCATACATAAATACATATGCATACACATACCCACACACACTGCATTAGAGAATGTCTCTCACCAAAGTGTTTATCTACCTCCTATGCCAGGCTCCTCCTAATACAGGATTTCAGTATTGCTCAATTAACTCCCTCAGCTCTGCACATGAACTTGACATCCCAGATAAAATTTGGAATGGCTGTGTATGTGCAGATGTAAGTGCCCAGTCTATTATTTGCCAGTTGCTATTCCAAAACGGGTGGAGAGGCATAATTGAAACTTTTAATGGCTAGCATCTGTTCAGTCTTCTCTTCCTCCGTTCCCTCCATCTCTCCTGAGTCCTCCTCCCCACTCACCTCCCACCCCTCATTTCAAAACCCTCCCTCCCAGCTTCTCTCCAACTCGAGGTACAATCCTACCCCATTTTCACACTGGTAAGCTCCCCCGGGAAAGCCTGGAAGATCTGAGACCTCCTGCCCAGAAGTGGTTGACAATGCAGTGTTTTCATTCCAATGCAAATTTGTCTCTGGACCAGATTCAAGGAAAGTGCTTTCCCCTCCAACTCTCTCTCCAGCTCCTCCCCAGCCCTTGTTGTCTTTTGTGTTCTTGTAAATAAATGAGGGGCGACTGGCTTTCAGTTTGAAGACACAGCTGCAGGGGGCTCTTAAAGGGAGCTAGAGAGAGAGGAAGATGCTGAAAGATTGGGAGCTCAGTGTTAAAATCTAGAAAAGGGAGGCTTTTTTGTGTGTTCTCATTTCCAATTGCTCTGATTCCTCTAGAATTTGTTTTTAATCCGGAAAAGACCAAGCGAATTCATTCTGACTTAAAATTTTTCCCTCCGTTTAACTTTTCTTTGTCCAAAAAGAAGAATCCACGCGACAATAGCGGCAGAATAAACTGTAAGAAGTATGTTTATTCTTGATGTTCTCCAGATAAGTATGAAACTGGACTATTCTCGGAGGTAGAAAGTGTATCCAATGAAATGACCTGAGGCAAGGGTGGGAAGTGGGGACCGAAGAAGATTTACTGCACGAATTTCTCATTAAAACTAACATCTTGATCCCGTCCAGCGAGATCATGATTACCCTGTCGGGGGGGCCTTTAAAAATCTTTACGTGACTAATGCGATGCTTCTGCTATTCCCGAAATAACTTCGACATGTAAGCGAACACAGGTCTCTTTTGTCAAACGTGACTTCCTTCCAGTAGTCAGCTGGCCTGTGCCAGAGTCGGGACCAGAAACCCGCCCCAGGAGACGCCGGGACGCAGGTTCGCGACGCCCGAGCGCGGCTGGGCTCGCCAAGCTGCCGGGCGCCCGCGGTGTCCCGGGTGTCTCCCTGCGCTCGGGCCGGGCTGGGCCGGGTGGGCCGGGTTCTTCTCCCTCGCTAAGTGCGCGTGTTCTCTCCTCTCCCGGGCACAGGGCACAACCAGCCGCGCCGGCCACCTGGTGGGGCCGGAGCCCGCGCCGCCGCCACCGCCGCCGCCGCGGGAGCCGTTCGCGCCCAGCCTGGGCAGCGCCTTCCACCTGCCCGACGCGCCGCCCACCTCCGCCGCCGCCGCTCTCTACTACTCCAGCTCCACGCTGCCCGCGCCGCCGCGCGGGGGCTCCCCGCTGGCCGCGCCCCAGGGCGGCTCGCCCACCAAGCTGCAGCGCGGAGGCTCGGCCCCCGAGGGCGCCACCTACGCCGCGCCGCGCGGCTCCTCGCCCAAGCAGTCGCCCAGCCGCCTGGCCAAGTCCTACAGCACCAGCTCGCCCATCAACATCGTCGTGTCCTCGGCCGGCCTGTCCCCGATCCGCGTGACCTCGCCCCCCACCGTGCAGTCCACCATCTCCTCCTCGCCCATCCACCAGCTGAGCTCCACCATCGGCACGTACGCCACCCTGTCGCCCACCAAGCGCCTGGTCCACGCGTCCGAGCAGTACAGCAAGCACTCGCAGGAGCTGTATGCCACGGCCACCCTCCAGAGGCCGGGCAGCCTGGCAGGTAAAGGCTCGCTGCCACCTGGCGCGGCTCACCTGGGCGCGTGGCGGGGGCGCGGGGCCGCAGCCGGGCTCCAGCAGAAGTGAAGCCCGGCGCGCTGTCCGCCAGGTTTGAAGTAGTGGCAGGAGATAGAGAACTCCAGGGTTTCCCTGGAACAAGTTCAGTGCCTTCCCTGCAGTTTACCAGTGACTGTTCCTTGGGAGTAGTGCGGTGTCTCAGTCTCTAACACCTGCCTCACTCTCTCCTCTCTTCTCTCACTGCCCCTCTCCCCGTTCTAAAGACTAAATCATGAAAGTAAGACACATTTAGGAAAACATCCCATAGACCTGTTGATGGTATCTAGAAAAAAAAGCCAAACAAGTAACAGCTGCAGTATGGACAGGGTCACCTGTAAGTTGTCTATGTTTTATTGTGGAAAAAGGAAGTGATTTTCCCAAATTAGACATTCAACTTGCATAGTTTTCAATAGTAGTGGGAAAATAACCAATAATGAATTGCCTTGAATTATGACTTTTGTTTTGGCTTGCATTTATTTAGCTTGCATCTCTGCTAAATTAGACAGTGGGAAATCTAAAGGACTCTCAGGTACCTGTCATTGGATGTACTTGTGTCGGAACACTTGGGACAAAGTCAGCAATGATGCAGTCCCTTGAATTTGTACCTGCTTTATTACAGGGAGGGAGGGGCTGGGCCGGGTGGGAGAGAAACCTGCTTTCCTCTGCCAGTTTAGAGGAGGTGACATTTCTGCGGTCGTTATGCCTGTCAGCAACCAGGCTGAGCTGGGGCTTCTCTGCTCTTAGCACCATATGCTCAGCTTAAACAAGACACCATGATTGAAAGACTAATGTTTTGTCCTCTGAAACACCTGACAACTAACCCGGATTTATTGTGGATTTTTTTTCGCTTATAGAAGTATTTGGTAATTGTGTCACTGTAGTAACAGATGCTACGCTCATATGTTTCCTTTCTCGACACAAATAGATGACTGTGAAGATAAACAGGATAAAAAAGGAACTTGTTGCATGCATGAGGCAGGTGGCCAAGGGCTTCTTTAATTCAGCACAGTAATTGCCAGTGTGGACTGGCCTGGCCTAACAGGCTGCGGTGCTGCTGCCTACAAAATTATGCTAGCTACGTTTACTGAAATGAAAATATTCTCACTCACAGCTTCTCTCTCAAATAGAATTTTTGAGGTAGACAATCATTAGTGCCAACCCAATGTGAGTACCAAAATCTCTATGCTGTAGGGACTCAGGAAGAGCAGGCGAGTAAACATGTACTGAAACTTCATGCATATGATTTTGTGAAATAAGTTACCAGATCACGTCCAGAAGGGGTAGATGGGAGGAGTTCTTACCAGTCTCCATGACGCCTTTCTTAGCCACACCCACCACTGCAGAGAAGAGGAAACTGACGAACTGGGAGTCCAGGTGGCCTTCTAGGGGCCATTTCATTTCTTACATGTTCCTCATGAAAGAAATCAGGAGTCTTAGCTTCCAGTGCTTTCTCCAACAGGTAATATGTGTAGACTTTTGGATGTTCTACTTTGTCATTTCAGAAGAAATCGAGAGTGTGGCCATGCGGCTGCAAATACCTGTGGAGAGGTTAGGGGAGTGTGAATGGAGCAGAGTAGAGCCAACAGCTCCTTCTGTCATTGTGTCTAAGAAGGGGCTGTAAAAGTACTTTGTAAAAGTAGCTTATGTTGCCCTTGGGTTGCCCAGGGAAGGTATAAGGGACAAGCTTGATGCTTCTGAGAGATCAGGAGTATTGGAACTCTGAGACCCCCATGTCTGATTTTGGGTGCTTGATACCATAGGGGGCACTGTGAAGTTGGGAGCTACTTGGTTTGCTAGTTGAAAAAGTACAGTTAGGTCAAGATGGCAAAACACCTTTTGGAATTTCAGGATTGTGATTTTGGAGATTTGTCACTGATGACTAGAAAGGGTGGATACAGGATAGCTGGTGACTTTCACTAATTCATATATATATATATTTAAAGACAGAGTATCACTCTGTTGCCCAGGCTGGAGTGCAGTGGTGCAATCTCAGCTCACAGAAGTCTCTACCTCCTGGGTTCAAGTGATTTTCCTGCCTCACCCTCTCAAGTAGCTGGGATTACAGACACCCTGCCCCCACACCTGGCTAATTTTTGTATGTTTTGTAGAGACAGGGTTTCACCATGTTGGTCAGGCTGGTCTCGAACTCCTGACCTCAAGTGATCTGCTCACCTCAGCTCCCAAAGTGCTGCGATTACCGGCCTTAGCCACTGTGCCTGGCCACCTTGTATAATTACTTTTAAGCACATTTTACCTACTGTCACTGACTTAGATCCCAGGGATAAAATACCGGCCAAAATCCCTGGCCTTGTTTCAAATGAGGAAGATAGAAAATCATCAAAATACTTTTGATAGATGGCCAGGAAAGGCTCTAAATAGGAAGTGACTTTTTAATATATAATTTGCAACTTTTGTTTTAGATTCAGGAGTACCTCTGTGGGATTGTGAGCCGGGTGTATTCCATGATGCTGAGGTTTGGGGTACAGTTCATCCCGTCACCCAGGTACTTAGCATAGTACCCAATAGTTTGCTTTTAGATTCCAGTGGTGCCATTAGTTAGTACACAGTACTTACACAGAAGGTAACTTTGAATCTGTCCTGAAGTAGGTGAGTGAGCTAGCCCTATGGCCACCTGGGCAGAAGGTATTCTAAGCAGAAGGAACAGCAAGTTCAGGGGCTTAGAAATGGGGGTATGTCTGATATGTTTGCTGAATAGCAAGGAGATCATGGGGGCTAATCAGAGAGAGCAAGAGCAGACACATGACTCGAGGTCAGCAATGTGGGAGTAGACGGCCAGGTCAGAGAGGCCTTGCAAGTCTTGTGGAGAACTTGACGCCGGCTTTGCTAAACCCATGGGCACCACTGAGGATTTGAGCAGAGGAGTAATGCATTCTGATGTAGTTCTTAACAGGGTCACTTGGGCTGCTATTTGGAGAATAGACTATCAAGATCAAAGGCAAAAGCAAGAATGTCAGTTGAGAGGTGAGTGCAGTCATTTAAGCAAGAGGTGATTATCGTTTGGGTCAAGATGGAAGCATTGGAGGTTATGGAAGACACTGTATTAGAGTTCTGGGTGTGTATATAAGGTATGGCCACTGAGCGTTTCTCATGCACTAGGTGATGATGGTAAGAGAAAGAGAACTCAAGATACCACCCACCCAACAACCAGAAGAATGGAGTTGACATCGATTGAGATGGAGTGGGCTGCCGGGGGACCGGGTGGTCTGGGAATAGTTCTGGTAAATGCTAAGATCTTCGTTTGGCATAGGTGATATCTGTCAGATTCAAAGGGCACATGGCCAGTAGAAAGTTGGATATATGGAGGTTAGTGTTTTTTCAAGCTTTTCTTGTTTTGCAAGAAAACATTTCCAGAAATTAGAAGTTGTATCTGAGGGTTTCAGGTCATTGATTATACTGGGCACTTGGTACGGAAACACACATTCACAGTTTGCACTTCCTGATGGCCAAGCCTTAGAAAGTCTGACCAGAAATTTCAGAGTTCTGATTCTCTGGGAAAACACCACAATTCAGATTCAACCTAAAGAGTGTAACTTCTCACATGTTAAGTCATCACAACCCAAAGATCCCCGGATAGTTTTAAAATTTTCTTTTCTTTTATTAAAAAGACAGTTGTATCTGCTTTTATCATATACAGCCACTTTAGTGGAAACCCAGCTCTGCCTTGGTGGAGCTCCCTAAGGCTGGGAGGCTCATGGTTCTCCAGCTTGAAATTATTCCCTGATAAAAGGGATCACGACTGTATCTATTCATGTACTTTGGCACATAAATAAGGTAACATAGGTAAAGGACTAGCATGTTTTTCTGGCTCAACAGAAGTTAACTCATATTATTTATTAATACCTACCATAGTACCTTAAGTGTGCAAGGAAGAAGTCATCCACCTTTGCTTCAGACACAGAGCAGGTTTATTGAACCCCAAAACATGTCATTGTCTGTGTTGGGCACATGCGGATGAATGAGGTGTAACCTCTGGTTTCGAGAGACCTAGTTGTGGAACAAACACAGGAATGGGCAGTTTTAAAGCCAGTGCAGAGTGAGACAGAAGCTAGTTACTATGGGAGCAACGTAGCGGAGCATCTTGTAGTGGGGTTCAGTGTGCACCCGGCATGCTTCCTTGATGAGGTGGTCCCAGAGCAAAGCTGTAAAGGAGGAAGTAGAAAGAAATGGTAGCCAGAACAAAGTCAGAGTTGAGAAGGTGTGTGGGGGTTGCAGGGAGGCAGCAGAAGACAACTGGCAGCTCAGTTAGAAAGTCTGACCGGAAATTTCAGAGTTCTGAATCTCTGGGGAAACACGGAAAGTCAGAGTCTCTCGAGCAAAGACAGAATGGTAGGGAGTGGTGAGAAATGAAGGCACAGAGGGAGATAAAGCTGTTGCATTGAATTTAAGGTAATGGACTTAGAAATTTATCTTTCCAGCAGACAATTGACATGGTCATGTTTGGTTCATAGAAACTTTCTTCTGGGAAGTGTGTGGAGGCTGAAATTACAAAGGAAAAAATGGACAGGGAATCACATTGGAAGCACTGAAAGAGTCCTTCACTGCTTCTAAAAACTCCCGTTTGCTTTGAATGGCACAATACGAAAATCATCATTTACAAATGGTTCAGAAAAAAGGCTAGATCAGTGATATAACCTGCTTTTTATTTTTTTTTCTGACCCAAAGTTTGCTTAATTTAATTTTTTTATAAATTAAGAATTAAATGTATTTTAATAAATCTCGTATCTCCAGCAACTTAATGAGGCAGGCATGATTTTTACCCACATTCTGCAGATTTGAAAACTGAGGCTTAGGGATGATAACATCCTTGCCCAAAGTTACTTGTCTAGAAATGACAGGGATGTGATTTGAACATAGGTCACTTTCACTACAGAATCTCTGTAGCCTTAAGTGTAAGTGATACATAGTTAAAGGTAGTATATTTTTGTGTCAGTGGAGAGAAATACAAAGGATGTAGGAATGCAATGTAAGTTTTCAACTTATTTAAGTGACTAATGATTTTAAAGAAAGTAATAACATCTAAAAAAAATTGTCAACATTCTATTGAATGTGTGAATGTGACTTCATCAATACCAATTTTTGTTCACTTTTACAAAGAAAAAAACATAATCCTTTCATTTTCAGGATTTATAGCTAAATTAATTCTGTTTTGAAAAGAAATATGCGTTGTAAATATGCATTAAAGTCAAACATCAAAAGCTGATGTTGAGGTAAAATTTACATGAATGAAATGGAGACTGTGAACCAATGATCTGAATGAAAATTGACCTAATATGGAGAGGAATTTGACAAGGCATGTCTGGCTTGTCCCCAGTCAAATGGACATAAAACTCTGTATTTAGAGTGGATCGTGCACTATAAATGCTGAATCTTGACTGTTTAGAGATTTCAGATCCATTCCTTGACTGGTCAAGTCTTCCAGATACACCTTATGTAAGGAAGAAAAAGAAAAAAGTCTAATGCTAGATGAAAGCTTTGCCATCTCTGCAGTCAGGTTCTCAAAGGAAACGAGAAGTCTACTCAGGTCATGAGCGAGTTTAGTCCACAGCTCCTGGGATGGGGTCGAAGTGCAACATGTGATCTGGCTCCTGCTGCTCCTTTCAATTCATTTCCGAAAGCTAATCATCCCGTGCCCTCCACAAGCATGAGTAGTCCTCATGAACATTCTGCTCACTCTAGTGCCAGATATTTAGTTTTTCCCACCATCACTTAAAGTTAAAAAATTCCAGTGTAGATTTACTAATTAGAATATGATCAACCTGTGATATCAATCAACTTTAACCTTTCAAAGGTGGTTAAGGCTGACTTGCTCTCAACTGGAGCTTCTGAGGGTTCTTTCAAACTAGACCTAGCTGGGGCACTGTCCCAACCACAGGAGTCATTTCCCTCCCTGCTGACCACACCCTTGGCCTCCAGCCCCTTCTTCATAAGCTCTTGTGCTAGGAACCCAGTCCCGCCCCTGCCATCTTTAGAATCAATATAATGTGAGTCTCCCTTCTGCATAGTGCATTCTGGCATCCTACACCCCAAAACACTTGGGGAGTGCAGGCTGATTCCCACACACCAACAATCTCCTGCTCCCAGCAACACAACGGTTATTCCGCCAGCCACTTACCCTCCGGAATTCTGAGACCCCATAATATAGTAGGGAATCCACATCTGAGTGGCTTTGTACAAGCTCATCTCTCTGAAATTCCCAGGAAGGCAGACAGGAAACCTCTTGAGCAAACATTCCATCCTCTGTACATAAGCCCAGTCTAATAGCGTTCATCTGCCTACAGGTCCAGGACTCACAGAGATGGTAATCAAACATTTATTTTGTAAATTCATTTGATACAGCACCTGCATTGCACTTGCTTTGGTATCTGATTTCTATCCAACTGACATCCAGGTGAAACTGAAGTGGAAACAGTGCAATTTTAATACTCCCATGTGGCAAGTTAGTGGCTAAGCCTGGAACCAAGAGTTGGGATTGCTGTGGCCCGAAAGGTCTTCCTGGTGTCTTTCATTTTTTGTTTGATTCACAAGAATTAACACCCACCCTTCTTTACCTCATAGCAGCCTTGTAAATCAAATGGGGGTAAACAGGTCCTTTTTTCATTCTTTTGTAGGAAAGTGGCATCTTTCTATAGAATTCTATGAAAGCTTTTCTAATATGATTGAAATTTATATGATTTTGATTATGCTTTAAGTGAGAAAATACACACTAAAAAGCAAGAACTACCCAAGAGAATTGTTCAAGATGGGATCCTCTGCCCACTCATTTGTTTCCCCTGTTTCCCAGACACCTCAAAAAATAAAAGTACAGGGAAACAATAGGGAAACAGTAGGGAATGACGTCACAAAAGAGACAAAAACACAGAGACCAGGGTTTCAATATCACCAACAAGCAAGCCAAGTTAAGAATTTCTAGAAAGTAGGATGATAAGCAATTAAAATATGGGGATAGTGTCTTTTGAGAATTAGCTCTGTCAGGACTTTGGACGTGATCTGAACTGGCTGTCTTCTGTGAATTCCTGGACAGGGCCAAGGGTCAGAGCTGAGCTTGAGGAGTGGGGCTGGGGAGAGATGGGCTGAAGATGGAGAGATTAATTGGAAGTCAGTGTTCAAGACAGTTCTAAGTTGGCACCCCTGATAGGCATCTTTCTCTCCTACCAAAATGGTGACCCTGTAGCCAGTGCCTACTCTAAGAGGTGTTCTCTTGAAGAAACTTCTAGACTTCCATTATAGATGCTGGTTCACACGAGATAAAGTTCATTTAGAGCAGACATATGGAGTGGTGAGGAGGTTGGGACTGCTACCTCAACCCCCACCACTCATTTTGAAGGAAGACTGCCAGTATGAATGCCCTGCCTTCCCCTCCAGAAATTCTAACTCAGGAATGCACAGTGGAAAATGCTTCCCTTCACACTGCGGAAAGAAGCTGCCACTGGATTTTTCTTTCTCAAATATGATAAATTATCAAAGATTACTGAGGAATTGGAAAGAATTGGTGGCATGAAAAAGAGACAAAAATAGAAAATTGATGTAGAAAAGGGAAGTCAGTATTTCTCTTTAGAATAAGAAACAGACACAGATGCATGAACACACACACACACACACACACACACACACAAAGGCATTCATCATTCAGGTCTTAAGCTCAGCTGGTTAGAAGCAGCTAATGCCACAGTTTTTTCCATGGCTGTGTCAGTGTCTTAGTCTGTTTAGGTTGCTATAAAAAATATCATCAATTGTATGACTTATAAACAACAGAGATTTATTTCTCATAGTTCTGGAGACTGGAAAGTCCAAAATCAAGGTGCTGACAGATTCATTGTCCCATGAGGGCCCATTTTTTTGGTTCATTGATGGCCCCTTCTTGCTTTGTCTTCACCTGGTTCTCCCTGGGGTGTAAGGGCACTAATCCCATTCATCAGGGCTCCACCCTCATGACCTAATCACCTCCCAGAGGCCCCACCTCCTAACACCATCACATTGGGTGTTAGCTTTCAACATAAGAATTGGGGGGCGGGGAGAGCACAAACATTTAGACCCTAGTAGTCAGTTACCTTGTTGTTATTCACATGACCAAAAACAGCCTCCCCTCTCCCAACTTGGTAGGTTTTTTTCAGATACATAGTATTTATTGTATGTAGTCAAAACAAATTGACTTTCTGAACTAGAAAGCATCACTAACATCACTAGGGTACCAAACCAGTTGGTTGTTTAACAGCATATTACCTGGAAAATGACAATATTTTTAAAAGAAGGTGGAAGAATTTTAGCTACAGATTGGTTTCCATTGTGTATTGTCTTAGAAAATTAATGTTTTAATGAATATGACTGCTATTCAAATGATCGTTATATATATATAACCCAGTAATTAGTTGAACTTTAAAATAGAAATGCACATACACACATATTAAAGCTTTTGAGAGGAAAAGAATCAAAGGGAAATTTTAGTCCTCCTTAGAACTGTGTGTTGCACAGCAGAATTCCTCTCTTCTCCAACTCGTTTCATATATGCTGAAATTATGTTGAATAAAATAATAAAAATTAATAAAATGTCGATATAGAGAGGTTATAAAATGTCAGTACAGAGAATTACTAAACTATGAAACTGTTTATTTGTCATTTCCTCCCTATAAATCATGTTGAGAGTTAGGGTATCTTTTTCTTCAGCTGTTACGACAGAGGCCACTCTATGAGTGTTGGTGAAAGAGAGAAAGCAGGAGAAAAAAACGATATAGGGAGAATATATTTTAAGTTTGCATTTTAGGACTGGGAGCTGTGGCTCACGCCTGTAATCCCAGCACTCTGGGAGGCCGAGGCAGGTGGATCGCTAGGTCAGGATATCGAGACCATCCCAACCAACATGGTAAAACCTCATCTCTACTAAAATACAAAAAAATTAGCTGGGCATGGTGGTGCATGCCTGTAGTCCCAGCTACTCAGGAGGTTGAAGCAGGAGAATTGCTTGAACCCGGGTGGTGGAGGATGCTGTGAGTTGATATCATGCCACTGCACTCTAGGCTGGGGGACAGAGCAAGAGTTGGTCTCAAAATAAAAAAAAGTTTTGCATTTTAGAAGCTAAATGTCTAGTTGTTTAAAAGGAATTTGTGCAGTCTACCTATGTCCTGTCTTAGGCAATCTGAGGAAGAAGGCCTCTGTTTAGGATGTTGAGATGTAAAACATCTTAGTTCACAAGTTTATCCAAATATTTGAACCCATTTAAAAGATAGCTACATGTTTAATTCCACTCCGGCCTGTTAAGACTTATTCTTGTTCACACCTTGAGAAGTTCATCTATACCGCTTTGATGGACAGAAGCCACATAATCAAAAATGAACACTTAGCTTAGTTTCCACAGTAGTCAGCTCTCAAAGCAGAATGGAGGCTTCTGGTCTCCCTGAAGCTTCAGCCCACAGGTTCTGGCCTGCTTTGCATCTCGATGTAACAAAAAAATAAAAGGTAGATTGGGATCACCTTGTTCTGGATTCTTTCCATGGAAATATTCATAATGATCCATAACAATGAGGTCTGGAAGCCAGACTCCAGATGCACTGTTGGAGTATCGCGCTGATGGGGTATTGAGACGCAGCTGTCGAGAAATAAAATTCCACTCGTTGAATTTTATCCCCCTCATTGATAAAGAAGAGTAACTGTGTAAATATGGCCATTAAATACTCTGGTAAGTGACTAATTAATGAAGTACCAAATCATAGATTGCTCTGCATCTGTAGTTAATCAGGACACTCAGAAGATTGTGGTGATGAAGGCTCTGGGCCCACTCCTCCCAGTAGCTGCCAAAAGCTACTCCCAGGGAGGAGAGTTGGTTTGAAGGAAATTTTAAATACAAGACTCCTCCTAGGTAAAAATTAACCTTCATAGATTAATTTTCTTTACATGCTTATGTCAAAAACTTTTGTTACAAGTCTGAGGTCAAATTATGTTGCCCTTCTTATAAAGATACTACAAATTCAAAATTTCTATCACTCCATAATTTCTTATTCTGTCTGGTCTCAGCTGAGAAGGGCTTGGGTGCCTAGGTAGAATCTTTCTAAGGGTCTTTTCCCTAGTCAGGACTGTCTTTCACTTGAAGTGTAGTGGTTACAGCAATTCTTTTTAGCAAGAGTTCACAAGATACACATTGTGATTGTCACAGCACTGACCCCACCCTCCTCAGACACCACACTTGATCTAGCCCAGAGACCTGCAGGAGGGAAGGGAAAAGACAGAGACGGGAAATGTCCTGCCATCTATGCCTGGCCACAACCTGTGACCTCGCAGGGACTTCTCAACAGGAGGCGTGCTAGAGGCATGCTCCTAGGTGTAGCATGCTAGGGGCAAAAAGCATCCTTTATTCTCAAAGGTATCTGCAAACTTCCGAAACTAGAGCTTCATCTAAGAAGAGGTTCCTTCTTTCCCTCACTTTCAGGAATGGATATTTCTGGGGATATTCTGAAGCTGCAGCCTTAATGGGTCTGCTGAGGACCAAATCTTGATGCATGCTCCTCAAGATCTGACATCTAGCTCAAATCTGCTAGTTTGACCCCCAGCCATCCAGAGCTTGAATGCTTCTTGAAGACACCTGGAGAATGTCTGAGCTATTCCATTCTCTGGGCCCATCCCCTGAGGTCCTGGTCTGGAGTGCACCCACAGCACTGCTCCTCTTTAAAAGGTGTCTAAGACAGATGCCATGCATGTTCTTTCAGGGTTGAGAAGCCCTGAGCTACCCTTCTGTATGTGTGAACTGTGGCAATGCAGGGAGCCTAGATACTCGCCTCAAGAAACACCATAATCAGCAAAAATGTTGCAGTGCACCCATGTTTAAAAAATCCACCCTGAGCCAGACATGGTAGTCTGTCCCCTGTAGTCCCAGTTACGGGAAAGACTGAAGTGTGAGGGTCACTTGAGCTCAGGAATTTGAGACCAGCTTGGACAACATAGTAAGACCCTGTCTTAAAAAATAGTCCATCCTGAAGATGGAAAGATGTTCTTTGCCCATTAGAAGTGACTCTTGCCCAAGATATCCTGCTCATTAAGGCCTTTGAAGGCCCCTGGTGGGGGGCCCAGCCAGCTGTAGCTAAGATCAGTCACTCTGCAGCAGCTGAGAGAATGGTCAGTTTTCACGTCCAGCACAGCTTGTGCATGCAGAGCCCAGGCCGATGAACACCTTCATTGCCAGTGTCTAGCTATATTGTTGACCTGTGCCTTTTTTTGAGGCCACTTGTGTTTGCCTAATAAAGCAGGGGTGCTGGGCACAGTGGATCACGCCTGTGATCCTAGCACTTAGGCAGGAGAGACCATGGCATTGATGGTCTGTCTCTGGGGCTCCTAGTGACCAGATGCGTATTCATAGCTAGACAGATACATCCTGGCTTCTCAAAGGGTGGTCCGTGGACTAGCAGCACCAGCATTGCCTGAAAACTTGCTAGAAATGAAGAACCCCAGGCCCTTCTTCAAACCCACTGAGCCAGTACCTGCATGCCAGTTAGGGAATCCATATGCATGTGGCACTTTGGGAAACACCAAAATACATGGCTAGTAAATGTGGTGCTACTTTCTACTTCCCGTGAGACAGGAAACCCAAAACAGATATTGGTTACAGGTCTCCAACCATCCTGTGTACCTCATATGTTTCACTGTTACCAATTCCACCTTAGCCATAGGTTCCTGCCAGTTCTTCATTAAGCTGAAGCCCTGCATGAGGTGTGGGGCATTACACTCCTTCCATTTTGGTGGCGAGGAAGAACAAACTTCCATTGAAAGTGAAAATGCAAAGCTTGATACAGGACCCCACATTACTCATTATACTCCATTACCACTATCATTATGTTCCAGATGCCTGCCTGTCACAAAAAGGACTGGACAAAAGATGCCTGTTTTCCTAAGAGTTTGGGAATAAATGCTTGTGGTTCGAAAGTACAAGAACAAGAGGCATATACTTTTACAGGCATGAGATCACATGGACTTACCACGATGTCCTGACCGGTGATTTTCGCTTTTCAATTATTTTTGCTGGAAAGTATTTGAGTCCCAACAGTTTGCAGTATTCATTTTGTGAAAGGTGTGATGAGTTTTTATCAGGACAGTAAATGGTATTGGGAAACCTCATCAGGAAAGTTCCAGGAACAAATCCGTGTTTTGTACGCTGCCAAAGACTGCGTAATATTCAAGTTATTAGCGATAGCAGCAAAACTGGACTAACTTAGTATAATATATGAAAATCTAACATTGACGAAATAGGGCATTTTTTCTTTCCAAAAACAGATTTAGAATAGAGACATTTTACATTATCAGCTGACCTGTTACACTGAAATCAGTAGGTTTCATGCAGTTTTATCTTTGAAATCATATGAATTAGCAATGTTCCTTCCAAACATGAGTCTGAAACACGACTCGTAACCTATATGAGAAATGTGTCCTTACATCTTTACCTTTATAACAACATGAGATGTCAAATGAATTATAACAACTTAGTGATCATTTGCAAATGAAATTTAGTTGATAGACCTGATTAAGAATGCATAGGGAATATTTTGGAGTCCTTTAAATAGCAAATTTAATTTTTAAATTAACATAGGAGTAGGAAGTAGATTTTGGAATTTTGAGTCAAAAGCAAAAGTCAAGAATAAAACAAGTCAATCTTGGTAAACAGAGTTCAGAAGGAAGAATGTGAATGTGCCCAGTTCCTTATGTATACTCCCAAAGTACCAACTGAAGCACGCCTTTCTTAATGTGCCTCCTTTGAGCTAAGTTTCGTTATGATGAGGTACTTCTCAGATCTAAGAATAATATTTGCACCTCTCAACAATATACCTCATACACATTTCTGAGATAATGATAACCAAAGTTATGTTCGTTTTTGAGTATCTCAAAGTGTTTCTATGCCGATATCATTTTTCCCCCTGTAGTTTCATGATAACAGGCATCAAGTCAAACATTTTAAGAGGTTCAAAGTCCAGAAAATAGCTATTTCAAAGCCATCAGCTACCACAGAGTACAGGCTGCCTACGTGCAAAGGCCGTGTTGCCTAGCAATGCTGACATATCATCCTGGAAATACCCTTAAAATCGGGGCGTCCACAAAGGAACAACAGCAGTGCAAATTTGCGAGGGAAAAATCAGTGTCTAGCCAAACCCCACCCTTCTCTACAGAAGTTCCCTTTGCCCTTCAAAGTTGTAGTTTCATTAACAATTGTCAATGCATTAACTGACTGCGCAAGTTTTAAAAGCCTCAATTCTTAGATTCTGTTTTGGACTTTTCTTCATATCAAGACATTTATCTTTTTCTCCGTATGAGAGCACTTTATCTCAATAGTTCACAAACACATTCGGGCTGCTCACTCTGGCCATGTGAACAGTAGGTCATTTCAACCCTTCTTATTTTCCTTCCATTTCTTTGCAAATGAGCATTTGAAACTGGGTGCCAAATTTGAAGAGACCAGTTAAATGGCAATATGTCGTCTTAAACTCTATTGATACTGTAGAATGAAAACATGCAAAAATATATTTTTTTGTAAAGGCAGGTGAATTTGCATTAGAGAGTCATATATTATAGAGCATATAAATAAAATAATATGGATTCCAATAAAGGAAAACAGCATGGACTTGTTTCATTAATGTAGTAAAGTAATTGGCATAACCAGTGTTAAGTGAAATTGTCTGAATAAAGCAACAAGTGATAAATGGAAGGTGTAACACATTAGATGCTTACTTTTTGCAAATACGCCCATCTCCTCTTTTTCTCATTTATTTGGGACAGGATGGCTCATGGTGTGATCCCTGCATTAGAAGCAGGAGGCTTGGGGGTGCCCATTGAAATGTGCATTGATGATGCATCTTACCTGGCTGACCTAATCAGACTTTCTTGGGGGTTGTATTCAGAAATCAGCATTTTCAGCAATTTTTCTAGATAATACTTTGAAGAGTAAACTAAGATTTTAGAATTAATCCTATTCTAAGGAATGAAAACTCCAAGGCAAAAAACAAACAAAAAATCCAAAATAGTTGGAGCTGAATTTTCAGCTATGCAGTTCTCACAAGGTTATGCCATCTCCCACTGACTGCTGCAAATCCTTCTGATAAAAATGTAGTTGCTGTGATTTTGAAATTTTGAGTTAAAGAAATCCTTTCGTTCATACAATCAATTATAGTATGAACTCATAAAGAGTTCACATACTTACTGGTATTTCTTTTAAAGACAGCATGGTTTCAGTACATATAAAATCACTTCTCTGTATATTCTGAAATCCTGGAGAGACCCTTTGTGTCTGCTGCTGGTTCCCCCCGCCGGAGAACCATACAGCTCTTCCTCCAGTGAGACTCATTCTCCCACTGTCTGCAGCTCTCTGCTAAAAGGTCAGATGCTCAGAAAGACCTTTCTTGATCCCCCTAGCCAAACACGACAACCTCCTGACACTTTGTCTCTTTTCCCACTGCCCTGCCTCATTTTTCTTCAACACCTTCACCTCCATCCTCCTTCAGGTAATACTTATTTTCAAAGCCAGGGACATTGTCTGTCTTGAGCACTAGGACATCCTCAACTCCTGGAGGTTCCCAGGCATTCAGTGGATGTGTTGAATAAATATATTTATAGATCCTTAGTGATTAACTAGTACCTATAAATGATAGATGTAAAATCTAGTACATAGAAATTCAGTTTTAACTCATTCTAAAAATGATAAATACATTGTTTTGCTGGACAAATGAAAACAGCCTTGTTGATCCAAGGAAAACATGGTGTGGAACAGGCACAGGCAAGGCACAAGGCGGTGAGCCGTACGTAGCCCTTTCAGCCTTGTAACTGTTTTCCGTGTCAAGAACTCCCTGCAATCTGTCACTGGCTTCCTACTGAATTGGCAGATATTTATTGCTTTCAATTTGGAAATTTAATTTATGCCCTATCCCTATCTAAAAAGGATGCCACCTTTTTTCAGTCATTTCACTGTTTTCTTTCCTCATAAACTTCATTCATTCCTGCATTTTTTGCAGTTATCCATTAGAAAGCACACATATTTTTAAGAGAAGATAAAACTGTAATATTCACATTTTTGCAATCATACTTCATAAAATTATCAGAAAAAAATGGTTATTTAGATTATTTCAAATTGAAATCTTCATGTTGCTTTTGAAATTTGGATAGTTTATGGTGAGAGGTTTTCAACTATTTTGTCAAAAGATGTATTTGCATGAGATGACAAAATTTATTGATTCAGAGATTCAGTGGTGTGAGAACACCTATTTGATGTTGCTTTATCCATTGCAGGGCACTTTCCCACATAGTCTCTCTCATCCTGATCCTCCAACAATACCATTTTGTCCAAATACATATATATATTATTATCTCTGTTTTTATACTTGAGGAAACTGGGGATCAAAGACTATGGTGAGTTTCCTTAGTTTATTCAGCTGGTTAGAGACAGAGCTGGGACAGAATTCATATATTCTTACTTCAAATTCTTTGGGCAAAAGTGACACAAGAAACAACAGTAAAGTTATTACTTTAGATACGATTTCTGTTTACCTCCAACACCCCAAGGCCACCTTTCACGTGTCAAGATAGTAATTATCTTTCATGCGCCATGTTGTCACATTTCCTCATAGTAGTTGTACATGGAAATGAGAGCCAAGGAATAAAGGGGTCAACATAGAAGCAGGGGATGTCTAGGGTCTCTCATTCTCCAGTGGTCCCTTCTGCCCATCTCTCTGGGTCTCTAGAATCCATACTTCCCCCCTGCCACAGGACTGAACCCTTTCCTCTCTCCCCTGACACCAACCCCACAGCCAAGTGGTCAGTAGTCATGCAGGTTCTGAGCTGTCCAGGCATCCACTCAGGTCACTTGTAGCTGTGGTGAAGAGGAGATGGCTCTGAGGTTCCATGACAGGACATGTGGTAGTTCTTATACAGCAAATGCCTCAGGCCTGGTCCTAGATCAACTTGAGAGCCTTTCCCAGTTTTTGGGGACTCTCCAAACCTGTGGGTGCAGCAGCCTGCACAGAATATATGTAGGGAAATTCCATACCCTTTCTCCCCCTGCCTCATGAAATCTTCCTTAGCTCGTAAGCCGGGCACCCATGTTTCATCTGTGAGTCTGCTAGCTCATTTTCAAACACACTGTATATGAAAAGTTGCCAGTGCCTGAGCTCTCTAGACTCCAATTTTGTCCTGTGAAGAGAAGAAACAGGAAGAGCAAAACCACATTATAAAATTGAAATATTAATGCTGGACGATGTAGGAATTGTTGCAGTAATTGATCATGAAATGCTTTATAGACACAGGTATTATGATTATATGACATTATGTCTATCATGGCAGGGGAAATCATCAGGGCAGTTGGTCTGGTCAGTGGATCTGCATCCCCTTTTCTCTTTGGCTCATCCATGTTTAGGTTGCACTCTGCCACCCTGCAGGGTCTTGGTCAAGGCCAGGTTCCCATAATTGTTCTCCACCAATGTAATGGGCAAGAACATTTGTCCTTGACATCTATAACATTTCAGACAAAGTTGGGTTTTCTCCAGCATTTTTTCTTGTTATAAGAACAGAGTTCCAGTCCCTAGCAAAGACGTAAATGCTCATGAATGGTGTTTTGAGTCTAGTGTTGACGCTTGAGATTCACTGTCAAATAGACCATAATGATGAAAGAGAATTACTATTAAACAAAAGTATATTTTATTTGAATCAGCAAATATATATACCATATAATGACATTTTGTGGCAGATTTCCAGAAAAGATTGTGTGAGAATTTTTTCTTGAAATTGCCCCAAATGAAATAGGCCTTGTTAATGTGGATCTGACTTGTTCTTTCTTGAACAAGGGTGGTAGAACACATGAATGCCAGCTGTGACATCTTGAACCTTTGTTTCCTTGACTCTTTTCCTTCCCCTACTTCTGTGTGTCTCTTGCAACTGAGCCCACCCTTGAGCAATTGAAATTTTATCGAAGTGGATAAAAGGAAGAGTAAATAATGTTCTTTTTAAAATGCCTTATCTGATTCAGAACTATGCGTAATGCTTCCATATGCAACTGTATTTTGCACAAGTGTTTACAGGGAAAAACGCTATGAGCTTATAGTTATGCTCAGAGCACTCTAATATGTAAAAAATTATAGCATCCTATTCAGATAATTTGATTATTATATTTGTGTTAATGTCAGCATATCAAACGTCTGATATTTACATAGGTGACTTTACCTTAGATTCTTCCTCCTTGCCTAGTACCCTTGGTCATTAATTTGACTAATGGCACTAATGAAAATTTCTGAATGCAAAGTAAATGCATGTAAAAAGAGGATTTTTACATATACCCTAAGACCATGCCACCCCTTAACAGTTCAGCAGATCCTCTCATCAATTATCCTTTGATGTTTTTTGAGGCTTAGAATAAAGGCATAATGACAAATTCACAACTCAAAATGTACCAGTGATGGATAACTTTTCCTTATCTCTACATTTGGATGTGATGACTGGTTTTTTTTCGTTTTTGTTTTTGTTTTTTTAGTTTTACACTTTTAAATCCTTAACAGTATTTCCAGAACCTTCAGGAATAACAATTGACAACAGGAACTTAAAACATATTGTACTTAAATATATTCCTGGAAAATATAAGCTTGAGATAATATTCAGAGTGATGTTGGCATTTGATAAATCAGATGCAATGAACCTAGTTATGCAGAACAGTTATTTTGAGTCTATCATTCATCGGAGCACTATCTAAATCAGAATTTATTTAATTACCAGGAAAGAGAAAGGTAAGGAACTTGTCTGCCCTGTCTCTTTCCCCTCCTCAAAATACTCAGTGGTTTTTATTAACACTGAATTCATGGAGTTCTCACCACTGCCCCAATTATTCAGAAATACTGTTTGCTGTGTACTTAAATTTAAAGTAGTCCATGTTAAATGTACGAGTAAAACATTTTTCTCTTGGCAAGTTCAAAACTTTACAATGGCTTTTTTCTGAAATATTCTAGACAAGCATATTACCATTTTGGGTTTATATGTTCCTGATGAGACAGATGTAACATTGAGCATTTGAAGACTTTGGTTTAAAGTGGTCCCCGAGTAAGGCATAAGGAAGTAGAGCTGTTCACAGACATGGCCAAGATGAAGGAATCCCAGCACCCTGGAGTGTTAGGCTGGAATGGAGAGGCCAAACTCCATTGGCTGCTGAAAAGCAGTTGCCAATTAAATCCCAGTGTGCCATGTGGGCATTAGTTGTAGGGTGTAGCTGAAGGCTCATTCCCAAAATCAGCCATTGTCTCCTTTGGTTCTTGTCTGTGCTCTGTATTCATGATGGAAGATGCCACCTCTCCTTGATGCCCAAGGCCATCTCATTGCCCCAGTGCAAATAATTTCCCTGACATTTCTGCTCCAGTGGTTCTGACTGTACCTCCAATAAAATACTGGCTCTCAGTCAAGGTCCTCTTTCCTGTCTGTCCAGCCAGCCTCTCCAGCCTCATGAAAGTCTGTTTCCTGGTGTGCAGAGGCTTCCTTTCTTCATATTCTCACGGTTCTCTTGTCCAGAGCGTTGCCTCACATCAACACCTCTTCTCATACCATGCAATGAAGTGACACAAATAAGGATTTATAAATACTACAAAGCAAAGTGATGTGTAGCCCCAATTTATACATCAAACCAGTTAATGACAATCATTCCTGCCTTTTTCAGAGCGAGGTAGACTAAATGTAAATGCTTCAATGTAGAGGGTCAGAGTAAAGGAAAATATAACTGGAAAACCTTTTTCTCTAATATCGGCTTCTTTCAGGGATGTAGGCCGTGGTAAGTTCAAACATTTTGGTTTATCCATTTCCCAGGGAAAAACTGCTGCTGGGAACAAAGTCTGGTTCACTTTTTAGGAACAACATCAAGATGGCTCTGCCATTGTAGCTCATCATTTAAAATGATTTCTGTTGTGTAATTTAAGGTGCAAGGACTAGGGGATAATATGAGATTTTTAGGATTGAGTGACTAACTGATTCCTTTAGTGAAGAACCTAGCTACATCCATTGCGTTTTGAGGAAAGACATTTCACTGGTCTTGTTCCGTGTGGGTTTATCTCAGAAACATTATTATTCTTAGAGTGAGATCATGTTTCGTAGCAAAGCCAGCCAGCTGGGTGATGCCGATAAGCTGATTAGATTGACATAGTGCTGCCATTTCGTGTTACTCATTTGGTTTCCTGAGGATTTCAACAATTTTGTCCCAAAAATTTGAATGTGTCTTTGATTAAACAAGTTCTGTTTGGAGATTGGTTGAGCCTTGACATCCCTGTTAATTTATTTCAGCTGGGTCCCGAGCCTCATACAGCAGCCAGCATGGGCACCTGGGCCCAGAGCTGCGGGCCCTGCAGTCCCCAGAACATCACATAGATCCCATCTACGAAGACCGTGTCTATCAGAAGCCCCCTATGAGGAGTCTCAGCCAGAGCCAGGGGGACCCTCTGCCGCCAGCACACACTGGCACCTACCGCACGAGCACAGGTGTGTATTCAGGACCCCAGTGGGTGGCCTGTCCACAGCGGGCGGGCTCTGCGTGGGAGCTCAAATAACACTCCCAAATGAAAGGTGTATGTCTGTGTGTCCGCTGTCCTCACAAGCACTGTGACCTGCTTCTATCAACATCTGTAATGATAATGGTAGAAACAGAATATGACTTGAATTCAGGCTACTTTGGTATAATCTGAAGGAAAGGAGGCCAGTGGGGATTGCAAGCTCATTTTCTCAAAGAGAAAAATGAAATGAAGCAATACGAATATGTAACACATGATTATTCACTTATTTAATGAATGTAAGTACCCCAAGGAAGTAGTCATTCATAGGACATGAAAGACACATGCTTGATGATGGTATATTTTTAATGATATTGTGTACATATTTGGAAAGCGTGGAACGAAAACGTATTTACTAAAAAGGTAGCATATTTTGAAAAGCAGACCGTTTATTTTATATAGACTAATAGACTGAATCACAAATTTATTGTGTGAAGGTTGGATGTTGGCAATTGCCAATGGTTCGATCAATTATATAGCTCTCCTGGATTCACTATATATCTTCAGTTGACTACAACCACAGGTCACGTGACAAAATACAAGTGTTTTCCAGTATAGTGAGCCATTTGCAAGATAATTTGTCAAATGTCATAATTAGATTGCTAGCGAACACTTACCTTAACTATAAAATTGATATAATTGAAAACATTTGAGAATTGCATTTATTATCAAGCTGCACATTGCTAAGTAAACTGAAATGAATGTGTTGTTGGTCTGCAGACAGCATAGCTCTCTCCTTTTTTCCTAATGATAAGTGTGAGTGCCAGCAGGGACTGAGGCTGGCAGAGCTGGCTCTCTGCTTCAGAACCTGGCACACGAATCTCTACATCCTCAGACTATTGGAATTTCCAGTGACCACTAAGTAGAGCATGGCAATTTTCTTAAACTGCATTATGATGCTAAATTACATGTTTTGAAACCAAGGCAAGCTAAACTGCTTTTATAGTTGATTATTGATATTTACATTTCAATATTTCACTGAATCATGGGGAGAAAGGCACAAAATACTCTTCACTTATTTTTGACATCATAAATACCACCCAATATTAATAATACATATTCTTGGTTTTGATGAAAAAGAATGCCCATTTATTCTTCTGTCAGAATTGTTTTCCCCTTCAGACTGTTAGATCTACTCCGGAGTTGGGCTACTTTAGCATTTAGTTTTTGCATATTATTAAGAAAGGTAATTTAGTTTTTATGCACATCTTATAAAAGAAGAAGATAACAACCACAGTGACATTCAATATCTAATTTGAATAAAAACTGACAACAAAAGAGATTATGTTGACTCCCCATTCCATATGCATGTGCTCTTAGAATTATCCCTTATTAATAAACTTTCAGGAACTTAATGAAACATTAGCTACAATTGGAAAAACACCTTAATTCATCTATATCACATTAAACAAAGGGAAGATATCCACACTTAAAAGAAAAATACTCTACTGTGACAGTGTTTACTCTGAGTCAGGGTCAGCACACAATGGCCCATGGGCCAACGGTAACTCCCCATTTGTTTCAGTAGTGCCCAGGACCTAAGAGCGTTGATTGCATTTTTAAATGGCTGGGGGAGAAAATCGAAAGATGATTAACGGTCTGTAATATGTGAAAATTATATGAAATTCAAACCTCTCTGTAAATAAAGTTATTGGGATGCAGCCATACCAATTCACTTATATATCACCCATGGTGGCTTGGGCCCTGCAGGGGCAGAGTGGAGTGCCCATGGCAGAGACCATATGGTGGGCAGAACCAAGAATATTTGTTGTCTGGCCCTTGACAGGAAAAAATTGCTGTCCCCTGCTCCAAGCCTTCAATGGAGAGCCATCCAGAATGAACAAGTGTTTTTCCCTCCCACCTATGAGGAAGGCAACAGTACATTCGAACTGCCTCAGAGGTGAAACCCATTTGCTGGGGGCTTTTCTCAGCATTGGCTGTGGCAGAGATGTGCTAAGGTTGTGACATTCAGATATCCAAGACCCCAACCCAGCCTGCACCTTTGAACTTAAAGCAATTTTGAGAAAACTTGCTGATTAACATAATACTATGGAAATTTCCAGAGGTGCTTGGATGACCTCTTAGGATTGCAAGTGGAGGAGGAGAAGCTCTCTCTCTCCAGCTCCTAAGCATAAAGCTACAAACTTTCTCTTCCCTGCACCCACCAAGGTTACCCCTGTGTCTATACTTAATTCATATAATTTTGTGTCTTTGCATTTTCACAACCACAGAAACTGCATCACAATTGCCTGTGGGAGAAAATGCCTTTAATATGTGTCTATGTCTTTCTATTTAGATATCAAGACATCATATATAACATTATTAAATTCTGTCTAGTATAACACACATAAAAATGGAAATTGCAAAGAAGTCAAGATTAAAAATAGTTATCCGGTAGCCATAAAAAAAAATTCTAAGTTTAGGGCCGGGCGCGGTGGCTCACGCCTGTAATCCCAGCACTTAGGGAGGCCGAGGCGGGTGGATCACGAGGTCAGGAGATCGAGACCATCCTGGTCAACATGGTGAAACCCTGTCTCTACTAAAAATACAAAAATTAGCTGGGCATGGTGGCGCGTGCCTGTAATCCCAGCTACTCAGGAGGCTGAGGCAGGAGAATTGCCTGAACCAAGGAGGTGGAGGTTGTGATGAGCCGAGATCATGCCATTGCACTCCAGCCTGGGTAACGAGAGTGAAGCTCCGTCTCAAAAAAAAAAAATTCTAAGTTTGCTTTCCCCATATCTGTCGGGGAGGGTCATCATTGTTGTATATACTCCCACCCTGGAGATCATTGGTACAGACCTCTAAGAGACTTGAAGGCCTAAAGCAGACACCCTAATTCCTTGAAAGAAAAGGACAGGTCCTTATGAGGCCTGCCAGACTTAAAGTGTTCAGGGCCTCTGGCTTTCAGCTTAGATGGGTGGCTGAGGAGACTGGAGCTACTGGTCTTATCTTTCTGCCCTTAAGAATGGGCCAGCAGCTGGAGGTCTTTCAGTAAAATTCATAAAGCATTTCCAGATGATACTGGAAGAGAAGTTGGGCAGGAAGATGGGAGGCCAATTGCTTCCCTTCAAGGAGTCAACACTTGGGAAGGAAGAAAAGTAGACATGGCTGCAGAATTAGGGAACTGCTAGATGGTATTGTTGAAGCAAGCATACGCGGCTGGACAGACAATAGCTGGATGAAGAAGAAAGGTCTAGCGGAGAGATGGAAAAAGATGGTGGTAGGCGGAGCCTGAAGGTAAACGCTAACAGAAATTCCCTTTGGTGAGGAAGCATGTAGCTTATGCTGCTTCCAGGGACTGTGCTAAGTGCTTTGGGTATTTTACCAACCCCCAGAACAATCCTTGGAAGGAGATGCTGTTAAGATGCTCAATGCTTGCTTTATGGAGCAGAAAACTGAGGCACAGAGATGTTGAGGAATCTGCCCAAGGTCACACAGGTTGTGTGGAAACAGCCTTTAAACCTTCATACAGGCTGGGCACGGTGGCTCACACCTATCATTTCAACATTTTGGGAGGCCAAGACAAGAGAATCACTTGAGCCCAGGAGTTCAAGACCAGCCTGGGCAACATAGTCAGACCCCATCTCAATTAAAAATAAATTGGCCTGGCCCAGTGACTCATTCCTGTAATTCCAGCACTTTGGGAGGCCAAGGCAGGTGGATCACTTGAGGTCAGAAGTTCTAGACCAGTTTGGCCAACATGATGAAACCCTGTCTCTACTAAAAATACAAAAATCAGCTGGGCATGGTGGCTGGTGCCTGTAATCTCAGCTACTTTGGAGGCTGAGGCAGGAGAATCAGTTGAACCCCAGAGGTGAAGGTTGCCGTGAGCCAAGATGGTGCCACTGTACTCCAGCCTGAGAGACAAGAGCGAAACTCTGTCTCAATAAACAAACAAACAAACTTTCATACTTAGACAGTCTTACCCTAGATCCTGCATTTGTGAAAATTATCATTTAAAAACAAAATAGACATTTATTTTCACCTATGGAGCTTAATGGCCTTCTATCCTCTTAAATAATATCTGTGAAAGATACTCTATGTGCTAGATGCACTGGCAGATTCAACAAGGCTTAAAATCTCCTTGTCCTTAAGCATGTTCAATTTTGTTTCAGAGAAAGACATAAATATATGAAACATTAACTGGTAATGGAAGGTAACATTGTACAAGCTGCATGCGTATTCTAACGTAATTCAAAGACATGGAAGTATTCATAAAAACACTCAACAATGCAACACTGAACAATACAATAGTGTTTCTTCTTTGCTGGATATCATATGACTCAAGATTGTGCTATACACAAAATGAGGGATCAAGGAGTTGCCCCTCCCTCTCCTCATGTGCCCACTAACGTGGCCTTCCTCCCTTTTATGGGAGCAAGTTGGGGCACGGAAAGGTGTGGATGTGGATGAAATCACACCAAGGGAAGATATGAGTGGAATCACGCCTCATTCAGTGCCCCAGCTGTACTCTCTACCAGCTCGGGCTCGTGGGCATGACTCTGGCTCTGGTGGCCACTCTACTCTCTCTCTGTCTTGCTCTGCCTCATGCTGACCTCACTCCTAGGCTTTCCTTACTCCAGACACTGCTGAAACTATGCCAAGAAAGAGACCATCCTAGGGCTGAGAGATAGTGGGGGAGATAACTGTACAGAGAAGATCAGCAAAGAACATTAGACACTGAAGATAAGACATTTTAGATCCCCTAACTTTCCCACCAAAGGGAATTTCTCAGTTGGCTTCTCCCTGTAGGCTCCACCTACCACCATTTCTTCCTGTCTTTCCTCTAGACCTTTCTTCTTCATCTCTCCTTTTCCTTAGCTGTCGTAATTAACCCTTCCATGCCTGTTACTTTATTATGAAGATAAATTTAAATCTCAGGTACCAACTCAGATGAGGACCACTGGTGACCTTTTTGTAGTCAAACAGGTCCTCCAGGCTTTCCTAACCCAAAAAGCTACCCAGCCATAATGTTAGAGACCTCCTGAGCATGCATAGAGGAACATTTATGTAATGTCCAAAGAGCAGGGCACCCAAGTCCTACTCCTCACTTCTCCTCTACTCCTGGCTTGTGGCAGAAACAAATTTCACTATTGACACAGGACATCAATAGCATTTGATGAAGCCAAGCAGGCATGCCATCACCTAAGGCTGTTTTCCAGAACATGGTCTAAAGGGGGTCTCCGTCCTCCCACCCCAGACCTAACTCTGACAGCCATTGCAAAATAAGAGCCAAAGACCTTTATCCCCCACCTTGGCCCAGCAGAAGGGTGTGAGCTCTAGGGGCAGCCCTGCCTGCATCCCTGGCCCCAGGCTTTGAATAGGGACACAGATAGAAAGTGCTTTGAATAGGGAGGCAGATAGAAAGTACAGCAGTGCCCACCTGCCTGAGGACTGGAAGAGGGAGACAGAGCCAGCACGGTGGCTCCAGAGATCTGGCAGCCTAGGAAAAGGTAAAAGGGTCACTTTGTGCCACAGACTGGTTCCTGGTCAGTAGAGCTCCCAGAGAGTACCCATCACCAGACAACAGCCACACCTTTCTTGTAGGACCATTAACAGGGGGAAGGGGGTAGTACCCTTTCCCTAGATGAGGAGGCAGAATTGCATGAACTGCAGCAGAAATGCCAGACTTACTTGTACAGGACCATCCCCACAGTATTTGGGCATTTACCTCTTGCATGATGAAAATTTAAAGAGGCACAATTTTAACTAAGGTGTCTATTTAGATAAAATATACATTTCATCTGAGATGAGGCTTGTCAAAACCAGAGTTTATAAAATAAGGAGTACAGTGAAATAAGAAATGCGTGGGCCTCATGAATCTGCTTGTGGTAAAGTCTATTAAGCAGAAAATAAATAACATGAATTTTTATTTCAAACTCAAACATACAAGTGACTGTCAATTTAGGAATTATTTGATCAACGCAAACACTTGACTCTGACAACCCCTTAAACACATTTTTATAAACCAGTGAAAATGGCCAGTGTCTGCTGTGATGATAGTCAGATGGATTTTCTTTTGGATAAATGCTATTCAAAGTGAGTGTTGAAAACAAGCTTTCTGTGATGTATGTGTCAGCTTGTAATAAAGAAAGAATCATCATAGATGTGTTGCAAGGAGCAAACTTGCTAAATATCTTCATGAAGTTGACAAGTACTGCAACATAAAAAGGGAAAAGAATGTGGTGAAAATATTTATCCATGTGGAGAAAATAGTCTTTAAACAAAACTTAATCCTCTGCAAGAATAGCCAGTGTTTAATGAAGTGAGAGGGATTACATAGGACCTGCATAGTCGTAAAATCTTATTACTCTTATTCATTGTAATGCAAATAATAGTCTTAGTGTCAAAAGTATTTTAATTAAAATTATTTTGGTTAGGTACGTGGCTCACACCTGTAATCCCAGCACTTTGGGAGGCCAAGGCGGGCAGATCACCTGAGGTCAGGAGTTCGAGACTACCTTGGCCAACATGGCGAAACCCTGTCTCTACTAAAAATACAAAAATTAGCCAGTCATGATCGTGGGCGCCTGTAATCCCAGCTACTTAGGAGGCTGAGGCAAGAGAATCGCTTGAACCTGGGAGGCAGAGGTTGCAGTGAGCTGAGATCACGCCACTGCACTCCAGCCTGGGTGACAAGAGCGAGACTTTGTCTCAACAAAAAATATATAAATAAAATTATTTGAGTTCACAAATATGTAAATCATCAGCAGTTTATTATTTATTAAATGCTGTTATTTAAAATTCTAAAAACAAGTGCTTCCCATTGGATTAAGTCAGATAAGATACTCCAGAACCTATTACTTTGCTTAGGCTAAAAAGTTAAGGGCCTGTTGTTACCCAATGGAAATTTTAAATCAACCCAACGATAAATGTCGTCTTAGAACCAAAGAGAACTTTCAGTTGCTACCTTTGTGGATTCACTTAAAAAGATGTAAATAAGAAGTCTCATTGTTTAGCTGAAGGACGACAGAGATGGGAGAACAGTTTATTGGTAAAATTCAAAAACATCATAACTATCATACTTTTGTACAAATAGGCCATGAAACCATGTTGATTAATGTCATGTCAACTAGGGGTACACACACTGAAAATTTCACAGCTGGCCTTGACCTGGATGATATACTCCAATTACTGGAAGATATGTCACCTCATACTTGGAATTACATCATTAAGCATAGCAGTGTTGAAAAAAATAGAAGCCGAGTATTAGATTTCAACTGCACATTGAATGGGGCTTCATGCAATCTAATACCAAAAGTTGGAACTTAAGAACAATTAAGACGGAGTGGACTCAAGATGGCACTGTGAGAACAACCCAGGATTGGAGCTCTCGTTATGTCTGCGGAGAGGTGAGTCTGAGCTGCATTTCCAGACTGATCTTTGTTGCCCACGGAATGGGGAAATTCCCAAGTGAAGAGGAGACGCGGGATGCCAGGCAGAACCTCCGCCCAGTGAAGCCGGCAGCTGGGGTGGCGGCGGCCGGCCCTACCCAGCGCTCCTCACAGGGCACGCTTGTCCGGGTACCCCTTTGAACTGGCAACCGGAGACGTGAAAGGGCTGGACTTGAGACTGAGCTAGACTTGGACAGTGGGCCAGCCCAGGGGATTCCAGGGACAGAGCGTTAGGGGTGGCCCAGTGGGACGAACAAAACCGCGATTTCAAACAAGCCCCGTGCAGACGGCCTGAGACGCTCTGAGGGGGAGGGGCGTCCACCATTACCGAGGCAACCCGCCCCAACTGAGATACATGCCCATTGCTGACGCAGCCTGCCGTTGCCAAGGCAACCCGCTACAACAGAGAGACTCCGCCACAAGTCGTGGCGGAGAACACAGCAGAACAGCAGAGCCAGGGCGAGCCTCACAACAGCAGGGCAGAGCCTCGGCAGGCAAACAGTGGCTAGTCTGCATCCTAGCTGGGCAGGACCTCAACGGACATCCAAAAATAAAGCCCAAACCCCTCAACACAGAGCATTTGAGAAAAAAAAAGAGTTTTTTTAATGAGCTCTGTTGCAGCAGAATCAAACATAGCAGCCTAACAGCCCTGAATGAACAACAGAGCTCACAGCTCAGCAATTAAGCTCCGATAAAGTACAAACTGTCTCCTCAAGCAGCTCCCTGACCCCTCTATATCCAAAAGACTGACATTAGGCAGGCATCATCCTGGGACAAAGATAGCAGAAAAAGAAACTGGTAGCATCCCTCGCTGTGCCACAGCTGCTAGAGGTGCACCCCAGACAAGCAGGGTCTGGAGTGGACCTCAGCAGTCATACAGCGAAGGGGCTAGACTGGTAGAAGGAAAACCAAGCAACAGAAATACTTCATCATCAACATTCTGGGTGTCCACTCAGAGACCCAATCGAAAAGTCAGCAACTACGCAGATGACCAGCGGACAAATCCACAAAGATGGGAAGAAACCAGCGCAAAAAGGAGGAAAACACCCGAAACCAGAACACCTCGCCTCCTAGAAAGGACCATAACTCCTCACCAGCAAGGGAACAAAGCTGGATGGAGAATGACTGTGACGAAATGACGGAATTAGACTTCAGAAAATGGATAATGAGAAACTTTTGTGAGCTAAAAGATCATGTATTAAATCAATGCAAAGAAACTAAGAACCTTGAAAAAAGATACAAAAAAAGATTCGAGAAAATGATAACAAGAATGGATAACTTAGAGAGGAATATGAATGAATTAAAGGAGCTGAAAAACACAATACGAGAACTTCGCGAAGCAAGCACAAGTTTCAATAGCCAAATTGACCAAGCAGAAGAAAGAATATCTGAAGTTGAAGACCAACTCAATGAAATAAAACGAGAAACCAAGATTAGAGAAAAAAGCGCAAAAAGGAATGAACAAAGTCTCCAAGAAATGTGGGACTGTGTGAAAAGACCTAACCTACGTTTGATAGGTGTACCAGAATGGGACGAAGTGAATGGATCCAAGCTGGAAAATACTCTTCAGGACATCATCCAGGAAAATTTCCCCCACCTAGCAAGACAGGCCAACACTCAATTGCAGGAAATACAGAGAACACCACAAAGATATTCCGCAAGAAGAGCAACCCCAAGGCATATAATCGTCAGATTCAACAGGGTTGAAATAAAGGAGAGAATACTAAGGGCAGCCAGAGAGAAAGGTCGGGTCACCCACAAAGGGAAGCCCATCAGACTCACAGCAGGTCTCTCGGCAGAAACACTACAAGCCAGAAGAGAGTGGGGGCCAATATTCAACATTCTTAAAGAAAAGAACTTTCAACCCAGAATTTCATATCCAGCCAAACTGAGCTTCAGAAGTGAAGGAAAAATAAAATCCTTTGCGAACAAGCAAGTACTCAGAGATTTTGTCACCACCAGGCCTGCTTTACAAGAGCTCCTAAAAGAGGCACTACACATAGAAAGGATCAACCACTACCAGCCATTCCAAAATCACACTGAATGCTAAAGAGCATCAACATAATGAAGAATCTACAACAACTAACAGGCAAAACAGCCACTTAGGATCAAAATGGCAGTATCAAATTCACACATAACAATATTAACCCTAAATATAAATGGACTAAATGCACCAATCAAAAGACACAGACTGGCAAATTGGATAAAAATCCAAAACCCATCAGTGTGCTGTATCCAGGAAACCCATCTCACATGCAAGGATACACAAAGGCTCAAAATAAAGGGTTGGAGGAAGATTTACCAAGCTAATGGAAAGCAAAAAAAAGCAGGAGTTGCAATTCTCATCTCTGATAAAATAGACTTTAAAGCAACAAAGATCAAAAGAGACAAAGAAGGCCATTACATAATGGTAAAAGGATCGATACAACAAGAAGAGCTAACGATTCTAAACATATATGGACCCAATGCAGGAGCACCCAGATACATAAGGCAAATTCTTAATGACTTACAAAAGGACTTAGACTCCCACACAATAATAGTGGGAGACTTTAACACTCCACTGTCAATACTAGACAGATCAACCAGACAAAAAATCAACAAGGATATCCAGGGCTTGAACTCAGACCTGGAGCAAGCAAACCTGATAGACATTTACAGAATTCTCCATCCCAAATCCATAGAATACACATTCTTCTCAGCACCACATCACACCTACTCTAAACTTGACCACATAATTGGAAGTAAAGCACTGCTCAACAAATGCAAAACAACTGAAATCATAACAAACAGCCTCTCAGACCATAGTGCAATCAAGTTAGAACTCAGAATTCAGAAACCGTCCCAGAACCGCACAGCTTCATGGAAACTGAACAACTGGCTCTTGAATGTTGACTGGGTAAACAATGAAATGAAGGCAGAAATAAAGAAGTTCTTCGAAACCAATGAGAACAAAGACACAACGTGCCAGAACCTCTGGGACACATTTAAAGCAGTCTCTAGAGGAAAGTATATAGCAATAAGTGCCCATATGAGGAGAATGGAGAGATCCAAAATTGACACCCTATCATCAAAATTGAAAGAGCTAGAGGAGCAAGATCAAAAAAACTCAAAACCCAGCAGAAGACAAGAAATAACTAAGATCAGAGCTGAGCTGAAGGAGATTGAGACACGAAAAACCCTTCAAAAAATCAATAAATCCAAGATCTGGTTTTTTGAAAAGATCAAGAAAATAGACAGACCACTAGCCAGATTGATTAAAAAGAAAAGAGAGAACAACCAAATAGATGCAATAAAAAATGATAAAGGGGAAATCACCACAGATTCCACAGAAATTCAAACCATCATCAGAGAATATTACAAACAACTCTATGCGCATAAACTAGTAAACCTGGAAGAAATGGATAAATTCCTGGACTCCTGTGTCCTCCCAAGCCTAAACCAGGAGGAAGCTGAAGCTATGAATAGACCAATAACAAGGTCTGAAGTTGAGGCAGCAATTAAGAGCCTACCACACAAAAAAAGCCCAGGTCCAGATGGGTTCACAGCCGAATTCTACCAGACACACAAGGAGGAGCTGGTACCATTCCTTCTAAAACTATTTCAAACAATCCAGAAAGAGGGAATCCTTCCCAAATCATTTTATGAGACCAACATCATTCTGATACCAAAACCCGGCAGAGACCCAACGAGGAAAGAAAACTTCAGGCCAATATCCATGATGAACATAGATGCAAAAATCTTCAATAAAATATTGGCAAGCCGATTGCAACAGCAAATCAAAAAACTTATCCATCATGATCAAGTAGGATTCATCCCGGGGATGCAAGGCTGGTTCAACATACACAAGTCTATAAACGTAATTCACCACATAAACAGAACCAAAAACAAAAACCACATGATTATCTCAATTGACGCAGAGAAGGCATTTGACAAAATTCAACAGCCCTTTATGCTAAAAACCCTCAATAAACTCGGTATCGATGGAGCGTATCTCAAAGTAATAAAAGCTATTTATGACAAACCAACAGCCAATATCATACTGAATGGGCAAAAACTGGAAGCATTCCCTTTGAAATCTGGCACTAGACAAGGATGCCCTCTTTCACCACTCCTATTCAATATAGTACTGGAAGTTCTAGCCAGAGCAATCAGGCAAGAAAAAGAAATAAAGGGTATTCAAATAGGAAAGGTGGAAGCCAAATTGTCTCTATTTGCAGACGACATGATAGTATACCTAGAAGACCCCATCGCCTCAGCCCAAAAACTCCTGAAACTGATAAGCAACTTCAGCAAAGTCTCAGGATATAAAATCAATGTGCAAAAATCACAAGCATTCGTCTACACCAATAACAGACTTAAAGAAAGCCAAATCAAGAACGAACTGCCATTCACAATTGCTACAAAAAGAATAAAATACCTTGGAATACAACTCACAAGGAACGTAAGGGACCTCTTCAAGGAGAACTACAAACCACTGCTCAATGAAATCAGAGAGGACACAAACAGATGGAGAAACATTCCATGTTCATGGTTAGGAAGAATTAATATCGTGAAAATGGCTATACTGCCCAAAGTAATTTACAGAATCAACGCTATCCCCATCAAGCTACCATTGACTTTCTTCATAGAACTGGAAAAAACCACCATGAACTTCATATGGAACCAAAAGAGAGCCCGCATAGCCAAGTCAATTCTAAGCAAAAAGAACACAGTGGGGGGCATCACACTACCGGATTTCAAACTATACTACAAGGCTACAGTAATCAAAACAGCATGGTACTGGTACCAAAACAGAGATATAGACCAATGGAACAAAACAGAGGCACCGGAGGCAACACAACATACATACAACTATACAATCTTTGATAAACCTGACAAAAACAAGCAATGGGGAAAGGATTCCATGTTTAACAAATGGTGTTGGGAAAACTGGCTAGCCATGTGCAGAAAGCAGAAACTGGACCCCTTCCTGACACCTTACACTAAAATTAACTCCAGATGGATTAAAGACTTAAACATAAGACCTGGCACCATAAAAACACTAGAAGGAAATCTAGGCAAAACTATCCAGGACATAGGAGTAGGCAAGGACTTCATGAACAAAACACCAAAAGCATTGGCAACAAAAGCCAAAATAGACAAATGGGACCTAATGAAACTCCACAGCTTCTGCACAGCCAAAGAAACAGTCACTAGAGTGGATCGGCAACCAACAGAATGCGAAAAAATTTTCGCAGTCTACCCATCTGACAAAGGGCTGATATCCAGAATTTACAAAGAACTCAAACAGATTTACAGGAAAAAAACAAACAAGCCCATTCAAAAGTGGGCAAAGGATATGAACAGATACTTTACGAAAGAAGACATATATGAGGCCAACAATCATATGAAAAAATGCTCATCATCACTGGTCATCAGAGAGATGCAAATCAAAACCACATTGAGATACCATCTCACGCCAGTTAGAATGGCGATCATTAAAAAATCTGGAGACAACAGATGCTGGAGAGGATGTGGAAAAAAAGGAACACTTTTACACTGTTGGTGGGAGTGTAAATTAGTTCAACCATTGTGGAAGACAGTGTGGTGATCCCTCAAGGCCTTAGAAATAGAAATTCCATTTGACCCAGCAATCCCATTACTGGGTATATATCCAAAAGACTGTAAATCATTCTACTATAAGGACACATGTACACGAATGTTCATTGCAGCACTGTTTACAATAACAAAGACTTGGAATCAACCCAAATGCCCATTGATAATAGACTGGATTGGAAAAATGTGGCACATATACACCATGGAATATTATGCAGCAATCAGAAATGATGAGTTTGTGTCGTTTGTATGGACATGGATGAATCTGGAGAACATCATCCTCAGCAAACTGACCCAAGAACAGAAAATGAAACACCGCATATTCTCTCTCATAGGTGGGTGATGAAAAATGAGAACGCATGGCCACAGAAAGGGGAGTACTAAACACTGGGGTCTATTGGGGGGAAAAGGGGAGGGTCAGTGGGAGGGGGAGATGGGGAGGGATAGCCTGGGGAGAAATGCCAAATGTGGGTGAAGGGGAGAAGAAAAGCAAAGCACACTGCCATGTGTTTACCTACGCAATTGTCTTGCATGCTCTGCTCATGTACCCCAAAACCTAAAATCCAATAAAAAATTAAAAAAAAAAAAAGAACAATTAAGACATTACCAGAAAGTGCAGCACTGTGGAACCATAATTACACATTAGCAGATTCTGCCCTCATCACCAGACATGCTCTGTCAGTTAAAATGATAGTTAAAAAGGCTCTCAAATTTTAAAAAATTACTCATTTAATATTTTTATTGACACACTGTAATGACACATGTACATGTTTATAGGATACAATTGGATGTTTTGATACATATCTATGCTGTATAACAATGATCCAGTCAGGGAAGCATGTGTATCCATCACCTCATGCGTTTGTCATTTCTTTGTGGTGCGAACATTCAAAAGCTTCTCTTCTAGCTGTTTTGTAATATACAATATTTTACTGTTAACCATTTAACCATAGTCACCCTACTGTGCAATACAGCAGAATTCAGTTCTTCTGTCGCATCGTAACTTTGTATCCATTGGCAAATCTCTCCCCTGTCCATCCTCCTCCCCTCACCAGTCTCTGAGAATCACTATTCTGCTCTCTGCTTCTATGATAGCAGCTTCTTGTTTAGAGTCCATGCTTGACTGAGATCGTGTGATATTTGTCTTTCTGTGCTTGGATTAGTTTACTTAGCATGATGTCTTCCAGGCTCACGCGTGTTAGCACAAATGACAGGATTTCATTTTTCTTAAGTGGCTGAATCATAGTCTGTTTCATAGATGTGTTACATTTTCCTTATCCATTCATCTGCTGTTGGACACTTAGATTGAGTCTGTATCTTGGTTGTTGTAAATAGTGCTACAGTAAACATGTGAGTGCAGGTATCTCTTTGACTTGCTGATTTAATTTTTGTTGGATATATATATATACCTAGGAGTGGGATTGCTGGATCACATGGTAACTCTATTTTTAATTTTTTGAGGACTCAACATACTGCTTTCCATAATGGCTGAACTAGTTTATAATCCCATGAACAGTATGTATAGGTACCTACCCTTTTCTCCATGTCCTTGCCAATGTGTTTCCTTTTCTTTTTGACAATAGCCATTCTAACTGGAGTGAGAGAGTGTCTCACTGTGGTTTTCATTCGCATCTCTCTGATGATTCATGATGTTTAGCATTTTTTACATACCTGTTGGTCATTTGTCTGTCTTGTTTTGACAAATGTCAAGTAAGGTCTTTTGTCCATTTTAAACTCAGGTTACTTCGGTTCTTTGTTTGTTTTTTGCTGTTGAGTTGTTGCAGTTTCTTATATTCTGGATGTTAGCCGCTTGTCAGGTGTATCATTTTTAAATATCTTCTCCCAGTCTATAGTCTCTGCAGTCTGTTAATATTAATGGTTTGTCTATTAATATTAATTTACCTGTTTTTGGTTTTGCTGCCTGTGCATTTGAGGTCTTATTTTAAAACTTCTTGCCCAGCCCAATATTGTGAAGCATTTCACCTATGTTTTCTTCTAGTCGTTTCGTAGTTTCTGGTTTTACATTTAAGTCTTTAACCCATTTTGAGTTGGTTTTTGTGTATGTTGAGAAGTAGGGGTCTAGTCTCATTCCTCTGCATGTGGTTATCAATTTTCTCAGCACTATCTATTGGAAAGACTGTCTTTTCCCTAATGTAAGTTCTTGGCACTTTTTTTGAAAGTAAGTTGGCTGTAGGTCCATGAATTTATTTTTGGGCTCTCTAATCTGTTCCATTAGTGTAGTGTCTGTTTTTCTGCTAGTACTGTGCTGTTTTGGTTACTCTAGCTTTCTCATAGATTTTGAAGTCACATAGTGTGATGCCTTTAGTTTTGTTCTTTTTGCTGAAGAATGCTTTGGCTACTAAGGGATTTTTGTTGTTGTTGTTTTCATACAAATTTTAATATAATTTTCTATTTGTGTGAAGAATGTATTGGTATTTTGGCAGGGATTATAGTAAATCTGTAGATCACTTTGGATAGTAAGGCCATTTTAACAATATTAATTCTTCTAACTCATGAGCATGAGTTATATTTTCATTTATTTGTGTCCTGTTCAATTTTTTTAAACAAAGTTTTATAGTTTTCAGTGTAAAGATCTTTCATCTCTTTGGTTAAGTTTATTTCTAAGTATGTAACTTTCTGTAGCTATTAATGTTATAAATAGAATTGTTTTCTTGATTTATTTTCTGTATAGTGTATAGAAATGCTACAGACTTTTGTGTGTTGATTTGATGTCCTGTAATATTATTGAATGTATTTATTAATTCTGACAGGCTTTGTTTTGTGTGTGGAGTCTTTAGAGCTGCCCATTTATGTGATCATGCCATGTGCAAACAGAGACAGTTTGACTTTCTCCTTTCCAGTTTGAATGCCTTTTGTTTTTGTTTCTTGCCTAATCACTCTGACAAGGACTTCCAGTACTATAATGTACGGAAGTGGTGAACGGTGGGCATCCTTGTCTTGTTCCTGGCCTTAGAGTAAAAGCTATTAGCTTTCCCTTCTTCTGTATGATATTAGCTGTGAGTTTGCCACATATGGCTTTCATTGTGTTGAGGTACACACCTAATTTGTTGAGAGGTTTTTTTTTTTAATCATGCATGGATGTTGAATTTTATCAAATTATTTGCAGCATTTATTGAAATGATTATATGGCTTTTATTCTTGATTCTATTAATGTGATGTATCACATTTATTTATTTGCATGAATTAAATCATCCCTGCATCCGTAGGATGAATCCTATTTGATCGTAGTGAGTAATCTTTTTTTTTTAAATTATACTTTAAGTTCTGGGGTACATGGGCAGAACATGTAGGTTTGCTACATAGGTAGACACGTGCCATGGTGCTTTGTTTCCTCCGTCAACCTGTCATCTACATTAGGTATTTCTCCTAATGCTATCCCTCCCCTAGCCTCCCATCCCCTGCTATCCCTCCCCTAGTCCCCCACCCCCCAACATGGCCCGGTGTGTGATGTTCCCCTCCCTGTGTCCATATGTTTTCGTGAATGATCTTTATAATGTGCTGTTGAATTTCTAGTATCTTGTTGAGAATTTTGGTATGTATGTTCCTCAGGGACATTGGCCTATAGCTTTCTTCTGTTGTCGTGTCCTTGTCCGGTTTTGCTGGCCTAGTGAAATGCATTTAGAAGTATTCCTCCTCCTTTAATTTTCTGGACTAGTTTAAACCTGGGGCATTGTTTGTTTGTTTGTTTGTTTTGTTTTTTGACAGGAGACTTTTTGTTACTAATACAGTTTTCTCACTCATTATTGGTCTTTTGGGACTTTCTCTGTCTTCATAATTTAATCCAGGCAGGTCGTATGTGTCCAGGCATTTATCTGATTTTTTCTGTGTCATCAGATCTGTTAGCATGTAATTGTTCATAATCATCTCTAACGGTTTTGTCTCCTTTTACATCTCTGATTTTATTTAATTGAGTCTTCTCTCTTTTGTCCTTAGTCTTGCTAAAGGTTTATTGATTTGTGTATTTTTTCAAAAAATACACTTTTCATTTTGTTGATTATTAGAATTGGTGTTTAGTCTCTGTGGTGTTTGTTTCTATTCTTAGCTTTATTGTTTTCTTCCTTCTACTAAGTTTGAGTTTAGGTTATTTTTGTTTTTCTAGTTCCTTGAAGTACATCATTAGGATGTTTATTAGAAAGGTGTGTGTGTGTGTGTGTGTGTGTTTATTGCTATAAACTCCTTCTTATAACTGCTTTTGACGTGTTTCATAGGTTTTGGTAGGATGTGTTTCCATTCTCATTTGTTTCAAGGAAATTTTTAATTTGCCCTTTAATTTCATTAAATTGTTGATTGACTGGTTTAGGAGCATGTTGTTTAATTTCCATGTATTTGTAAAGTTTCCAAAATTTTTCTTGTTGATTTCTAGTTTCATAGCATTTTTGTCAGAAAAGATACTTGGTGCTGTCCCCGTCTTCTTAAATTTGTTAAGACTTGTTTGTGGCCTGACATATGATCGATCCTGGAGAATGTTCCATGTGCAGTTGAGAAGAATGTGTATTCTGAAGATGTTGGATGGAGTGTTCTATAAATGTCTGTTAGGTCCCTTTGGTTTGGAGTGTAGTTTCAGTCTGATGTTTCCTTATTGATTTCTGTCTGGATAATTTGTCCACACTTGAAAGGGGGGTTGAAGTTCCCTACTGTTTATATATTATAGTCTATGTCTTCCTTTAGGTCTAATAATAATTTCCTTTATTCTAAAATTTGTCTATATGACTCTTCTTGGAAATGTTCTCGGAAATATTGCAAGTGTATGGACAAAGGAATAGATCCAGATCATAGCATGGAATACACTTGATGTGGAAATGCTTATTTTTACAAAATAAAAAGGGTCACAGCACCTGTGGTTTTAAATCCACCAGATTCCAAGCTGTATCGCTAATTTCAGGACTTTAGCCAGCTAAGGTATTTTGTTTGAACACTTAGCTTCCTTGGAGTTTCTTTTTGAGCTTCTTATTCAGCCAGTGGACATTTGGATGTGTAAAGAATATAAAATGTGTTTTATGCCATAACCACATATTGCGGAGTACTTGATGTAAAATCATTTAGTGCTTAAGATGGCGGAGCAGATTTTTTCCACAGCTAATTCTGTTCTCAGCAAAGTAGTTCATGTTTGAGAGCAAACCCAGCCCTATCGCCACATTGTGGAGCCTCCTGTAAAACCACATGAATAATGCAGCTCATCTCATCTGGCTCTCTAGAGATTGGCAGCTAGGAAACCTGCTCAGGTTGCCCCGTGCAGCCTCTCCTCCTGCCTGCCTCTCTCTTGTCCTGTGAGGATTTTGCTCAGTCCCCTCATCTTACTCAAGGTAAAGAATCAGTCCACCACAAATACATTAGCATTCTCTACCCAACCGCCCTATTTCCATTTTTATGGAAAATTCTATTCATTGACCTTCCCTTTGGTCCTTTCTGTCTTCAGTTGGAGATTCTGCTACATTTCTTTCTGAGGAAGAAACCAAAGAAGATGATAATACAAATTTTGAGGAATATTAAGATGGAGCCAATTATCTAGGTAATAGGGATTTAAGCAGTTACACTCTATATCACATTAGTTTTTTTTTTTTTTATTGGCATTTCTGCCACACATATTGCACTTCAAGATGTGTAGGTTTCGTTAAGCAGGCATGGCCTCACCTCTAGTGCCCAACAGCGGAGGAGACAGGTGTAAAACATGTAGACTCTGGAGACCACTGCTACATTTCAGCCCCAGCCCTGCCCACTGTCCTGTCACTGCTCTTCTGTGACCTAATGAGGGTGATGTTAGTGATAGCAGTACCTGCCATGTAGGCTGTTTTAAATGAGCATTAAATGCTCTCGTGTGTAGAAGCCCCTAATAAGGTAGTTGGCACAATAGGAAGCTCCAAATACATGTAGCGTTTATTATTAACCTTTTCCCATTGACAACTAAAAATGTGCTTGGAATGATTTAAAAAAATGACAGTGTATCCTCTTCCTCATTCATCATGACTACAGTTACACACACTGTGAATTAGAGGGAAACTAAAATGCGAAGTGCTAAAGGTACATATAAATGGACGGAAATATATACATGTGTAGGATTAAACATGGGATTCTTTTGCCTTCCTTTTTATTAATTCACTTATTTACATTTTTAATTTTTATACCAAGATCTAAAAATCCACTGAAATCCATTATGCTGCATATCGCAATAGCATTCTTAGTAGTAGCTGTTGCTGATTATTAAACAGGATCCTTTCTGTTAATCATTTGTTGTTTTCTTTACTGCTTATTTATATTGTGAAGACCTAATGAGGAGCTTGCATTTTTTTGAATTATGCTTACATAGAAGTCTATCTGCCCATTACAAGGCTATTGGTTAGGATAGGTTTAGTCAACCACTGTCATCAAAATGTTATTCCAAGTTACAACATGATCATAGTACCTCATATCTCATCTTGAATTTTTTTTTTTTTTTTTTGAGATAGAGTCTCACTCTGTTGCCCAGGCTGGAGTGCTGTGGTATGATCTCGGCTCACTGCAATCTCCACCCCTCGGGTTCAGGTGATTCTACTGCCTCAGCCTCCTGAGTAGCTGGGATTACAGGCACCTGCCACTGTGCCCAGCTAATTTTTGTATTTTGAGTAGAGACGGGGTTTCAACATCTTGGCCAGGCTGGTCTTGAACTCCTGACCTCGTGATCCGCCCACCTTGGCCTCCCAGAGTGCTGGGATTACAGGCGTGAGCCACCGTACCCAGCCTGAATTTTTTTAAGTTCTGGGGTGCATGTGCAGGATGTGCAGGTTTGTTATATAGGTAAACATGTGCCATGGTGGTTTGCTTTACCTGTCAACCCATTACCTAGGTATTAAACCTCACATGCATTAGCCATTTATCCAAATAAAGAGCTTTCATTTTAAAATTCTTTCAAGGATATAACAAGAATAAAACTATGAAAACTATTTAAGGATAGGATTTTACATCATATTCTCTTTCAGATACATCTACAATATCTTCATACACATGATCCCACATTCAGTTTGAGAACCAATGTGATAGGTATGCTTGGCCTGTCCTTTGGTTTCCAGTCAAAGCAGGGAAAATAAGATCAACACCAATGATAATTATTCCATTGCTACTAAGAATCATGCATTAAATGCCTCTCCCACAAAGATAGTAATATATGAAATTATTTCAAATTTTGTATGTTTAAATTTACCCTTGAGTATTCTTCCATTGAATTTAGCATGGATCAGCTTGTGCTGAGTACAGAAAATTGGAAAATGTTTATAGTTCAGTTCTTGGTGACGACACTCTTGGATATATGCCGTATTGGGCGCTAAAGATGCCCTATCCCTAAAGAAATGAGGTGAATTTCTTTTAAGAGTACATAGACCATTTTCTTGGACCCATTGTCATCTAAGCCATTCTTGTTTTCTGAGCTTTCAGGGGACATTCTTTAATTACTTTCTTGTATGCTTATTTTATATTTCCATAACGTGTAAATGTGCTTTATGTTTTCATAGTTATCTGTATATGTAGGATACTTAAAGGCAAAGATAAATAATCCAAAAAGTAGAGTTTTTTTCTTCCTCTTTATTGAACATTACCTTATATTCCCCCCACCAAGTTTCTAACCGTGTGCCCAGATTCTTGTCTTTTATTCTGTTCTCCTTTTTTTCCATTGTCAGTAAATAATGCTTGCAATCATCTATTATAAAGCAGAATATTTAACTTTATATAAAAGAATGCCTCTTCCCCTTTTTCAAACAAATATAGCACATAAACGTAAAACATCTCTTTATTTTTTCTGTATAAACTAGGTCTTTATTTGTGCAGCTCTGCAGAAAACAAACAGATAATTTCATGAAAGCATAGGTGTCTATTGAAGTATCAAGTCAGCTGCTGAAGTGGCTACTTGTTAAATCTCCCAAAGCCACCACTGATACAGTTCATTGAATTCTAAGAGCTTATTGAGGGAGAAGGGGCTGTTTGCAGAGCAGGTGAGACAGGAGAGGAGTGTGTTTACAGAGCTGATGAAGCACATTCCCTCTCTAGTGTTTGCCCTGAGTAGGTTCAATTGGATAGAGTAATCCTACAAGGAGAATGGTTTGGTCAACTGAGCTTTAAAACGCAAATAAGGAAAAGTGTTCAACAGTCCAGAAACTAAGGGAAAAAAATGTATTAAATAGAAGTCTTTTAATAGTGTGACCGATATTAATTTATCCATATTAACAGAGAGCCAAGGATTACATAAGCCACATCAAGGTCTAAATAGTTGGGACAAGACGGGAGACTTGAACCCTGAATCCTTATAACATTTTATTCAATGCCATATGCACATTTCTGTTTTCTAATATTGATTGATTTCAAAGTTGTTAATGATAATAATAAGGGCTCATTTATTCAATGTTTTCTACATATTAGATCTTTAATGATTTTCATTTAAAGTAATTGTTTTTTCTATATGCTTTTACACAGTAAGGTATTACATTGTTACATTACTAATGGTTGGCTTGAGATCCATTAGATTCTTATACATTTTCTTTTTATGATTATATAAACTGTCCATTAATACAGTGTGTTTTTCTCTCCATTTTTCCTAGTATTTTACATTATTTTAATTGCATAGATTAGTCTCTAACTTTTTTACTATAACAGCACCAATTTGGATTCCAGTTTTATATTTTGAAATTCTCATCTGCTGTTTAATTTATTATGACCTAAAAGAAGCTTAAACCGTGGATTTGGGAATGACATTTATAAAAGGCCAATTGTCAAGGCTGAAACTACACATGTGATTGTGTTTTTTTAAAATCCATAATCTTTTTGAAAGTTGTTTGCTCATCTTAGAGTTCATGTCTCAACCTCTTTTTTCATCATAGCGATATCACTCTTTAAACTAAGGTGAAAAACAAACCAAAATCGGGACAGTATGACATCCATAGACTGCTTCTACCTTTTCTTCCTCTGCGCATACCAAGATGTTGTCTTCCTGTTTCTGCTTAATTAATTGAATTTCTCACCCTATTTTCACATTTTGAATCAGTCCCTCTTACATTAGTCACAATTTTTTGTCTGCTGCTTGGCAGTGTTTTTCTTAAACTATTTCTTGTTGTATTTTTTTTTTTTTTTTTACTTCATGGTCCTTTGAGAGTTTTTTGGTGGGAAGTCAAATTGTCTCCTTACCTACTGTGTTGTTTTCTTTTAACAAAAAGATTTCTTTCGATTTTAATATTATTTCCTGATCTATGATGCTTTAATCATTGTATTTAATATATTAATAGCAAATAATTTTTTGTAGAAAAGCATTTCTTTTCTAAAAGCCATTTCAGCAAGATTAAATGTTGATACTTAGTTTCCTGAATGGAAAAAAAATGCACATCTACGAAAAATGCCAGATGTACTTAGTTTTCCCCATTTGTCCTGGATCCTCTGACTAGCTTATCACAAACTGTAGAAAATGAAATTTTGTTTACCTCTGTACATTTGTTCATCCAAGAGTAAGACTTGCCTAAATTTTAATCCCCTCTCACTATCATATAAGGCACACTGCATAAATTTTAAAAGGTGAATTTTAATTACACATGCTGATGATACTTTGGAGAAAAGATAAATCCTCAAGTACTTGCATAAAGACATAAAGCAGATTTTCCGACTGTGCAATTAATGTTTATTAGCCTAATCTGATTATTTTGAGACTTAACGCATCAGGGAAACCTTCATTATTTCAAAATATTGTTCCTCTGGGAAATATGCACTTTTGTATATGAAGTTTCTCTTTAATGTTTTTGTCATTTTTGTCATGTTATGGAACCTACTTTTCAAAATTATTGCAATTCTAAAATGAAATACTGAAAGTTCATTGGCAAAGAAATGCCCTGAACTCTTAAGTCAGTCCTCAGCATGACAGTGTACTCCTCCAGGTCACTTTGCAACTTTTCATCATTTCAACACCATTTCCTTACGTCTTTTAATAATTATTTTCTCAGTGTGACGTAATTTCCTTTGTGTCTGATTTGGCATTTGTCCCCTAATGTAAGAGAGGATAAAATAAGCTGTATCATTGGCCACTAAGAAATGGTCAGGAAGTCTGAGTGGTGAAGTGTAATTGATAATTGGAACTTAATTCCATATAGAGCGTCTGTGGCCTAAATGGCCCTATCTAGCCATTGGCTGTATTTTTTATATGAAATCTGCTCTATAGCCCCAGAAAGCAAGTGGGCTGTCTACTCTTGATCATGGCTATCAGCCACTAAACCAGTTAATAACTGCTATTTTCATCGTATGTGTCAACCAAACCTTGGATGTCAAATATATTTTGAGAACTAGATAAAAATAATGACATGAAAGGATCTAAAAAGAATCTAAGAAGGAAACAGAAAATTGAAATTCAATTTGAAAATAGTCAAACTGATTTTAGTAACTAGTGTAAAATCTTCTCAAAACAATTTAGACACATTGAAAAGATGCAAATACTTTCGGAAAAGCTAAGTCAGCTCCTTATTTTGTCTGCCTTGCAGTTGGGTTGGTTTTTGCCTCATTCTCCCTTCACCAAATGTGTTTGTTCCTGTGACAGCTTCACTTGAAAAAGAGGCATAGAAAAATCTTTCGGGAGTTACTTTGCAGCAACTAGAGCAGTCCTGTATTGAATGTTCTGGTGCTAATTATGGAGACATGAACCCCACCTCTCCCCACCTCCACCCGCATACATACACTCCCTCTCTCTTCTTTTTATTTTCTTTGATTCAGGAAAATTAACTGCATTACTAAATTCGTTTTTCACCCTTCATAAAGTTAATGTAACATTACCTGAACACATTCTGAATGTTGTCAACTCGAGCACCAAAGAGCTAACTTCCCATGCCTCCTTAGAAAATATTCATTACATTTCTTCTGAGTTTTACTTCTGCACAAAGTTTACATTACAGCCGAACACACCTTCCCTTGGATGTGGGTAACAGAACATACAACAGATGCATTCCCCCCATACCTGAAAGGTTTGTCTCCGAGGCATGCTGATTATCATTTGATTGGATAACATTGACTGTATTGGTTTAAATATGATGGATTAATTTTGTTTATTCTTTCGAACCCCTATTTTTTATGTGTGTAACTTCCCCCGCCCCTGCCTAGACCTGGTTAACCGTTTCTGTGAGCAGGTCCTCAATTTTTTACTTTGTCCCTACTTTCCTGTCGTAGCCCCATCTTCCCCTGGTGTCGACTCCGTCCCCTTGCAGCGCACAGGCAGCCAGCATGGCCCGCAGAATGCCGCCGCGGCCACCTTCCAGAGGGCCAGCTATGCCGCAGGCCCGGCCTCCAATTACGCGGACCCCTACCGACAGCTGCAGTATTGTCCCTCTGTTGAGTCTCCGTACAGCAAATCCGGCCCTGCTCTCCCACCCGAAGGCACCTTGGCCAGGTCCCCGTCCATTGATAGCATTCAGAAAGATCCCAGGTGGGTAAAAACCTTTTTCTTTCCCTATGATGTCTGAAGTGGTTTGGTAACCGGGTACTGCAATTTCTTTCACGTCATGTTGCATTTATGTCATTGGCTATTAAGGGGCTGGCTTTTCTTGGGTTGTATATTCTTTTGTTTGACTTGGAATATGGGTATTTGCAATGGATCCCTAGTGTCTTCTGTGGTTCACTACCAAAAACTAAAGATGTTCTTTTGATCAGAGTGTCTGTAGGTGCTTGACATTTAACTATTTGATAAGATGTAGACTGGCCTCTTTAATGCAGGGGAAACTGGAGACTGGAGGTGATGTCATTTGACCTCAGATATCATGACCTACATATTTTATTGTCTCAGTGGAAGTATGCTTCATCATCATGTGCGTTACTTTTTTTTTTTGTTTTTTGAGATGGAGTCTTGCTCTGTCCCCCAGGCTGGAGTGCAGTGAGTGATCTTGGCTCACTGCAACCTCCACTTCCCAGGTTCAAGCGATTCTCCTGCCTCAGCCTCCCAAGTAGCTAGGATTACAGGTGCACACTGCCACGCCTGGCTAATTTTTTGTATTTTAGTAGAGGAGGGTTTCACCTTCTTGCTGAGGCTGGTCTCGAACTCCTGAACTCAGGCAATCTGCCCACCTTGACCTCTCAAAGTTCTAGGATTATAGGTGTGAGCCACCACGCCCTGCTGTGCATTTCTGTCTATCATATTGCAAAGGGGTGCACCTTCCAAGTTATGGTAAAATTGAAAATTTAGAAATTTTACATGACCTTCATTTCTCTATGTCTGGAAATAAAATTACAGCGAATTTGTTTAAAGACTGATAAAATCTTGAATATAATATATTAAAGAAATTGTTGTTATGGAGGTGTTGTTTTTGTTGTGGTTGTTGCTATTTTGTGGTTTGGGTATTTTATGTTTTTTTACATTTTTCCATCAGTGGCAAGGGGTATAGCACTGCTCTGCTTCTAAAGTTGGATTTGAGTCCCTGTAGAGTTAAATGATGCTTTATGTTTTATTCATAGCCATTGGATTTATGCTGATAGAGTCCCAGAAATATATATCTGCACCTGTGAATACTATTGATATGTCAGATTGCTTGTATTTCTTTATGGTAGGGCAGGTAGCTTGACTCTGGTGTTGTACTTAAAATTCATCTCAAAGATTTTTCACTGATGGAGCTTGCAAGTTCCTGTGTACTGTATTGAGGGGTTGGCATAGCTGCTTTTGCACAAAGAAATCACTTCTGCAAATACACAAGACAGAATGGGATCATTTTATGGTTTTCTTTGAGACAGCTGCTTTAGCACAGCTCAAACCTGCTTGGAGGGTCCGTGTTAAATATTGTATTTGGTTTAACACCATCGTAAAAGTGAATTGTAGTAAGTGCTTACTGTTATCTACCAGAAATCAGAAGCATTCTCATGTTTACTGTGTTCAGTGTCCTGTTTATCTAGATTTTCAGTCTCAGCAGCACTCGTTATAGTCTTGGTTCTGAAACCTGCCCCAGATTCTTAAGTATTCTTGGCGTGTATGGCAAGCGTTTTCATCAGAAAATACCTCATCATATTCTCTATTTTTAAATGATCTTTCTTGATGTGCTACTGAAAATGTACAGAAATGGAATAATAGTGAACCCTTAAGAAATGCTAAAAGACAAAAATATATAATTGAATTGACATTTATATTTAACATTGTTGGTTTAAATTGGCAATAAACATTTTATCTCCAATGAAAATACTTTAAATTTTCCTGTTAGGAAATTTAGCTTAATAAGAAACCAAATTATATTTCTGTAGCTGGAGCGTAGCTTCCATATTTTATACTGTGTATTAAATGCATTTTATTTTATTAAATGGCATATCATTTGCATTTTATATTACTGTCATTTCTACAGCCTTTTTTCTTCTCTCAATATATTGACATAGCTCTTACCTTTTCAAGTTATGGATTGGGTCACTTATATTTATTGAGTGCCTACTATAAACCAAAAAATAAAAACACCAAAAAGAAGGGTTAGAATGAATAAGAGAATATTGGCCACAAAGCTTTTGTATGTGTCAAATTTGTATGCAAATTAGTGCTATATGAATTATAAGTTCACTGTTAATTTCAAGGATACTAGATATTGGCATCATGCGAAATGTATGGAGCATAAACTATAGTAATGCCTTTCTTGTCAGGTTTTCTTAAAATGAAGGAATATCTCAACATGTTTTTATTTAATGGAGAGACATGCCAAATTTAAAATTCAGTCCAGAATATAGGACTTCTTTTAAAACAATATTTTTGCATTTTCCTTTAAATATTATATTTTGATTCCTTGTAGGTGCATATTACCAGAACTAATATATTTAACTTCTAGAGCTCACAATTATTTATGTTGGCATTATGGCCTATGATGTAAACGTTTTCCATATTTTCAAGCTTTTTAAATATATATACATATATTTAGGAGAATTTGTTAACATTTTATTTATCATTAAACACTAGACTGTGTAAGCCTCTTTCTCATTATAAACATATGTTTATAGCATATTACAATCTTCAAAGTAGGCTTACTTACATCTTTTATGTAATCCTTTGTGAGCAGAAACTGATATTTTATATTTAATGCCTTAAATAAATGCAGAATCTGAATGTTAAATGACTTGTTGAAAATGCATTGCTGCCAGTTCAGTACACGGGCTTATGTCTACATTGTTAGCACATGTTGAATCCACACTGCGGCACATGTTGGCATGAACATTTTTATTTCTTTACAAAAAATAAAAAGGAAAAACAGTATATTTGTGATATTTTTGCAGAGGATGAATGGTAGTACCGGTATGTGTGTAGGAGTTGAGAAGAATGAAGGAAATTGACCAAGTAGCTCTGGCATCCCTGATCATTGCTTACTGGATGTGTGGTCTTTAATATATTTTTTATTTCTAGCATCTGCCTTTGTTTTTACTGTAGATAAGTATCTCTTCTCTGTTAAAGAGTTGTAGTATTATTCAGTGAGAAGTGTTGAAGCAAATACAGCATTTTAAAATACTAATATGAAGTCATGACAGTTCTACTTGAAACCAGAGAAGCCGGTTGGTTTTCTGTCACTCTGAGTCACAGGATACAAAAGGATTGGTTCTGAGGGCTTGGGATCTTCCTGTGGGTGGTTGGCTCAGTCTTTTAGATTGTGCAAAGCTTTGGTCTTTTCTCTTTTGACTAATCATCCGATGCGCCAACAAAAAGTCTCTTATCCAATGTAAATCCCCTATCCAATTTTATTTATAAAGCCAGCAGTCACTGAGAAAATAATTTTTAAACATGTAAAATTCACTTCACAGCTCTATTTGCTAAGAAAATTTTATTTTGTAATTGTATGTTATTTTCCATAAAATGTGACCCTCTTAAGGATTGTTACCATAGCTAATATATTTGTGGGTACTACACCAAATATTGAGTTCTATCAACTGTTGTTTTTAAACATGAAAGTCAAATACAAATCTTGAATTATATTAAAGAGGTATCAGTCACATTGGTAGTGATAAGTCACAAAAGCATTCTTAGTTTGAAAATTTGATTGATGAAACAAATAGAAAAAAACACAGCAAGACTGATACACCCAGATACACTGAAGGTATTATAAATGTCTATCAAATAACACAAGTCATGGTTAAGACATCATATTGACATAATGTATAAATTGTAGCAGTAATCGCAACTTTTAATCATGTTTGATCAATGTCTTTTTGAGATGTTGTAATCCTTTGTGTATACTATCTCAACAGCAATTTTTCAAACATGCTAAAACAATCTCCCTTTTTGTGAGTGTGATTTACAATAGAACACTATCTTCTATTTTGTTATTAATCATAACAGGAAAATACATACAATGGCACATTTTTAATGCTGATTTTGGGCCCGCATTAGCAGCTGCTCTTTCAATCAGCTCTATCAAACTCACTCCATGGAGGTGTTTCATTTCAAACCACAATATTTGACTAATAGTATGAAAATATGCACTTTTAAGGAATTATTTATACATCTCAACATATTTTATATGCTATTTTGAAATATTAACAAGTCTTCTTATTGTTGGACATTATATTAAATCTCATTAATGAATATTTCTTATAAATAGTTTATTTCTAGGTAAACCTTGGTAAAGAGTGTTTTCCAAATGCTGCTTTTTTCATTACCTGCTCACAATGCATGTGTACACATGGACGCGCACACACACAGACACACACACAGTGAATTGAATGCTCAGCAAATAAAGTATACTATAAAAATGCTTTTATTTTATTTTTGAAACAAGTTTTTGCTCTTTCACCCAGGCTGGAGTGGAGTGGTGTGATCCTAGCTCACTGCAGCCTCAAACTCCCAGGATCAATGGATCCTCCCACTGCATCCTCCTAAATAGGGGGGGCTACAGGCTTGTCACAAGACTGGTCAATTTTTAAAGTTATTTTTATTTTATTTTATTTTTTTAGAGAAGGGTTCTTGCTATGCTTCCCAGGCTGGTCTTGAACTCCTAGGCTCAAGTTATCCTCCTGCCTTTGCCTCCCATACGGTTGGGTTGACAAGCATGAGCTATAGTGTCTGGCATAAAAATGCTTTTAAAAAGATGAAGACTTGAAGAATATTTATAAGATATTAAAGTTTAAGCAGTGTTATATAACTTAAGTTACGATGTAACTCAAATAACGTGGCTGAAATGTTTGTATTAAACCACATACCATATTTTTCAGAGTCTAGATCTCTTAGATGATGAATCTCTGGGTAGTTTGCTTTTAACTTCAAATGCTCAATAATTATTTACTTAGCTGAGGAAATGTCCAAGAGAAAAAATACTGGATTCACAATTTAAAGACTTTTAGAATTTGAAGAGTACTGGAGGTTGTTTATCAGTTAAGCTAATAGCAATTCCAATACCTTGTCATTCAGCCCCTGCTTAGATGCCTCAAGCAAGGTAGCAACAGGCCCGTCACCATCTCTTGAACCATTCTATTTTTCTTTGAATAATCCAAGGCTTATACACTAGTTTATATTGATACAGAAATCTGCATCTTTTGTAAGTTCCTTCACTGATCTTGTCTCTGACCTGTGAAATCATACGAGAACACACCTATCCCTTTTTGAAAGAGTTGCCTTGGGAGACAGTTCCTATCCCTTACTCCCACACCCAAGGCTCCTGCCCCTGTGCTAGCTGCTGTTGTCCCGAGAGCTGTCACTTCTGGGCCCAACAGTGGCTGATGGCCCTCCAGATTATGTTTCACACATCACCAGCAAGCATAGAGAGAGAACGAGTATTACGTTGGGCAAACCTGGGTTCACTGTAGGTTTTCTTGACAGTAAGATGACAACAGTGTTTATCACAGTGTTGATGGTAACAGTGATCATGAAAGTTAATGACTAAGTTCCATGCTTAGCATTAAACATTTTTTATTCATTGTTTAATTATCATCCCCTAATCCTATCACATGGCCTGTTTCACATATGGGGAAACTGAGGCTTAGAAGCTGGAAACACAATCCAAATCTGACTTAAATCTCATGTTTCTATTGCTGTGGACATTGATATGGACTGGAGCTGCAGAATCAAACGAAATGTCGAGTCTTTTCCCAGGTGACTTCTGCAAAACCGTGAATCACTGATCCTGTCTGGAATATTTCGTTTTCTTTTTAACATAAATGAAGAACTTTACACTCACTTCTTGTAGGGTGATTGCATTATTATATACTATAGAAATCTTTTCTGGGTCCCAATGTTGTTATCCAGTGTAATTACTGTAAACATTGCTCCACATCCTTTGAAGCGGGAAAATCAGACATGCGTGTCCTCGGTGAGGTTGTGTCCAGTCACAGTTAGAGCTGCCCCCAGGATGGAGTCTACAGCCCCTCACTCCACAGGACCTCTTCCCCTGAATCCATCCTAGAATCTTCCAAGGGAAAGCCACCGAGAAGATAGGCATGCCTCACAGTTCTGGAGGCTGGAAATCTGAAATCAAGGTATCAGCAGGATCATTTCCCTTCCAAATCTCTAAGGGAAAATCCAGTCTTCCTGGTTTCTGAGGGTCCCAGGCATTCCTTGGCTTGTGGCTGCATCCCTCCAGTCTCTGTCTCCCTCTTCACTTGGCCTTCATGTTTGTCTTTTTGTCTCCTTGTCTCTGCCTCCTGTCTTCTTATGACATCAGTCATTGGATTTCGGGTCCACCCTCATCCAATATGACCTCATCTTAACTACATCTTCAAAGAGCCTATTTCCTAGTAAGGTCACATTCCGAGGTACTAAGGCAGATACTGATTTTGCAAGGAACACTGTTCAACTGACTACACGTGTGTTTGGAAACTAATCTCCCGTGCACACTATAGAACTCATGTTCCTGAACAGGATACAGTCACTAGAAGCCGTATTTCAAAGTTTTTATTTTATATTACATTTTAATAATAAAAACCTGTCTTGAGAAAGAACAATGTGGTTAAATGTGCTTGGTCTGTGTACATTATCACTCTGCTTTTTTTTTTTTTCCTTTGAGATGGAGTCTCGCTCTGTTGCCCAGGCTGGAGTGCCATGATGCTATTTCAGTTCACTGCAACCTCCACCTCCCAGGTTCAAGCGATTCTCCTGCCCTAGCCTCCTGAGTAGCTGGGATTACAGGTGTGCACCACCATACTTGGCTAATTTTTATGTTTTTAGTAGAGATGGGGTTTCACCATGTTGGTCAGGCTGGTCTCGAACTCCTGACTTCAGGTGATCCACCTACCTTCACCTTCCAAAGTGCTGGCCTTACAGGCATGAGCCAGCCACCGTGCCCAGCCTATCACTGCTTTTAACTGGTTAATGTGGCTGATGCACCTGACTACAAGCATAGAAGATAGATAAAGATGGCTGTTTTCTTGACTCTTGAATATGCTCATGCTTGTAGTGCTCTCTATTCCATTTTGAGAGTTACTGTAAAAGTGGATAATATAATCCCAAACCCCACATGCACCACCACATCCCAGCAGTAACATGGTGCTCTCTGGAAGGATGGCACAAGCAAGGGCATCTCTGGCAACCCTCCCCGTGTGGCTTCCACCAGTTCATGCCCTCCACTGCAGCTGGGGCTGTCCCAGAGAGTAAATGCCCTAGCACTTCATTGCTTTATTTCCTTTAGCTAAGTAAGTGAGTAGAAATTCAAGGGTTCTCTCCTCCCACTCATAGTCTTTCATAGTCTCCATGATGAAACCAGGAACTAAGATGTCGTTGGTTACTTAACTTTTGTCTCCGATGACTTTCAAGTATTAATAGATCTATCATATGTGCTTCTTCGACTTTTCCAGAACTTCCTTTTGAACCTTTCTCCCTAAATGATAGCTGATGTGGCTCAGCCCCAGGGTGCATGCCATCCCTCAAACATGGGAATAGAGGGAGTGGCCTGTCTTGTGAAGGGAGTTGAATACAAGGGGAAAGGGATTCTCAGCAAATTGTGATTCTGGGCATGATCTCTGCACTAACCCCGCCCCATGGCCATGGATGTAAAAGGAAAGTAACGAAAGCACCTTCCTCATCAAGTCATGAAGATGGAATATATTCAAACCTTGAGGTCCTTAGAATACTGCCTGGGTTGGGGGGTCTGTACATGGCTGTGGCTTCAGTCACCACAGCACTGCTGCAACCACTGTTCCTGCCCTTGCAGCAGCTTAGGAGAGAGGTAGGGACTGAGAGTGGCCTTGGGAGCCAGAGAAATGGAAGAAATGAGTGAAGCCATAGAGGCCACCAGCTGTCCTGTCGGAAAGACTGAAAGAAGCCCAGGAGCAGCCCCTGTGGCCTTCCCTGGTGGGAAGCGGAGAGTGGGAGTAGGAGGGGTCCACTGAGGCCTGAGCAGGGCAGGGCGACCTCAGGGAGAACCCTAACCCTAACTGTGGGCTCAGCCCTCATAGCCTAGGAGAATAGGAAGATGGGAGAGAAGGCTCTGATGCAAAGGGACTTTTTTGTTTTACAAAACCTCTTTTTCAAAAGTCCTTTTATTAGTTTAAAAGAAAGTAGTGGGTGGGGAGTGGTGGCTCACACCTGTAATCCCAGCACTTTGGTAGGCCAAAGCTGGCAGATCACAAGATCAAGAGATCTGGACCATACTGACCAACATGGTGAAACCCTGATTGTATTAAAAATACAAAAGTTAGCTGGGTGTGGTGGCACACACCTGAATTCCCAGCTACTTGGGAGGCTGAGACAGGAGAATCTCTTGAACCCAGTGAGCCGAGGTGGCACCATTGCACTCCATTCTGGGTAACAGAGTGAGACTCCATCTCAAAACAAAAACAAAAACAAAAAAACATTTTATTGCATTCCAAAATAACAACTCATTTCTAATGCTACCTAAATATACCCACCTCATTTATACTAAGGCAGGTTCTGGCATAGGGGCCTCCATGATATTATGTGGTCAAGAGTAACGAGAGACAGGCAGTGATGGCCGATGCATATTTGTACCCAAAGAACCAGGTACTTATTTCCTCATTAGCAGATATGCCATTCATTGCGATGGCAGAAGTCTGGTTTTGGCTGCTCTGGTATACAGACCTTCCTGTAGAAAAGGAGCCCCTTTTCCTCCCAATCCATGTGCTGTCAGTAAAACAGACTGTACCCCAAGTTCAGAAGGTGAGCGTGGAGCTCATACATGGCCCAAGAGCTGACAACCCATGGGGCCCCCACTTTCTAGCCAGGGCCTTGAGGAGTGTGGAGAGTTCTGTGAAGCCCACATTCCAGTCCTCTAAAGTGGGCTCCAGGCATCCTGGGCTTTCCTGCTTCACTTGGAGATAAAGCCAAATCCAAGCTAGCTAGACTCAACATATAGCAGCAGAAGCTACTTTCGCATGTTGACCTTCTTCTCAATGTAGCTCACCCTCCCTAACACCCCCGCCACACACCTTGTTCTCTCCCTCCCCATCTTCTTTGGAGGTGGCTGTGGTTGTGTTTCTTATATTTGGACTCTACTATGAAGCCAGGAACTAAGATAGATGTCCTGGGTCACTCAGCTTGTATCTTTAATGACTTACAAGTGGATCCATCATTGTATGCTTATTACATCTTTCCTGAATTTTCTTTTTTAACCTCTCTACCTAAAGTCAGCTATACCCCCTGTTCCAAGAAAGATATACTATCTTTCCCCCAATTTAAATCAACTGAGAACTACCATGCAATAGTTAAATTATCGTGAAATTTTTACAAAATAAGCTTATTGGAGAAACTAAATCTGATGATAATGTCCAGTATCAAGGGTATCTTGTATCAGTAGAAGTCAGAACTTAGTGAAGTTTAAGATCCCCGATAATGCTAAGTGCAATGATAACATAAAAATAAAAGCAGTCACTGCTTTAGAGGCATAAAGTACTGAATCCTCAAATAGTTATCTGCAATGTTATTACGATGCTTTCACTTTATCGGTAATTCATATTTCTTCCTGTGAAGAATTTGTGGTGAATCTCTGTCATTTTACTGATGATCTTGCATATGATATATGTGTGATGTGCATGTGTCATCTATGGGATTTAGATATTCTCATACTGGAAGGAAAATGGAGTCTTGCAGGTGGAATTGTTCCTTGTACCATTTTGTGATGAAGCAGACATCAAAAACTGCAAATGAGAAGCAAGGTCCTTGGTAGGTAGGGGAGGTAAATCTCTCTCTTCATCCGCCTTTGAAAAAAATGATCAGAATGTTTAAGAGCACAAAAGGAGTGTGAATATTAAAATGATACCTCTTGGAAGTCAGCTGAGAACCAAAAACCAGGGAGCCTCTTTCCCTGGAATCTCATGGAGAATTAGAGCGGCTTAAAATTCCAGAGAGGAAGTTCTGAAATCTGAACACTCCAATTGGATGCAGAGATTGTACTTAAAACCTGTGTGCTTCCCATTGATTTCCTGCTTGATATCTTTTAGAGTTCTGGGAAGTAGCTTTGAGGAATGCAAAGAAGGCTCTGTGCTTCAAAAGGCATTAAAGGAAGATTTTGTGGGTCTAGTTTTGCATGAGATTGTGAAAATGGAGGACAGCACACCTGCTACCCAAAGTTGGCTCCCACGAGGAGAAACCCTCACCAGAAAGAGGGAAACCAAGAAAATTCAGGTGGCAGAATTGGCTCATTGCGTCAATCATTCCTCAGGGAGTGTCTTCCTCTAGGGATAATCTTGACAGCCTTAGACTTTTATTTTATTAGAGAAAATTTGTTTTGTTTTGTGTATGTGCCACATAGATTATGAGTATATTTGTGTGATATCGGGAAATACATAATGTACACAAAATTTATATGTAGATACACTATTTGTATATATACATATATACACATAACTTTCTATGTGGCACACAGGTGACAATGTGTGTGTAGTATCTATGTAGTATCTGTACACATGTGTATAAACACATATATTTATATATACATGTAACCCATCTGTTTATTGGCTATGCACACATTTATCCACAGATAAGATATACAAACCTTGTGTAAGCACGTGGTTAATGCTGCAAAGGACACACAGTAACAAAGTGTTGATTTTCTGTCTTGTCTATTTATCAGTGTTGATAAGGTGTTGAAAACTAAAAGTATACATTCATAGACAAACACAAGACTTGTTTTCCTTATAGAAGTATTGATAAGTCATAGTAGCTATAAAATTTTTGAAAAGCCCTTTATGGTTATGTATTTATGTATTTAATAGGCATCCACATAGCTTTGTTCAACCTTTTGAACTCATGTTCTGTTCAAAGTACTCTGTGCCTTTCAGAGAGCTTGGCCAGTTCTGTTACCAGTGGAGGGAGTCCAGATTCTTGGCATGTCCAACAAAGAATTGGACAAAATGCACAAAGCAAGGAAACAATGAAGCAGCAAAAGCAGAGATTATTGAAAATGAAAGGACATTCCACAGGGCAGGAGCAGGCCTGAGCATAGGGGCTTAAGAGCCCAGTTCCAGAATTTTCTGGGGTTTAAATACCCTCTAGAGGTTTCCCGTCGGCCACTTGGTGTACACCTGATGCAAATGAAATTGTGGCCCAAAATCTGATCGTAACCTTTGTGACTTCACTTCAGCCTCTGATTGGTTGTGAAAAGCAAGCAGTGAGAGTCTGAAGCATCCTATGCAAATGTATGATTGGTTGTAGAAAGCAACTAATCAGAGGCTAAAATAAAATTACAAAGTTACACTTCTATGCAAACAAAGACTTGGCCTGTCATCAGTCTGATTGGTTGTGGAAAGCAACCAATCGGAGGTACTTTCAGTTTTCCATCTGCCGCACAGAAAAAGGAGTGGGGGTTTGCAAAGGGAGTAGGCTCTGGTCCTTTTGTTACTTAGGTGTAGAAAGCCCGTGTTTTTCTTTTGATTTAGTTTAGTTCTAGGAAGTGGGTGTGAATCAGCCTTAGGTTGCCTGCCACCAGACTCTATTCTCCTGCCTCATTTCCTAACTAAAAGAGCTTCCTTCCCTTATTTTTCAATGTATGCTACTATGGGAAACATGTTTTATTTTTAGCATATCTCAATTAATCTGTCCTTAAAGTCCTTATTTATTTTATCACAAGTGAAATTCTGAAATCCCCTTTGGTTATTCCATGTGCAAACCAGTTTTGATATTTGGCTTGATGTCGTAAGTCATTTTCCTTCACCATCTGACTTTCAACATTTGAGGACAAAAATGGAGCATTCAAAATATTTATTGTCCTACAAAGCAGGTTGTAGTTGACCATCAGCGTTTAACTAATGGAAATTAATTTCCATTGCTTTTTGAGATGTTTTGCAACTAATAGTGCTCATTAATTTTGAGGTACTGACCTTGATAAGGAGATTAGCATTTTATAGGAAAATATATATTTTGAACAGAAATCCCATTGTTCTTGGTGCATTTCAAGTTTGACAAGCCTAGTAACTTAAATTCTTGAATCTACTGAAGAACATGTTTAGCGATTGTAACTGGGTTGCTGAACCACGTGTGATTTAGCAGACCCTTAATTCTACTAAGACAAGAAGGAGGAGAAAAAGAAGAAAGGAAAGAAGAAAAGGAAGAGAAGAAAGAGAAGGAGATACCAGTGGGAAATTCAGCAGGCTATACTCTGACACACACAGTGCTTTGTGTACTAAAGTGCACTGAAGAATGATATGAAAGAAGTATCCTCACTTTTTCATTATTTTACCTTCTCAGTTTTCTAGGGACACTTCAATATATGCTCTGTTCTTTGAATGTGTTTATTGTTTAAAATTTCATACTGGAGTGGCCCCAGTTTGGGGGCTTCTTTAGAGATGAAGCTCCACATGAATGGAGTGTGGATTGTGTTTGATAACTGAGACATTTGCAAGAAGCCCCCTTAGAGAAGGCCTCCATCTACCCTGATGCTGCAGTGAGACCCTAGTGTGGTTCCCCCAGCTTTGAAATGTAGCCCAGTGGTTCCCAGCATTTTTGGAATTCAGACGTGAGTTAGTTACATATCAAAGGATAGGTGAGATGCTAGCAGAGGGTGTCTGGTCTTTCCCTTGACAAAGGATCTCCCTGGCACTTCTTAAAGTACTGGAAACGCAGATGTGAAATCACCCTGGAATGCAGTCTTTTCAACTGAATAAAAGAGGCCTTACGAAGAAAATGAAAATTGGTTTACAGACAGATGGTTGGAACTACTGACTTAGAAGACTACAATGTTGGAGCTTTTATTTTTCTGAACAAGTGAATAATGTAAAATTACCTTTAGATCTCATATGTCATAGAAGAGTTGAATATATTTATGGGATACAGTGTGATGTTTCAATTCATATATATATATTACATCATTATTGAACTATGATACTTTAGCCTATCCGTCACCTCAGATATGTATGATTTCTTTGCAGTGAAAACATTCAAATTTGTTTCCCAGTGACTGTGAAAAAGAAATACTTTTTCCTTACCTATCTTTTACCTTACCTATGTATACCATTTTGATTGTGTTTGCTAAATGAATGAGTGACTAGAATTATAGTATCTCCTCAATATATTCAGGTTTTTCGAAGTAGCAATAATATTTAAAATCTTAAGAATTTCTGAAAAATCTCCCAATCCCTAGCATCCAGCATAGAATTAAAGTAATAAAGTCTGTGGTAGGAGGCCTCCATGATGGTTGCCATGACCGGTCTCCTGGGGTTCACACCTTTCTGTCTTCCCCACCCACACTGAAGCAGAGCTGGCCTGCGTGACTACCGGGATGCTGTAGGAATGGCAGTGTGTGGCTTCTTCAGGTAAGGGAGCCAGGCCAACATCCTAAGGAAACTCAAGTAGCCCATGGTGAGGAGTCAACCTGTCCACCATGTGAGCAAACCCTTTCACACAAGTTCCCCAGGGCCATCAGAGCCTTTGGATCTTCCAGGTCAACTCCCAGACATAATGAAGCAGAGAAGTTCATCCCTACTGTTCCCTGTCTGGTATTCCTATGAACCTGTGGAGTGTAATAAATGAAGATAGTTGTTTCCAGCTTTAAGTTTGCGGGATGATTTGTTATGCCTGATCTGACTGATCATCTCACGAAACTATCCATCTTTCCTTCTAATATCGTCTGGGAAATTCTCTTTACTTTTTCTTGTTGAAATGAAAAGTTGGGCGACATGGTGAAACCCTGTCTCTACAAAACAATACAAAAATTAGCTGGGTGTGGTGGCTCTTGCCTGTGGTCCTATCTACTCTGGAGGCTGAGGCAGGAGGATCACTTGAGCCCAGGAGGTCAAAGCAGCAATGACCTGTGATTGCACCACTGCACTCCAACCTGGGCAACAGAGTGAAACCCTGCCTCAAAAAAGAAAGAACAAACCCAAAAGGTTGAAACAATCTAAATGTCCATTGACAGAAGAATGGATGAACAAAATGTAGTATACGGTATACATATGATAAGGTTTTACTCAACTGTAAGAAGGGAGGAATTTCTGATACATGCTACAACAGGGATGAATCATGAAGACATTATGCTAAGTGAAATACAGAAGATACAAAAGGATGTATATGTAAGTATTAGTCCATTTTCACACTGCTGATAAAGGCATACCTAAGACTGGGTGATTTATAAAGAAAAACAAGTTTAGTGAACTCATAGTTCCACATGGCTGGGGAGGCCTCACAATCATGGCAGAAGGTGAAAGGCATGTCTTACATGGTGGTAGGCAAGAAAGAATGAGCAAAAGGAGTTTCCCCTTATAAAACCACCAGATATCATGAGACGTATTCATTACCAAATGAACAGTATGGGGGAAACTACCCCATGATTCAGTTATCTCCCACTGGGTCTCTCCCATAACACATGGGAATTATGGGAGCTACAATTCAAGATGAGATTTGGATGGGGACGCAGCCAAATTATATCATTGTATGCACCAGATACATGAAGTACCTATCTAGAATAGTCAAATCCAAGAGACCAAAAGTAGAATTGTGGTTACCTGGGAATGCGGGAAGAGGGAAATGACAAGTGTTTACTGGGTACAGAATTTCAGTTTGGATGATGAAGTTTTGGAGATGGTTAGTGATGATGGTTGTACAATAGTGTAAATATACTTAATGCCACTGAACTGTACACTTAAAATAGTTAAAATTGTAAATTTTGTGTTATGTATATTTTATCATCTTAAATGGAAGGAAGGAGCCAAGTACAGGCTGGCCAGGCACTGCCTTCTATAGACAGAAACCAAGACTGCATGGAGGAGCAGGAGATGGAGCCCCAGGGAGGCAGCATCCAGGCCTCATGGTTCCTGACCCTGATTCTTTTCAAAACTATGCCTCCCACTACCATGTAGGAAGCCCAGAAGCCCACTTTTAAGGAGATCATGTATAGCATCCTGTCCCATTTATTACCTGCCAAATGTGGAAGTTCTTTTATCTCTTGCCCACATTTTCTTATGATCAAATAAAAACAATAATATGTTACAATAATATATGACCTCATATATTAATTATAAGACTCTGTTAAAAATAGTGAATGAAAAGTAGCTTGTTTTTAAGGTTTTATTTTATTGACACACAATTGTATGTGTTTATGAGTTACAGTGTGATGTTTCAATACATATATATTTATTCTTAAATTAGGGTACTTAGCTCATCTATTACCTCAAACATTTATGATTTCTTTGTAGTGAAACCATTCAAAATCTTTTCTTCTAGTTAGTTTGAAATATACCATATACTATTGTTAACTATAGTCACCCCACGTGCAATAGAACACCAGAACCTAGTCCTCCTTTCTATCTGTAATTTTGTACTAATTGACCAATCTCTTCCCATCCCTCCTCCCCACCAAAGTAGCCTTAAATATAAATGACAATGTTATTGTCATGGTTTTAGATATTTTCATTCATTCATTCATTCACTCAACAATATGTTCTAAGTACAAATAGCCAGGTGCTGTTCTGGACCCTGAAACTTTTCCATAAGGAAGATGAGGTAGAAATGTTAACTAGGAAATAAATAAAAAATAATCATGCTTAAAATTATATAAACTTAAAAATAGATCACATTTAAATGAAAGCAATCTGCCATAGTTTTATTGAAAATTACCCTCAGTAACTTGATTATATGAGCTACCACATAATTCTATTAATATTTTAATGATCTCAGGAGTTCCTACTGTGCCTTTTGCTCTCAGAACCAAAGTTCTATTTCCTGACTTCTACAGGGGTTAATTTCCCCTCACACTAAGGATGAAAGCAGTAACTCATACCTCAAAAATGCTAAATCAGAAGGCTTTCAACCAACATAAAGAAAGCAGATTAATAAAAAGCATCCCTTTTATTCCAGGAACTCTTGTTCCTATCTCTTGTTGACAAAGAAGTCTGTTATATTTCAAGCCAGGCTCTGTTATATTAGAAAAGAACTCATTAAGATAAGTGGCAATTAACATCTATACTGCAGTAAAAGTGCTTTTGACATTGAAGAAGAAAATACAAAGCCTGGGATTTTTAGATAAACAGAAACGTTTCAGCAGGGTGCCTTGCAACGTATTTGCTGTCCTTTGTTTTGGAGATGACTGAAATATTAACAGACTTAAATTTACCATGAATCGGCTTGAAAGTAACAGATAATATTGCTAATATTGTAAAATTGGCCTCTAGGAGCTCAAGCACTGTGTGTGTGCTAAGCAGTGTGCATGCATGCACTTAAACTCACACATAGACACACACACAGGCTGGACTTGCTCTGTATAAGTAAGTTGAATGCTCTCTCTTTTTTTTTTTTTTTTTTGAGACAGAGTCTCTGTTGCCCAGGCTGAAGTGCAGTGGCACTGTCTTGGATCACTGCAACCTCTGCCTCCTGGATTCAAGCGAGCATACCCAGCTAATTTTTTGTATTTTTAGTAGAGATGGGGTTTCATTGTGTTGGCGAGGCTGTTCTCGAACTCCTGACCTCAAGTGATCAACCTGCCTCGGCCTCCCACACTGCTGGGATGACAGGCATGAGCCACCATGCCTGGCCTGTATTCTTTTTAACCATTTATTTTCATTTTTGAAAAGGAAATGAGTTTCTGTCTGATTATCCTACACTATTGCTTTAATAGAAATCAAGGCAACACAGGCATCATATAACAGGACCCTTACATAAATCCACATGTGGTATGTATATCATTCGGGCCCACACTGTCTGCTGAAGTGCCTATATGTAGCATGCTACATTAGCTCATTCACTGCAATAATAATTTCCAGACTGCAAGGAATGGAATGCACTCTGGGTATCTCAGTCAATAGGAGCTTGTTGTAAGTTTCCAGAGGGATATGAAAGAGACAGGAAGCTGTGACAGCAACCTTACCCAGGCGAGTCTCATTGAAAACCAGCTCACGGTACTGGATACCAAAGCTGCTTTGGGACCATGGCAGGAGCCCTGAAGATGATGCTGAGAATAGGGCATTTGCTGAGCCCCTTTGCAGAGCCTGGCAGTGTGGGTCTCTGCCTCTGCACTCATGACCCTACCACCCTGCGGCTTCCGTCTGACCACCTCCTTCTCTCCTGGTCTCTAAGCTCTGACTTCCTGGGCTGCTATTGCACAGGACTTCTGCCTCTCCTCTCTCTGCATCTCTTCAGTGTGGGTAACTCTGTAGCACCCTGAGTTAACCACACTGGATAACTTGCTCAAGAGAGGTACTATGGGCTGAATTCCGTCCCCAAATGTATATGTTGAAATCCCAACCCCCTAGTACCTCAGAATGTGACTGTATTTAGAGATAAGGCTTTAAAGAGATGATTAACTTTGGCCAGGCATGGTGGCTCATACCTGTAATCCCAGAACTCTGGGAGGCCAAGGCAGGTGGATTAATTGAGGTCAGGAGTTCCTGACCAGCCTGACCAACATGGTGAAACCCATCTCTACTAAAAATATGAAAATTAGCTGGGAGTGGTGGTGCATGCCTGTAGTCCCAGTTACTGTGGAGGCTAAGGCAGGAGAATAGCTTGAACCTGGGAGGCAAAAGTTGAGGTGAGCCAAGATCACACCACTGCACTCCAGCCTGGGTGACAGAGCAAGATTCTGTCTCGAAAAATAAAAAAAAAAAATAGATGATTAACTTAATATGAAGCCATTAGGATGAGCCCCAATCCTAATGGGGCTGGTGTCTTTATAGGAAGAGGAAGAGGCATCAGAAATGTGGTTATACAGAAAGACCTCATGAGGACAGTGGGAATTTGGTCCTCTACAAGCCAAGGAAGGAGCCATCAGGAAACATGAAAGATGCCAGCACTTGGATCTTGTACATCCAGCCTCCAGAACTGGGAGAAAATAAATTTCTGTTTAAGCGCCCAGTCTGAGATATTTTGCATGGCAGGCCCAGCAAACTAACACAAGAGTCTCAGTCTGGAGCCATGAGTGGGTGTCCAGGATGAAACACTCTGGGCACAGCTCACCTGTTCTTTGCAGAGCTGCCTGTGGGTCAGTGGGAATCTCCATAACATTCAGCTGAAGTGGGATTTTGCAGTAATCTGAACATGTGTGTTCAAAAGGGGTCTGTTGAGAGTGTGATAGCCACTCAGGGAAAGCTCAGAAGGAGGCAGATTAAGTGCCCATTCATTTTGCTTATATAGATGTACCTTTTCTGAAGATGAATTTTGGGTTGGATGCAATGGCTTACGTCTGCAATCCTAACACATTGGGAAGCCAAGAAGGGCAGATTGCTTGAGCCCAGGAGTTTTGAGACCAGCCTGGGCAACATGACAAAACCCCATCTCTACAAAAAATACAAAAAAATTAGCTAGGTATGGTGGCATGCACCTGTAGTCCCAGCTAATCCAGAGGCTGAGGCGGGAAGATCACCTGAACCTGGAGAGGTCAAGTCTACAGTGAACTGTGATCACACCACTGCACTCCAGCTTGGGCAACAGAATGAGATACTGTCTCAAAAAAAAAAGAATTTTTTGTAGTGTTTAAGATTTAACATGTAGATCAACACATATACATTTATCTGCTCTAAATTTGAAAAGGTTTGTATAGGTTATAGAAAATGAGATTTGGAAAAAAGAGTCATTTTTCTGGTTTTCTATATAAATCATTAAATATATGAATAAATCAACCTAATGTCATAAATCACTAGTGCTTTGATAAATTGAACATACTTATAGGAATGAAATGGTTTCTACAAAATAAGAATCATCATTTCCATTTTATTCCTTCAGTTTTAAAATCACTGAAATGAAATCTTTAGCCTACCACATCTTGAATTTTGCTGTAAAATATATTATTGTACTTAAAAAATTACAGACACTTGGCTGACCACAACTTAAACTTGTTAGCACCTTCTCTATCTGAAATAAGGTCCTGAGATCTGGGTGCTGGTTAGAAATGCAGAATCACAGTCCCTGCCTCACATTCACTGCATCAGAATCTACATTTTAACAAGATTCCAACATGATTTCTGCACATACTAAAGTCTGAATTACTGATTTTATCATCAGAAACATCTCTTTCTTTTTTTGAGCCAGAATTTCTTTCTGTCATCAAGGCTAGAATGCAGTGATGTGATCTCGACTCATTGCAGCCTCCACCTCCCAGGTTCAAGCAATTCTCCTGCCTCAGTCTCCCGAGTAGCTGAGACCACAGGCATCCACCGCCACACCCAACTAATTTTTTTGTATTTTTAGTAGAGACGGGGTTTCACCATGTTGGCCAAGATGGTCTTGATCTCCTGACCTTGTGATCCACCTGCCTTGGCCTCCCAAAGTGCTGGGATTACAGGCATGAGCCACTGCACCCGGCCAGAAACATCTCTTAACAATCACATCCAGTTTCTTGCAGAAGTTAGAAATCAAGCTCTGACATTATGACGTTAATCCTGTTTGACCTTGTAAATTGCTTTTAATAATATTATAACATTAGTGGCATAATAAGGCTCCAAAATCACTTGACCTTGGCAGTCTTAGAGTTTTCTCTTATTTGATCAGAAGTTTGAATTTGAGAATCCAGATGTATAGTGTAGTTGAGAATGTGATCAACAGAATTTACACTCACTTTTTAGAAGGTTGCAATATAGTTTTTGAAGACAATTTACCTTTTATATTTTTCTCACAGTATCTATTCCTTTTAAAAAGTCAAACATTTCAACTTGCCTTTCAAAGATTTCAAAAAATCCTTGCCCCTTTCCCAGCCCATGCAAAATCCCCCTGAGATCTCTTTTTTTCTCCCACTGAGCCTTTGTCAGTTTGCTGGGGCATCTGGACTGACCATTCCAGAATCACTTATACTTGCTCAAAGCCTTATTCTTTCCCTTGCTGTAATGATTTACCCACTCTTCTTTGTCCTTTCCTGCCAGCCCTTGACCTCCATCTGACCCAATGTAATAGCCACATCCGGGCTGTCTTCTCTGGCTAACTTCAGACTGTAGCATACCCTCTAGCTTGAGATACCTCAATGTGGACCATGCATATAGGCATTTCATGTTGTGTGTTTGTCATCAAGAAATTGGATGGTGCCTGTATGTGCTTCTTAACAATCAGGTAGAGGCTCATGAGAAGTCACCAATGTACAGACAGATGTAAGGCCATTCTCTACAGCCAGCATACATCCCAGGAGATGCCTCTGCATCACCTTGAAACTTAAGAGCTCATTGTTTGAAATGCAGAATCTCAGGTGTGCCCCACCCCCACCAACACACCTACCTACTGATCTGAATCTTCATCAACAAGACCCCCTGGTTGTGATTCATTTCACATCAAAGTTAAAGAGGCTCTGATCTGGAGCTCAGTGTTGCCCAGCTCTTTTCCTTCTGCCTCATTAAACAAGGCCTTCCTGTTTTACACATTGTCATGGAGTTTGGCACCCCAACCTGGGGTTGAGCAGTCGGAGAGCAAAGGGATGAGGGAGTGGAGGCACACAGCTCATTACAGGCCTGTGAGGGAGAAGAGAGAAAGCCAGGTACAGCCAGAAGACAGCAGTACTGCAAGCTGTGTTCAGGATGCTTTCGGGGGTTAGAGATACGAGTTGCATCCTTTACAATCTAGATCAGTTGCTTTCAGGCTGAGGTGGTGTGTCTCAGGGGTGAGGGGTCCTGCCAATCAGTTTCAAGACAGTCATTTGGCCAGTGTCTACCGGCTCTTCCCTGATTCTCTTTTCCGTGTCCCTCTCACAGTTCTTTCCACCCTCTTCTCAAATAAAGGCCAGCCTCCGACTCCCCAGAAACCTCACTACATATTACTGTGGACAAAGCTTCTCAACTCTTGCATCTGTAAAAACCAAACAGAAATAGATTTGTTGGCCAAAGAAGTCACACATCTGTACACTTGATAAGGAAGGCTTTATTTCTAAAAGAGAGTACCACATCCTGCAGGCCAGAAGCACAGCATCCTGCTGAAAACGAAAAGCAAGCACTTCAAGGGAGAGGCAAAGGGAACAGGAATTGATAGTGGGCTGGTGGCTCAGAGTACATATTCAGCAGGTTTTAGTTGGCTAGGAAACTTCACAAAGAGGTGGCGTGTGCTTGTGTAATAGGCTAACACATATGCAGAATGCATCCCATGTTCATTTTGTGGTGGAGACTCAACATTTAAATATACTACAGTTAGGCTCTGGACATCAGAAGGTGAAACAGAGGACACAAAAGCCATTTGCGCTCAGTCCAGGTAGACTGGTGAGAACCACTCTATGGCCAGTGGTCTCCTGTGCAGAAGGAATGCTAGCCGGTTGCTTCGTGAGAAGCACAAAAGGGAAGGGCAGAGTCAGGTGGTTGGTTGATCAAGTAGTGGAGTGAGTCTTTGCAAAGGGCTGGTTTCTGTTTAGCCCTTGGGAAAGAGCCTAATGGTGGTTAGCTAGGGAGGGGGTATAATGAGGCCAGGAATTCAATTTTCAAGATTTCTCTAGGGTCCCCTTGGCCAAGAGGAGGTCATTTCAGTTGGTTGGGGGTATTAGAATTTTATCTTAGGTTTACAGATTGAAACTTGTCTTATTCTAGCAATAAATAGCATATATTTGTGGATACACAAATTAATTTTTTAAAACCCTGCCTCCATTCATGAAGAGATGCATTTTCAATAGAATAATGTTTAAGATTCATAATTGCCTATCACAATTTGTATGCTTTAATAATCCTATATAATAATTATGCATGTCTTGATCAGTTGTGTACTAATCATGTCCACGTGATGATAACTCAATCCAAAAGAAAAAATTAACAGTTGCAGCTTTATGGTCATAGGAAAAAAGGGACATGTATGTATATGTTGGTTTAATGAAATATCACGGCACTGGCTTTTGATCTATATAGGATTTATTTTAAAGGAAAAAAACATGGAAATTCCTTTAGCAACTGAATGCTTCATAATCTAAATTTTATTGGGTCACGGTCTAAGCCTTTCATTAAGCCTGCAAAGGAAAATAAAACTTCTGAAGCATTCCATTAGGTTTGACCTTTGAGCCAGTTTCTCAGAAATAAGAAAGGAAATGAAGAGTTTCAGCTCTCTTTAAGCACCAGTTCAGGCAAAGAGGGTTCATTATTGTGCTACAGACTTTGATTTCCATTTACGGCTTTCACTATTTAGAGAAAAAAAAAGGATAATGCATTAGGTTGAAAGCTGGAAAAATTAAACTTGGCCTTCAGTTTTCTGAGAAATCAGCACTCAGTTCTTTGCAAATTTCAGAAGCAAACTTAGCCACAAAACAAATGGTTTCTTTCAATTAATACACAGCAAATAAGGATGTCTGGAGTTGCTTTTAAACAATGGGCCAACTATACACTTTCCCATCCTGTTACCCTCTCCACGGTCAATGGCGCACTGTGGTGGAGGTGGCAGGCTGCCCTCGGCTGAGAAGGCAGGCATTTCATCTTTTCAAGAAAGCCAGAATTCTCCCCTGCCACCTGATGTGCCCCCGACCTTGTTAGGATAGACACCATTTAGTTTCATCGTTATTATTAGAAAAAGAGAAGCCAAGGGGAATATTCTCAAATACTTCCCAGACTGTTAATACAAAGGTGAAGGCATGCTTTCTTTAGATGGTCGTTGGAACTGAAAGGGAAAGTTTCTTTGGTAACTTTCAACAACAACAAAAAAGTGAGCATAGGATGATGACTTACTAAAATGTGCCCTTCAAGTTTTCTCTGCTGTTTCAAGTGCTAACACTTGGAGAATGATATGCAAAGCTGTGACTTGGAGAATGTTCTGTGCACAGGGAGTGAACATTTCAGCAGGGTTTCAATCTGATGGGGAAGATTGCCTGGAAAATGGTGTGGGCATTATTCTTTCTAGTCGTTGGTGTTTGGCATATAAACATGAGAAAAGGGTAACCAGGGCTTATCCAGGGTCCCTGCTGCCCTCACTGCAAGGTTCAATCTCTGCAGGTTTGGAGTCAAGCCAGACCATAGTAAGAAGATATCTAAGACAGAGTAGCTTACTGTTCCACACACTGAACATGAACCTCACACTGTTCCACGTGTCACCTAGGACTTGGGCTTCTCCCTTTTCTGGATTGAGTGTCCATCGAGTTCCCTCCTAATGACCAGCAATGGCATGCTTCCATCAGCCTAGGCCCCACCTTGAAACCAAACACCTCAGCCCCCTTAAAGCAAGGGACTTGCCCTGCTGTGGGTGACTCCCATTCCTCCCTGGGGACCGGAATCCTGTTCCTGGCTAGGACCTTGCTCCTTCCTAATCACAATTCTGATGGCATCTGCTTAACTGCCTGTTGCTCACCTGCCCAGCTTTATGTCCCCAATGCCAGGCCACTCTCTAGAGTGTCATATTTGCACCTAGTAGATATTAGGTTGGTGCTAATGTAATTGCAGTCTTGCCATTACCTTCAGTGGCAAAAACCTCAATTATGATTGCACCAACCTAATAATTGTTTCAGATATCTCAAACCCAACATGTCTAAAACAGTACTCATTATCCTATCACCAAAGATCCCTGAAACTTTTCTCCTTCCTGGATCCTGTGCCCCGCCATGGCTGGCTGTTTCCTAAGCTAGAAGCACTGGCATCATCTTCAGGTCCTCCCTCCCTCCCTCCCTCCCTCATACAAACCACAGTAAATTGGCCATTGGTTTTTCTGCAGAATATCTCATTCATCTAGAATTCCTGCTCATTTTCACTGCCTTTACCTTAATGCAGATTCGACTCATCACTCACCTGGAAATATAAGAAAGCCCCCACCTTGTGCCACTGACCCCAACTTTCTAAGCTTTAGACATCCTCCTGCCACCAGAAAGACCATCTTCAAAATTAATCTGATCACATCATTCCATTCCATTTCTTAGTGATTTTTGCTGGTGTGCTGGTGCCTACAGAATAAAGTCCACATCTCCACTATGAAAACAAGACTTCACAGTTTTGTCCCACCTGAGTCTCTGATCACATTTCCTCCCACTTTGCCTGATTCCTTCTGTCCGTGTGATCCAGAAGACCATTGTTCCCTGAGAATGCCAAGGTATATACAGTAAGGTAAAAGAGTATGTGAACTACCACAGAGACTTGAGAAGAGAAGCAGGAAATGTCACTGCTTCTTTTTACTAAAGGGAAATTCAAATCATCCTTCCAAGCCAATTTCAATTAGAATCTCTATTGCATCTCTCTCCTCTGTGCTCCTCCTGGAAGATCTGCAGAAACCTGTAAATCTGTTGAAAGGAAAGAATCCAAAGGGAGGAAGGGAGAAAGATGGGAGGGGGAGAGGGAAAGGGAAAACGTGGAGCTGATATAATTTGAGAAACCTTGAAGTCCAAAGATGTGCCAGAAGAATGACGCGACCAGTTGCAAATGCCCAATTTTTATGGAGACTGGAAACATATATGTTTGAAATTTTTATCTTTTTGGGAAAAAATACTAGAAAATACTAATTAAAATGTCAGAACATTGAAAAGAAAATAAGTACCATATAAACATATTTTTACTGCAGTTGACTAATGACCATCAAATGTCATTTAGGTTTTTAATGAAGTTATTAAGATTTAAACCTTAGACAATATTCACTGACATCCCACATATTTATTTCAAGAGGCCCTTGAAAAAGTTTCTTCTGGACCGGGTGCGGTGGCTCAAGCCTGTAATCCCAGCACTTTGGGAGGCCGAGGCGGGTGGATCACGAGGTCAAGAGATCGAGACCATCCTGGTCAAAAAGGTGAAACCCCGTCTCTACTAAAAATACAAAACATTAGCTGGGCATAGTGGCACGTGCCTGTAATCTCAGCTACTCAGGAGGCCGAGGCAGGAGAATTGCCTGAACCCAGGAGGCGGAGATTGCGGTGAGCCGAGATCGCGCCATTGCACTCTAGCCTGGGTAACAAGAGCGAAACTCCGTCTCAAAAAAAAAAAAAAAAGTTTTTTCTATTATTGTAAATATTGTTGATAACTGATTGATTACCCAGTTAGATAACTGGAGTCTGCAGTGTGTACTTTTACCCCTGTCTCCTAAAAGAAGTTATTCTTGTCACTGTCTTAGTCCATTTCCTAATGGTACAGGCAACTTTATAGTGTTTTGCTTCCTTCGCATTTATTAATCTTTCATTTGACAACATTGGTAATTTTAATGATAGAATAGTACGTAGAAAGCCTGATTTTTTTCTTGAAGTGCACCATGGTTTACTAGACATGGATAGGTCAGACGGCACTGAAGAATCTCAATGTTGGCAAAGGAGACCTTTCCGAAACATTTGTTTCTGTTACAGAAACAAACTGTATTTTAAAAGCTTTGGATCAGAGAGTTCTCTTTGCTGTCTAACATCTTTTAAAACTATCCTGAAGGCAAGGGAAGAATCAACATGAAGTGTGACGTATTTGAATGAAATGAAGGTATCAGCCTTGAGCCTCCTTAATTGCTCTCAGTAAGTTGCCGAGATGTGATGTTTTCTTTTCTGGGGAGGGGCAGGTTGAAAGCAAGTGCTTCTAGAGTCCTTTCAGAATGGTGATACTTGGAGGGAAGGATAAGAGCCCAGTGACTTGCTCAGTTGCCTACTCCTCACTGTCTCAACTTAGTTCATTGTCATAGATCATGTGACTTACTTTCAGGGTGTTTTGAATTTAAGAGCCAGTGTATGGAAAAAAAAGTAAGAAATACCCTGGATGCAGTGTCTCATGCCTGTATTCTCAGCTACTCAGGAGGCTAAGGCAGGAAGATCAGTTGAGGCCAGGAACTCAAGACCAGCCTGGGCAATGTAATGAGACCCCCACCATCTCTAATTTTTTTTAATTTGCTGGCGCAATGTAGTCCTGGCTGCTTGGGAAGACAAGATAGAAGGGTTACTTAAACTCAGGAGTTAACAAGGTTGCAGTGAGCTATGACTGTCACAGAGCTCAAGCTGGGCAAGACAGCAAGGTCCTGACTGAAACAGACAAACAAATGTATGGTAAAGTTGTACCTTACATATTCATGAAAGAAACTTTGTCGCAGACATGATTTGTCAGATAACCACATCTGCCAGCAGAACTAAAGACCGTGTTAACTTTTTGCCTCTGATCACTAAATTTACATCTGTTTCTTTCAACAAATTGCCCTGTAGCCTTCCCTTTAGAGCAGGTATCTCCATATGCAGAGCAAGTATACATACAATCGCTTTAAATGTACTTATTACTTTAAAAACTACATGCATGTGCTTTGTTCCCTGCTGAAGGAGAATGCCCATTCTTTTGTAAAAAATTATTTTGACTTTGAATATACAGTTTGTTCTATACTGTGCACATTTTAAAGTCTCTTACTTGTAATAAGGCACTTTTTATCCTATAACTGTCAAAATGAAAAAAAAAGCTTACATAAGAAATGTATCCTAGAAGCCACTGAAAATACATATTATAGAACAGTTTCATAAAATACTGAAAAATGAATCAACCCAGAGTAGCGTTGCTGCTTTTATAGAGAGAAATGACACTTCAGTGAAAGTCTTGTGTGGGATAGTGCATTTATATCATCAGTCTTTTTGGAGGCAATTCATAATTGCTTATTGCATAATGTTATTATGCAACTATGCCTTCATTATGTCAACAGAGATTCTCTGTGGCAAGCACTGTGGTGACATTAAAATTACCAAGATGAGTAAGATACGTCTGCATCTACAAGAAACTTTGGGATGTCTCTGGGAAAATGACAGACCTGCAGTTTCAGTCCTGTAACATATGAAGTGAAAATGCTGGGCACGGATGCCATGGGAGGCTGAGCAGGAGCAGTTCATGTGGGCAGGAAGGGAGAGGCTTTCTACAGCAAGCCGCAAGAGGTGATTGCAGAAGAGGCTACTTAAGTGAGGTTCATGATGAGTTTCTTGAACAAGGAGGAGTGTGATGCGTATAAGCAAGCAAAGGTTACCCAGCATAGCAGTTGCAGAAATGTGGAGGGAGGGACAGAACAGGACACAACCAGAGTCACCCTGTGGCAGGCCCAGTTTTCGACAGAGGTCACCAGGGCCTTCCCGTTGTTCTGGGGGCTTGTCCATAGGAGTGGGGAAATGGGGTAAAGCTTTAGGAAGCTCACCTCTGCTTTAGAATCAGACATGGGAGGGCAGTGCTGTAAGCCAAGCTTCGTGCTGAAAATATCTAGGGATGCATCACCAAGAACCATGCTCATTACATTTGTATGTTTTTGTGTGTGTGTGGTATGTGTGCACGCATGTGTGTGTGTGGTGCATGTGTGTATCAGGGGGTTATTTATTTCTCCAGTCTCTGAAACAGGGACTGTTCCCTCACATTTTCCATCTTCCTCTTGCAACTGTACTACTTTCCATCATTTATGAAGTAACAATCCCTACTTCACATTTTCAGTACATCATTCTCAAGATGCCTTGGGTTGATAAGGATTATTTTGCCGCTATTACAGGGCTTTCTTAAATAGCAATCTGTGCAGGCATGATGGAGAAGGTTGTAATGCTGGCAGCAAGTCAGAGCTATTTCTCCCTGGCTTGGTGGCTATTGTTTAAACTTTCCAACCTTGTTCAGTTACCACTGTCACCCAGGCAAGGCATGGATATGATCCTAGAGCAGGGGCCAGCATCCATGATGGAGAACATGGTATAATGTTAATTTGACATACTATTATGTGACAAAAATGGAAAATCAAATTCCTTTTTAAGACCACAATGCACATACGTAGAAACTCACTAATTTATAAAATGTCCATTTTTATATCAATTTTCCCAATCACTTAAACTGTTTTAATTCTCTTTTGGTTGGTGGTGGATCCATTACCATTTCAGTTTTATGTTACATATATTAGAAAGATGATAAAACTGATCTTTAGGATGTGTTATTTAGCTCTGCATTTATTTGAGAAAAAAGAGGCCATTTGCATACATTTTCAACTTAGAAAATATAATGTATTGCATAAGATTTTGAAAACATCTTTATGTTTATCAAACTCAAAAAAATAAATTATATAAAGCTATGTTAAATTCAGTTTCTTTAATCTTAGGAACTGGTGTCACTTTCAGAATTTTCTAAGATTAACCAGGACCTATTTTAGAGTTTTGCTTTAAGATACTTGATATGGTTTTGGCTCTGTGTCCCCACCCAAATCTCATCTTATAGCTCCCATACTTCCCACATGTTGTGGGAGGCATCCAGTGGGAGATGACTGAGTCATGGGGTGGGTCTTTCCCATCCTGTTCTCGTGATAGTCAATGGGATCTGATGGTTTTTAAAATGGAAGTTTCTCTGCACAACCTCACTCTTTGCCTGTTGCCATCCATGTAAGATGTGACTTGCTCCTCCTTGCCTTTCACGGTGGTTGTGAGGTCCCTCCAGCCATGTGGAACTACAAGTCCAGTAAACCTCTTTCTGTTGTAAATTTCCCAGTCTTGGGTATGTTTTTATCAGCAGGGTGAAAATGGACTAATACAATCCTGTTTCCTTTTCAATTCTTCAGCCAATTGAGTGTTTGGTATGCTATACTATTTTCTCACCCACAGAGGATTTTTAAAACCATGACATAGTAGCTGGTTTGTCTGAGGACACCAATATTTAGATAAACAAGAAAGCAAGTAGAGGAAAAAAGAACCTGAAGCAACTTTACTTTTGTGAGTCAAAGTGAAATTTAATATTTATGAAGAACAGCTTTCTTCCTGCTGAAACCTGCCAACCAAATTTACAGAAACTAAAGAAAAAAAAAGAGAGTTACACAAAATATTGTATTTGAGCATTGATTTAATTTCCTCTTGATATTTACCTGTGCTGTAAGTGAACTATGCCAGTTGAATGCAATTGAGCAGTGCCTCTGACTAATGAGCTGGAATGTTAACTCCATGTAGAATGGTCAAAAACAGTGGGCATCGTTTCCATTTCAAATGTGATTAGTGTTCTCAGGGTTCAGCTCAGTGCCTGTGCATATGCAGCTTTCATTTGTGAGCCTGCCAAAGCACGCCTGACAACTTCGTGGAAACAGGAAACAGGTTATCCATCTCACAGTATAATATGACAGGCTAAAGTATTCTGATCATCAGTTAACAAAAATCTGAAAAACCTGAATACATGAAAAAATACACAAAACTATAGACTACTTCTTTGGTTCGTCACACACAAAAACTTTGCAAATGACTTCACAGGATGATTTTAAATAGTACAACCATGGAATAGACATTTTAATTTACAAATACTTATTTTGCATATTTGTAAGACTCTATAATTACACAAAAATTTGTGTAGGTCTTTAACACTCTTTATTCAACAAATACTGAGTATCAGCCATGGGCTTGGCTCCATTCCAGGTATTGGAAAACAGGCAGTTTCAGTTCTGTCGAAGTTTATGTAGTAGTCAGAAGAGAGAGAATTTCAAACATCTGATGGAAGCTCTGGGCATCTTCGCATTTCCGTCTTTGCATAGATCCATACTTGTAGAATTCTGCATTTAATTTCAGGGTTACTTGAGGGTAGGAGAATCCTGGCTGTGGACCTAGGAACCTCAGGTTAAGGATCAAGGTTTTAAAAGTCTACATTACACATATTAATGGTAAAAAAAGTCCTAATTTGAATTAAAGAAATAGTCATATTTATAACTGGAAAATACTTTCCCTGGAAAGATACTGTCTTCACTCAAGGAACCAATTAAAATTTAAAAATAATTAATAAGTGGTTATAATTAACATTAACAAATATAGTTTCAGTAGACGAAGTACCATAGGGGGGCACATAAAGGTTTAAAATAAGATATTCAGCATTTAAAACAGTGGATAATTGGGAGTTTATTGCAGAGAAAAAGCAAAATGGGAAGAACTGATATTTAGAAGCCATGCAAGAATGCACTGACCTCAGTGTGTTTTCTGGGTATTAAAGTGTTATTGGCCTAGCTACCCATGCTGCCATAGCCACCAAAATGCTCTTGTCACTGAAGAGAGAATGTAGAATATGGTGAGTGTGGTTCAAATTATGGTATCTAGGGTAAGACTGAGTTCAAATCCTAGTTTTCTACTAACTAAATGTGTGACCCTGGGCTAGGTAATGAATATCATTAAGCCTCAGTTTCTTAACCTGTAAAGTGTGCGTAAAATAATAGCAAATAATAGTACCTACCTGATGGAGCCCCCAAACCATTAGAAGAGATGATGCATCTAAGTGCTTAGATTAGCCAGGAGTGGTGGCAGGTGCCTCTAGTCCTAGCTACTCAGGAGGCTGAGCCAGGAGAATTGTTTGAACCCGGGAGCTGGGGTTGCAGTGAGCCAAGATCACACCACCTCCCTCCGGCCTGGGCAACAGAGTGAGACTGTCTCAAAAAAACAAACAAGTAAATAAATAATCAAGTGCTTAGAATATACCTGGCAGCTAGTAAGTGTTCAATAAACAGTGAGTGTTGGTACTGGTTTTCAACATCAAAAAATCTACCCTAATTATATGCTCCAGCAATAGTTTAGATTTTTTTGTTTTGTGTTTTTTTTCTTAGCTGTAGCATTTTAATTAGGTCGGGAATCAGATTAACATTTAGAAACTTTGTTAATAGAATGTATTGTGAAAGAAATCATAATTAGCAGGATAAATGCTCTTTTCTTCTTGGTCTCAATAGGCATTTTAATCCAGGTTGGTAATGGCCAGAACGTGTCCTTTTCAGTCACTGCTCAGGGTATTATATGAAATATGAAGTTAATTTCTCTCTACTGATGATAAGACATCTGAGTATTCCAAAACAATGTTATTTATATTTTCATAAAAGTCAAACTCTTTATCAAGCTTGCTGTGTAGTTCTGTAGGGGATGGCTACAGATCAAGAACGGTAGCCCTCCCCTTCCATAGCTCGGTAAAGCCTGCACTCCAGTGACTGTGGCACGGATAGGAAACACTGAAACTGGAGTTTTTCAAAGTAAAACTCTAACGTGTTCCACCAAGTGAGTTAGCTCTCAGAATTACTAAAAGGAAAAGTTGAAAAGTTGTATGTTTTCATTACCCAGCTACAAAAACCCAATTGATCCTCGAGTTTTGTGTTTAACATAAACATCTATATACATATATTCATATGTTAATAATTTCTCCTAAATAAAATGCCATTGTTTACAGTTTCCCAGGTTGTGCAAACAAATAGAACTCTAAAATAGAAAGTGCTGTGAGGGGTCGGGAGCAGAGGCTCACGCCTGTAATCCCAGCACTTTGGGAGGCTGCGGTGGGCGGATCACAAGGTCAAGAGATTGAGACCGTCCTGGCCAACATGGTGAAACCCCATCTTTACTGAAAATACAAAAATTATGGTGGTGCACGCCTGTAATCCCAGCTACTGGGGAAGCTGAGATAGGAGAATTGCTTGAACTAGGGAGGCAGAGGTTGCACTGAGCAGAGACGTTACCACGGCACTCCAGCCTGGATGACAGACTGAGACTCCATCGCAAAAAAAAAAGGCTGTAAAGTCAGTTCTTACTGTTTTTACAGTTAGAGAAATGGGACAAAACAATGGAATCAACAGTAAATAATTGTTTATCTATTACTTTAACGTTGTTCAGATGTGGAGTATAAACTAATTTGAGATCTTCACTGTCTCTAAGACTGTATTACTTTAAACGAATAAAATGATAGCAAAAGCTGAGCTCTCCATTCCATCAGTGGCCATATTGAATTTCCCCTTTAACTGCTCCACTCTTTCTAGTACAAGGTAGTAGGGAGAGGATCATACTTTTGAAAACTCTAAATTGATGTATTTCATTCGTGGTGAACCCTCCGTTACTAGAGTTCCCTGTTTTTATTTAAAGGTTTTATTGCTAGCATAGCCTAATTAAAAAAAAAAAACTGGAAAATTGTAATTAATGATTATTTTTGTTAGCAAATTAAAAGACTTGATACCTAATTACAATTGAATTTTAAATAAACAATGAAAAGTTTTTAGTATAGTGCATTTCTTGCAATATTTGGAGCATACTTATTCTAAAAAAACATGTGCGTTGTTTAGCTGAAATTCACCAGTAACTGGGCACCCTGTGTTTTCCCTGGTCACCCTGCCAGCTACCCCTGGCTATCCCATACCTCCCCCAACCATGTCCCCATTGCAGCTAAGGCACTCACTTCTTCAGACATAGTGGGAGCCAGGAGTCAGAGCTCATTGCCCAGCTTTGAGGGTCAAACAGAAATTTTTAAATGGCCAGCCAAATTTTGGTAGGAATGCAAGATTATTTGATTTTAAAAAGCCAGTCTGGGCCAGGCACAGTGGCTCATGCCAGTAATCCCAACACTCTTGGAGGCTGAGGCAGGAGGACCCCTTGAGCCCAAGAGTTCAAGACCAGCCTGGGCAACAAAAGGAGACCCAATATCTATAAATAATGATAATAATAATAATAAATGAGCTAGGAATCATGGTGCATTCTTATGGTCCCAGCTACTTCAGAGACTGAGGCAAGAGAATAGGGTTGCCCAAACCCTGGAGGTAGAGGCTGCAGTGAGCTGTGATCCACCTCACTCCAGCCTGGGTGACAGAGTGAGACCTTGTCTCAAAAAAAAAGAAAAGCAGTCTTGATATTGATAAAGGAAGACTTTTAGAGTTCCCAAAACACAGCTTGGAGTCTGACTCAGGAGCAGACAGGAATCCAAATATAACACAGATCACATTTCTGGACTTTAGGAAAGAAGAGGAATGATCACGCAGGAATCAGAAAGTCGGGAAATTCAGAGGGACCAGTCCACAGTTCAGCTGCTGTGTGAGGTCCCCAGAAGGTATCCACAGACCCTGCCTCCTGAGATTGAGCCCGGGTGGATAGATGCCAAGGTACCAGAGGCCCTAGAAAGGGGCTGGTGGCTTAATATGGTTTGACTCTGTGTGCCCACCCAAATCTCATGTCAAATTGTAATTCCCAATGTTGGAGGAGGAGCTTGGTGGGAGAAGATTGGGTCACAGGGGTGGATTTTCCCCCTTTCTGTTCTAGTAATAGTGAGTGAGTTCTCACAGTATCTGGTTGTTTAAACGTGTGTGGCACTTCCCCCTTTGCTCTCTCTTCCTCCGGCTCCTGCCATATAAGCCGTACTTGCTTCCCCTTCACCTTCCGCCGTGAGTGTAAGTTTCCTGAGGCCTCCCAGCCATGCTTCCTGTACACCCTGCCAAACCATGAGCCAATTAAACCTCTTTTCTTTATAAATTACCCAGTTTCCGCTATTTCTTTATAGCAGCGTAAGAATAGGCTAATACTTGGCTGCTCTCTGCTCAAGAATTTGGGAAGACCTGTTCTCCCAGGTCACCAGCACCAACACATTTGAGGAGAAAGGCAGCAGATGAAACAGGGCTCAGGAACACCTCCACTCCTCTTCCACTGCAACTCATGGGCAGGAATTCCAGTTGCTCCCACAGGGTCCCCGAAGAAGGGCCCAGAGTGTCGGGGGCTTGGAAGAGGATCTTGGGACTGGAAGTCGGAGAAAGTGCAAAGCTGGTCACTAAGCCTTGAAAAAAACCTTGTCCCTGAGCACCCCAAGCAGCTGAACTGAGGCTGGAGGACCCTGCACAGGCCTGTAAGACCCTGACCCTGTTTCTCTGCTGCTGCGTCAGATCCTGCTTAAGGAGCGGAAGGGACAGGAAGAAATCTGAACAACATGAAGGATTTCCTTCTTGTGACAGGGTTGAAAAGCAGACCTGTCTATACAAGTCAACTCTAACTAGAATGTCATTTGGTTCTGAAGGGGTTGGAGGAAAGTGTCAGTCCAAGCACATAGAAGCTCTGGAACAAACAGGAGTTTAGAGAGAAAAACAAAGTCACCTTTCTGCACCAAAGATTAATAATGTTCAGATTCTGACCTGCTCCAGTGCATGTGTTGGGGTCAAAGGAGCTGCGAACCACAGCATTCTCCAGGCCGTCATTCTCCATGGAGAAAGGGCAGTTTAAATTGATTGTAATGGTGTTTTTAAATGGAGATGAAAGTATTCTGCAAGGGTAAAATGCCACAAGCAAAATCTCATTTAGAAAATATACAGATATGTGAAAAGGACAAGTCGTTCAGGGAAGTGTGGCTGACTTTGAGTGTGTGTGAGAGAAAGACTGTGTAAAAGTGTGTTTACCTGAGAGCATGGGATGGGCATGAATGCTGAGACTATGGAAGGTGGGGGTGAGGGCATATGGGGAGTGTGTGTGAATGTGCATGTGGGATGAGGGTGTATGGGGAGTGATATGGTTTGGCTGTGTCCCCACCCAAATCTCAACTTGGATTGTGTCTCCCAGAATTCCCATGTGTTGTGGGAGGGACCCAGTGGGAGGTAACTGAATCATGGGGGCCGGTCATTCCCATGCTATTCTTGTGATAGTGAATAAGCCTCATGAGATCTGATGGGTTTATCAGGGGTTTCTGCTTTTGCTTCTTCCTCATATTCTCTTTCTGCTGCCATGTAAGAAGTGCCTTTCACCTCCTACCATAAATTCTGAGGCCTCCCCAGCCACGTGGAGCCATAAGTATAATTAAACCTCTTTTTCTTCCCAGACTCAGATTTGTCTTTATCAGCAGCATGAAAACAGACTAATATAGGAAGTGTATGTGTGTGTGTGTGTGTGTATGTGTGTGTGTGCATGTGTGTGTAGGGGGGGTGTAGTGGGAGGTGAGGGTATATGGGGAGTGTATGTGAGTGTGCATGTGTGTATGGGGAGTGTATGTGTGTGGTGTGAGGGCATATGGGGAGTGTGAGTGTGAGTGTGGGGGAGTGAGGGTGTGGGGAGTGTGTGGAGGGGTGAGGGTGTATGGGGACTGTGTGTGAGTGCATGTAGGATAAGGGTGTATGGGTAGTGTGTGAGTGTGAGTGCACATGGGGTGAGCGTACATGGGGAGTGAGTGTACATGTGGTTTGAGGGTGCATGGGAAGTGTGTGTGTGCATGTGGGTGAGGGTGTATGGGGAGTGAGTGTGTGAGTGTATGTGCCTGTGGGGTGAGGGTGCATGGGGAGTGTGTGAGACTGTATGTGCATTTGGGGTGAGGGTGTATGGGGATTGTGTGTGTGTGAGTGTATGTGCATATGGGGTGAGGGTGTTTGGGGAGTGTGTGTGTGTGTGTGAGGTGAGGGTGTATGGGGAGTGTGTGTGTGAGAGTGTATGTGCATGTGGGGTAAGGGTGTATGGGGAGTATGTGTATGTGTGTGTGAGGTGAGGGTGTATGGGGAGTGTGTGTGTATGTGCATGTGGGGTAAGGGTGTATGGGGAGTGTGTGTGTGTGTGTGAGGTGAGCATGTATGGGGAGTATGTGTGTGTGTGTGTGAGGTGAGGGTGTATGGGGAATGTGTGTGTGTGAGCTTGTATGGGGAGTGTGTGTGTGTGAGGTGAGGGTGTATGGGGAATGTGTGTGTGTGAGCTTGTATGGGGAGTGTGTGTGTGAGGTGAGGGTGTATGGGGAATGTGTGTGCGTGAGCATGTATGGGGAGTGTGTGTGTGTGAGGTGAGGGTGTATGGGGAGTGTGTGTGTGTGTGAGGTGAGGGTGTATGGGGAATGTGTGTGTGTGAGCGTGTATGGGGAGTGTGTGTGTGTGAAGTAAGGGCATATGGGGAGTGTGTATGTGTGCATGTGAGTTGAGAGTGCATGTGGAGTGTGAGTGTTCATGTGGGTTGAGGGTATATGGGGAGTGTATGTGTGTGCATGTAGGGTTAGGGTGCATGTGGCATATGAGTGTGTATGTGGGTTGAGGGTGTATGGGGAGTATGTGTGTATGTGCATGTGGGGTGAGGGTGCATATGGTGTGTGAGTGTGCATGTGGGTTGAGGGTGTATGGGGACTGTGTGTGTGAATGTGCATGTGGGTGAGGGTGTATGGGGAGTGTGTGTGTATGTGTATGTGCGTGTGGAGTGAGTGTGCATGTGGGTGAGGGTGTAGGAGGAGTATGTGTGAGAGAGTATCTGCATGTGAGTTGAGGTGCATGGGGAGTGTGTGAGGGTGAATGTCTCAGGGAGGAGGGACATAAGAGAGGTGTCTATTGAGAGGCCGCTGGGGAAAAGCAGAGAAAGAGGAGAGGTGGGTAAATCTGGGTCCTTCAGGTGTCTCAGAACCAGCATGGCCTTTGTTTTTGAAGGTAAAGGACACCACCCCAAGTGTTATGAATGAGGATTGACAGAATCAGAGCTGAGTTGCAGGAAGATTACAGTGATTTTAACGTGTAGGATGGAGTGAAGGGATGGATCTGTGAGCTGTCACAAAAGATGACTTTGGGGTTTTAAATCTTAGAGAACAGAGTTATAAATAGAAGTGATGAAGGCAGAAGGAGAAACTAAGTTTGAGGGGAAGATAAGGGCTCACTTTAGATGTGTCAAATAGGATATGGCAGTTCTCTCAGTCAACAAAGATTTTTTTGAACACCTACTAGGTGCCAGGCCTCAGCACAGCACTGAGGATGTAATGAACACCACACTGAACGCTGTCATACCCCGTGAACAGGAACTCTCTGAGAGGTTGGTTTGATTTATTTCTCCCTAGCCACTGCCTAGTCCAGGACCTGGCTCAATGGAAGGGCCCAAATATTTTTTAAATAATAAAGACATATTAGACAGTATATTAGTCCATTCTCACATTGCTATAAAGAACTACCTGAGACAGAGTAACTTATAAAGAAAAGAGTTTAATTGGTTCACAGTTATGCAGGCTGTACAGGACGCAGGGCTCATGGCAGAGGGCAGAGGGTAAGCAGGAACATCTTACATGACAGGCACAGGAAGAAGAGGGCAAAGAGGAAGGTGTCACACACTTAAGCAACCAAGTCTCATGAGAACTCATTACCACTAGAACAGCAAGGGGAAAATCTGCACCCAGGATCCAGTCACCTCCCAGCAAACCCCTCCTCCAACACTGGGAATTACAATTCAACATGAGATTTTGGGCAAAGACACAAATCCAAACCATATCATTCTGTCCCTAGCCCCCTCCAAATCTCATGTCCTTCTCACATTGCAAAATACAATCATCCCTTCTCAACAGTCCCCTAAGTCTTAACTCATTTCAGCATTTACTCAAAAGTCCAGTCCAGAGTCTCATCTAAGACAACAAAAGTCCTTTCTACCTATGAGCCTATAAAATGAAAATCAAGTTAGTTACTTCCAGGATACAATGGAGGTACAGGTATTGGGTAAATATGCCTGTTTCAAAGGGAGAAATCAGCCTAAACAAAAGAGCTACAGGCTCCATGCAAGTTTGCAACCCAGCAGGGAAGTCATTCAATCTTAAAGCTCCAAAATAATCTCCTTTGACTCTCTGTCTCACCTCCAAGCCAGACTGATACAAAGGGTGGGCTCCCAAGGTCCTGGGGAGCTCTGCCCCTGTGGCTTTGTGGAGCACAGCCCACTCAGCTGCTTTCATGGACTGGTGTTGAGGGCCTGTGGCTTTTCTAGATACACAGTGCAGCCGTCAGTGGATCCACCATTCTGGTGTGTGGATAGTGGCCCTCTTTTCACAGCTCCATTAGGCAGTGCCCCAGTGAGAACTCTGTGTGGGGGCTAATGATATGATTTGAATATGTGTCCCTGCCCAAATCTCATGTCAAACTGTAATCCCCAGTGTTGGAGGACAGGCTTGGTGAGAGGTAATTGGATGATGGGGGTGGATTTTTCCCTTGCTGTTCTCATGAGTGAGTGAGTTTTCCTAAGACCTGGTTGTTTAAAAGTATGTACCACCTTCCCCTTTGCCCTCTTCCTCCTGCTCCTAACATGTAGGACATGCCTGCAACCCCATCACCTTCTGCCATGATTGGAAGTTTCCTGAGGCCTCCGCAGAAATGCTTCCTGTATACTGTGTGGAACCATGAGCCAATTAAACCTCTTCTTTATAAATTGCCCAGTCTCAGGTAGTTCTTTATAGTAGTGCAGTACGTCTGAATGGAAAGGTCCAAGCCATTAAAAATGTTGCCTGGATTTGCATCAGTATTCATTGCTTCTGATTACTTTTGCCCTGAATAAAGCTAAGATTATGTTTAAAAATAAAAATTAAACCAAAACACATTTAAACAATTGATAGACTTCATGTTTTGTGTAGTTCATCACTAATTTTGAGTTGTGATTAGTGGAGCCTTAGGGGAAGTGCGCCTACTACCTTCCCTAAATCAGCATTGGCAGACTACATACTGCTGGAAAAATCTGGCCCATGACATTTTTTTTGTTTTGTTTTTGTAAATAAAGTTTTATTGCCGTCTATTTGTTGGTGTGTTGTTTACAGCTGCTTTTGCAGCACTGTAACAGCAGAATGGCTAGTTGTGAGAGACTGTTTCCAAAGCCTAAAGTTTTTGTTATGTGGTAATTTACAGAAAAAGTTTGCTGGGCCTTGTTGTTTCTAAATCACTTGGTGATAAATTAAGAGCCTCTTTACAAACTGAATAGATAGCTTGCTTTTTAAAAGAAGTAATTATAATCTAATCAGAGGCTGACCATGCTTAGGCGTACAATTTAAAACACTGTCTCAGTTCAGTTGGGCTTTTATAACACAAAGCCACAAACTGGGTGCCTTACAAAAAGGTAAATTTATTTTTCACAGTTCTGGAGGCTGGGAAGTCAGAGAGCAAGACAGCGGCAAGTTCATTGTGTGGTGAGGGCCACTGTACTGGCTCTGGGACAGCGGTCTTTGCTGTGTCCTCACATGGTGGAAAGAGGATGGCTGACTCTCTGATCTGTTTATAAGGGCACTATCCACATTCATGAGGTGTCTGCTCTCATGACCTAATCACCTCCCAGAGTCCTCAACTCCTGACACCATCCCCTTAAGAGTTAGGATTTCAAGAGTGCATTTGGTCGGGGGAACGCCAACATTCAACCCATAACAAACAGTAACTATGCAACACCACTATTGTAACTAAAGCAAGACGTTTAACAGGGAGCACTATGAGTCTAATGTAATGCATATTTGCCCTCAAAAGTAATATGTTTCACTTATCCTGAAAATTTATATAATTGATACTTTTGTCATTATGAGACTAATATTTTCTTGTGAAACCAAGTTTTTCTTTAAGAAAATTGTTTCAGTTTTATGAGCCCCAGTTAATATGAGCATAAGATGATCCCTTAAACAATGATATGGTGCAAATTATTATTAGTGAGAGCTTATTTTAAAATATAGGTATTGTTCGGCATTACTCAGCAAGTGAAACTTCCTTCAGCCCCTTGGCCCCTGTCATGTTTTTATAAGTCTCCAAAGCAGGCCTTGCCTTGCATCTCCTGCTGAGAATAGAAGGCTTCCTCCTACCAGGTTGCTTCCCCCAGTGCTCCTGTGCTTTGCGCCAGCCCTTGTACATACACACACATACACACACACACACACACACACCAGCAACCTTTGTGGTTTGGATGTTATCTCACGGGCATAGCCTGATCTACCCTCGCTTCATCACTGATTCAGGAGCAGAGAAAGAAGGAATGAAAACATTTCTGGGTGTGGGATGTGGAAAGAATTACTATTGCAGTAAAACCGATTTGTTCTTAGAGACTGACAAATAACTCTGAAGGCAGTTCAGAAAAAAAAAGGGGTCTGCTCTTTGGAATCACACTTTGGGCAAAGTAGCCTCATTTAACTAAGCCCATGACCACCTTGGGGGCCACTCTGAAAGACAGAGTCCCTCCAACCTGCACTCCTAGGACATTGGTAAGGACCCCAGGTTGTAGAGAGGAGCCTTGCACTGAGCCCCTGAGCCCACATAGCATCAGGCATTCCTATGCATGTGTGGATAAAAGCACATCCATAAAGTTTAAAAATAGCTGGGCCTTGCCTAACACTGCCCAAGGTCAACCTGTGAGTTTTGAAAAGACAGCAGATCAAGAAAGCAAAAGTTCTTTTGTTTCCAAGGCAACCGAATGATAAATAAGTTGATTCTTAATTGAACGGCTGATAAGATGATTTCAGTATCTTTTCAACTGAAAATGGCTATAGAAAAGCAGACATCCTCGGATCCACCCCATGCTAGCCTCTGGAGCCTGTTTTCCTAAGTTGTCGCAAAAGATGCTCTAACAATGTTGATGGAAGCAGTTTGCAATTTTTTATTTTGTTGCGAAGACAGAAAGAGGAGGAAAGGCAAAGAGACCATTCTTTAATTCACATAAATATTTATTAAGAACAACTGTATGTTCAAATATTCCCCCAAAATATATCATGAATCTGTCCGGCTTCAGCTGCACCTCCACACTCCCATTCTAAGCCAGCATCATCTCTCGCCTCTTCTGCCAGAGCCTCCTAACTGGCTTCTCTGCACTTTCAGCCTTTCTTTCTTCTAATCCATTCTTCTCACAGCAAAGTGAATATAAATCTTTCATGTTTGGAAATCAGAGTGCCACTCCCCTGCTCACATTCTTCCTTGTCTTCCTATTACATTTAAGAACAAATATAAAGTCTTCAAAAACATCTCTTAAGACCTTGAATAGGTCTAGTGCCCACCCTCATGTCCCATCGTTCCTTCTCTTGCATATGGTGAGCCAGCTGTGTGGGCCTACATGCAACACTTTTCATGGGCCACACTTGTTTCCGCTGCAAATCCTGCCTATGGGGCCATCCTCTGCCTAGGACACTCCCCCATGTTTCCCACTTGGCCAACCCTACTCATCTCTCAGATGTGCTCTAGAAGAGCATGTTCTTAATCCTCAGCACCACCTGCCCATCTGAGTCAGCTTACTTATTGAAAGCCATCCTGGCATCCTTAACCTTTCCTTCCTGATGCTTAATGTAGTTTGTTACTGTACATTAAGATGCAGGTGCTCTTTGTTAATTTTTTTATTTCCTGTAGCGAACCTGTCACCTAAGTCTGCACCTGGCTCATAGCAGACATTGAGGGGCATTTGTAGAAGGAGGACGTATGAGAGGGAGGGCGCTGTGAGTGTGCACAAGATGCATAAACAATTCAATAGGATGTGACAAATGACACAAGAGCCACCTACATCAGTGAGGGCACATGGAATTGCTGTCCTGGGAAATGGCTGCAGGGAGGGTGTCATGGGAACACTAAGAGGCTAATACAGCATTGGCCTGAAAGCTGAAGTGGCATGACCGAAGGCACTGGAGTGGGGAGGTAGGGAGAGCGGGGGAAAGAGCACAGTGATTAGAAGCCAGGATTGGGAGCCCATTGCTGAGGCCCATTCTGACTCTGCTCCTTACGGCAGAGCAACCTTGGGGAATCCATGCTAATGCTTTCTGTGCCAGGTTCCTCATCTGTCAAACGGAGATGGTAATAAAACTTGCTATATCACGTAGTACTGAAGATGAAAGGAGTTTGTGTTTGAAAGGTGCTCAGAACAATGTTTTGTACATAGTAAGAGCTACATTAGCACCCGGTAAGACACCATTCTGAAGGGAGTAAGGCGGTGAGGGCAGTGACTGGGGGATGCAAGTGCAGTGACCACAGGCAATTCTAAGACTGCTGCCTGGTGGCTGAGTGGATGCAATGCTGAGATGCATTCATTCATTCAGCAAGCACATAAACCCACCATGCTGCAAGGAAATGGGAATAACGTGCTTCTTAAACTCACTTCTTATCCTCATTGAGTTCAAACTGGTGGGAAACACATGGAGATACCCAGCAGATGGAGAGAACAGATGGATTCACAATACACGTTGGGAAAGGGGGAAAAGAAACTGACTGACCTCTGAGCACGGTGGCCAGGAAGAAACAGACTCTCTGCTGGGAGCACAGTTGAGTCAGAACAAGGTGATTGGAGGCAGAGGGTGGTACAACCACGAGTGCTGCCACATGGCTAGATTGACAGCGGAAAGCCCTGGCCCCTCTCTTGCAAAGAACAAAATCCCTCCCACCATTGCTCCTTTTCCCTGATCTCAGTTTAAATAAATAGCCCTCTGTCAAAAAAAAACTAATTTTATATTTGTTTTATGTTTTTTAGAGAGACTCAAAACTATTATACAAGTTTCAGGTCTGCAAAATCTGGATACATCTAGGGATGAAATGCATTGCTGAGGGAGGAAACAGTGTTATGCATGAGAGAGCGTGTGTGTGTGTGTGCGCGCGCGCGCGTGTGTGTGTGTGGTGTGTGCCTGTATATAATGTGTTTATGTTTACAAAAGGCCAAATAAAAATAATGAAACTGTTAGTGCAACATTTCACAAAGTATTTTAATACAGTATTAATCCTCAACAACCAGTAAGTCAGATACCATTTGTATTAGTCTGTTTTCATGCTGCTGGTAAAGACATACCCAAGATTGGGTAATTTTTAAAGAAAAAGAAATTTAATGGACTCACAGTTCCACATGACTGGGGAGGCTCCACAATCATGGTGGAAGGTGAAAGGCACGTCTTACATGGTGGCAGACAAGAGAGAGAATCAGAACCAAGTGAAAGGGGTTTCTCCTTATAAAACCATCATATCTCCTGAGACTCATTCACTATCATGAGGGCAGAATGGGGGAAACCACCCCCATTATTCAGCTATCCCCCACCAGGTTCCTACCATAACATGTGAGAATTGTGGGAGCTACAATTCAAAATGAGATTTTGGTGGGGACATAGCCAAACGATATCACCATTATCTTCATTTTAGAATGAAGACTGAGATTCAGAATACCCTCAGTAACTAGCTGAGGATACTGAAAAAAGTGGAGACAGCTGGGTTGTTTTCTCATTGCCACATACTCCCTCCCTGTGGAAACAAGAAGCACCAGGAGAAATCTGTGTCTTGGAGCTCTTCCTGAATGAAGAAGGAGTGGTGATCATGTCATTGTGGTCAGCAGATAAATACTGATGGTGGACATTCATTGAAGGTGAACTCTGTGCCAGACAGAGTTCCGTGAAACTCTGCAGTTTGCATCCGTTACAGCACTAAGTCCTCAGCAACCCAGTGAGAGGAGTGATAGTATCATCTGTGTTTTATAGAATGAGGAAACTGAGGCCAAAGCCAAAGGGTGACTTACCCAGGGTCATAGAGCAAGAAGAAGGTCCTAATTCAGTGAGGCCATCAATGTGCAGAACCCATAACATAACCAGTGTGTTAGGCTGCTGCTTGTGGGTTCCATGAGCAACCTGTACCAACAGAAAGGAGTAATTAGGAATTAACTTTTTCCTAAGGTCGAGAGCATTGTCTTTTTCTCATCAGAGACTCAATATATATCTCAAACACCAAGCTAGAATTCAGTTTAGCTGTATTGTTGAGAAGCTGCCAAATGCCAGGTATTGGACTAAGCATTGAGTGGAAGAGAGAGGAAATTTCTGGGGCAGCCTGTGGTCCGATTATTCGGACCTGTGGTCCGGTTCACAGTCTTAAGGAGAAAAGGCACACATGAAACATTACATTACATAGAGGAGGCACCATGTGCTGAGGAGTGAGTATGTAAGACAGCAAATTAACCCAGGGCTCAAAGTCTACCTATGCCTGTGGGTCTGAACACTCAAGGGTAAGTCTTTGGGGCAGTAGGCAAAAAGGAGGAAGGACACGAGGTTTCTTGGAGGAGAACAGGCATTTGAAATGATCCTCCTCCTCCTGATTTCCCTCTACATTGTGAAACCTACCAAGTGATGCCTCGTAACCCAACTGGCACGTGCTGCACTTTTACCTCCTCCATTTGCCCAGAAAACCATTTTCCCGCCAGCTGCTGTCACTAGTCAGAGGTAGCTTCTCAGAGCTGGGAAGTCGTGGTCACATCTGAAATCGTGCTGTGACTCTTCGGCGTGGTTTCTTCTCCATTACCTGACAGTGGAGAGCAGGTGAAGCATCACAGGAGACCTGGGGAAGGCATCTTTTTCTCTTCACTGCCTTTTTCTAGACCACACCTAAACTGAGCGCTCAATTCTTAATCCCACGTGCAATTTTTATGGGCTTTGTTGCATTCCTTTGGCATTGCTCCTTTTCTCTCTTCCATGGCCCCTTATAAGGAAATCGCACAAGGAACAGACTGGGGGATGTAAGAGAATCGTTTCCTATGTTGAAAGATGACACACACCCCTCCAAGACTTTAGCTAAGAGTATTCCCTGGCTAAGAGCTGTGTCCAGGTGTGAAAGGCCCTGGAGGAACACCCTCTCTGATTCCCTGGATCTCTCCCTGTCCCTGCGGTCTTCCTTCTGATTGGTAGTGGCCGTCATTCTCAGCTGCCCAGAGATAACCACTTTGGGAAACAAAGGCCCACTTCCCTTCATCCCTCTCAGGACTGACGGAATGAGCCAAATTCTTTAGGGGAAGAATTTTACTCAAAAGCACAGAGGGCAGATATCAATTAATTACAAAGAAAAAGCCAGAAGCACACATCAAGGAAAGCAAATTTGGCACAGGTTTCTGATTTGACAGTTACCTCTCAGCTCCAGCTCGTGGTGTGCCAAGGGCCCAACTCCCAATTACCCACATTCCTTCTCGGGACCCCCACCCCTCCTCTGGTTTACCCACTCCCTCTTCCTCAAGGACAGGACTCAGTCTGAAAAGTTACAAAGCAGTGAAAGGCCATGTTTGTCTTCCAGGAAAAGTATCATTTCCATCATAAAGATGAAAGTTTAGGACAATTAAGTCTCCAAAAAATTGGAATCTGTTTTTCCCCCGGGGTAGGAGGGGGCAAAAAAGAGCAGAATTTCTGTGCTTGTAATGGAAACGTAGTATGTGACTTTAGTATAAAAATGTATGTCTTAAGATTAAAACACAAAATATGTTTTCACCCACTCCCTGCCTGCTTGCAAACTATCCTTATATTGCAGTGCTGAGCGAAGAATAAGAATTTTAAATGTCATTTCTTCTCTCTCAACAATGAAACTTCAGGGGAAGAAAATAATGTTTGATATTTTGGGGGTCATTGGAGAGGAGCAAAAAGAAAGTTTGTAAAGCTTGAAGAAGTTCTCCAAAGACATACTATGTATGCTTGTTCATATTAAGTCTAAAACATGATACAACTCCTTGGCGGCACACTCTGCCACAGAGTTTTGGAACCACTCACACATTGGAATCTACTTTGTGTCTTCCCTAGTTCATTTCAGCAACTCCAGCTGAGGGCATCACAGATGCTTCCTATCTGCTGGACCCTAGAGTAAGAGAGTAGATGGGGAGACCATACACTGAGATATCAGTTCCTATTTCATTCTGTTTTGTTTTCTTCCCCATCAGTATCAGATCATGCCCTCTAATCCCAGGAGAAGGTTGTGTCCTTGTTGTCTGAAGATATCTTCTCTTTCTACTTCCTGCTTCCAAAAGGCAGCACCCTTGAGGGGATGGGAGTAGGGACTGGGGATCCTCAGAAGAGTAGAGACTTAGCCCATTATGGAGACAGTCTAGGGTAGCCAGATAAAATACAAGATGCCCAGCTACATTTGAACTTCAGATAAACAACGGATAAATTTTTATATAAGTATGTATGTTCCAAATATTGCCTGGAGCATACTTTCACTAAAAAAAAAAAAAAAAAAAAAAAGTTGTTTGTCTAAAATGCAAATTTAACTGGGTGTCCTGTATTACTTGCTAAATCTGGGAACTGTGTGTGAGGAGGGTGGGAAGGACTGCGGATCTGTAGTCAGTGGGGCCTCAGTCCTGGTATTTGCACCGGAGGGGGAGGTGGCAGAACACCCAGGGAGACACAGAACCCTGACAAGGAGGCTGGACCAGACCTGAGGGATTGGAGCGGCCTGTACGATGGGCACTTCTGACGTGACCAGGCCCATTGAGTACCAGAGGCCACCGTTATAGCTTCCTCTGCTTAGACCTTCCAGGCTGTGAAGTTCCCTTGGGCACTCTCTGCCTACCTACCCTGCTTTTCTGTGGAGGTGGGGTAGGTTCCCACCCTCATTTGCTTCTCCAGGACCACTGTCTTACCTTTTTCTGCTGGAGACCAAAACCCAGTCTCTTCACCCAAGAGCAGGAAATCCTATCCAATCCCAATATAAGGGATCTGCATTAACCACAGGATTTATGGTGTCATGGAGGTGGGCAATTGAGATGTCTCCCCTGAAATGGAGTCCATGCCCCCCCAGAGACCATGACTCCATAGCTCTTATGATCTTCAAACTTAAATATATATAAATGAATATAACAGCTCGGAAAGCTGCCCATTTCTCTTGAAGGGATCATGTGTCATGTATTCACATGTATGTTTCATGCCCATCAGTGAGCACAGATGAGTGGCCACGTTTCTACATGGCGCATCAGCGCACAGAGGCACACTGGTGCTACCTGCCTTTGCCACATCTCCCTCACCAGCCCTTGCTTATTTAAGGATCTGAGTCGTCTGAAGCTCTGAGACTTCACATCTGCAAATGTCAAGGCCTTCTTTGCGGCTGGCCAAGGCTCCCAGCATCCTGGGACGGTTTTGTACTTGTTCTCAGCAGCCTTTGCCTGGAATCACACTCAGCAAAAATCAGACACAGCAGGAAGATTTCACAAGGAATAACATGGCCATTCCACGTGTTTCTCCCCTAGACAACCCACAGATCCTGCTAGTAGATTATCATTGCTTTTCCAGAGCTTTCTCTCAAGGTGATGAGAGATAGAATAGAAACACCCTCAGAGGCCCTGGGAGAGGTGGGAACAGGAGAGGCTGTCGCTCTTTGGGGGTACCACATGCAACATGCCTCCTCGGTACATAGAAAATTAGGAGTCAAGAGCTCCACTCTTCTCTTGACTCTGATACTTTGAGCTTTGTGACCTTGGGTGAGACTCTTCACCTTGATAAAAGTTTGTTTCTTCTGGTAAAAGGCTGTGGCAATACTGAGATCTCAGCTTGTTGAGAGAGTATATACCAGAGAGCTTGGCATATGCTTGCCTATGAAAAATACGCAAATGATAGCTAAATCTCCACAAGTGGGACATCGAAGTGGTAAATTTAGACCAAACAGTGAAGAAAAGCCAGTCCAAGCCCAAAGAACAGCTAGGAAAACAAAACAGATCCTTACTAAAGTTAAGAGAGGCAAGTGGGAAGGCAGCCTAAAGAGGTGGCTGATATGCGTCACTATCATTTTATCCCCTAATAAAATAGTTCACTAAATAGCTTCTGTGCAACTCATACCCAGAATGAGCATTTATACATTTGTACCACAGGGTTTCTATACAGTGCAATAAAAAGGTGGCCCAAGTAAATCTATTTACCAGCTCTATTATAATAATAATTCCCCACCAATCACCGGGCACTGTTCTAAAGTGTTTACCAAATATAAGTCATTTTCATTCTTACAAAAACCTTCTGAGGAACTATCACTAGCCCACTATCATTTTGTAGCTGAGGAAACTGAGGCACACAGACATGTTTAACCTGATCAGCATCCCAAGACTGTGAATGGTGGAGTCTGGGGTTGTAGCTATAGCCTGTGCTACAAGCCACATTTCTGTACTGACTGTGCGTTTCTATACAGGCAGTTCATGAACAATTTAGATTCATAGGAAACATGTTTGTAGATACAATCATCAGAAACCAAGATCATAGAAGTAATAGACTAGTTCAATGAGAGACATAACTAAATGCAAGCCAATCCAATTATTTAGGCATTTTAAAAGCAAAATGGAAAGAGTTTAGGAGAAAAGGACTTTTACTGTTCAGATTAATATATTCATTTCTAAGCTTTAGCATTGGTATGAAACAGAAGATGATTGGACACAATGGCTCATACCTGTAATTCCAGAACTTTGGGAGGCCAAGGTGGGAGGATCACTTGAGGCCAGGAGTTCAAGACCAGCCTGAGCAACATAGCAAGACCCCATCACTACAAAAATAAATAAAAATGACCTGGCATGGTGGTGCATACCTGTGGTCCCAGTTACTCAGGGGACTGAGTTTGAAGAATCACTTGAGCCCCGCAGTTTGAGGTTGCAGTGAGCTATGATTGTGCCACTGCACTCCAGCCTTGGTGAGGGAGCAAGACCCTGTCTCAAAAGAAAAAAGAAACAACTAAACAAAAGACAGCCATTTGTTTCCTGAGGATTTTGAGGTCACTTACAAATTGTGATGGTTTGGGTAGGGCATGAAGTTTTAATGTCTAGGTGCAGTTATAGTGGCATGGTTGCTTCTGTACAATTTACTAACTTTGAAATGTGATATCACTAAGAGAGAGCAGAGAAACAGGACACAGACAGGACATTTCAGGTCTCTGCTCCCCCCGTTGTACTGTATCAGCTCAATGTTGAAGGTGCTAATTGTTACTTTAACATTAGGTAATGATATTTTCATTTTGTCTTATCATCACTGTGAATTTTGAGGTGAAAATAACTAAAGGTGTGGAAATTTGTTAGACAATGGTGGGTGGAATAGATATTTGCATCCTGGGATAAAATTTAAACTCAAGATAAGTTGGTTCATAGCTGTCATCCCCACTTCTCCTATCCAAACTCTGTAATTTAGAGGTTCTTGATCTTTTTTGCCTCCTGACATCCTGTTACACTCTTAAAAATCATGGAAGGCCTCAAAGAGCTTTCTACCATGTGTTACATCTATTAATATTTACTGTATTTAATATTAAAATTCAAAAATGTTTAAATGATTAATTTAACATCTAAGTATTCATTTTAAAGTCACAATAATAAACTGTTTATGTATTGATGTAAATATTTTATTTAAAATAACTATGTTTGTCCAATGTAAGAATAACATTATTTTATAATTTTGCAAATGTGTTTAATGACCAGCTCAGTAGAAGAAGCTGCATTCTCATATCTATCTCTGTATTCGGTCTGTTATGATATGTTTTGTTTGAAGTATATGAAGAAGATCTGGCTACACACAAAGTTGGAAAGGGGAGGAATATTTACAAGACTTTTTAGATAATTGTGGTTATTCTTTGATACTACACCAAAACTCTACAAGTTATAGTTTCTTAAAGGTTAGTTGAAATATGGAACTTAAAAATATGGCAGTGAACTTTTTGTACTGTGGAAATTTAAATCCTTGAATGAAACTTGAGTGTTGTAAATATATCTTTATGATAGTCTGTGATGTTGGCACATGCTGGGCTGACTTCCTTGCAGATCTTCTAAATGTTGACGATGTCCATTATACAATATATTTTTAAGTCATATTTCTTAATATTAACAATGACTATATCAGAAATCTTTAAGTTTTGGGAAATTTTCAAGCTTAAAGTGATAGATCCAAGTTTTCCAACATTCTGTATATTCATGAAAGCTCAAACTATATCGATGGTAACAAATATGGTCAGTTGTTTTCTATGAAGTGAGAAGCTTGCTTTTTTCCTTTTCAAGAAAACGACTTGCAAACACCTGAGGCTGAATAACCATGTCCTATGAAAAAGTGGCTAGTTCACTTAACAACTCAGCACATAAGGGCTTTTCTAGGCAAGAACCATCAGAAACAGAGGTGCTTTATGTGTATTCCATTTTATCACCCAGAATACCAAAAAGACCTGCATTCAAGGATTCAGATTTTACCAAATTAATCATTTTTCCTGCTACATCAAGGGCATTCTTAATTGGAACTTTTTTTTTTTTTTGAGATTGTGACAGTGAAGAGTAAAATGACTACATGTATGAGTTGATGTCACTGGCTGGATTCACACTCAAGCACCAGTTTTACCCACCTGCAGCTTCAGTGCAAATGTCAAGAAAGTTGAAAGGACAAATAATGACTTAGTATAATTATGCAAGTTGTCCTCACCTTGTGGGTTCCTGGAAGGGAGCCCTGGGGTTCCTGGACCAAACTTTGAGACTTTGAGAACTGTTGCTCTAGACCAGCCCTAGTCTGTGCTGGTTCTATTATTGCTTCTCATACATGGACATAATTTAGTAAGACAACTCACAACTCTGCCTTAGGAAATATATATGCATATATATTTAAGCATTACCCACAGCAAGAAAGACTCAAAAAAAATGCCCACATTTCTTTGAGTCTTTTTTACCTATGGTTAATGCTTAAACAAAAGGTGGTTGTGTTCTGTGTTTTTTAGTTTACATAATTCCACTTTTTGAAATAGCAAAAGAATGTCAGGGCTATGGAATACTTTTTTTGTTCAGTTGCTCACACGTATTAAGAATAAATATAAACTTTGAATGAAATGTTTTCAGAATGTAGTTTTGTTATTTTTGCTCTGTATGATACTGCAATTTTAATTTCTTTTAACAAGGATAATACCATGTTTGCATTATAAAAGAAACAGTAAAAATGTGCAGTGGAGCATGTTGGCTTTGTTTATGAGTTATTTTATTTTAAATGTCACATCTGATAAATTAGATAAAAAAGTAAGTTCCCCTTGGAGAACTTCTTATGAACACAATCTCACCTAAAATAAAATGAATTATGTTCAAGTTTCTATTTCCAAGGAGCACCTTAAGGAATACCTAAAGTGAACATTCTACAGTATAATGCATGGGAATTGTATGAGGGTCACCTGTATCACGTTGTCCCAGCCTGGAAATGTATCAAGAGAGGCCTGGAGTTTAGTGCATATGAACTTGGGCCTTTGAATTACAAATGTTTTGTTTTGCTCTGCTGCTGATAAATAGCTGAGCTTATCTGGGTGACCTTGAACTAGGTACTGGTTAAGCCTTCACACAGCTGTATAATGGCATAATAATTATATGAATCTCTAACTCTAGATGACTTCTGGGCTGTTGGATTAAATAACTCTGTTTGCAAAAGATTTTCGCACATTGGCTGGTACTTACTGTATGAGTTTCTAAGGGCTGCCAAAGGACTTAAACAATAGAAATCAATTGTCTCACAGCTCTGGACACTGGAAGTCTGAGATCAAGGTGTTGGCAGGGCCATATTCCCTCTGAAGGCCCTAGAAAAGGGTCTGTTTTGGGCCTCTCTTGGCTTCTGGCAGTTCCTGGGATATGGCAGCATCACCCAGTCTTCACATGGTTTTCTCCTTGAGTATGTTTGTACTAGTCCATTCTCACACTGCCATGAAGAACTGGCCCAAACTAGGTAATTTATAAAGAAAAGGGGTTTAATTGACTCACAGTTCCGCATGGCTGGAGAGGCTTCAGGAAACTTACAATCATGGCAGGGGGAAGCAGGTATGTCTTACATGGCATCAGGCAAGAGAGCGTGTGTGAAGGGGGAGCTGTCAGACACTTAGAAAACCATCAAATCTTGTGAGAATTCACTCACTGTCATGAGAACAGCACAGGAAAAAGCCAGCCCTGTGATCCAGTCACCTCCCACCACATCCCACCATCCACAAGTGGCGATTACAATTGGAGATGAGATTTTGGTGGGGACACAGAGCCAAACCGTATCAAGGTCTGGGCCCAAATTCTCTCTTTTTATAAGGACTCCAGCCAATAATGTTGGATTGGGGTCTACCCTACTCCAGTATGACCTCATCTTAACTAAATACAGCCACAATGGCACTATGTCCAAAAAGGGCCACGTTTTGAAGTGCTGAGCACTAGAACTTCAATTTACGAATTTTGGCAGGGCAAAGATACAACACAACTCATAATTTGGTAGGTCTTCAATAAATGTAAGGTTCGTTATTGTCGTTTTAGTTATTGCGTGGCAATGCAGATAACCCTTCGACCATGAGCAGGAGAACTTGGAACTAAGTATTATTCTGAGGTTTCTAGTTTTCACAAGCCAAATGGTACATGGTGCTGCTGTAAGGTGACCTAGAAACTCAAAAGGAGGAATTGGATCTCGGGGGTGAACAGGTCCCACTATGAGGTGGATAGTTTTCAGAGTGTAGAATTTTTTTTTTTAATTTAGGGAAACTTTGTATAGCTGGTTTGTATAGCAAGCAAAAATTTATGGCAAATGCAAACCTCAAGAGAAATGTGGCTAAGATACAGTTTTGCAAGAAATCAGGAAATAAATGTTTTGTCTGTACGTTTTTACTCATTTCACAGATGTTTATTGCCACCTATTTTGTACCAAGTTTCAGGTATTTTTTTGTCCCGTGTTTTCAGGTACTGGGAAGATTTGGGGAGCTAAGTCATAAAGCAAGAGGTATGTTTGGCGAAAAGTGAATAGTTTGTCAGGAGGGGCAAGAGAATCTGGAGACATAAGTCAGTACCAGGGAGAAAGGACCAGAGTTTCTTTTCTTTAAGTTTAGTTCCCTGCTCCAGAAAAGCAACAGGAGACCACTGAGAGCTTTGAGCAGGAGAGTGTCATGTGCAAGTGTGTGTATGAGGGAGATTCATCTGAGAATAATGGTGTAATGAATTGGAAGTGGCAGGCACTGGCACAATGAACAGGGAAGATGATTCAGTTCATGTGAGCTAAGGAACAGGATCAAGCTTGGGACCAATCAGTAGGAGAAAAACTGCAGAGAAAAACCCAAAGGCCTTTGGAGACTCAACCTAAACAGTGAGAGGGAGATTCAGATATACTTCAAGTTTTCTAGCCTAGAATGATGGGAAAATGTGGTATTTAATATTATTGAAAAAGAAAAGAACAGAGACATTAGAAGGGAAATGGATTTGTGGGAAGAAATGGCTCCCAGGTTAGGCTGTTGTCTTTAGCTGTCAGCACCAATGGGTGGATGAATCCCAAGGCAGATGTGTACCGGAGTCAGGAGCACGCAGCGGCAGGACAGCACCAGGCAGGAGCCAGGAGACACGTCATTCCTTGAAGACAGTGAATCCGTGATCACTTGTCTTCACGTATCTGACTTCCCTCTCTTGCTAACTTCATTTATGAAGACTCCAGTATAGGTGACATGTTAACGCCCTAAGACTCTGCTAAAGTCAATTAACTGTTGAAGTTTAATGAAACTATTAAACTTCACAAAGCCAGCTGCCAGCATGTGTCCTTTCTTGGGGCTCAGTATGTCCTGCTTGACTATATAAAGGAAAATAAACAACTAAGGTTACTTTATGCTAAAACCATCAGGTTTTTTGAAAAGACTTGGATTTTGCTTCATCTCTTTTAATGTGATAGAGGAGTCTGAGCACAAGACTTAGACCAAAGCACCAAGTTAACTTTAGAGATCATTTGAAAGGGCGATCATGGGTAAAACAGATGCTCTCAGTGAAAGGTACCTTTTTATATAATTCTTTTATAGCTTTTGAAAGGCTCTCTCTGAAGGTAAATTATGCTTGCATTCAGGGTCATTTGTTCAGCAGATTCCATGAAATGATGGGTATTTACTCGTATGAGGTCATTCATTTGTGGATGAAATGTAATTGTCAGCATGAAAGTGGTATTTAAAGGAGGAAAAGTCACGGTAGAAGTAGAAATGGTCAAAGGCAAGCGATTGTTTGTATTGTTGGAACTGAAGGTGAGTATAAAATGCACTATGATTGTATGAGCTACAAATAAAAGCATATAATCATACATGTGCTAGGTTTAGCTCGTATTATGCAATGAGCATCCTGTCAGGTACCTCATAGATAGTTATAAACATCATTAGAAGCCTACTTTGTTCTCACGTGGTTTATAATCTAGTGTGAGAGAGAATATAAAGGCTTTTATCTTACTTAGAGATTTATGTAGCAAGAGAGTGGGTCTTTGCTGATGGTAAGGGTGGGGAGTGGAAATTGCTACACAATGTCGTAAAACCATGTAAAAATGCTGCTATTCTCTCTTCTTTTTTTATAATTATTTACTTTTATTTTCTGCTTTATGGTTATATAAAATTTTACTTCTTTTATCTTATTTGTTCCTTTCAACCAAACATGGAAGAAGGGTAAGTAAAACTGTAAAGTTGGCATTGTACAAGTTTAAAAATCCAAGGTTTCAGCCAGGTGTTGGGGCTCATTCCTGTAACCCCCACACTTTGAGAGGCCAAAATGGGTAGCTTCCTGTGGCTTGAGTCCAGGAGTTTGAGACTAGACTGGGCAACATGGTAAAACCCCATTCTGTACAAAAATACGAAAAATTATCTGGGTGTGGTAGCACTTCCCTGTAGTAGCTACTCAGGAGGCTAAGATGGGAGGAGCCTGAAAGGTGGAGGCTGCAATAAGCCAAGATCATGCCACTGTACTCAGCCTGGGTGACAGAGCGATACCCTGTCTCAACAAAAGGAAAGAAAGAAAAGAAAGGAAAGGGGAAAGGCGGAAACAAAACAAAACCAAGATTTCAAGAAGTTGTGTCCTGACTAGAGCTGCACAGCTCATGAGCATGAAGGTGTGGAACACAAGCGGGTTCTGTACTTGGATTCCATCATTTTTATTTTTCTTTTCTTGAGGAGTAGGATGCAGTAAACATTCTTTAGTTTATGTGTCTAGAATGCCACCTCGTTATCTTCCAGAAAATATATTGCTCCATGCTCGATCCATGCGCTTGCAAAGGGAGCCATTTTCTGATGCTCCGTGGTGCTGGTGATTTTTTCAGAGGTCACTAACCCCAGTGCCCCAGCTTCTGGTGACAGTAACTGCTCCAGAATTCAGCGCCTTGCCCCAGCTGAGCTCACGAGATCCCTTCCCTGGAACTCTTGGACTTGGAACGAAAAAAGATGATCTGCATTTTCTCTGGTTCATAGTGAGGAACTGGAACCACAAGCGGCCTTAGAAGAGATGAGAAAGAGAAGCTTAGATGGGAATGGTGGAAAGAGGATCTCTGAGACTCATTCTGAACCTCTCTTTCAGAGGTTACAGAAGCCTGATAATTAAGTTCCCCTGGTCCCAGAGTGCAGTTGCTATTGTCATCTGTTGGATGGTTTAATCTTTTTGGTTGTTGTCACTTGCATCCAAAGGCATCTGACTGATACCATAGGGATGTCTCAGCAGTTGGCTCTGCAGGAGAGTGCATCTGTACTCACGATGCAGAGGACTGTTTTGAAGACGAGGAGTTGCTCTTTTGTGCGTATACTAAGAATAACTTTCCCAGTGCTCAGCTGTTGTTCTTTTGGCCAAATCCAATTTGATAAGAGAAGATGCCATATGCAGTATAGTTAGAAAGCATAGAATGTTTTCCTGTGTGCTACTCGGTAGCTGTTCTTCCACCGGGATATGGAATCCAAGCCTGAGGTCAGACTAGGAGTGCCTAAGAGCATCTGAGTGAAAATTCACCAGACAGAATGATTTTGTTCCTGTGGTCACCTGCATTGTGTCAGGTACGGTGTTAGATGCTCTGGACACTGGGAAGAGTAAAACAGGCAATTCCTGAGGCACTCAGAGGCAAGCAAGCAGAGGACAGCACGAGGATCCGATGAGACCTGTGTGAAGGTGTGCAGATAGTGGCCTGGGAGCATGGGAGGGCAGGCTGCAGAAGGCTTGCAGGGAGACTGCCACATCAGAACTGAGACCGATCATATCGGGGGCAAAGGCCACAGGGGAATTCTGTATGCTGAGAGTCTGAAATGGCCACACTTGCTCTGCCAGGTTTCCATATTTGACAACAATTGAAGTTACAACATCCCCGGCACCCCTAAGGGGTCTGCTTTGGTTTGCTATTTTTTTCCTCATTGTACAATCTCATATAATGAGCCCGAAATAAGATAACTAATGTCTAAATTACGCCATCCACTTTTATTTCTTTATAAAAGTTCTGAGCACTCAGTCTTTTCCTTCTTTCTAGATTGTTGCATTTTTAAAATGAAAATCTATTGATTTACCTCTGTGGTACCTTAAAAATTGTGCTCTCAGCTGGGTGCAGTGGCTAACACTGTAATCCCAGCACTTTGGGAGGCCAAGGCAGGAGGATCATGAGACCATGCTGGCCAACATGTGAAACCCTGTCTCTACTAAAAACACAAAAAATTAGCTGGGTGTGGTGACACGCACCTGTCATCCCAGCTATTTGGGAGGCTGAGGCAGGAGTCACTCAAATATGGGAGGGGGAGGTTGCAGTGAGTCGAGATTGCGCCACTGCACTCCAGCCTGGGGGACAGAACAAGACTCCCATCTCAAAAAAAAACTGTGCTCTCCCCATTAATTTGTTCAAAGCTATGGAAGACAGAGCTAGATATGTCAAAATATCTGTGGACCGCTAAGCCCACCATATAGCTTCATGATACACTTAATAAGTGTCTGATATCTGACAGCCTATATAATAATTACACCCATGCAAGCACTCACGCAACACACACAGAGGAAGACTTATTTACATCACAAGGAATTCAGTTCGAATTTTATTAGCATAATTGACATGGTGTTAAAATTAATTAGCAGTTGCTTTTCCCAAGTCATATTTTTAAAAAAATACTTGAAGTTACATGAGAAAACATTTTAGGAGCTATTTCTGCACAAGAAGAAGAACCTGAATGTAGATGATTGTCCGTACATCAGCGTCATGAAATGTCTGTGTTACTTTTGGAATCCTCATCCCATAGGACTTTAAATATATCGCAGGCGGATCCCATGCCACTGCATCTTAAAATATTGGCATATTTTATGCAAAAACAAATAATCCGAAGCAATGCATCTGCCTACAGTAGTTTAATAACTTAGAATGCACTGAATTATTTAAGTGTCATACCTGAGTGATGCCTGACATGGTCCAGAAATCAGTACAGCGTATTTTCCCCTGATTCATAATAGAAAAACTCATTGTAAACTATAATACACATAAGAAGATAAATCATTTGCTGTTACAAAATAAAATAAAAAACTACAGCTCAGGAAAATGGGTAATTTGCATTTACTGTATCAACTGACTGATGTGGAGTTTTTATTTTGATGTAACATTTTTGTGTAGTTTTTTGGAACTGCTCCAGTGATTCAGTTTTAATTGAGGAAAGTCAATTCATCTTATGCTAGAAGAGGAAGCATATTCACTTTCTAGAAAATGAAATTTACTCTTAAGTGCAGCTCTCAAAATTCTCTAAGCCTGTCCCCTGCACTTCTTGCATGTTAATACAACTTTTAAAATCGTTCCTTTATAGTCCTGTGAAGGTTGTATATGGACTGTTATTTCTGCATATTGAGAATTAAGCAGGACACTACTTTGAACACTTCTAAGGCTGCCATTCACATACGTGTTTGCCCATAAACTGCTTTGTATATTTTAAACATTTGCACTTTTCACATCTGTATTACTCAGTGTTCTCCAAAGAAACACAGCAGACAGCAAGACAGCAACATAAAAAGAGAGAGTTACATATTTTAAGAAATTGGCCTCTGCAATAGTGGAGGCTTGGCAAGTCCAAAATCTGCAGGATAGGTCAGCAGAGCTGGAGACTCGAGGGAGAGTTCAAGTCTGCAGGCAGAATCGCCTTTACTTCTAAGGTGAGCAGTCTTTTTCTCTTAAGTGCTTCACCTGATTGAATGAGGCCCACCCATATTTTGGTTATCTGCCTTACCTAAAGTCGACTGAATTAAACATTAATCTCATCTAAGAGAATACCTTCACAGAAACATCTGTAATAATGTTTGACCAAATACTGTGTCTGTATACTGAGGCCTAGTCAGACTCACACATAAATTTGTCACAGCATCATTTGTCACTACATACACAGAGAGACAGAGATACCAGCAATATGCTTTTTTGTCTCAACAGTGTTATTGAGATTTATCCACGCGGGTGTGTATATGTAGATTTCATTACTCTTTTCCTACTTGGTGGTGTTCCATTGCATGGATAGACCACAGTGCATTCATCTGTTCTCTGATGGAGACTCAGATGGTTTCCATGCTCTTATTGGCAGACATTTCGCAAGCAAGGACTGTTCTTGTGCATGTGTCCTGGGCAAATGTGGAAGAGTTTTTGGAGCATGAACATTGCTAGAACAGAGGAACGTATATCTTCAAATTTAAGAATGACTCTCCATTTGTTGTCTAAAATGCTTGGGCCCATTTTGTACTCCCACTGTCAGTCTATGACAGTTTCTGTTTCACTCTGTATGTGCCAACTCCTGTCAGCCTTTTAATTCTTTGCCAGTTTGATGGGTCGGTTGTTTCACTCTGCAGTACCCCAGTTATCCCTGAAGTTCAGCACATGTTCAGCATTGATAGTAGTCTGTGAATTGCCTGTTCCTCAGGCCTGTCCCCATTTTACTTTTGGCTTCAAGTGAGCGTGCTGGAACTAAGGCACTTGGGTGCAGGTCTCATAGCTGCTATTCATGTGATCTTATGCAAATTTTATCTTTAATATCTGTAGTCTTTTTATTCTTAATACATGTAAAGCATTTCAGTGGGGTTGGTTCATAAGTGAAAGCCATCATTAATTATATAGGAGGCATTTATAAATTCTTCATGCTATCTGGATTCTTATAAATTCTTCCAACTTGTGGCATGTCTCTTAATTTTTTTACTTGTAAATTTTAATATATTTAAATTTTGTTCTTTATATTTCTAAAATTCTTCCTTATATGAAGTCCAAAGTATCATTCTCCTTTATTTTCTTATTTAAATATTTAAGTTTAACCCCTCAGATTTGTTCCAAGTATATCTTCAGCTTCTTTTGTGTGGTGTAAAGTAGGGATCTGGTTTTTTTTCCACGTGGATATCAACTGCTGGAAAAGCACTTATGTTTCCAGTATCTTTGTCCTCTAATTTGTAACAGTACTCCTACCTTTATGCTGCGGCATCATTGATCTGCATCCACCTATGGTCCCTTATTAACACTTACATTACACTGTGTATCATTAATACATTTAAAAATCACTTTAGCTTTAACATATATATATGCACCTCCCTCCATCTCCTGGAAATATATACCCTGACTTTTCATTCTCAATCACCTCCTTAGCTCCTGTGGGTAGCAGGAAAGGCCTCCTGGGCTTATAGGAGCTAAGGAGGATTCTGGTTGGGAGGGAAGTGGAGGGAATGATTGCAGCAAAAGGAAGGACCCGTATCTCAGGCTCCCTGTACCCAAACCTGCCATTCTTTTGTTTTATTCTACTGTAGTCATAAGAGTTTGTTGCAGAGGGGCCAGCTGTCTATTCTCTGGAGGGAAGTGGGAAAAATTTCCCTCACTCTGGCTTTCGGGTATCCAAATTTAAGGAGTAGGAAATGTTGATCAGCACTTCTCGCTAGTATTCATACTATACTATATTCATACTATATTCATACTATTTAATACTAGTATTAAATACTCTTGTGTTGATCCGCTAGTCTTTTCCAGAACTCTTCTCCCTGGCCTTTGATCTTCTGCTCTTTTTCAGGAAAACCTTTAGACTGGGGCCTGTGAAAGAGAACCAGAGCTGGACAGTCGTTAAAGCAGCAAAACCAGGTTTTATTGAGAAACTATTGCAATAGGAGAAGGGAGATCTCACTATAAAACTGGGCTTCATTCTGAATATAACAAGGACAAGCAGGGACTTAAAACCAAGGAGGAAGGTGGTGGTGGGTGGGGATCCGTTGACGGAAAATTACCAAGAGGGGACCTCTAGGGGAGATGGTTCTTTGCTAACCTAACAGGATTCTTGCTGGAGGACCAGATATAACCTGAAGTATTGTGAAGGATGAGGAATTTTTTCAGACATTAAGAAAAATCAAATATCAAGGATAGGGGTTCTCTCTAAACTAAATTATCAGGATTCTTCCCCAAACTGGTATTAGCAAGGACAGGGCCAAGATTGAGGCCTCATTGAGAAGAAGGCTCATAGGAGCCTGACTTAAGCTTTGTCAAGTAGAGGGGCTCCGTCAGGCCACCAGACCCCTCTGACACAAACGATGCAGATTTCTGGTTTCTGTTGTCACTCAGCCTTCATTCTCAGTCCAGAAAGCAAGAGAGGCAGAGTTTTAGCCTGGAGTATACACATGCCTAGAAGCCAAAGTTAATGATGAGATTGATTTGACCCAGCACTTTTATTACTAGATACATATCCAAAGGAATATAAATCATTCTATTATAAAGATGCATGTACATGTATGTTCACTGCAGCACTGTTCACAGTAGCAAAGACATGGAATCAATGCAAATGCCCATCAGTGATAGACTGGATAAAGAAAATATGATACATATACACCATGGAATATTATGCAGCCATAAAAAGGAACAGGATCATGTCCTTTTCAGGGACTTGAGTGAAGTTGGAAGCCGTTATCCTCAGCAACCCAATGCAGGAACAGAAAACTAAACACTTCGTGTTCTCCCCTATAAGTGGGAACTGAATAATGAGAACATATGGACACGGGGAAGGGAAAAACACACACTGGCTCCTGTCCAGGGGGCAGGGTGGGTAAAGCATCAAGATAAAGAGCTGATGCATGCTGCGCTTAATACCTGGGTGATGGGATGATCTGTGCAGCCAAACACCATGGCACACATTTACCTGTGTGACAAGCCTGCACGTCCTGCACATGTACCCTGGAACTTAAAAAAATAAAATAAAAAGGTAGTGAGATCAGCCCTGCATAGCCTTCCCCTCCCACAGCAGGAGCACGGTACTGACACTCTGCACTGTCCCAGAGTGCTGTCAGACAGTGCCTCATGCTCTCCATGTGGCTGAAGAATTCACATGACCACAATGCCTGATGTAGCCCAGACCTACATTCTCCTAACGGAGAAGAGTGTGTAGTCCACACAAGGTAGCAGTGAGAATCTGCTGGGCTTTCCTTGGTAAAGGGACCATCACAGTATTAGAGAAGCAGTTTTATGGTGATGGTTGCTAATAGCCCACATGTTAAAGACTGTATTACAGGCACATTGGACAAGTGAAAACATGATACTCCTCAAAGAACATGAACAGAATGGCAAGGTCCTCATTGCATGGCTGCTGCTGTTTAACTTAAGGAATTGCTTTTTTAAGGTTTACATATATTTCCTCAACACTGAAATTTCTTTTTTTGAGAGAGAGAGTCTCGCTCTGTTGCCCAGGCTGGAGTGCAGTGACATGATCTTGGCTCACTGCAACCTCTGCCTCCTGGGTTCAAATGATTCTCCTGCCTCAGCCTCCCATGCGGCTGGGACTACAGGCAGGTGCCACCATGTCCTGCTATTTTTTTTTTTTTGAGTAAAGATGGGGTTTCACCATATTTGCCAGGCTGAAATACTGAAATTTTTAATGTGTGATTTACTTATTTTCTAAAACTGTATGAATAATATAACATGTATTTGTTTAAATTGGCTTTTAATTCCAAATATACAGATTCTCATCTCTTTTTTCTTCCCATGTTAACAGTATCAAGGAAGTTGACATCTCTTTGGTATCATGACACTCCTTATACCATAGAAAATACCAAAAATGTCTTTATTTGTACACTGGGCATGTGATTAAAATTTCCATACAGGATGGGAAAAAGAACCTTCATTTTATCTTACTAAAACCACAGGATTTTCCTGAGAGTTAACACACGGACTAAGCAGTCAGGTTAAAAATGACTCAGAATTTCTCAGGTAAACAAGGTAAAACATAGGGGCTGGGGTAAAAGCAAGCAAATAACAGTAGTAAGGGTGTCAAAGCATTTTAGGAGGGTTTCGTAAGACTGGCTATTGAGAATTAAAAGAGGCTGAGCTTGCTGGGTCAGCTGAAGGGTTTTAATTTGTCAATCTTTCATCTTACAAAAAATCTGAAGAAGAGGGAGTGCTAGAATGAGACAAGTTTTAACATGAGTTTCCTGAGTTTTGGGTAAACGTTATCTGGCAAAGATGTATCAGTATGCAGTGGTACAATAGCCGGGGTATTACAGGTTATAGTGAAGACTTGCAGTTAAACCTGCATAACAATTGAATAAAAAGGAATAATCTAAAAGCTTTGCACTTACTCATGGCTTATCATTCTATAAATATTCAATGCAAGATTTAAGTGTACACATGAAAGCCCACTTTTTATCACAATTAATTGATTCAAAAAAGATATGTAAGTCATACCCTCCTAGGTGATCTAAGTAATGTCGGTTGCCCAGCATCTGCAGAAAGACGAAACAGTCATTCCCTCACAGCGTGTGCATCAGAGGAGGATCTCTAGCAGGTGCCATCAGCCTTTTGTAAATGGAGGCTGTAGCATTCCTCTTTATGGGGGTTGGAGCTTATCAGAACCCCTTTGGAGTGATTTTCAGAACAACACGTGATTCCCTTCCCAGCAGCATGCTGATGCTGCAACCTAGGAGAGAGAGGGTATCAAGTCTGAAACCTCTTAACTCTCCCTCTTGAGTACACCTTCTCTGGGCACTTAAAAACTAGTAATTATTTAGCATCTACTTCATGCCAGTCACTCTCCTGGGTGCTGAGGTGGGAAGCTTTAAACCGTCAGATGAGAAGCATGAATTGCCTGTTTTTGAACAACCAACAACTTCGACTGATCATGCTGATATTCTGAGATTTTCAGCCCACAGCCCTGCCCCCGAATGCCCCATTGACAACCAACCAACACTGACTTGCCAGCCATGGTAGTGAACCACCATGAGAGTGGATTCTCTGATGCCCTTGAGCCGAGATAAGCCGTCCCTGCTGAGCCCTGCCAAAATTAGATTTGGGAGCAAAATAAATGACTTATTTTAAGCTACTACGTTTTGTTCAGCACTGCATTATGGGCTGACCTGTGTTATGCCAAAATTCATATGTTAAAGTGTTAATCCCCAGTAGCTCAGAATATGACTGTAATTAGAGATGGGGCATTTAAAGAGATGATTAAGTTAAAATGAGGCTGTGAAGATTGGCCGTCACCCAGTCTGCCTGGTGTCCTTATAAGAAGAGGAAATTCAGACATGAAAGAGATGTCCGGGATGTGCATACACAGAAGCCATGTGAGTGGGTGGGGAGGAGGGAGCAGCTGCAGGCCAAGGGAAGAAGCCTCAGAGAAACCCAGCCTGGACACTGTGATCTCAAGCGTCTGGAAATGTGAAGAACCAAATCCATGTTGTTTGAGCCACCTACTCTGGGATATTTTGTTATGGTTGCCCTAGAAAACTAGTATACGTGATAGGAAAACAGATTCGGTGCACAAGTGTTGACTTTATTTTGCACACTCTTTCAAGTTTTTTGCCATTGGGCATCGCTTCATGGAATTCTGTGGCTATTTTCTATTGCTTCCTGGAATCCTATTTCCTGTAACTGTTTGCATTCAGTAGCACTAACACCTTTCATGAGGTAAGAGCTTTAGTCACCAAAAAGAACATTTTAGAAAAACTTATGGAGTTCGTGAACATTTCCGGAAACGTGGCTACCCCAAGCCTCTTTGAGTCAATAATGTAAACATACTTGCCCTTTCCTTTCCCTCCATGACCTTATCCTCTCTGGGCTTGTGTAATTATATCCTAAAGGTGAAGAAACCATTTACCCGAGGAGCAAACATCTCCCATTAAAAGGCCAAAAACATAAAATGTTTGTTATAATATTTTTTGCAGTACACTAGCTACATGGTCATTAACTTGTCTGGAGGATTTCACGTGTGGTGAATATGTTGCATGCTGACTGAAAGAAGGTAAATCCTGATCTTTGTCTCTTTTGCTTTTCCTTCCCCATCTTGATCTGAAATGAGCCTTCCTCCCCACCCAGGGCCGTGATTTCTTACACCACTCACACTCCTTACCTTCAGTTTGCTCCTTGATCCAGGGAGTTGAAGACACACAGCAGAGGAGGGGTCTGTGGGAAGAAGAGACAGGACTGGATAATGGAGTCTTCAGGGCTGGAGTAGCAGGCAACCTTCAGGGAAAAATTAGGGGAAGGAAGAGGTCCCCGGGACAAAGCTGAAAGTGCTCGGGGATTGCCAAGTGTGTGTAAGAGAGAAACATGCCTGTAAATGCTTCCATCTGTTTCTATAGACTGGATTGTGTTTCCCTTCCAAAAAATGTGTATGTTGAAGCCCTAACTCCCCTCGACATGAGTGTATTGGAGATAGGGCCTTCCAAGAGGTGATTAAGATTAAATGAGGTCACAAGGGTAGAGCTCTGATATCACAGAACTAATATCCTTACAAAAGAGGAGGAAATCAAGCTTGGTCTCTCTTCACCATGTGAGGGCACACCAAGAAGGTTGCCACCTGCAACCCAGGAAAAGAGCCCTCATCAGAAATCAAAACCTGCTGGAACCTTGACTGTGGACTTACCGGTCTCCAGAACTATGAGAAAATGCATTACTGTTGTTTAAGCCACCCCATCTGTGGTATTTTTGTGGCAGCAGAATAGTCTAAAACATTACTATTTTTGTTCCTTTATTATTCCAACACATTGACATTTGGTCTTCTTTTAGCAGGTCGGTATTAACACTTGCTGTCCTGTGTCCCTTTTCATTTCAGTTAAGATGTTGCTGGATTTTAAATATTCTGAGCTTTACAATAAATGCTGCTTATAGAGTTGGGTTGGGGAAAGCAGAAACAAATTACATAATTTAAGACATCAGACTTTTAAAACTGAGTGTGGCTGGGACAGATGAGGAGTGGTGATATAGTGTGTATATCTTCCCCCACCCAAATTTCAGGTTGAATTTTAATCCCCAGTATTGGAGACAGGGCCTGGGGGCAGGTGACTGGATCATGGGGATAAATTTCTCATGAATGGTTTAGCACCATCTTCTTGGTGCTGGCCTTGCAATAGTGAGTGAGTTCTTGCAGGATCTGGACATTTAAAACTGTGTGGCATCCCACGCCCACACCACGTGCTGTCTCTCTTGCTTCTGTTTTCAGTGCGTGATGTGTCTGCTCCCCCATCACATTCTGCCATGATTGAACACTTCCTGAGGCCCCCCACAGAAGCAGATACCACCATGCTTTGTGTACAGCCTGCAGAATCATGAGCTAGTTAAACCTCTTTTCTTATAAATACCCAGGCTCCAGTATTTCTTTATAGCAACGGATGAATCATCTAATACAAGACACCGGAGGGATTAAGCCTCTTTAAGAGGGGTGACGTGAATTTCCTTCACTTTGAAGTGGACTGGCTATGGCTGCTCTCCTCAAAGTATACTCTAGGCCAGGCACAGTTGCACATGCCTGTAATCCCAGCACTTTGGGATGCCAAGGCAGGTGGATCATCTGAGGTCAGGAGTTTGAGACCAGCCTGACCAATGAAGTGAAACCCTGTCTCTATTAAAATTACAAAACTTAGCTGGGTGTGGTAGCAGGTGCCTATAATCCCAGCTACTCAGGAGGCTGAGACAGGAGAATTGGGTAAACCTGGGAGACAGAAGTTGCAATGAGCTGAGATCACACCACTGTACTCCAGCCTGGGTGATGGAGCAAGACTCTGTCTCAAAAAAAAGAAAAAAAAAAAAGAAAGGATACTCCAGGGGGTAAAATCCAAAGCAGGAAGACCAGTGGGGAGGCTATTGAGGTCATTTGGAACAGAGATGACCAGAGGGGTGCAGGGATGGGAATGAGAAGTGGTCACATTACAGGCATATTTTCAAGGTAGAGATTGACAGATTGATACAGGCTTTAGGCAGAGATGGGTTGTCATTAATTGAGCTACTGAAAATGGTGAGAGGGACAGTTTTGGAGGGGGTGTCATGATTTTGGTCACATTTGGTTTCAAATGTCTCTTAAGTATTTGAGTGGACATCACAGAAGCTCAAATATCCTAGTCTGGAAGACAAGGACATTCTGGATTGGTGTTATAAAATCAACAGGTGTTTGGCTATAGAATCAAGCAATCATGTATTCTCGTCTACGCGACAGCCCCATAGATGACTTTTTCCTCTGTGTCAATATTTATATCACCCCATTTCAGTCCCAGAAGCACCAGGTTTTGCTAGTAATTTATATTATCACCCCAGTCTATACCCACGTCTAATTAAAGTCATGAGACTGGATGGGAACACCGTGGGAGTAAGTGAAGGTAAAGAAGAGACAAGGAACAGGATGAGACCCCGGGCTGCCATCACTCAGAAGTCAAGCAATGAGGGAGAATTGTGGAAAGAGACAAAGAAGGGGCCTGAGAAATAGGAGGAAACCAGGAGAGGTGTGTCCCCAGGAGACAGTGCCTCAAGGAGTGGCTGACTTGGGGATGCCCCAGACACTGTTCATGTTTCTTCTCTGCCCATCTTCATCCAGACTTGAGGCTTTGATTAGCATCTATATTGCAGTGATGCACACATATTTATATGCTGAGCTTACTAACTGGCCACCGTATTCACGCCGCATCCCTTGCTCCTGTCTCTTCTCATGTCAGAAGCCAGGGAAGCATTTTCTCAAACGTCAGCTCCTCATTGAGGTCTTTCCTGACCACTAGCTTCTCCCACTCCCTGTTTTCCTACGTTATGTCTGTGCTTGTTCCCTCGAGCACCTGGAACTGACCAACATGCTTTGATGTCTTCCTTCCTATTTTCCTCCTCCGTGGTGTGCAAGCTCTGTCATTGTTCTTCATGCTTTCCAGTGCCTGCCACAGAGGAGGTGAATAAATAAATGAAAGACAAGGAAATAGGACCTGTAAAGGAAGCCCAATGAGGAAGTAGAGGCAGGAGAGAGATAAAGATAGTTCAAGGGCAAGGCCAGACATGCAAGAGCGGGAAAGCTTATCTGTAGTGCGTAGAGGTTGAGTGGAATGGCGACTGTAAGGAAGCATTGGATTGGCATGTCCCTTGTGACCCTTGATGCAGATAGCTGATGGGGAGGCATGAGGAGAACTGAGCTTAGAAGAAATTAAGAACATCCTAGTTGGAGGGATGTCGGGATTATCAGAGAATGTGCTGGATCAGGACAGAGCTGTTGGAGCCAAGAAAAGAATTCACCACTGTGGAGTACAGAGAAGTAGAGGCAAGAGGCCTTTGCAGCAAAGTTGTAGATGTGCTGGCTTTCTGAGAGGGAGAGGAGCTATGGGGAGGTTGGGTGTCTGGCAAGGGAAGCACACTTTGGCATTGCAGTCTCCCAAGTCGGAGAGCATAAAAGCCTAAAGCAGGCTGGTCACGGTGGCTCACACCTGTAATCCTAGCACTTTGGGAGGCCAAGATGGGTGGATTGCTTGAGGTCGGGAGTTCAAGACCAGCCTAGCGAACAAGGAGAAACCCTGTCTCAACTAAAAATACAAAAATTAGCTGAGTGGAGTGGCACACATCTGTAATTCCAGCTACCTGGGAGGCTGAGGTGAGAGGATCGCTTGAACCTGGGAGGTTGAGGCTACAGTGAGCTGAAATCGTGCCACTGAACTCCAGCCTGGATAACAGAGCAAAACTCCATCTCAAAAAAAAAAAAAAAAAGCCTAAAGCCCCAGAGCAGAGCAGCCCACACCATTCAAAAGCAGCTTTTGAAGCTGGCCCTGGAAGTTTTTTTCTGGGACTTACACTATTCTGCAGTTATCTATTTTTTTTTTAATTAAAAAGTGAGTTCAAAATGTTTTCTCTAAAGCAATTATTTACTTATTGATGATATGAATTATAAGTTGGAAAAAAACTGTAATTTGTGGTCTCAATAAAAGTGAGAGTTTCAAAAGCTTACATTTTCTTAAATAATGTTTAAGAAGCAAGAGTTCTATTGAGTTGTATCCTGAGATTATGCTCTGAGGATTATTTTAAAAAATATTTTCTCTCACTGCTCTAGGAAAAAAAAAAGGCAAGGGATGGTGATCATGTTCAAGTTGTTCTTCATAGTAAGGGGGATTTTCATTTGATGCTTTCTTTTTCTCCTCAAAGATATAGTGGATTAGTTTCCTTGGGCTGCCGTGACCAATTACTGCTAAATGTGTGGTTTAAAGCAACAGAAGGGCATTGTTTCACAGTTCTGAAGGACAGAGGTCTAAAGTCAAGTGATCTGCAGCCCACACCCTCAGAAAGCTTTAGGGAAGAATCTTTGCTGGGTTCTTTTAGCTTCCAGTGACCGCTGGCTTTCCTTGGTTGTAGCCTCATCCCTCCAATCTCTGCTCCATCTTCACATGGCCTTCCTCTCTGTGTGTGTTCATGTCTCAAATCTCCTTCTCCTTTCTCTTATAAGGACACCAGTCATTGGATTTTGTGCGCACCCTGAATCCAGGCTGATTTCCTCTTGAGATTCTTTTTTTTTTTTTGAGACAGAGTTTCGCTGTTGTTACCCAGGCTGGAGTGCAATGGCGCGATCTCAGCTCACTGCAACCTCCACCTTCTGGGTTCAGGCAATTCTTCTGCCTCAGCCTCCTGAGTAGCTGGGATTACAGGCATGCGCCACCATGCCCAGCTAATTTTTTGTATTTTTAGTAGAGACGGGGTTTCACCTTGTTGACCAGGATGGTCTCGATCTCTTGACCTCGTGATCCACCCGCCTGGGCCTCCCAAAGTGCTGGGATTATAGGCGTGAGCCACCACGCCCGGCCTCCTCTTGAGATTCTTAAATTGAATTACATTTGCAAAGACACTGCTTTCAAATACGATCACATTAACAGATACCAGGGATTAGCACTTGGGTGTGTCTTTTTGGGGGCCACTTTGCAACCCATTATGCACAGTTTTGTAATTTGAGATGTATGATTTATTTGTTTTAAATCAATACATCATTATTTGTGCTCCGGAAAAGTCACATCACTTAATTATGTAAAGAAATAAGGTTGCGTTGAGTTTCTAAGAAACAGCTAAGGCCATGTTTTAATTGTATTTTTTAGATCATGTGCAAGTAATGAAGGACTTGGGAATTAAAATCAGATATTCAGCAATCTACAAATTGTATGTTTCTCTGGCTGGCATTAAATTGTCTAGAAAACACAATTAGTAAAATGTCTTTTGAAGAAACACATTCTACTCAATACATTCCCCCATGGATTGGCACAAAATAGAATTCCAATTAATTTGAAGTCATGTCAAACTTTAATTCTAGCTGTTTCAAAGTCTTGTTTCCCTTGAATATAGAGCTGTAGGAGTTTATAAATAAGCAGGGAACTGAGAAAGGTTAAAGAGAAAATTGTGTGGTATAAGAGAGGGAAATGATGTTTATTAAGCATCTCCTTGATTAACAGCACTCTTGCAATGGTGACCTCATTTATTAACAGAGCAAACCCAGAGAGGTGGATAGGATCTTACCCCTCTTATTGTGGAAAAGACTGAGAAGCAGATGCGTATATCAGTGGCCCAGCTGGGAATCCACCGTGTCCTCTGTTCCATCCTTCTCTCTCATTGCTCACCTCACTGGCTGCTGGCAAGATGGCTGGAGCAAAAGCTGGTGGCTTCCGGTCCTAACATCATTGCTAACCAGCTGTTGATTCTGAGCAGGGATTAGGAGGTACCAGATGCTCTGAATTTGAATCCTGTCTCTGATGCTTGTTAGCTATGTGACCCTGGGCCACTTACTTGTGTCCTTGTGGCTCAGTTTCCCCATGTGTAAAGTGGGGGCATTAATAGCCCTACCCCATAGCATTGTGAGAGAATTAAATAAAGTGATTTATACATAAAGCGCTTGTAATGGTACCTGGCACTTTGTAAGACCTGTTGAGAACACTTGTTTCCACCCACCTATTAGCCTGCATAAGTTTATCTATGGAGAAAATTCAAGTCAGCTTTCCCAGTTTCTTACCAACTCTACACCCATAATTAGGTTAGTCATGTTGGTGGAACATCCTAGGAAGACCAAGTACCAGTTAAGCCCCAGATTTGCTGTTTTTCTTGCAACAGAAAGATTTTTAGAATGTTCATAAATGACAAAGAAATATTTAATTTTTAAAATACATTTTATTGTGTTTTTGGTTTTAATATTTTTTTTAGAACTTTCTTGTAGATGGGTAGTTCTAGACCTGCCTCACTCTATTTCCTTGGAAAATAATTCTTTGTTCCAACAATAATAACAACAACTCTTTGCTTAGATTAAAAACATGTTTTCATTAGAGGTTAACAAGCAAAAATAAACTATAATATTTTATGCAGGTAGAAGATAATTGTTAGACTTGATTGTTTTATAATCTGTTGCCAATAGATTAAATCTTGCCGTAGGGAAGTTTTTAGTGTTTTGTGTTAGGATGTTCTCTGTTTTTAAAAAACAAAGTCAACTTTCTGTGCAAATTGTTTTATTGGTTTTGTTTGTTTTCTAATTATTCTCCAAAATACCTTTTCAATGTGATATTGAGCATGTTTTTTTCTATCTCAGGCTTGTCTCACATTTCTGCTGAGAAAGATTGTTTACCACTCTGTGTTCATGTGAAATAAGGATTTAGGAAGATGATCCTTTCATACGAAAAAGTTACTAGTTATTGCTAAAATAGACATATGGCCAAAAATATTGAATCAGCACCCAAAGCAGTCATAGAAATCTCCATGCATACTTAAGCCCAAAGGCTTTAAGAAATGAGGCTTCAATGAATGCATGGCGTGAAAATTAAGTAAGATTTTCATAAAGTTGTAAAATATTACTTCTAGAATAAGTACAACTGTCAGGGATTACACCAATAAAAAGTACGTTGGCTCAGCCCCTAGTTAGTGTGAGAACAAGTGATGAATGTTGACGTGGACTGTTGTTTAACGTTTTCAGTTAAACATGTTCTAAAAAGAAGTATTTATTAGAGCAGGAGACAAGGAGAGGGAAGCAGGAGCCATCAAGGTAAAACATGGGAAAAATTAAAAGCGGAAGGCATAAATACACCCCCCAGGAAATCTATGTATTCATTCAAATTGTGTTTTTCCAGAGCTAAACTTTAAAATGTGAATATCCCAAAGAGTGAAACGTCTTTTTAGGAAAACTTACTGTCTATCAGGATGGCGCACAACTTTTAGTGGAAAATAGACACAGGGAGTTCACCTATGCTGCTTCACGTCAGCTTAGAAACAAATGAGAATTTCTGAAATGAGATTGCCCAATAATACCATTTATCTGGGCCTGTGTCAGTTACTCAAAATGCAGTTGCTGTTGCAAGAATACAGGAACAGCTCATCTCACGCAGCGCTTATTCAGTAGACTGTCTCCCACTGCAGGGCTGAGCAAGGTCCCGTGATGTGGAAGGAATTAAGTGAAAAGAAATTCCAGTGACTGAAAAGCCCAGTTTTCCTTTGAGCTTATGGCACTGAAGAATAAAACAAATGCAAAGTGTTTTTAACACACTGAATAAAACAAATGCAAAGTGTTTTTAACACACTGAATAAAACAAATGCAAAGTGTTTTTAACAAAGGCATCTGAGTTTCCTTGGCTGAACAGAGGGACTCCTCTTCAGCAGGACACTTCTCCACGTAACCAAGGGGACAGTTTTGTACTCGGAGCACGGAAGGCAGTGTGACTCATACACTTAGCCAATTACACACCTGGTGTGCATATTACCCATGTGTCCACCTGAGACTCGGGGTGTGTTGACGTTGCAGCCAGATCCCTCTCTGATTTGACGGGTGTCTATAATAATAATTATAACAATTATTTTTCATTCAGCTCAAATACTTGGGTCAGCAAATGTTCTGTGAAGGGCCAGATGGCAAATATTTTAGGCTCCGTGGGCCAGGAGGCAAAATTGAAAATAGTATATGTAGATACTTATATAACAGGAGAGAAAACAAATTTCTACGAAATGATTATTAATGAACTTCAAAAACAATTCATCCTGTTAATAATAATACTGTTTTGTAATACAGGTCTACGAAGAAGAATGGGATGTTTTTTGTGAGAATGCCTGGCTGGTCTTCAAGTTAGTGTTCCCTGTCATCAGATACATTATAAATGTGAAACTATCAAAGCCATCTTTATCTCACAGGTCATACAAGAAAAGGAGGTGGTCCAGAAATTTTCCCAAGGGCTGGACTTTGACCCTACTGTAATATACATTAATTTTATGTACTCATGGATATAATTCTAGTATCTTTCCCTGAATTATAAAAGTAGATCGTTTGCCCTAATTTAGTAAGGTCATCCTTTGCCCTTTGAGTCTAAGTGGTACGAATGAAAATGTGATGCTGATATTTTTATGGCATAGTTGTATTGCAGTTCGGGAGCCCATGACATGATTGGATTAGTACAATTTTGTTTTCCGCCTGGAGACCACGTATGATGGAGTTGTGAAATCAATTCAGAGCATTTTCACCAGCATTTAGGAGACTGGATAGGATGGAATGGATTGTAATACCCGTAGTAAGGAAAAATTGGGTTTTGTGTGGCATTTTCGGAAATGTGAGTGTGACATGGGTGGATCTAAGATTTTTACTCCAAATACATGTAAAGCACTGATTTAGAAACATTTATTTTTCCTAAAATAAGATATTAAAAAATATATTTCCTAGACTCGGACAGAGGAACAACATTGCCTAATGCCTCTAGCTACTCAGAACTAATGAATATGTCATAATTGATGGATATAAAATAATCTGAGTGGCTGTAGTGTGGTGTGTTTCACAGTAGGTGGTAAGTGATCACATGAAGAAAGGACAGAATCATATCACAAAATCATCTCACATGGCTGTAATTGTTTTCTGAATAATCCACAAATTTTAGTATAAAAATGATCTACACTCTCTGTCAGGAATTGGTATTTTAAAAAATTATGGACTGTATTCTTTTAGAAAAGTAGAAATTATATTTGAACAAAGAAATATTTGTATAATATTTTATAAAATATTTTTAGATAAAATATTTTTGTATTTTCATTTGTATTATGAAAATGGTTTGGGAACTGTAGCTTAAGATGCACAACTTATTTCCTACCCAGCAAAGGCTGTTTTCTCCTTATGTTAAGTGAGATGAAGCATATCTTAGAATGAAGCCTTCCCCCAAACCCACCACCCCCATTTTAACCTCCCATTCATTTCTCATTCAGCCAGTCCTTGATGAGGACCCACTTGGTAATTGAAGCCAAATTTACAGATGATATGAGATATTTAAAGGTATAATACAGCCTTGCAGCATGTCACCCAACCCCATCATTCTCTCTTTATCTGAATATAAAATACGTCATAATGGCAGTGGGACCCATTCTGACAATTGAGATGAATGTTCAGGTGACAGTGGGCGATATTCTCAGCATTGCTGTCATTTTCATCATGTGTACATATCTTTGAAAAGTAGACCATATATGTGGAGGAAGGGAAGAAAGAAAATACCCAATAAACCAGGAATTTAAATAAAATTAAAATTATGAAAGAAAGCTCTTTTTCCCTTTGGTTTCCTTTTAGCATTTAAAGCTAAATATCACCCAAATTATTAATTTTTTTATGCAATACTGTATGTGATATGAGTATGCATGATTATTTAGTTCTCATACATTAATTTGTCCATGTACGTATGTTTGTATAGTCATTTTTATAAGTACAGATTGTGATCCACTAGTGGGTGGTAAAATAGTTTTATTGATCACGAACAGTGTTTGTAGAATAATAATGTAAGGGAATAGAACAGAACAGACCAGAAATGAACAGAAGCTGTTCAAATGCACCTACCTTTACAAGAGTAACTAGTTTTTCATTTAATTATGCATACACATATGTGTGTGTTTGGGTGTATGTGAATTGACTTGACATGTAATTATATTGTGGCTCATTATTTAAAAATTTGTTTTAAATAGTTCTAAAATCATAGTGATGGTAATGATTAACATGTTCTTTTTATTATCCTAGATTGTTTATATTTTATTGCCAAATGCTAAAGCATGCTAATTGGTATGTTACTTCATACAATCTAATTTCAATAGATACTCTCCTATTTAGTTCCACGTGGCGTTCACATGAACTATTATTTGGTTCACTTTTTCTATCTTCTGGTTATTGAAGGTTTCTTATCTGCTATTTTAAGCTTTCTTGCAATAATAAGGCTAAGGATTGGGTTGCAGTAATCCAATAATACCAACCAAAGGAAGTATTAGGAGACCAGCCTAGAAGTATAATGTTGAACACTGATTAGGGAGAAAAGAGTTTGATCCTTTCTAATGCCGCATCTCGTGGTCCATGTGTTGCAGCAGGGATCCTGTATTTTTTTATGAGCATTGCATAATCTATTGTCTCCCTGTTGAATAAAAATTACTTCAGCCAGAAATCTGACACTGCAAAAGCATGAAAATTCCCACAGGCTAAATATTACAATGACTGGATGTTTTTGTTTTGTTTTTACCACATTGTTTTCCTTTGAATGTGTACTAATCGGCTCATAGAAACACAATCATGTACCTAAAAAGTTGCACAGTTGTGTGTGGTATTTCACCAATTATTATTAGCCAATGTGTATTAATTACATACAAATGCATTGCTTAATATGTGTGTCTCTGGTAATATAAACGATATAACTGTGTATATGTTACATATTACAACTTTAGAAATCATGTAAAGGGAAAAATCCTACCATGTGCACACATTTTATGAGTGAAATAAAAATAAAAACAGCCCCACTTTGGGGAAGTTCTTTAGAAGTAACTAATTATAGTAAATTTCAATATTCATGGAAAGCGGACTCAAAATTGAGGATTTAGATACAAATTTAATTCAAGTTTGCCACAAACGTTTGTTTCCCATGTGGAGTTAAGAACTGGTGAAATTAAAAAAAAAAAAAAAAAGAATTGGTGAAATACATTTGTGAATGTTGTTTTACACATGTAAATTTTTGAAATACTGTCACATGATAAATATTTCCAAGGTTAACATAATCATGCGATTCAAGGCTCCATGTTTTTTTCATTTTCAATCGCTGCATAATTTGTCTAGATTAACATCTAACTTTCTGACCAGATCTGCCTTTTGGTTTGTGTTATGTTAAAGTAAATACAGATGGTGTCCTGCATGTTCTGAGGTGGGAGGGCTTACGCCTGTACAGGTCATTCTACAGGGCTCCAAAGTGCAGGTCTGGGGAGGCACTCTGGCAGCAATTTCAAAGAGAGGCACCTTTTTCATGAATATTTACATTTATCCCAACCATATATTGTGAACTTCCTGTTCATGTGGTCTTTGTGAAGCCAGAAGCACTGATTTCTTTATATTAGACATGTGAATCTATGTCACTTCATTCAACCCCATTACAATATGATGAGTTAAATATGTGCTGTGTTCCAATTGAATATGAGGTATGAATACAATGTAAAGGTAGGCTGAGATCTAGGTCCTTCTGAAGTCAAGAGGCAATGTGCTGTTTTTAAAGACTATATCTATTTTGGTAAGATCAATAAACCCGAGGAAACTATTTTCTAGCATTTCCATTATAATAAACCAGAATAGATTTCAAAGACAAGTTTTGGAGATCAAGGGCCCCAAAGTGTTATAAAGCTGTTTTCTTACGTTTTTGAAGGCTAAGGAACAAATAAGGATGAGTGGTTCCGTATCACTTGCTTGGGATAAGCGCTGCTCAAAGCACACTGCCTCCCTTTTCCCCCATTCATTCCTCTTCAATTCTATCAGCTAGCTGTTGTTATTTTTCTGTTTCCCAGGGAGCCAATGTAGCCTGCCCATAGTCTCACAGTCAGTAAGCAGAGAAGCCGGACTCACAAAGGCAGTTTGCCTCCAGAGGCCATGCTTTTAGTTGTGATGTTGTATTTCTAAATGAAAAGTTTTGATCAAGAAAAGGAACAGTGTGAGCATTTATGCATGGTTGAAATGACGACAGTTCAAAACATTCCGTATCTCTTCAGATACCTCGGAGAATACTACTGGAAAACCTCTGCAACAGCGGCAGAGTTTAAAAGGGTCGGTGTGCACATTGCTCCCTGCAGTGGACATCCTGTTTTAAAAGAAAAGAAAGTGACCCATAATTTTGAAGACATCAGTACAAATTTAAGTAACTGTCTGCAGGCGCATGAGCTCTAAATAGTGTTGCAGTGAAAAAGTGCAGATTGTGATGACATCAACCAGTCTCTGTTATATCGTTTTTGAATCCATTGAGTATAGTGTGATAGTGCTTTGCATATATTTGCTATGTTTTGATGTTATTTTATTATTATTATTTTTGAGACGGAGTTTCGTTCTTGGTACCCAGGCTGGAGTGCAATGGCGCGATCTTGGCTCACCGTAACCTCCGCATTCTGGGTTCAGGCAATTCTCCTGCCTCAGCCTCCTGAGTAGCTGGGATTACAGACATGCACCACCATGCCCAGCTAATTCTTTGTATTTTTAGTAGAGACGGGGTTCACCTTGTTGACCAGGATGGTCTCGATCTCTTGACCTTGTGATCCACCCGCCTCGGCCTCCCAAAGTGCTGGGATTATAGGCGTGAGCCACTGCGCCTGGCCGTTTTTATGTTATTTTTAATTTTTTGTGTATCAGAGTCTTACTCCATCACCCAGGCTGGAGTGCAGTGGTGTGATCTTGGTTCACTGCAACCTCTACCTCCCAGGTTCAAGCAATTCTCATGCCTCAGCCCCCGACACCAAATAGCTGGGACTACAGGTGCATGCCACCATGTCTGGCTAATATTTTGTACTTTTTAGTAGAGATGGGGTTTCACCATGTTGTCCAGGCTGATCCTGAACTCCTGGCCTCAAGTGATTCACTCACCTTGGCTTTCCAAAGTGCTGGGTTTGCAGGCATGAGCCACCATGCCCAGCCTGTTGTGTTATTTTTAAATCGTACCTTTGGTGACTGAGAAAGTAAATAGATACCTTACTGAAAAACTCTGTAAGCTCACTCAAAATATGTTTTTAAAATTGTTTGCATCTTTAAATATACATGCAGAAAAGGAAATGTTTGACACATGTGCAGTGCTTCATGGCACCTACCTGGATTTTCCAGAAATGATGCTGGTGTCTAGTATCTCTAAAAGCCCCTGCTTCTTTCAAAGTCTCTTCAACCATTGGTAGAACCGCACCTTGTTCCATCTGCCTCCTTTCTAGTTTTCTCATTAAAATTTTTCTGGATGAAGCGATGATTTCCCACTCTTTTTCGAAGCTCATCTTGTTGTGCATCATACTATGACTTTCCATTCAACATCAGGAGATTCAGAGGAGGGAAAATGCCTCTCATTCTTCTCTCTAAGGGATCTAGTAAGAACGTTAATACCATTGGCAAAATCTTTTTTGCAGAGTTTGTTTAAATAGCTATATGTTCCTGCAAAATATAATGAGCTACTAGAACTGAAGATTTTCCTTCGTATCAGACAATTCTGGTTATTAGCAGGACAGATTTCTAACACTTGCAAAATGTGTGCAGTCCTATTAAATCACACGGTAGGCATTTGCCATCTCAGGGCTGGACAAATAGATTGGCTCCCTCGTTGTTAACAGACTCCCACATAAGGGAGCTGTAGAGAAGAGAGCCCGTTGCTTAAGGTCTTTCAAGTTAATAAAAATATCTTAAAGGTCTCATTTATCTGTGTCCCAGTTAATGACTAGTGACATCTAGTGGTGACTGGATTTCAGGCACTCAAATGACTTTCCCCTGAGAGCCAGAACCAAACTAAACTGTAGAAACGTTTTCAAGCCTCTCAGATGAGACATTTGCAGACTGATGAGGTCAAACCCCATCACCGCATGGCACCATTGTCAAATCACCCATTACCAGCCCTTAACCATCAGTGAGGATGAGCCGTTAGCTCCATGTGGGGAGACTCCATCAGGTCTCCTGGAGAAGCATGCTCTTCCCAACAGTCCCATCTCATGGAAAGTCGACTTCAGGCCGGGCACGATGGCTCACACCTGCAATTCCAGTACTTTGGGAGGCCAAAGTGGGTGGATGAGGTCAGAAGTTCAAGACTAGCCTGGCCAATATGGCGAAAACCTGTCTCTACTAAAAATACAAACATTAGCCAGCCGTGGTGGCAGGTGGCAGGTGGGAGTTTAAGGTAGGAGAATTGCTTAAACCCTGGAAATGGAAGTTGCAATGAGCCAAGATCGTACCACTACACTCCAACCTGTGCAATGGAATTGGACTCCATCTGAAAAACAAAAAGAGTCAGCTTTAGATCATCTCTTTGCATTTGTGGCAGTTTGAGAGAAGGAACCATTTGTATCTCCCTGGAAGAGTTTCCACATGGGAAGCCAACCCATAATGGCAGCTTCTTTATTAAAATATGTGCAGTGGAAATTATGCTAATTAAGCTGGAGTATAATTATAGACTAGAAAGATTCTCTCTTGCAGTCTGAACTGAATTGTTGTAGATAAATGTGCATTAACTTAATAGTGTACAGCTAATTATGAAAGGTAAAGGGGAGGAAGAGATGTAATCAGCTCCACGATGTTTTAGAGATGCTGCTCTCCCAGGCGAACCCTCCTGTTAAAGCCCAGGTAACCCCGTAATGAGAATTCTTCTGGCATTTGTGTCTGATTTTCAATACTGCAATTAAAATAGCCACCAGTGACTAATTAACCCATTTAACTCTATTTGTCCGTGGCATTTATTACAGCAGAGAGTTAAATGCGGTGACACTCTGTGCAGCTTTATGTCCTGTTCCCAGTATATTTGTGGAGTTAATTCTTTATTCTTTATTTATGCTTTTGTGTGTGTTTATGATAATTACAGAAATGAGGCGAGAATCCATTGGCCCAATGTGATCTGGTCAAGCTCAACTAAAGCTGTATTCTGGGAAATAAATTATTTTTATTTAGAATTCAAACAAAACCCAAGTAGTAGCAATACCTTTTGTGCCCCAGTTATTAATTCAAAGGATCTGAGAGGCATCGACATCATGCTCTAGGTAGGTGATGAAAAATTATTTTATTCTGTCAGCTAAAGGTTTCTAAACTCTGTTAGTAATGTGGATTTTCAGAGTTTACGGATCAAGCTACCCGATCCAGTAAATGAAAGGTACTTTAAAAAATAGAGGGAGAGAATGCATACTGGGATGCTAGTGATTTGCGACTAATTTTGGACAATTTAACTTTATATGTCTTCTGAGCAGAGCAGCTTAACATTCAGTCAAACACTACTAGAGAGTTTGGAGTATTTTGTTTTAGGGGAATAAAAGATCCAGCAAAACACTACTGAGTGCTATGCGAAACTAACTATGATTTGGGGCCAAGTAAAAGCCCCCTCTGCAGTGTGGAGAGGAGCTTTGCAGAGGGTAGGACCGTCCTGCAAAAGAAGGGCTTATGTTGGGGGCCATCACACTCACGTTTCTTCTGTGTGCCCTGGGAACTTGAAAGAGATCCCTTTAATTGATTTTCTGGCTAGGAAAACCAACAGAAATGTTGAGATGTACATCACATTTTCACTGATTCCCTAAGATTTTTGTTTTCTCTGTCCTATCATGTACATTATTTTCTCCAGTCCTATACACAGATTGTTTGAGACATAATGGTCAATAACTCTGAATTTTAATTTCCTGAACCTTCTAACATATACGTAGAACATTTATGGCAGTTTTTTTGATTTAATAAAATTTGGCCTGTCTTGGTTTTGCTTCTAACTTGTTACATTTCTCTTGCCAAAATAATATTGATACTGGAAAAGTTTGTGAAAGCTCATTATTTAATTAATATGCTTGTTTTTTTAAATGACATGGGGTGTCACTCTGTCACCCAGGCTGGAGTGTAGTGGCTCAATCTTGGCTCACTGCAACCTCTACCTCTGCCTCCCAGGCTCAAGTGATCCTCCCACCTCAGCCTTCTGAGTAATTGGGACCACAGGCATGTTCCACCACACCTGGCTAATTTTTTTTTTTTTTTTTTTTTTTGTAGTACAGACAGGGTTTCCCCATGTTGCCCAGGCCGGTCTTGAACACCTGAGCTCAGGCAAGCCGCCCACATCGCCTTCCAGAGTGCTGGTATTACAGGCCTGAGACACAACGCGTGGCCAATTAATATACCTTTAACAAAAGCACAAAATTCCTCTTGCCTCTAAGATAGTGTAGCCAAGTGATTACAATGGTGACTTGCAGAGATGTGGTGTCAGTTGGAACTCCAGGGCTACCCTGTATTCACTCTGTGACTTTCTACAAGGTTATAAACTTTCAGCCTCACTTCCCTCACCTGTTAACCCAGTAAAAACATTATCTTCCTCAAACAGTTTCAATAGCCATCAGCAAACTGTAGTCCATTGGCCAAATTTGGCCCACTGTCTGTTTCTGAAAATAAAGTTTTATTGGAACATAGTCATGCCCACAGCCACAGCCTGCCCTAATCCAGTATGACCTCATAACTTGCTTCCATCTGCAAAGACCCTATTTCCAAATAAGGTCACGTTCACAGGTTCTGGATTCACCAGTTCAGTATAGCTTTTTGAAGGACACAATTCAACCCGTAATATCAAATGACTCTCCTTTGGAAACTTGACAGTTCTCCTTGTATTTTAAACTATATGTTACAACAGATCAAATCACTGATATAAATATTTCAATTAATTGGTCATTTTGATGGCCAGAACTAAGAATAAAGACTTACCAAAATGCTGTTAGCAAAAGATTTTATAAAAGAACATCTATGTTTAGTTGATTGGAAGGTGAACGTGAGATTACAGATGATGTGGCACTAGAAGGAAGACGATTTCAGACTCATGGATAGAAGGATCTTGTCCAGGGCAAAGGAGACCCTAATCCACTCTATCTGAGCTACTCACACCACACCTGGGATGCTATGTTTAGTTATTGGCAGTTCCAGAAAGAAACACATGCAAAAACTGGAGTGTTTAGAGTAGAGGACAAGAGACTCAAAATCATCAGCTGAGGAATACTTGGTATTCGGTGAAATTAACTGTAAAGAGTATAGGGTGAGTGTGAGTGCAGAGATATAATAACTGTAAAGGCATGAATGCAAGGCTCACATTGGAAAATACGAAGAAGTATTTGACTAGTGGTTCGTGGTGCTACCGGTGATAACACTATTCACATTTATTCTCTCCCAGGCTTTTCAAATTCTCTTAATTTTCTTATTCATTATTTCCCTCTGTCTTCACTCTTTCTCCACCACACACACACACACACACACACACACACACACTTGTAATCATAGTTCTTATATAGATTTATATCTTTTTTATTGACTATCATTTCATGAGCATTTTTGCATGTTATTAAGTATACTATTAACACATCATTTTTACTGGCTTTAAATATTTCACTCCGGTTATAGTATTCTTTAATCATTTCCCTGGTTGCTATATTTAAAACATAGCATATTTGAAATATGAAATGGGTCATTATACAAAAGAGATTTTAGTTATCTTGAAAGGTTGCAGAAGTCAGCAATCAAGCGAGATAGGTTGAGATACCAATGTTGGGACAATGGAAAACGAAAATTTAGAATCAAGTCATGTGTGAGTGAAGTGGGCCAGCTAGAAGAGGTGTTCCCTTGTCATACATACAGATGACGAGTCTACAGTCCAAGGTCACATTTCAAGTGGAAGTTGCACTCATGTGGCATCAAGGTTTCTTTCACCTCTGAAATGTTACGCTTTTGTGAGAGCCATAGGAAATTCATTCTAGAGCGTGTCAGGCTGTATGTAAATAAACTAAACGATTCTCTGACAGGAAAAGTCTGTTTTGAAGGGACAGTTTCTGAAAGCCTATGTTGTTGAAAGGAGTTGGGGGGATCGAGGAATTCAGTTCAGCCTGTGAATGGAAAATGTGTGGCAAAGAACACAATTTCAACCAATTTAGTTTCAAAGATCGAATTGGTTTTATTAGTGATTCATGAACTAGGCAACGTCCACTCTACAAAATAGCAAGGAGCTCCGCCAGGCATCTCAGAACAATTGTCCTCAGTAGGACAGCTTTAGAAGGAACAAGAAGACAGCAGAATGCAAAAGGCACGTTGGTTACCCTCAGAAGAGTGTGGGTTTATGCAGAGGAGACTTCCCTATTATGTTTCTTAGGTTGACCGGGCCCTTCTGGTAGATCAGTTGGTGTGACATCTCCTGGTTTTTGTTTGGAAAGGTTTGTTTGGAAATGTAGCTATCATTTCTCTCCTGACTTTTGGGAAGGTCAGATCTTACAAGCAAACAACTTATATTTCGATTGGTAACGTGGAACTTTAGCCTGAGTGACTCCACTTGGGGCCTGCTATGGTTTTTTAACAGGTGCCTATAAAACCCTTGGTATCTATGATAGATAAATGTATGTAATAAATAGCTAAGGCATGGATATGTTTTGACTCACCTTGATTTTATGATTAACTTAGACTTTCTACATGAGATTTTTAACTTTAAATATTTATCTAACATTGAGTTTTTTCACAGTGAATCATCCCATTATTTCAACTTCAAGTTGACTTTTAGGAAGGGAAAATTGTAGGCCCATTCACTCACAAATATAAGCTGCAAAATCCATTATTTCCCATGCCCTCCCTTTCTTTCCCAGGTACTAATGCTAGTTGTAGGTTGGAAAGAGCACAGTTCAGTCTTGAAAGACACCTGGATACACCTTGGGGAGGGTGAGACACAAGGACGTTTTGCCCTCAGGGCATCCCACCATCCAGAGCTGAGAAACACATAGCCCTTGGTTTGTTCGGCAGGATACTGAGAGGCTGCTTCAGTGTCTGAGATGGACACCAAATAAAAATGCTAAGTGACTCCGTCCTTTGGAGAGTGAACTGCCTTTTCAGCTGGTGGATTTCATAACTGGGTATTTGTCAGTCTCGATTGCAAAGCGCCCGGGCGGACATTAGGGAGCTTGCCAGATCCTAAGCACAGTGTCAGCGTGAAACAAATAACAAAGTATTCTCTCAGCGAGTTCTAGAGGAAGGAACTCCCAGAATATAAAGAGGCTCAAGCCCATCCCTTTGTCTTACTTTTGGGGCAAGACCAAGAGATCTGGCCTAGACCGATGAGAGGCTGGGACAGATGGCCAGCCCAGTGCCATGCACTAAATGCTGCCTGTGTCATTTGCCTCCATATGAAGAGCCATAATTTTAATTTTTAAATTTTGGTTAGAGTAGAGAAAAACCCCTTTCTGGGCCAAGGTCAATATAAGTCCATGCAGGCGTTCACGTGACTGTGGCTGGGTGTCGTCTTGAAAATGTCAGCCTCCTGCCTGGTATCAACCTGCATGCACAGAGCCAGACCCATCCCTCCAAGGTGTGGGAGCCAATGACAGCTAAAACCTTGAGAGTCCTGCTCTTGGGTCCGTCACAATTACAGATATGTCAGAATTAATTTAATAACCTTTATATGGATTCAGTCTTTACCCACCAAGTCATCTATTACACTTCCCTATAATAGTAAATTTTATGTTACCGCCTTAATGATTGCCAATAAGATGATTGTCCTTGTCACCTTGAATTTTTTTTCAAAGTATTGATTGCTAAGGTTTGAATGTGTCCCTCAAAGTTCATGTGTTGGAAACTTAATCCCCAGTGCAATCATGATGAGAGGTGGGACCTGTGAGAGGTGAGCGGCTCGTAGATTAATGCCATTATTTCAGGAGTGAGTTCATTATTGTGGGAGCGTGTTCTCACTTGTGTGTGCTCTCTTGCCTCTTCCCCTTCGACTGTGGGAAGATGTAGCAAGAAGACCCTCGCAGATACATTTTCTGTGGTAGCCATGCAAAGCAGACTAGGACATTGTCCTCTTTTTACATACATTACATGAAATTTTAAAATATTTTGATATTGCAAAAGATAATTTTACTGCTTTTTCATTGGGTTTTCATGCGAGACCTTGTGCTTTTAAGCCTTTTTTCTTAGTGTGTAAATAAAGGCCTTTAGAATAAGTAACATTTAAAATGTGTCATTATTTTATACATTACAGTGGCAGTTTGTAACTTGGTAGCATCATATGGACAGGGTCTTCCACAGAGGTTTAAACACTAGGAAATAACATTTGTCCGTTTATCCTCTCTGCATGAGTCTTTGTCTGTTTAAAATATATTAGTTTGCCTGATCTGTTTCTTCTCATTCCTCTATCAGTTCTACTCCTCCTTCCTATCTGCATCACTTCACAGCAGTGAATATGAGACAGGAACACGTTATTTAAGAAAGGGCCATCGTCAGCATGTACTGAAACAGACTGATATATTGTTTCACTCGCCATATGCAAAGTGAGTCAGAAAAATTAGGTAGTATTTGCAATATCTCCATTTTAGAATAGTTTCCAAGTGGCTTAAATGTATTTATTTCTTTAAGAAATATTAGTGAAAAAACACAGTAGATGAATGGCTCTCTGGGTCCACGGTCTTGATACAGTGAGCTCAGTCCATTCCTGGCTGACTTTGAGGGTTGTTAACAAACTCATGGCCCCAACAAAGTGGTTCTTTTCCGATCTGTTTTGTTTTTTTTTTTTGAGACAGAGTTTTGCTGTTGTTACCCAACAGCTGGAGTGCAATGGCGTGATCTTGGCTCACCGCAACCTCCGCCTCCTGGGTTCAGGCAATTCTCCTGCCTCAGCCTCCTGAGTAGCTGGGATTACAGGCACACGTCACCATGCCCAGCTAATTTTTTGTATTTTTAGTAGAGACGGGGTTTCACCATGTTGACCAGGATGGTCTCGATCTCTTGACCTCGTGATCCACCCGCCTCGGCTTCTCAAAGTGCTGGGATTACAGGCTTGAGCCACCGTGCCTGGCCTTTTCCGATCTTTTATTCCTGTCTGATGAGAAAGAGTTCAGCAAAATCCAGGTGCTCTTTGGACACATTGTATCCAATGATTCAAAGAAGCTTTTTCAAATACAAACATGACTGGTAGCAAAAGCTCTTCCTACATGTCATTGCCATTTGCTGCATAACAAGCCATTCCAACCTGTAGTGGCTTAAAAGAATAGTGAATCTCTCTCATGATTCTCTGTGTAGACTGGGCTTAGCTGGGCAGTTGTCACTTGGGCAGTCTCATGAGCATGCAGTGAGATGTCAGTGGGCTGCGGTCATGTAATGGCCCCACAGGTCTGGATGTCTGGGACAACACACTCTCGTGCAGGCAGGTGACGCTGCTGTCAACTGGGAGCTCAGCAGGGGCAACTGACCCGATATCTACTCTACATGACACCATCTTCTTTTGGCATGATGGCTGGGATCTAAAAGGGTATATCCCAAGAATAAGCATCCCAAGAGACCCACAGATACATATATAGGGAGAGGGGGAGAGACAGAGAGAGAGAAGACCCACAGATACATATATAGGGGGAAGGAGAGATTTTAAGGAATTGGTTCATGCAGTTGTGAGAGTTAGCAAGTCTGAAATCTGCAGGACAGACCATCAGGCTGGAAACCCAGGCAGGAGTTACTACTGAAGTCTTGAGTTTTCCTTTTTCAACTGATTGTATGAGGCTCACCCACATTATTAAGGGTAACCTCCTAGACTTGAAGTCAACTGATTGTAGCTGGTCATCCTAGCTACAGAATACCTTCAGGGCAACTTGTGGATTTGTGTTTGATTAAATCACTGGGAACTATAGCCTACCCAAACAGAGCATAACCAAAAAAAAGGATACACTGATTCATATACTGGGGATAGATGAAGAATAGGAAAGAGACGTTAAGAATCTTCTAATTAGTTGATGTTTTCTGTGCAGAGGGAAATGAAAAATAAGAAAAAAGATATGAAGAATGTACAGAACTTTTCTGTTTAAAAACATCTCAGACAAGACGTTATGAAATCTAAACCTAGGAATTCTGTTAATGGTGACCTAAAATCCTAGGTTTTTCTTATTTTTAAAATTCTGCAATCTCAGAAAAACTCCTTTTCTTCCACTTCAAAGGTGAAGAAACTGCTCATAAGTCTTTTTTATAACCTGCCAAATGGAAAAAAATAAAAACACACACAGAATTCTTTTTTGTGCAAAAATGAAAAGAGTAGACAGAGCAAAACTTACCAAGATTAGATAATTTTAATCTAATAAGGATGAAGTGGTGACCCGATTCACTTGCCCTGGAGGGGCATGGAAGTCTTTTTCAGCATTCGTAAGATGTTTCTGTGTGACCTTGAATAATTCACGGAACAGATTGGTGCCCGAGCATAAACTTGTGAACAGTAATAGCAGTGTTAATGAGTGAATGTTTTAAAAGATCTTTGGATGAGAAGATGGAAGCCATAATGCTGTTAGGAAGAGAAAAGAAAGGAGAGCAGGGGCCCAGCCAACCCCTCCAAATGCTTTTGGCCTGACCAGCTCTCCAGTCCCTCTCTGGGCCACATGTCTGCCGCCTCCCTGGCCTGTGGATATTGTGGAGATGCAGCATACGATGGTTCCCTAGTGGACAGGGCTTTGTGCTGCTCTGATGTCTGGGATCGGTTAGAAGAAATCCATTCAGCCTAGGTACAAGACTTACTGTCTGCCAATACAGTGCTCATGGATGCTGTGCTGAAAAGATCTGACTTTCAGAGAAATTTAAGTTTGACTGAGACACCAGATCAGTTGAAGAGCATTATTCACCCCCAGGAGTATAATGAACTGGCAGCGCTATACCAGCTCTATTCCCTGATGGAAGAGGGCTTGGAGGAGTAATACGAGAATGATGGTAATGTTGAAATGCATGAGAAGAGTTACTTAGCACGGAGACTGTCAGGTGCCTTTCCATGCAAATAGGTGCAGTACTGCAGAGCTGTAAGTGAAGAGCCAGCAGAAAATTGTCATTGATTTGCCTGGCAAGGTTCATGGGGCAGTGAGAGGCAAGACATGCTGTAGAAAACCCATCAACCATCAGGCTACTGTTAGGGTGGGTGATGTGGTTTGGCTTTGTGTCCCCACCCAAATCTCATGTTGAATTGTAATCCCATAGTCCCTGTGTGTCATGGGAGAAACCTGGTGGGAGGTAATTGAATCATGAGGGTGGTTTCCTCCGTGTTGTTCTCATGATAATGAGTGAGTTCTCAGGAGACCTGAGGATTTTTTGAGCATCTGGCATTTCTCCTGCTGGCTCTTATTCTCCCTCCTCCTGCCCTGTGAAAGGGTGCCTTCCGCCATGACTGTAAGTTTCCTGAGGCCTCCTCAGCCATGTGGAACTGGCTCTGTAACCTCTTTTCTTTATGAATTACCCAGTTCTCACACTTAGTGTGGGGACAGACTAATACAGTTAATTGGTACAGGGGGATGAACTCCAAGAATATCCTCATGACTGCTGCAGCCTTATCACATGTGCCAATGGCTAATCATTCACTTAGGTGCCTGAACCAAGGTAACAAGACATAATTCCTGCATACCTTCTCCCACTCTTTCTTTCCTTCACAACACAATTCTGGACCAAAACTCACTGTGATCCAATAGAGAAAACCTATTACTATTGTATTTGGCAATATTATTAGCAAGAAATAAGTCAGCAGAGATCGATGTAAAATGACCAGAGGTGATTAATTTCCTCTGACATTTCTCTTGCTGTATCAGAAATACTACCTTAAACCAGTAATTTTCAACCAGAGAGAATTTTGTCCCCCCAAGGGACATTTGGAAATACCTGGATTTGTTGTTTTTTTTTTTTTACTTGTCACAACTTGGGAGAAAATGGTACTATTCGCATTTAATTGGTAGAGGCCAGGCATGTTGTATAAATACCTTATAATGCAAGGCAGCCTCCCTTCCCAATCGAGAATTATCTGGCCCAAAATCTCAGTAGTGCTGAGGCTGAGAAACCCTGGTGTACACTGATGTTCTTCATCCTTTTATCCCACCTCGACTTCCTAGTCCATAGCACCTGGTGGCCCGTGACCATGTATCATTCACTATGCCTCACTGGTATCCAGTAAATGTTTGCTGAATGAATGAATGGGGTTAAGGAGGAGATGTGGTAAGCAAGAGAGCAAGTGACTGATAAGTTAGCACTTACGTCATATTGTGCATAAATCCTTTCACTCATCATTATTATTTTTATCTTTGAGATGACTTTATCTTAGAATAGTTTTATTTGTTCATTAAGTATCTACTATATGCAAAGAAGTGTGCCAGGTACTGTGAAGATAATGATGAGTTAAACTTAGCATGAACCCTGCTCTCTGGATTTTACTGTCTAGTGGAGGAAATTGTCATTACCAAATTGCACAAGTAAGTGTCAAGTTTCAATGTGACGAGTGCCACACGTTCTCTTTGGTTGCCACAGAGAGGCTGGAGAAATTTCTATGGGGTCAAAACGAACAATATTTTACGTATCTACGTCAACACACAAATATGACCTAGGAATATTCTCAATGTTTTTGTCATTAGGAAAGGACTTTTACAGGTGCTAATGCTGGAGCAGAACCAGCATGCCAGGCAGGAGATGGGGCCAAGTTAGCCAAGGAGGAAGTGACCCCATTTGGCATGAGTAGGAAACTACAGACAGTTGAGCCTGCGCACAGGGCGTTCACCAAAGGGCATACAGAGCAAAGAGCTCAGCCAGGGAGGAGGCAGCGGCCAGAACACGGGGCTGTTCTGGAGCAAAGTCTTGTGACGGAGCACGCTGGAGGGTTGCTAGAAGGTCAGTAAAATGCTGGGGTTTGCCTTTAGAAGCCTGGCAGGGGTGAAGGTGGGCAGGGTAAACTGGAGAGGCTACACCCTGGAGTGACAGAGCCCATTAGGAAATCATCACAGTTTTCAAAGCAAGAGGTAATGAGGCCGTGGCCATGGCTCCAGCAATGGGAATATGGAAAGTGAGTTTTCAGCTCTTGTGACTGATTGATGCTAGGAGGAGCTTAGAAACCAATCTTTTATTCCCAGTATTTTGAAGCAGACCCTTATAAATGTTTTTGTTCTTCCATGATAACCATGCCTGTGCCTTCCTTCATCTGCATCTACTAGATAGAATGTGTAATCTTTATGGTTGCAGCCAAGTATGGGTTTTGTGTTTCAAAAAAAATGAGAGCGTACGACAAGATTAAATTTTTCTTTATGTCACAATATTATGGTGATTTTAGTTCTAAGAAAGTATTTTTTGAAAGATGGTTGAAACCTCCCTGGCTGTTAAATGAACAGGAAAAATGCTAGGATTTCAAGGTGCTTGTGTGTCAAATGCTTCACCTGTTGAAAGTTCTGGTTGGCCTCTGTGCAAAACCAGTGCAGACAAAGTCTGCTCTCCAGGAATGATGTGTAGAAAGAGCAGGAGCCGCGACTGATGCATGGACATTTTTCATGAAGCGAGATCTATTTTGGGTTCCCCCCTCCCCGAGTTGTTAATGCAAACATTTTCACTTCTTCTATGTAATGATAAGGAAGTATTAAATCATACAATAGGCAGTAAACTTCAAGTCTCATGTGTTGTAAAGACTTAAAACATAAACAGATCAAGGGATATTTAGAAAAAACTCATAGATGACATGAACATAATAGGAGATGGAGGGAAAATGTTTTGGAATGCATTCCTAAACTGTTAGCTCTGGCGTGACTCCAAAGACAAATTTTAAATAACAACAGCAACCCAAACCCCTGGGGCCTCTTCAGAGAAAGAAGTTGGGCTGAACTGACAGTGTTTTGACCTAATGTAGTGCCTCTTACAGTCTATGCTCTAGGCTATCAAAATGTGCATAATATCTTAAGCAATCATAAGTATTTACAATTCTAAAAGTAAGGGTGATACCTGCTTCTAACTCAAAAAAGCATTTTATATATTTCATACTTTTTGATGTGTAAAAAAATTTCTAGACTGTCTTCTGCTTCGTAATTTTGACATGCACTGTTGGACAGTGAATCTAAACGTTCTTAGAACATAGGAAATGGGCATTTCCTCTGCCCTAGTAGAAGAAAGCCTTCTTGGAGATCTCACCACTGACCACATAGACTGCACCTCGGATACTATTCAAATGGAGTCAAAAACATTCCCTAAAGAGCACCAGAAAATTTGAGAGTTCCCAATTCTATTGTGCAAGGTAGGAACCATGTTCTTTGCTCTACCTATGATTAAATCATTCTTTCATGCCTGGAAAAATTCAGGCATCATATCCTGCTTCCTTTGCCAGTCCTGCGAGCCACAGCCAGGATAGGGTGGGCTTTGCTTCATGCACTCAGCAGAGGGTATGAATTCAGGGAAACCTGAAGTGATGGGAGCTTCTTTTACCAACTTTGTTCAAGTCATTTAAGCTGTCTGGAAATCAGGCTCTGGGAAGAAAAGTGGATTGACTACTAATGTTTACTAAGCAAGTAGGAAAGGCTATCACTATGCTAAACTAAGTGTGTTAAAATTGCAGTAATTTATGTAAATTTTTAAAAATCCAGTCAAATTTGATGATTAGACAGTCATTTTCTAAATAGACACTTGATGTAAAGTATTGTTTTAGTCATAATGGATTGTAATAGAAAATACTGAATAGTTTTAGGACAAGGTAACAGATTACACCAAGTAAATAAACATAAAAAATGAAATGTACTGAATGTACAGAAGGATAGGTGTTTTGCATCAGACCTTGTTTAAAGAAAATACCTGTTCCAAATCAAACCAGTAAATTTTGATCAGCTTAGCAAATCCCTTTTGGAAGATTTATACCAGGAGAACACAAAGGTGAGTAGAATAATACAAAGTAGGAAAAAGTATTTTATCCAGAAGGTTTGATTTATTGCACCAACAAATAGCATAACTCTTCATGGAAATAGATATCTAGATGGTCTATTGTATTTGTACATCATAGTTGTATTAGTCTGTTTTCACACTGCTGATAAAGACATTACCCATTACACTGGGTAATTTATAAAGAAAAAGAGATTTAATGGACTTCCATGTGGCTAGGGAAGCTTCACAATCATGGTGGAAGATGAAAGGCATGTCTTACATGGCAGCAGCCAAGAGAGAATAAGAGCCAAGCCAAAGGGGAAACCTGTTATTAAATAATCAGATCTTGCGAGACTTAATCACTAGTGTGAAAACAGTATGTGGAAAACTACCTCCATGATTCAATTATCTCCCACTAGATCCATCCCACAAACTCAGGAATTATGGGAGCTACAATTCAGGATGAGATTTGGTGGGGATACAGCCAAACCATATCAATAGTCCTTAATTGAATAAATCACTGATAACTCACAAAAGCCAGAGAAAGGTAGGACGTGACAAATCTAGGAGGAATTTGAACAAATGGGGCCCAATGAGAAGCAAGTAAAATTTAGAGACAGATCATGAAAGAAAGGGAAAGGAGAGGCGTAAGAACTGGTTGAGAGCATTCATGATTTTTTTTCTCCAGGTATGACCTTTTATTCTCTGTTCCATCTCTGGATCCTGGGCCCTGGAATAACCTCAAACCAAGGTTGCCTGAGATTCTAAATGGAGAAAGCGTAGCGAAGATATTTATTTGCAAACAGTTCATTGCTTTATAAAAGTCAGCAACATAAAATATCTTTATGTGAAATATTGCTATTATTTAAATTACACAACTCTTAATTTAGAGGGGAGAAGGCAACTATAATTGAAAGATCCATATGAAACAGAGTGTTAGTCCTACATTAGATGAATTTTATGTTATCCTAATGAAATTACTGAGGGGCACACATTTATTTTGGTGCCCAACTTGCAGCAGCTTATAAAAATAGTAACAAAAATTGTTCGATGAGACCGTGAGCCACCTGGGTAAGACTGGGCTCTGAAGAGAGCCTGTCTGTGGTTAATTCTGCGTCCATCACCTGATCATCTCTGAGACTCCAAGCAAGTGGCTGAAGCTGTCAGTACTGCAGAAGCTACATCTATAAAATGGAATATTTATGGCAGCATCCTGATAGGAATGTGGTAAACACTAAGTGGGGAAGGAATAAGAGCAGCTCTTAGCAGCACAGAACATGCCATAAATGCGAGCTTGCGTTAGACTGACTTCTACTTGTAAGAAATGAACTTATGCCAGTGCTTGTTGTAGAGTAATGTTATGTACAGGAGATAATCTCTCTGATTATTAAATCTCTGGTTGTCTATAGACATAGGGTAGATATTACCTCCCCCCAGTTCCTGTTCACAGCAGTGCTGGAAAATCTAGAAAGAGCTGCTTGTTACACTGACCTGACAGCACTTTTCACATCACTGAATTTGTTTGCTTTCGCTGGCTCTTGTGCTCTCATGTGATTTCTCATTCTGCAATCTAAGTCCATACCAGCCCAACAAAGGATCTGGAGAAAGGGCAACAGATGGGTATGAAGGAGGTCCCTTAAGTTCAAGTACAAGATTGAAGACATGAAGAGCAATTTGATGCAGTGAAGAACAAGCTGAATATAATAAAGCATTTTCAGTAATGCTGCTGCCACTAGAATGGTGTTTTTGTCATGAACATTGCATGTCTCATTGTACTATTCTCTTGCTAATGCAAAAAAAGATAAAGCAATTCTAAATGCTGATAAACTTATAGTAAGTATTTTTAGATATGTAAAGAGCTGTTAAGTACTGTTGTGATTTAGGACTTTCAAAGTCATAAAATGATACATTTCAAAACATTTACATCAGCAAAATTTTAGAAATGAGTGAAAGTCTATTTTCCCAAATTACAAGTGTTTACTTATTTTTCTTAGCTACTATGTCACTTAATTGAAATTAAGTATAAACTTTACAAGACGAATTTCCTATTTATATACATATAATTTGCCCTCCCCCCAGTAATTAAGCATTTTGCTAAAGTTTTTCTTTAATGGTTAGGTCATAGCTGTTGTAAGGACCATTCGTTTGCTCTGTTCCGAAACTATGTGCCAAGGTGTCCCAGGGTAACACGGGAAACTCAAGGGATTCCGGGGGATAGTTTAAATCTTCAACATAAATACAGTATCTTGAAACCAGGTTGAAACGTGAGCTCCGCTGGTTCAGTTTCAAAGTCCAGTTGTACCACATTCCTTTTGATGATGTCATCACTTTGCATACCTCGATTTTCAGAGGTTTTTCTGATATAAAGCAAGTACTAGTGAACATCAGCATAGGAGAGGATGTGAAGATGGCATTGTCTGCTTCCATTTTGAGAAGTTGTGCAGTGCCCCAAAGCACTGATATGTTAGGATGTACATAATTCTTTTTTTTTTTTTTTTTTTTTTTGAGATGAAGTCTTGTTCTGTTGCCTAGCTGGAGGGCAGTGACACAATCTCTGCTCACCGCAACCTCTGCCTCCTGGGTTCAAGCGATTCCCCTGCCTCCGCCTCCCAAGTAGCTGGGACTACAGGCATGCACCACCATACCCAGCTAATTTTTTGTATTTTAGTAAAGACAGGGTTTCACCATGTTGTCCAGAATGGTCTCGATCTCCTGACCTTGTGATCTGCCCATCTCAGCCTCCAAAAAGTGCTGGGGTTACAGATGTGAGCCACTGCACTCGGCCAGGATGTAGATAATTCTTAAGTTGTTCAGACCTAAGGACTTAATAAATGGAGCTGTCAGGCATTTATTTTGGCCCGGGGGGGCATCCTGTGAAATTTGAAGAGGTGTGTGAACCAATAAACTTTGAGAAGCTCAAGTTCTATAAAGCCGAGCAGACAAAACACTCCAGCAATTACTGTATCCAGTCAGTTCTCACAAAGAATAAATATTTGATTTAAAAAACATAAAGCTGTACGACACTTAAATAATAAACCAATATTCTTAAAGACCCAAGTTCTTTTATTTTTTCCTAGTGGCTTCAGTTTGCTGACATGGAAATAGAACTTTAAAAATGCTTAATAAAGAAACCATCGTTCTTACTTAGTAAAAAAAAGATCATAGATGTAGCATGTGCATTTATTATTTGCATGAACAAAACTATGTTTCTCTGCCACTTAATCTTTATGCCCTGTCACATCTCTTCCCTATGCCCTGTGTACCCGTCTACCTCATTTTAAATTATAAAGGTCTATGGGCTGGGTGCAGTAGCTCATGCCTGTAATCCAAGCACTTTGGGAGGCTGAGAGGAAGGATCACTTGAGCCCAGGAGTTGGAGACCAACCTGGGCAATGTAGTGATACCCTGTCTGTACAGAACTTTAAAAACTAGCTGAGTGTGTTGGTGCGTGCCTGTAGTACTAGCTACTTAGGAGGCTGAGACAGGAGGATCACTTGAGCCCAGGAGTTCAAGTCTACAGTGAGCTATGATCACACCACTGCACTCCAGCCTGGGCAACAGAGCAAGATCCCATCTCTAAGAAAAAAATAAAATTTAGAGATTTATGAGCACAATAGAAGATAACACCTTTTAAATTCACTGCAAACTTTCAATTTTCAAATAATTACACACATTCTACTTAGAATTGGGCAGACACAGAGGTAAGAAAAAGGCTAGCCTAATACTTTATCAATGGACAGAAGTGAAAGGTAATTGGGTACCATTATCTTGAATCCATATTATTTTTTATTATTATTGCACTTGAAAACAAAACTTGCTTATCTATTCAGTTGTTCAGATATAGAATCATCCCAAGACAATGACCTGTAGCTGGGCCTTTCCACATCCCTTTCACCCATGGTCCATTGTTGGTTATTTTATTCAAACTGAAGGGTGAAAATATTCTCCACATTTTATATTTAAAGAAATGCAGACTATAAGTTAATAGTTTTTAGCAAAAGTACTATGAAATATGATTAAAGAAAATGCCTATGGAATTGCTTTGCTTTTACTGTCTAATAATGAGAAATGATCATGAATGGACACTCAGATACTGTAGCCTTTTTATCCTCATATTAAGACTATGCCCAAATATTCATATGTTCTTTAGAATTTCTTTAAGGACAAAGTGAAGCAATACACATTGATGAGTGTATCTTGGTTGTTTTTTAACATGGACACTAATAACTGTAGACCTAATTAAATGGCTTTAGATTTTTGGGTTTTTTTGTTTTGGTTTTATTCTAGCAGCTAAAGAACAACACTCAAAAGTTTTCCTTCCGTTCCTAATGTATTTCAGGTTAAAACAATGTAATGTAATCCGTGAAGTCATTTCTCAAAAACTATACCGAAGTGTCAACTATGAATATGAATGGCAAATATGGATGCAAAATACGATGTCCCCTCAAACCACAAAGATGACCACACAACTCACAGTAGCCTGGCTGATTTGAATGACTCTTATTCTTAGCCAATCGCAGGTTGACACTGCTCTGTGATTTTCTCCTTCTAGATAAGATTCCTCAAGATGCCCAGTCATGGAATGTCCCCTACATCCTGGTAGCACCTAATCCAGAACAAAGCCTTGCTCCTTTGAATCTTCCCCACCACACCCAACACAAGTCAAATCTTGTCAGTCTGTTCAGCAGCCTCTTACCAAAGTGTCCCATGGTTCCCCGTGGTGTGAGTCCTTTCTTATTACGAGCAATAAGCCCAACTTGGTTCAGCTGCAGGTGTGACCCTGATGTCCTGGGTTGGATGGCAGTGACATGGCTAGCAGCTTGTTTCTGAAGCTCATTGTTCCTGAATGCCATGCCGCATGACCTGTCTATCAGGAAATGAACCCGTAAAACAAGAACAAGGAGTACCCTCTTCCTTCTTAGATAGCAGGCCTTTTCTGGTAGACAATTCTACTCCCACTGTGTTGCCCATATAATCTAAGGGCAGGAACCAGGGTTTGGTACCAGAGGTTGAGAGCTTTGGAGACCAGAGTGACCAAATGTTAGACCAAATTAGACCACATTTTGTTAGATCCTATTAAGAAATTCTTTAGAGGAGGTATGTCTGCTCAATATCATCTGAGATAAATTAAGTGGGCATTCTTTAAAGAACCCAGATGAGGCAATGAAGACAAAAATCAAATAGGGATGTGGTTAAATTATGTTCTAACCAAGACTAGACCCTGGTCAACCGTCAGCCCCAAGTATATGTTCATGATTCACATTTTAAAGGCACTGTGAGAGGTGCCTTTGGGACAGGTTCTCACTTCCAAAACACAGAGCTTAGAGTGGCATCTCAAGAGACCATGTTCTCATAGTTAGAGTGCATCTACCTGCATCATTGTGGCTTCTATCAGAAGTTAAGAAGTTTTCGTAAAGACATTCATCAACTGCATTTGTATTTTTTTCAGTGACAAGTGTCAAATGGTATGGTTACCTAATTTATAAGAAAACGTGCTCTAGTCCTATGGTTTATACACAGTATATTTTAAGTTCATATATCAAGTTTCCTTGAATATATATAACACATGGTATATATAATATATGTACATATACATTATATGTATGTATATGTATACATACTGTAATATGTATTATACATGTATAATATCTACACACTATTATACACATGTCTGCACACATACACATGTGCACACATGCACACATATATGTGGTATATGTATGTATGTATAATAAAACATTTTGAGGGTGACCAAGGCCTTTGTGGTTTTCTCAAATTCTAATCTAATCCTGAGGCAAAATTCTGACCTTATCCTGATATCAACAATGTAAAAACCACTGCTCACATCTTCTTAAATCCTGCACTTCTAATCCGAGTAGCCTAGACATCAAATCCCTTCCCTCTTATTTCTTCTCCAGGTTCACAGGGCAAGGTGATTTTCTAAGAAACATCATGGCCTGTTAATTTTAAAATAGATACATAGTGAGGAACATACACATTTCCTATAAAGTCATCATGCTTTACAAGGTCAAGTTTATGGAGACGAATTTGTACTTTTTCCCTTGGTCTGTAATCACCAGACAGAACCTGTTAGAATTTCCAGAGCAACTAACTTCTTATATGTTTGAGGTTAGTTTTTCATTTTGGAGACATTGTTATTGAAAAAGTCTGGTTGCATTAATGGATGAATAAATTACTGTTTTCGAGTTGATTGGGTATTGCATAGGTGTTATGACATAATTGATGGTAGCCACTGTAATCTAATGGTCTTCGAGAGTATTTACGTCTTCTAAAGGACCTAAATATTCTATAGAGAAGCAGAAATGTGTTCATATTTAAGCTACATGTAATTAAATATAAGTAATAGCACAAATTGGGGCTACTCATTTTACACTATTCCTCGCCCCCAACTTCCAGTAAATTGAATCCGGAGCAGCAGCCCATCGCTGGACTGAGATTAATGAAAGGCACTTAGTACCCAGAACAGTTCAGAGATGGCCCATTTTCTTATCACTTTACTGTTTTTCTCTCTTCACTTTACCAGCCAGTAGAAAACCTGCTAGTTAAAATAGTCCCTCCCAATTCTGAAACGAGATGCCAGTCCCCACAAGGTAGCCTTGCCTGACTAAGCTGTGCGGTGGGCTCAGGTCCCCAGTGCTGTGTGTGGGAGGAGAGGAGTGGGCTTCTCAGAGGGGCTCATAGACGGCCTCTTTCTTTTCTCACACTCACGTACCCCTCTAGGAATTCCCGCAGGCCCTGCCTTCAAAGGGCACCCAGACTACCCGCACTTTTCAGCACCCTCTGTCCCCGCTGGGGCTACTGCTGCCCTTACTGCTCTTTGCTCCCACCCCACCCCTCCCTTCAGAATCTGTTCTCAACCCAGCATCCAGTGAGGGCCTTTTCCAGAACTCAGCTTCATCCAGGTATCATTGATACGCAAGAAATGCACGATGTTAGGCCTGCAATTTATGAGTTCAACATGCGCGGATCCAGGCAGCCACCATCAAAGTGATCCTTTAAGAACGTGAGCCAGATCCAGCGTTCTAGCGGCTGTCCTATCTCTTGGAGCAGAAGCCAGAGGCCAGCGATGGTGGACACATCAGGGCCCCCTGTTGGTCTCCCAGCAGGACCTGGGACTCACTTTACTTCACCTGCTGACCTTCTTCCCTCTTGTCTGACATGCCAGGTATGCTCCTGCCTCAGGAACTTGTTACTCTCATTTTCCTGTTCTGGAATGTTCCCTCCACTCAGCTCCAGTGTCACCTTCTCAGAGCAGTCTCCCCTGCCTCTGTATTGATAATAACTACCCCCACCCCCCATACCACTCACCTATAGACACACAGACTGCCATGTCCCTGTCTCTGCTTGGCTTTATTTTCCCATCCCACCTGTATGAGTTTCCTGGTGGTGGCTGTAACAAGGCACCACCAATTGGGTGGCCCAAAACAAAAGAAATTGATTCTGCTGGCGTTCAGGAGGCCTGAAGAACAAAAGCATGTGTCAGCAGCATAGCGTCTCTCCAGAGGTGCTGAGGGAGAGTCCTGGCTCCCTTCTCACTCCTGGTGGTGCCAGAATCCTCGGCATCCCTGGGCTTGTGGCCGCATCACTCCAGCCTCTGCCATCATCTTCTCATTGCCTCTCTCTGTGTCTGTGTCTTCTGTCTCTTATGAGGACACTCTCTTTTGACTTAGGGGCCATCCCAGTCCAGTATGATCTCATTTCCATCCTTACCTTAATTACATCTGCAAAGACCCTATTTCCAAGTAAGATCAAGTTCTAAGGTTCCAGATGGACATGAATTTTGGGAGACACTGTTCAACCCCCTACATATGTATCACTATCTGACAAATAATGCACTCGGCTCTTTTAATAATTTTAATGACCAGTGACCAATCGAAAGTCAGCTCCCAAGAATAGGAACCTTTACTCCGTTCAATAGTGTATTCCACTGGACAGACACATGGTGGCCATTCCATATTGGCTGGAGGAGTGAGAGGGTTCCTGATGAAATCCTTAGACAAAGCAGGCAGGCAGGCAGCCTACAGGAATATGGCAAAAGGTGAAAGCTACTGGGCCCTACTGAAATAAGCTGAAGCTCGGAGAAGTTGCATTTCCAGCTCTTGGAATTGGAATCAGAGGTGGTACTTCTTGGCCTCTCTCACCTTCTTGCCTTGGTGGGATGGTCTCTTTACAGGCTTAAAAGGGCCATGTCCTGGGGTCAGATGGGCTTCTGTATTAGATTCCTGCTGCTGCTAATACAGATTAACACAAAACTGGTAGCTTAAAACAACACACATTTATTCTCATATCATTCTGGAGGCCAGAAGTTCAACACCAAGTTCATTGTGTCGCAGTCAAGGCGTCTGTACAGCCAGGCTCCCTTTAGAGGTTCTAGGGGAAACTGTCCTGCCCTTTTCCAGCTTGTAGAGCTGCATTCCTTGCACCCCTTGGCTCGTGGCCCCTTCTTCCATGCCCAACACAGCAGCATGGCCTCATGCACCGGTGTTACATTGCCCTCTTCTGCGTCCAGCCTCCCTCTGCCTCCTTCTGACAACACTTATGATGGCATTTAGGGACCACTGGATAACCGAGGATAATTTTCCATTTCAGGATACTGACTCACATCTGCAAAGTCCATTTGGCCATAGAAGGCAGCATTAGCAGGTTCTAGGGACTAGGACCTGGATAACGTTGGGGGCCACTATTCAGCCTCCCCCAGTGTCCTATCACAAATATAGGGGCAGGTAGAAAAGGCCTCAGATCCCTACCCGCTAATTTCCCAGCGGGGACTCTGTCCCTTCACTGAACAAACAGGAATAGCCCCTTCTCTCCTCTGTTCACTCCTCTCCTGTGGTCAGGGCTACCTGTAAGGAAATAATCAAATCTGAAGCATCTCAGACACGAAAGGTGACCCTGTGTTTATAACCTTGGAATTCTCTCTTTTGTTTTTTTTTTTTAATTTCTGTTTTATTATCTTATCTCATTTGTGGTTTGTCTGAGTTGCCTCAATGTTTTGTGAAAATGTAGGTAAAATTAACATGAGAAATTTCATATGAGAAGAGAATTATCTGTTTGGAGGGAGGAGCTGCTGGTTGGGTGGTCCCAGAGCACCTTCTAGTTCCCCTTTTCACAGGGGAAGCTTGAGCACATCTCCAGAGAGATCTGTGGCTGCTCCATCATGAGACCAGGACCAGAAATCATGGTTGAGAGGATTCATGTTTATGATACAGTTTGGGGAATTAATTTTTCTTGCATATAAATCTTGGATAAAGCCATTTCTTCCTTAAAAATGGTATAACCATTGAGCTTGATTTCCAGCACTAGTCATAATTTTCATACTACTGTTTATATAAAAGCCAAGTTGGTGTTTTGAAAAAAATGTGATGAATTGTATAGGGCAGGCCAGGCACTGTGGCTCATGCCTGCAGTCAGCACTTTGGGAGGCCGAGATGGGTGGATCATTTGAGATAAGGAGTTCAAGACCAACCTGGCCAATATGGTGAAACCCCCTCTCTACTGAAAATACAAAAATTAGCCAGGTGTGTTGGCGAGCACCTGTAATCCCAGCTACTTGGGCGGTTAAGGCAGGAGAATCACTTGAACCCGGGAGGCGGAGGCGGCAGTGAGCTGAGATTGCGTCACTGCATTCCAGCCTGGGCAACAGAGTGAGACTGCCTCAAAAATAAAAACTAACAATTGTATAGGGCAGCTTTTTGTTTTTAGTTAAAAACTATCCAGGAATGAAGATTAAGATATAAAACCTTTATATGTTTATTGTTGGGTAAATTCTCTTTAGTCAACAAGAATGTGAATATCTCTGTTTAGTTCTTGAAAGAATCTATCTAACTTTCTTATAAGTTAGATAAGAAACCCTGCACACTTCCAACTATATCATCAAGGCCAAATGAAAAACAAAATCCTCTACTTCCTCATGACTCAAAATATGGAAGCCAAAATTAGTACAGACCTTAAAACTTTTTGAGTTCAGAGTTTCTAAAGGATTAAAATTATCATACGTTTTAATCCACACAACCCTGCCCTCAATGGAAATAGTTTGGTAGCAATCAAAGTGAGCCACAATTGCCACCGCAAAGCTTTGCTGAAAATATTTTGGAATTGCGAGGATGCTGGTTGTCCTGGGACCCTTGTCACTGGGCACTGGGGAGGCTTGATCAGATATTGTGACGATGCATCAACTTTTGATTTCAGTACCAGCAGAACATGGTCATGAACGTCGTCGTGAACTGTTGAACACGGTAGCAAACCATTGCTGTTTAGCTCTGTGCTGAGCACTGTGGTTTTAACAACCAGTCCATGTAAGAGTGAGGATTTAGTCACAATATTGTGGGCCTGTGTGACAAGTTTTAATGGAGAAAAGGTTACATTTGCATATCTCCAGTTCCATTAACATTTCTAAAGTGAAGCCCAGTCACAAATGAGAGTTTGGCTTCTGTGGGAGATTGTAGAGGGTTCTTATTTCTCCTCTTCTCAGTTCTTTACAACACCTGACATTTCTAGAGGGCCCGTGCTAGGTGCCAGCCGCTGCTCTAAGAGGCTCACATATAGTATTTCTAATCATCCCAATAAGACTCTCAGGTAGGAATTATTATCTCAGTGGGACAGATGGACCCAGTGTTCATTTACACAGTGAGCACCTCCCTGCCAGACAGCAAGGCTCAGACCCAAGCCAAGGCTGCAGAGACAGTTAACAGTGGAGCAGGATTCGATCCAGGTCTGGTTGCATCCAAAGAACATTGCCCACTCTAGCACACGGTCTCCGAAGAGGGGTTAGGAAGAAAGGAAACTGTTTTGAAAGGGCAAATTTTACCACCAGCTAAAGCAGGGTCTCCCTTTACACTTAGAGTTCTTCAAATAAGTATGATGTCTAAATGAATACATACCAGTGAAAGGTTATAAGGTTATAAAACCTTAAGTGGTATTACATAGATTTTAAGGAGAAATAATCCTTTGTACGTCTTACAGTAAAAATTACTAGAAAATATCTAGCTCTTAGTTCTTTATCAAGCACTTTCATATATATTATTTTATGTTGGCGTTTTAAGAGAAATGCTGTAAAATAGGTGGTATTATTCTTTGTATTTTGATCCGTGGAAACCAAGGCCAGCAAGGTCTAAAGGACTGTCCTGTACTGATGGGATAAAAGGAAGAGGCCGGGCGTGGTGGCTCACGCCTGTAATCCCAGCACTTTGGGAGGCCAAGGCGGGTGGATCACGAGGTCAAGAGATCGAGACCATCCTGGTCAACATGGTGAAACCCCATCTCTACTAAAACTACAAAAAAAGAAAATTAGCTGGGCATGGTGGCGCATGCCTGTAATCCCAGCTACTCAGGAAGCTGAGGCAGGAGAATTGCCTAAACCCAGGAGGCGGAGGTTGAGGTGAGCCAAGATCGCGCCATTGCACTCCAGCCTGCGTAATAAGAGCGAAACTCTGTCTCAAAAAAAAAAAGGAAGAGAGCCAGATGTTCACATTCTGAACTCCTTGACAGTTATTCTGATGCCAAATCCTAATTCGAGTACAACAGACAAGGAGGGAAAGATTTACAACATGCTTGCTCAATAAAACTGAACAAACACAGTACATGTTGAGACCAGAGCTTCTCAACTCAGGCTCTGGTGGCATTTGGGGACCAATAATTCTTTGTTGTGGGGGCTGTCCTGTGTACTGCAGAAGGTCGGCTGCTTCCCTGGCCTCTGTTCACTGGATGCCAACAGCGCCTTCCAGGGGGTGACAACCAAAACTGTCTTCAGGCATTGCCAAATGTCCTCAGAGGGACACTGTTTCAGACATTATTACTTCCTTAGACATTGTCTTTTAAAAAATTACTGTTTTAGGCATTATTTCAGGAGAATGATTACAGCAGGCAATGTAGTTTTATAGCTATATTTATGGATTCAAGAGGCGACAACTAGCATTTTACTCCAGCTCCATCTCTTCAGTTCAGTAACACCTTAAGTTGCCTCTTCTGTAAAATGAAAATAAGCCACACAATGTTTGTTAAGGTTTAGATAATTAATGAGTGTGACCAGAGAACCTTAGCCACTGCCTTTCAGTGTGTGCTCACATTGTGACTGGAGATGATTATTTTGACTGTTGTGTAATTCTGAACAAACCTTATTCCCTTTCTTTTTCACAATACTATCCACAGACCAGGTCCAGATTTTTTTGTATTTGAATGAAAGGTCTTTCATGATCTCATCTCAAACTTGCTTTCCAGCCCCTGCTTCAACTCCCGCTGTTGCCAAGCAGCCCTCCCCGCTGGAGGCTCTCATCCCATTCATAGCCATGCCTCACAGTGGCTCACTTTTCCCAAATAACCCCTCCTGTGACGCCACACCTTTGCAGGTGCAGTTCCCTCCTCTGGTATTTGTTTGTTCCAGAACTTTTTTGTCTTGAAAGATTTTCTTTGTCCTTAAGGATTAAGACCTTATGTGAAGAAACCATACTAGACACTGCATTCTGGCCGAAATGATTGGAACAGCCTGTTTTCCCCAGGCCTGCCGCTATTTCTCCGGGGTATATCTCCATCATCAGCAAAACGAAAACCAAACTGAATCTCATCTAAGTGAGACAAAACTGTTATAGAAGAAGAGCCTTGGAGATAAATCATTCCCCCACACTCTGCTGGAGGGTGCTCTTTTAGCATCTATTTTGTGAAATTGAGGAGAACACTTGAAAAGATTAGTCTTTTCTTAGAGGGCAATGCTGCAGTGACTGAGTCCCAAGGGACCACCAATTAGAATAAACCAGAAGTCAACTGCCTGGAGACACAATCAACTCCAACACGATTTCTGGAAGCTGGTTTAAGGCCTGGGGATTTGAACACTAACTTACATTCACCTTCCAATTGTGTCTGGCTTTGTGATCTGGGCTTTTTCTCCTTCATCCGCCTCCACTGTGCCCCAGAGTTGCCCCATAAATGTTGCACCCTAACATCACCCTCATAGATTGTTGTCTAAGCAGAGTGGGAAGCCACTGGAGCGTCTAAGCCATGGAATTGTGAGATGTAACAGATACACAGAGAAGGCTGCTCAGGTTAGCAGCATGGAGAATGTCTCCTCTTGTGTGTCTGTGTGTGTTTGGTGTTGAGTGTATGTTGGGTGTGTATGAGCGTTTTGGGTATGTGTGTATCTGTGTGTTGGGTGTGTGTATTTTGTGTGTGTGCATGTGTTGGGAGTGTGTATGTTGGGTGTGTATGTTGGATAAGTGTGTGTTGGGTGTGTGTGTCAGATGTGTATGTGTTGGGTGTGTGTATGTACTGGGTGTGTTGTGTGTATGTGTGTGTTGGGTGTGTATGTTGGGGGTATGTGTTGTGTATGTGTGTGTAAGGAGTGTGTGTATTTTTGGTATGTGTATGTGTACTGGGTGTGTGTGTGTTGGGGGTGTGTGTGCTGCGCTGTGTGTGTGTGTTGGGGGTGTGTGTGCTGCGCTGTGTGTGTGTGTTGGGGGTGCATGTGCTGTGCTGTGTGTGTGTTTGTTGGGGGTGTGTATGCTGTGCTGTGTGTGTGTTGGGTGTATGTGTGTTGGGGGTATGTGTTGGGTATGTGTGTTAGGGGTGTGTGTTGGGGATGTGCGTGTTAGGAGTGTGTGTGAATTTGGTGTGTGTATATGTACTGGGTGTGTGTTGTATGTGTGTGTGTAGGGGTGTGTGTGCTGTGTGTGTGTGTTGGGGGTGTGTGTGCTATGTGTGTGTGTGTGTTGGCGGTGTGTGTGCTGTGTGTGTGTTGGGTGTGTGTGTGTTGGGGGTATGTGTTGGGTATGTGTGTTAGGGGTGTGTGTTGGGGATGTACATGTTAGGAGTGTGTGTGAATTTGGTGTGTGTATGTGTACTGGGTCTGTGTTGTATGTGTGTGTGTTGGGTGTGTGTGTGCTGTGCTGTGTGTGTGTTGGGGGTGTGTGTGCTGTGCTGTGTGTGTGTGTGTGTGTGTTGGGGGTGTGTGCTGTGTGTGTGTGTGTGTGTGTGTGTTGGGTGGTTACTCTAGAAATGACTCTTGCTCTTCTGACAGTCACCGGTAGAATTGTGGAAACTGTCTCAGTCCAAGCCTTTTCTTCACTCCTTGGCACCTTCATTCTTTCAAAACACATTTATGTGGACTCCATTTGGTGTCAGGGAGACCTGTAGGAGCCAGCTGACAAAGATGACCAAGAGAGTCGCGGCCCTGGCCTCAGAGCCTAGCAGAGTGAAGCAAGAGATGGTCACCTCATGTCCACAGCATGACTGTGTCATCCTTCACTGGGCACTGCATGGATACCAACTGGGGAGGGATTCCCCAAGGAAGTCATAAAGAGCCTAAGGCCCTGAGATTGAGTGAGAAGCCACTGGGCCAGGCAGGGCAAGTGACAGGAGGACAAGAACAGGGCCAGGCAAGGGCCAGGCAGGAGCCTGCGAGGCAGGAGTGGGCAAGCCCAGCAAGGCCTTCAAGGTCATGGGAGTATCTTAGACTCTCAAGGACACTGGGAGCCACTGAGGAGTGGCTCTGGAGCTAAATTGGCACAATCACATGTGCATGTCTGCGTGTTTAAATGCCCCAAGTGCGAAGAGTGGTAATTGGGAGGTGGGAGGAAGTTTGCAGGTCAGCAGAGTGAAGGTGAGGTATGAAGTCTGAGAGAGCAGAAGTGGGAATGGAAGGGATGCTTGGGATTCCAGAGCTTTGGGGGTTGGGGTCAGGGCAGAGCTGGCAACAGCCTTTCCTTTGACCTAGTGTGAGGAACGTGGATCCCTTCTGCACTCATGACTCTGGAATGTTCATCCTTCCTGTCTGTTTGGGCAGTGTTTGTGCAAGAGCATGTGCACAGGGGCATGCATGTGTGCCAGGAGCCTCAAGTCTGTTCCTAGAGTTCTTGTTCAAATGGTGAATCTGGCATATGCCTTGTAAGCCATCACCTAATGGAGCGATTACTGACTAGTTAAGAGAAAAATGGAATTGAATTCTTTACTAATTGCTTTCTGAAAGCATAGGCTTACCTGAATTCATCTTAGCCATCCAGTATCGCTACACTTCTAATTTTAATTTGCAGGTATTTAGTAGATTTTGGTTCAATTTGCCTAAAGAATATAATTCTATAAGGCTACTCTTATTAAGAGGACTGTGCTATCTTAGCTTTGCAGACATGGTTTAGAATAATGAAACAAAAGGAAATTAACTTTAAAAGCAAAATAGGCTTTCCATTTTAATTCTATGATTGTTTGCTACTGTGATTACTTAGCCAAGAAGGATTGAATAGTTCGTTCCTTATCAGCAATCACTTAAGTAGGTTTCCTCGCAAATATATTATTATACTGTATGTCTTTCTCAGTATGCATATATATTTATATAGAGAGAGCTGCCTGATTGTATGTAAATTAATAAAATGCTCAATGTACATTAAATAGAGTGCCTTATCCTTCCAATAAAAACTAAGCCACTTCAAGAGGTATTCTATTTCATATTGTATTCACTTGCTATAAAGGAAACACCAACATGTTTCAAGGTTTGCTTGACAACCTCTACCAGCTGTGATAAAGGAAAGATAAAGAGAAGAGGTTAGAATCTCTAAGGACACTTTTAACCTGTGTCTGTTCCTTCTCTGTCCCATTTCTCATGTCTCCTCTTCCCAGATGACAGCATCGACCTGGCATCAACAGGATGTATGCTTTTGAGTTGTTTCATGAGGGATAGAGGTGGCTGCAAAACTGGCTCATTCCTCTTCCTGCCTGTCCTTTGGATGAATAGTGCCTTTTGGTGGCTTGTGGGGTCAAGTTTTTACCTGTGGTCTTGCAGTTGCTATTTTATTTCTCCGTTAAAAATTGGTTCCCAGCTGCAGGGATAGAATTCATACACTTGGTCCTGTTAGCAGCATGTCTAACCAGCTGAGCAGAGATTTAACGAAATAACGTTTCTTTGTATGACAGTACAGTCAAGATAATGTTTTAAAATGGACTTAAATATTTTAGAGCATATTGCTTAAGATGACAACCAGCTTCTTAGAGTAGCTCAGATGTGAAAAGGAGGAGACAGGAAAAAAAAACATGTGCAGTGCATGAAATGTATTAACATCTTGCAAATAAGCCTAACTTTTTAAATGAATAATTTCCTTTTATAAAGTCATTATGTTATGATACTTTTATTCCCAGAGAATCATGTAGGGCATCTGTCTATTTTTAAGGAAGAGATTATGAAAATAAGAACAGTAATAAAAATAGTAGTATCAATGTTGTCTGCTATCAAAACGTTTTGCATTGGACTCACCCAATTCTGTTTTCTCTTGTCTGATAATTTAGCTAAATGCTGTACCTGAATCAGACTGTTGAAACAATGTACTAGAATGGATATGACCTCTATATATGATCCATTTAAGATGGTCGTGGTGACATACGCCTGTAATCCCAGCTATTTGGGAGGCTGAAGTGGGAGGATCACTTGAGCCCAGGAGTTTGAGGCTGCAGTGAGCTATAATTACACCACTGCACTGCAGCCTGGGTGACACAGTAAGACCCTGTCTCTAGAAAAAAAGTTATACATAAATAAAGGAATAATTCACTTAAGCCCAAATGAAAATGTATATATTAAAATCATATGCTATATTAGGTTATTTTTTCATAATCTTTATTAACATGTAACTTCAGCTGATAGATTGATCTGTATGTGTAATCTACATAATCAATCTGTGTACTATACACAGGTATGCACTTGAAAACTATTTTCTCAAGGAAATCGCTTCCAAATCCTCTTAAGTGGATCTGCGTGTAAGAAAACCAGAACAGTCATTTGTGAAATGTTTTCTTATAAACTCTTAAGAAATTTCATACAGGAGCTAACCGTATGTTAACAGTGTGGTAGGATTTCTCTCTCATGTTCTCCCACCTTCTTTTGTTCAGAGAATTTGGATGGAGAGACCCGGAACTGCCGGAAGTGATTCAGATGTTGCAACACCAGTTTCCCTCCGTCCAGTCCAATGCGGCAGCCTACTTGCAGCACCTCTGCTTTGGAGACAACAAAATTAAAGCCGAGGCAAGTGCTCCTTGGATTCCGAAATGAATGGCGCCAGATCATAAGCACGTAGATCTTTTTAATGTTGACGGGGAAATGAATTAGGAGAACTGAAGTTACGCTTTTACAATTTAGATCTATCTGTATGACTAAAACATAGCATGTTTCATCTAATTAATTAGCATGCCTGTTTATGCATTCTTCCTTTTGTAGTATTTGAATACCAAGAACAGAGCACCAATGGTGTATGCTACTTATCAACAGAGGCTGGATTGTCAGGTGCCATACTTGGAATATGATTTGTCTTTTTCTTCCGGATTCTGTCTTTGGGAGTTTTTTCTGCCCCTAAATCCTAAAGATATACTAGGAATAATTTGTTCTCTCCTCCAATCACAGTATAATTATTGCAGTCAGTATAAGCTATGACCTGTCCTTCCTGCAGAACTCATTGATACGACGAGGACTGTAGGCACTAAATTGGCTTTGCATTACAACCAAGTGTTTGGCACTATTTACAAAGGAGTAGTGGATTAAATGTGGATATGTGTTCCATTAAGGAGACTATGGTCCATGTCCAACACTTAAACAACTGTTCACATGCTCTGTGTTTTTGGAATACATAAAATGCATATGTTGTGCTGTGTGGTATTTTTGGAAAATCACAGTGGTCGCTGCAGCAAAATCTGATTTTTTTAGACAAGGACCAAGCATTTGCATGTAAGGAACTGAGTTATCAATTTTTTAAAAAAAGATTTATGAACTATAATGAGTCATCTTCATGGCAAGTAAGCAATTTTAGGGATGAGGCTAAATCAGTTTAAGATTGGAAAGAGAGATTTGAAGATGTAATTGCAATTTATTATAGATTTTGCTTGCTTGCGTTGGGATATACATAGCTTCATGGCTTTCTGTTTTTTTCTACCTCTCTTCCCCTGGGCCTGCAAAGAACATGGTTCATGCTCATTCTCATCAGGAAAGTCCTGATTCTTTGTGGAATGAATACAGAGCAGTGGTTCTCAACCAGGTGTGATTTTTGTCCCAAGGTACATTTGACATCTGGAAACATCTTTGGTTGCCACAGCTGGAGGTGGCTGTGGGTATCACTAGTAGAAATTGAGGATGCTGCAAAACATCCCAGAAAGTACAGGGCAGCCCCTCAAAGAGAATCACCCAGCCCCAAATGTCAGCAGTGCCAAAGTTTAGTTATAGAAAAATATTGTCCATCTATGAAAAATTTTAAATGTGAAAAAATGCCAACTGGTTAAAAGACCTAAAAACTCATTAAAGTTATGTGACCTCCTGTCCCAAACAGATGTTAACCGAGTCATTCTCTTTTTGTAATAGGGAAAAATATGGCTATGAAACATGGAGGACAGATTCCTGACCAGGGGTCACATACCATCATCATATGTTATCTTTTTTTGAAGACCATAACTTTTTCTTTTTTGGAGGCTATAACTTTGAGGGTTTTTCTAAAGGTCATGAAAGTATTTCATTTCATTGTTAGAATGAATGATTCAAGAATGTTGTGGTACCCCACCGAAGTGGGATGGACTCCCACCCAAAATTTGGTTGTTCTGATGCCGAGGTTGCTGGCATCACTTACACACCAAGAGAGCCTGAAAAGGTGTCACTCACACAGTGAGGCCTTCTAGGTCAAGCACGGTGGCTCCCAGGCAGGTCCCAAACTGGCTTCTGAAAGCTTTTGGAAAGGAAACTGCCATGGAGCTATTATGGTTGTAGGAGTGGGTTCTCACATGCAGATTGGGCCTTGTATGGTTTGAAACTCCTGTGGGTACCAAAAAATAAGATCTGAGATTTATCAGCTTGCTCAGATGTGGGGCAGAGGAGGGAAGGGTAAGGCTTCAAAGCTATCAAGCCAAACATCAAGAGATGGAGTCAGACCCTATAACAAGGAGTCACCCGGCCAGGTAGTGCAGGCTTCATGGCCCAGGGAAGTCTTAGCTCATGGTCTGCCTCTGTAAATGTGATCCATGGGCTGGCCTTGGGGCCTCTCAGTGGCGATGCCACCTGACAGAAGCTGTAGTGATAGCAGCTGTAGACTTGTCAGCGGCTACATCAGAATGACCCCTAGCACATTGTGGTGAACACAGGCCTTGCAATGAAGGGGCAGCCAGCACATGGGTCATGGCAGATGGATGAACTTCCCAGACTGGCTTCCCTGCTTATTAGCTCAGACACCTTGAACTACCTGATTATCCTCTGGGGCCTCTTCTAATGTTTAAAATGAAGATGCTGATACCTTCTCTGTATAGTCTTTGTAAGAATTACATGACTTATCCCAGCACTTTGGGAGGCCGAGGTGGGTGGATCACGAGGTCAAGAAATCGAGACCATCCTGGTCAACAAGATGAAACCCCATCTCTACTAAAAATACAAAAAAAATTAGCTGGGCATGGTGGCACGTGCCTGTAATCCCAGCTACTCAGGAGGCTGAGGCAGGAGAATTGCCTGAACCCAGGAGGCGGAGGTTGCGGTGAGCCGAGATCGCGCCATTGCACTCCAGCCTGGGTAACAAGAGCGAAACTCCATCTCAAAAAAAAAAAAAAAAGAATTACATGACTTAAAGTATGCAAACTGCTTAGTGTTGAAATGTGCGTTCATCCACCTTCTTTTTGGCCAGGAACAGTTAAGGCACTAAAGTTACTGTTTTATTTTATGTTTATTTCTGTGTGTCACTGTGTATACGTATACATGTGTCTCTTTGCGTACATGTGTCTGTGTCTATGTGCATGTGCCTGTGTCTCTGTGTGTATGTGTGTGTCCTTTGTGTGTACATATGTGTGCTTCTGTTTATTTTTGGTATTTTGCTATGGGTGCCCTCAAGTTTGCCTGTGTCACTTCTCACTGTTTGGGGTGGCCCCCAGCTCCTGGAACTCCTAGCAGCTGTTCACGTTATCGATGGCAGCCCTGTCTACTACCTCCTAAAGGCTGCAAACACTGTCAGGGCCCATAACAGTGTTCCTAGGAGGCCTGGGAGGCTGGGATGAGAAGGAAGGGAAGGGTGGTGTGTGACAGAGTGCATACCCTGATCCCGAGTTGGCAAAATGAGATTGAAATTAGTTAGCAAGTGTTAGCCAAAGGAACAAGGGAAGTGCAAAAGGCTTAAATAAAACACAGAGTGAGCTTCCGGAGTTTCCCTTCCTTCCTTCCATTCAGTGTACATGTGCACACACACACACACACACACACACACACTCTAATAAGGATTCTACATAGATATATTTTGTTCTCTCATCCTAACTCCAAGACCAAACTATTAGTAATTGGTTCTCCCTTTGTGATAGATGGCTGCCTGTTGTGTTTTCATACACAGACATTGATTTTGTAATTACCTGTTGTCCAAATACTAATCATGCAGGCACTAGCCTTTCCAAATTTACTCAGTCCTCTAGTTTTTCTATTGCATGTTATTGAACTGATTTAGCCCTTCAGTCTACATTTCATTATTGGTATTGACTTTATTCACACAACGGGTAGGCCATTGAATGAAAGGCGGGTCTACATTTTCTATATGCAGAGGGTCATAAATCATGCCGTTCTTGTTCTTTATTCCTGTGCTTTGTACAGTTTTTATATAATAAAGCCAAGAACATCAGTTTTTTTTTCAAAATGATACCAGATCTTCTATGCATAATGTTGAGAATTTGCTTCCATAAGTCAGCAGATAAAATCCTCATCCCTAACTTTTCCTACTGCTCTAGTGAACTTGGATTTAAGACCATCTTCTCATTCCCCTCGGTATTAGTCCATTCTCATTCTGCTATGAAGAAATACCCAAGACTGAGTCATTTATGACGAAGAGAGGTTTATTGGACTCACGGTACTACATGGCTAGGGAAGCCTCGGGAAATGTATAATCATAGCAGAAGGTGCCTCTTCACAGGGTGGCAGAAGAGAGAATGAGTACAGCATGGGGAAATGACAGACACTTAAAAAACCATCAGATCTCATGAGAACTCACTCTCTTCAGAACAGCATGGGGGAAACCACCTCCATGTTCCAATTACCTCCATGGTCCCACCCTTGACATCTGGGGATTATTACAATTCAAGATGAGATTTGGGTGGGAACACAGAACCAAACCATATCACTCCACCCCTGGCCCCTCCCAACTCTCATGTCCTCATATCTTCAAACACAATCATGCTTTCCCAACAGTCTTAACTCATTTCAGAATAAACCCAAAAGTCCAAGTCCAAAGTCTCATCTGAGACAAGGCAAGTTTCTTCCGCCTATGTACCTGTAAAATCAAACACAAGTTAGTTCCTTTCGAGATACAATGGGGGTATGGGCATTGGGTAAATAAAACCATTCCAAATGGGAGAGTTGGCCAAAACAAGGGGGCTAGAGGCCCCATGCAAGCTTGAAATCCAACAGGGCAGTCATTACACCTTAAAGTTACAAAATGATCTCATTTGACTCCATGTCTCACTTGCAGGTCATGCTAATGCAAGAGATTGGCTCCCATGGCCTCAGGAAGCTCTGCCCCATGGCTCTGCAGGGTACAGCCCCCTCCCAGCTGCTTTCACAGTCTGACATTGAGTGCATGCATCTTTTCCAGGCACATGGTTCAAGCTCTCAGTGGATCTACCATTCTGGGTTCTGAAGGATGTTAACCCTCTTCTCACAGCTCCTCTAGGCAGTGACCCAGTGGGGACTCTGTGTGGGGGCTCCAGCCCCACATTTGCCTTCCTTGCTGCCCTAGCAGAGATTCTCCATAAAGGCTCCACCCCTGCAACAAACTTCTGCCTGGACATTCAGGCATTTCCACATATCCTATGAAATCTAACCTCAGTTCTTGACTTTTTGGCACCCACAGGCTCAACACAACATGGAAGCCACCAAGGCTTGGGGCTCGCACCTCTGAAGCAATGGCCTAAGCTATATCTTGGCCCCTTTTAGCCCTGGCTGGAGCTGAAAAAGCTGGGATACATGGCATCATGTCCTGATGTTGCACAGAGCAGGGAAACCCTGGGCCGAGCACACAAAACCATTTTCCCTCCTAGGCCTCCAGGCCTGCGAAGGGAGGGAATGCTGTGAAGGTCTGTGACATTCCCTGGAGACTTTTTCCCCATTGTCTTGGTGATTAACATTTGGCTTCTTGTTACTTATGCAAATTTCTGTAGTGAGCTTGAATTTCTCCCCAGAAAATGTGTTTTCCTTTGCTATCACATTATCAGGCCAAACATTTTTCAAACTTTTATGCTTTGCTTCCTCTTGAATGATGGCTTAGAATATTCTTATGCCACATACCCTAAATTATCTTTTTTGATTTCAAAGTTCCACAAATCTCTAGGGCAGGGGCAAAATGCTACCAGTCTCTTTGCTAAAGCATTGCAAGAGTCACCTTTGCTCCAGTTCCCAAGATGTTCCTCATTTCTTTCTGAGACCACCTCAGCCTGGACTTCACTATCCATATCTCTACCATCGTTTTGGTCAAAGCCATTCAACAAGTCTCTAGGAAGTTCCAAACCTTCGCATATCTGCCTGTCTTCTTTTGAGCCCTCCAAACTGTTCCAACCTCTGCCCATTACCCAGTTCCAAAGGGGCTTCCACACCACCTTCTTGGGTGTCTTTACAGCAGCACCTAACTCCTGGTACCAATTTACTGTATTAGTTTATTCTCATACTGCTATGAAGACACACCCAAGACTCAGTAATTTATAAAGGAAAGAGGTTTAATTGACTCACAGTTCCACAGGGCTGGGGAGGCCTCAGGAAACTTACAATCATGGCAGAAGGCACCTCTTCACAGGGTAACAGGAGAGATAATATACTCAAGCAAGGGAAATGCCAGATGCTCAGATCTCATGAGACTCACTCATTTTCACGAGAACAGCATGGGGGAAACCACCCCTATGATCAGATTCTCTCTACCTGGTCCTGCTTGTGACACATGGATATTTTTACAATTCAAAGTGAGATTTGGGTGGGGACACAGAACCAAGCCGTATCACCCTCCAAGCAGTGAGGTGGAACTGAGGAGGGAGGGCTGGGTGGGGTCTAGCTCAGCCATCTCCAGTGACTAAGGAAGAGTTTGCATTCTACTGAGTTCTCTGATCCAGGGTAAGACATTTACCTTTAAATACTCTGTAGATCAGCAAGTGTTTAAAAACTGAGGTAGAGGTGTAGTCACATAGGCAGTAGTCAGGGCCAGACTGAGATAAGAGCAGAAGAAAAGCAGTTAATAAAAATTAAAGAGTATGGGAGAAGGAGAAGGAATAAAGTGAGGGTTCAGGTGATTGCTGCAAACACAGTACGTTTGTGGGGTCCATATTTATGGGATGATGAATATCTGAGATGGAGGTGGGTCTTCCCACTTTCAAGGGCACAGGCATGATTAGTGTGGATGGATGGCAGTACTGCTTGACCTATGTCTGTCAACTATACTGTTTCCTAGATTGTTGGGAATATCACCATAAATTAAGCTTTTAGATACAGGAATTATTAAACACGGAAACTTCCCCAAGAGTATGAACCATAAGCATCTTTTAGGAGGTAGCTAAATGTTACTAACTGTTGAGCATTTTTTTATAAATCCTTTCCTCATTCTTTTTGGAAACTCCCCTCAGTTAAGAATATTATGATTATTTCATTGATTTCATGCATTTCATGGGTTTTGAAAATTGTAGTTTATTTATGCTCACCCTACCTGAATTTTTCCCCATTTTTTCCAATACACAAACTAGAGTCGGCAGGCAGGTAGCACCCCCTTTTCACATACAGACGGTTTTACAAAAAGAGGAATACATATATATACACACACACACACACACACATATATATACACATATACACACTGCATGTCTGCATTCAAGGCAATATGTATCTTAGTGATTTAAAAGTGTTTGCACATTATCAAGTGGCATATAGGGATTATTTTTTAATGTTTAAATGCTTCTTTCTATATACTTATTTATTTTTAGAGACAAGGCCTCATTCTGTCACCAAGACTGGAGTGCAGTGATGTACAATCATAGCACACTGTAGCCTTGAACTCCTGGGCACAAGTGGTCCTCAGCCTTAACCTCCCAAGTAGCTGCGATTATAGGTGTGTGCCACCGTGCCCAGATAAATATTTTTACTTTAAGTTAATCAATTAATTGTTTAAAAATTTAAGTTAATCTAACAAAAATTATAATGTTCAAATAATTTGAAAATGTATTCTCTTTTAAACATAGAACCATCCTTATTAACATACCTCATTTTAAAACAACATGCCTTCTTTCAAAAATTCAAACTTTATTATATGACTCTATATGTGAGAAGGATTAACTTGTATTCCTTTCTTTTTGATATAAATATCTGGTGACCAGCATTGATAAAGAAGTATTTTAAGGTTTTGACCTGATTACTTCTTGTTATATCAAAAAGTGGCCTCACCTGTATTTCTGAGGTATTTAAAGAGATGTTTAAAGATCTTATATAGTAAACTTACACAGGCCCAAGATAAGAAGTCTTGCTCTAAGAAATCAGTATCCATTTTACTTTTCTAACTCCCAACAATCTTTCCAATTACCTTATCATCCTAACTGCTATAAAGCATTTTTGTTCTTAATGAAATTTTCAGTCTAGTGGAAAGCAAAAGAGTGTATTGATAGTTTGCTTTGTGTTAGTAGGAGGGTCCAAATATCAATAACATATAGATCCTATCTTTAAGGAATCTGGCTGGGTATGGTAGCTAATGCCTGTAATCCAAGCACTTTGGGAGGCTGAGGTACGAGGATTGCTTGAGCTCAGGAGTTCAAGGTTAGCGTCAGCAACAAAGCCAGAGCCTGTCTCTACAAAAATAAAAAAATTAGCTGGACATGGTGGTGCCCGCCTATAATCCCTGCTACTCAGGAGGCTTAGGCAGGAGGATATCTTGAGCCCGGCAGGACGAGGCTGCAGTGAATGGAGATCATGCCACTGTACTCAGCCTGGGTGACAGAGTGAGACTGTCTCAGAAAAAAAAAATCCACAACCTACAGGACAGACAGTAAGTAAACAGGGCATTCTAATACCATGTGTTAGGCATGATGGAGAGGTGAAGCCACAGCAAGAAAGTGGGCATTCTTCCTTTTTTTTTTGAGACAGAGTCTCCTCTGTCTCCCAAGCTAGAGTGCAGTGGCACGTTATTGGCTCACTGCAACCTCTGCCTCCTGGGTTCAAGTGATTCTTCTTGGGGCCTCAGCCTCCCAAGCAGCTAGGATTACAGGCATTTGCCCATGCCTGCCTAATTTGTGTGTTTTTAGTAGAGATGAGGTTTCATCACGTTGGCCAGGCTGGTCACAAACTCCTGACCCTCAGGTGATTCACCAGCTTTGGCCTCCCAAAGTGCTGGGATTACAGGCATGAGCCACCATGCCCAGCTAACAGGGCATTCTAATACAATGTGTTACGCATGATGAAGAGGTGAAGCCACAGCTGGCGAGAGTCCTTACAAAATGCTTACGTCCCAGCCTTGCAGAGTCAGGGAAACACCTGCCTCCTACAGTGATGATGGCTATGCTAAGTCTTATATCAGAATTTGCCAGAAAAATATAACCTAAGGCATACCCACTTAGAATTGATGGAAGATGGCTCATATTTAGTTGTCTGTTTGTGTGTGTTTCTGTATGTCTAGACTAGTTTCAATATATTTATGTCATTTATACTAATAATTTGTCTAGATTCTGATTACCTTTCTTTAAGAATAGAACATAGAAATGGATTTTTATGTAAAAAATATGCATACCTTTTCCCTCCCCTATAACTTTAATTTTATTCCAACAAATTTAGAACATTTCATCATTAAAATAAATGGAGACTTGTTCCTGTCTACTAGACTTAAAGTGCTCCATAATTTCTATTTTATTCTTAGTTCTTTCTACCTCATATAGTTCATATGAATGTGCTATTCATCTTTTCAGTTGACTACCTTTGAATCATTTCTTCTCTTTCTTTCATCATAAATTGTTTCACATTTTTGGAAAAAAGCCTGTATTACATTGATTTGATATCAGTAGAAAGGATACCAATGAGCTTATAGCAAGGGCTCTGGAGCCAGGCTGCCTGCATTTGAACACTGGTTGCTGTACTACTTTCTAGCTCTGTGACGTTAAGCAAGTTGCTTTATCTTTCTGAGATTCAGTCTCCCAGACTGTGAAATACATGGAGACTCCATATCATGGCGAAGAGAATACACATAGACTGCCAGCACAGGGCAGGTGGCAAAGGAGTGTGAGTTATTTTTACTATGTGTTGCAACATAAATAAGGAAATCTCTTTCTAAAAGTTGCATGTAAAACCAATTCCATAGTTTTATAGAGAGAATACTTGTGGTGTTTGTCATCCACATTTTGAGATCTGCTATTGTCAGCAAAGGAAGTTGAGCACTCATGTTGCACGTGGCTCTGTGCTAAGCTGCTGTTTTAACAACTAGATTCAACTACTGCCCTTTAGGAAGTTAGAATTAAAGAGCCACCTGCACATGCCAACATAAAACAACATATAGACCCAGATACTTGATATATTGATATGTGAAAGTGGAACTAATTCATATTCAACAGATAATCATTGAGCAGCTATAAAGTTCCAGGGTCTGCTTTTGACGTCAGTAATGCAGCAGTGAACAAAATAGACCCCCATGAGTAGGGGGAAGCAACAATAAACACATACAGGCTGCTATGGTTTGGCTGTGTCCCCACCCCAGTCTCAAATCGTAGCTCCCGTAATTCCCATATGTCATGGGAAGGATCCAGCGGGAGGTAATTGAATCGTGAAGGCGGGTCTTTCTTGTGTCGTTCTTATGATAGTAAGTAAGTCTCATGAGATTTGATGGTTTTATAAACGGGAGTTACCCTGCACAAATTTTCTCTTTGTTGGCCACCATGTAAAATGTCCTTTTGCTCTTCTTTCATCTTCCACCATGATCGTGAAGCCTCCCAGCCATGTGGAACTGTGACTCAGTTAAGCCTTTTTCCTTTATAAATTGTCCAGTCTCAGATATGTCTTTATCAGCCATGTGAAAAAGGGCTACTACACAGGCATACATCCAGCATGGGTGAGATGGGGATACGGGCTGTGGAGGAATATAACCCAGTAAGGTGGGCGGACAGTGAGGAGGAGTGGGTGGAGAGAGGCAGCTGCCATTCTGTAGCAGGTGGTCAGGAAAGCATCTCTGAGAAGATCTCTGAGAAGTAGCCTTAGCACAGAGCCCAAAGGCAGCCAGAGAGTGAACCTCAGAGCTAGATCTCTAAGGCATGTGCACATTTGTGCTCCAGGAGTATGTTTGTTTCCAAGGGCTGTGGAAAACAAGTACCACAAATTGAAAGATGTGGAACAATGGAAAGCTATTCTCCAACAGTGCTGGAAGCTAGAAGTCCAAGATTGAGAAGGAGCAGGGTTGTGGTTGTTCTGAGACTCAGGGTAGAATCCTTCCTTGCCTCTGCCTGGCTTCTGCTGGTGGCCGCCGGTCCTCAGCCTTCTTTGGCTTTTGCTTGCATCACTCTAATCTCCGCCTCTGTCTTCCTGTGGCCTTCTCCTCTAGGCATGTTTCCGTATCGCTTCTCCTCTTGTTATAAGGGCATATGTTGTACTGGATTAGGACCTATCCTAATAACATGATCTTAACTTTATCACATCTGTGTAGACCCAATTTCCAAACAAGGTCGTGTTCACAGGTCCCAGGTATTAGGGTTTCAATATATCTTTTAGTGGGAAGTATATTCAACCTATAACAAGGAGTAACAACGAGTGTGGCTGGAACCTAGCAAGTACGGCAGCGACAGGTAGGAGGTGAGATCAGAGAGGTTGTATCCCAGGGTTGGATCAAGTAAACCATGTAGGCCAGTGTCTTATTATTAACATCAGAGGAGAGAGAGCTGGGTGTGCTTTTTGGCAGGGTGGTTGGGAAAGTAACACGTCTTAAGAAAGAGTGCTTCATGAGATGGTGGAATCTATGAAATGGTCAGAGGAGGAGTAGCTGGTGTTATAAAAGAAGAGGAAGAGAAGCTCTGAAGGGGAAGAGAAATGGGTAAATGCACTGGGTAGTGTCAACCAAGAAGAAGTTAAGCACCAAACTGCAACGTAAGAAGACAAGGAGTTTATTGGGGTCTTAATCTTACAAGTTATAGTTCAGGAGACAATTTGACTTCCAAAGAGAAAGAGGGGAGTCGGAGATTTTAAGAGAAAATCAAAAGGAAACTCAGAGTGATTGCATAAGTTGTTTTGGAGAATTATCGTTCATAGAGGTGGCTGACTGAGAAAATGAGTCCATAGTTCACTGGCTGTCGCTGTTCGGGGTTGCAGTGCTGGGGAAGTTCCGCTGTTTTCCAGAAGATGGTGGTCACTGCACTTTGACCGACCTCAAAGGTTCAAGTCAAGCTCCTGTCTTGTTTGTTTTTGTTTTCGTGTTGCCGGTTAGCAGGACACAGAGGCAGTCCTTCTCACAGTGAGTTTTCAACTCGCATTTAGAGCTCTGAACCACAGAGACACTATTTCATATATCACAGTTCCTAGGATTGCCCAGGAACATGTAAAAGAAGCCAGAAGGGGCTACCAGGTAACCTCCAGTGGCCTCTTGTAATAATACAAAAATGACTGAGAAGGTGTGATAACAACGAAGAACGTGTTGTTAAAAACAAAGTGGCTCATTGGATCTGAAGAGGTGAGCGATTCACGATAGGACATGTAATCTGTCATTAGGAAGTAAAGGAGAACAAAGTGGCTCATTGGATCTGAAGAGGTGAGCGATTCATGATAGGACATGTAATCTGTCATTAGGAAGTAAAGGAGAAAGACTCAGAAATAAGAGAATGTTAGTAAGTGGAAGAAACTGGAGGGGTGTTTGAGAACCTTCCAGAACAACACTGTGGAAGAGTCCAGGAGCCACGAGGCAAGATGAAACTCTCCTGTGAGGCTGGCCACCAGGATACTAATGGCCATGCACACAGCCTGCAGGAAACAGCTGGGTGACGTGATAAGTTAGGTCTGTACAAAGAGAAGGAGGGCAGTGACTTTAACAAACCGAGTTCTAATTCCTATTTCAAAAAGATATGGAATCTTGTCATGTTTAAATACAGCCAGAGGAAGAGGACGAAGAGAGCGAGGAATGCAGTGGAGAGGTTAGCTCTGTGAAGACGTTAAAGCTTCTCGGGGTCCACAACCTTTATGAACACAGGAGAGATGTGATATGTGATCTACAGTGAGCACTATTGCAGCCAGAAGCCAATATATTTTTCCATTTTCATGAAGGCTTGGTCCTTCACACATGAAGGATGATGGACGAGGCAGACTCAGGAATTATTGGGCCAGTGCTTTGAGCGGAAAGGACCATGAGTCATCCTCAGTGGAGGAGATAATAAGAAGGCAATATTGCTAACAGCCTGGGACAGAATTACAACTCAAGAGGACAAATACTGCTGCATGGAGGTATAGATCAACCTGCAGGGTAAGGCAGAATCACGTACTCAAAATATGGGGGATAAGCCAAGTATGAAGGCATCCAGAGACACCAAATCATGGAGATTCGGTTGTGTTCTTACTTACCGGTAGATGAGACAGTTGAGACAAAGGGGATCCCAGGCCAGGTGGCCCACTGCTACTCCCTGCCATATGCATCTCTTTTTTTTTTTAAGATGGAGTCTTTCTCTGTCTCCCAGGCTGGAGTGCAGTGGCAGAATCTAGGCTCACTGCAACCTCAGCCTCCTAGGTTCAAGCAATTCTCCTTTCTCAGCCTCCCAAGTAGCTGGACTATAGGCACACGCTGCTACACCTGGCTAATTTTTTATATTTTAGTAGAGACAGGGTTTCACCATGTTTCCCAGGCTGGCTGTGAACTCCTGAGCTCAGGCAGTCCTTCAGCCTCGGCATCTCAAAGTGCTGGGATTACAAGCGGGAGCCACCACGCCCAGCCTGCATCTCTTTTTTTGTACATTGTACCCTTACACCTCTCTGCCCTCCTGTCTCCACTGCCTGCTCCTTTTAACTCTCCTTTCTCCTCCTTTTCTTCCTAAATCTAAGCTGCTTCTAGCAACCTGTAGGCATCAAGAGGCTTGTCCTGGCCTTGAAGATTTTCCCTGTGGTCTAAAAAGACTTTAGGGCTCCTCCAACAAAGGCCTCTACTGCCAAATTTCAGAGAAGCATCAGATGTCAGCGTGACAATTCTGTGTGAGATGCCAGATGAGTACCTCTTCTGACTCCAGAGGTGACTGAGTAGAGACTTCAGCAGATATGGCTCCCCTGGGACCAAGTTCAAGGGCGCAGTACTTGATACAAGAGCTAATCTCTCTAGGGGCAGTTAGAGACCTCACTGGTTTGGTGGTCTTTTCCATTGAGAAGTTTAACAGGAGAATGAGAAGAGGAAAGGAAACTACACTGGGGGAAGACTGCGTCTAAGGATGGGAATAGCCCTTAAAGTTTGTAGGAGGCAGCAAAAAAGGAAAACTGGCCTCTTCTTCCCCAACTGCATATCGCTCAGCTTCTGAGCTGGTGACTTGCCTTGGGCTACAGAAGCATGGCAGGGAGATCACACAGCGATTCAGCCAGACTTTGAGCAAAGACTATATTCCTTTAGGCTTAAAGGTCCCTTCAAGGAAGATGGACCAGAGCAGAGTCACAGGGGAGAGAGAGGCTAGTGTTGGAGGGATTTAGAGAGACTAGCGGTGTTCCTTCAGCAGTGTGGCAGAAGGAGTGAAGCAAGGTGTGCACATCAAAGATGCAGAGCCAGTGACGCAAAGATGTGGGGTGCCAGAGAGCTCTAGCCACCTGACTGGCCCCTGCTAGAGCCCAGGAGCCACCTTGGCAGAGATGACCTACAGACATAGACAGTGGCCTGGTGGCCTGCCTTTATGTAAGGAAACACCTCATCTTTCTCCCTCCCACCTCCAATGAGAAAGGAGAAGGAACAGGGTGAAGGAGTTGGTTGGGAAGAGCAGCACACTAGGGGGCTGGAGCCCATGTCCAGCCTGCTTCAGGAGGTGGGGTGCTAGAGATGGGGAGGGGAAAGCATGGAAGTAGTAAAATGGACAGGCTTATTCCTTTTTATTTTTTCGAGACAGGGTCTCATGGTCTCCCAGGCTGGAGTGCAGTGATGTAATCAGGGTTCACTGCAGCCTTGACCTCCTGGGGTCAAGCAATCCACCTGCTTTGGCCACCCAAGAAGCTGAAACTACAGACAATGGCCACCATGCCACACTAATTTTTTATTTTTTGTAGAGACAGGGTCTCCCTATGTTGCCCAAGATGATCTTGAACTCCTAGGCGTGATCGTCCAGCCTTTGCCTCCCAAAGTGCTGAGAATACAAGCGTGAGCCACCATGCCCCACAAGACTTTTTCTTTATAACCAGGAGACCATTTTAATAGCCCATAGTGAATGAAAGATAAGGAATCAGACCCATATTGTGATTTAATGTAGCTACCCTTTCAGTGAGGCGAGACTCCTGATTAAAACCACCAGGTACACAAAGTTCTCTTTGCAAAACAGACATGAGTCACAGAGCAATCTCTGAAACTGGGTCATGACTTGCGAACAATGATGCAGCAGGTATTTTTCAGACCTCTTTGAAGTTTCCTTTCTGGGTCTGCTAAATTTCACTTTGGATTATTTTAACTCCATTTCTTCTTTGGGCCCTGCTTCCCTTCTATTTTAATGGGTTTCCGCCCCGCCCCCCCCCCCCCACCTCTCCACCCACTCACAAAAGGTTTGTGTCTTTCCAATAATGAGCAGAAGAAACAAATGACCTGTGTGAATGTCAGTTCATTCACATCTGCACCACAGGTGAACGAGCCAGCACTCACTGAGGGATTTCTCACTGCTTTGCCGTTTTGATGCATTTTTGATATGTCATCATTTAGAGAAGAAAACCTGTATCTGAAGAACTGTTCCTTTTTCGGGGACATAGTTCAACTTTATATGCACCATAAACTTCTTCATCTGGCGTTTTGGTCATTTCTTTTGCTTTAGTCTGTGGGGGAAGTGGCGCAAAACCTTGGCCTTTCTCCTCCTGGTGACACCTGGCTTCTTACTGCTACCAACTCAGCACCCTCGGGCCTTGTGGAAGAGGCACCTTGTTGACTTGTCATTTTCTTGATTTTTTCCCTTCCAGACATTCTCCAGGTTTTTCTGGCTCACAGAACTGGAGAGAACATTTTGTCAAAACACAGAGAGAAACAATACAAGAAGGCTTCGTGTCATGTGATGTCCATGCATGGATGATAAGTCACCGTCATCTCCTAAGATTTCATTGCAGTCACGAGCTTTCCTCTGTTTTTGCATTCTCTGTTTCATTAATCCACCCTATGTAAATGATCTTAAGACTCACTCCTTTTGAGCCTCTGACCGCTCTCCAACTTTGCTAAGGTTATTGTTCCAGTTCATTCTGAATCTAAAGATTTAGACCTCCTCAAGCTGCTGGAACTACAAATGCATAATGACCCTGCTCTCTGGCCCCCTGCATGTGCTGTCTTGGGAATGGTTAATGCAATGGAGGGGAAGAGCCTTCCTGACTTGAACAGGTGCCCCAGTTGACTTACTTTAACTGTATGCAAATTTCTGGCTTGACCACATTTCAGATGTTTCATATCAGATGCTGATTAGAAAAGCTGTGTCTTTTTACCAAGACTATCCCACAATATTTTATCACATCTCTATCCTATTAGATGCACTTCAGCATTACAAATGTTTTTTAAATATTTCAAGAAAAGCTATAGGTGATCATTATATGACGATTCCGGTCTGTTAGCCCTAGTGCACTTTTTAACCACGCTCCAAATGTAAGGAAAAAAAATCTGCTTTGCTAAGAGCTCTTCAAAATTCACATTGCTCTTCTGTACTTAACAATCCTTCTTAATTAATGTGCCTTTTGTATGACAAGTAGGACACTGAGTTGGCATTAACTCTTTCATTATTTGTATTTAATGGGATGATTTCTGTGTTTCCTGTGGATCTATACAAGCTGTCTTCAACTTCCAAAGATTGTTTGGAAGAAAAAAATCTTGCAATTGAAATTATGTTCCCTGGAAACAGTGCAATATATTAGGATATCAGGCCCACACAAGCTTCGTTAAGCCAAAACGTCTTTGAACTCTAGCAGTGATGGAGACGGGCAAAGGGTTTTCTAGTAGGATGTTGGGGACTCAACCCAGCACTCCTCTGTATAGAAGGGCATGTTCCCTGCACAGTTTCCTTTCAAGCTATGGAACGTTAGTGGGGACTGTCCTTGATAATGACCCCAGGTGATCAAATCTGTTGTCTGCAGCAGGTGTTCAGGGAAAATGGAGACAAATGAAAAGGAGCACGGAGAAAATGACAGTGCCATTGTTAGGAGGTCTTGGTGAGCTTTGGGAATCCAAGTGTGGACTGAATGAAGGAGGCAGGAGATGTGAGGAGTAGAAGCTCCTGTCTGCAGTTCCATGGAATCCCAAGGGAAATTCTCAGACTTCACCTACTGCCTGGCATGCTCCTCATTTAATTCTACTTAACCTAACTACACTTCTTTCTGTTGCTACCACCTATGGGGCTTTTAAGCCAGTTTCCCTCTTTCCTGCCACTGGAGAAGAAGACACAACCTCCCAGCTGTTCCTTATTCTTTTATATGTAATACAAACACGCTCTCAATTTTTATGTTTCTTGTGGATTTTCACCGTCTTCTCAGGTGATAGAGAAGCATACCCAGAATTAAATGTTTCTTTTGTGTATGCCACTCTTCTGTTTTTCTCTCATTTTTTGAAGACACTAATAATAATATCATGTACAAATGATAAAATGGCGACATGAGACAGTTGAGCAGAATGCTTCCCTTCGATTGTCTTACAGAGCTCCCCTTTCAAGATGGAGCTGTTTGGTGACTACTGGTGAGTGGGGTTGGGGAGGTGGCGTAAGAACTAGGTCCCCTATCACAGGCTGGAATAACTCTACCCTATTCTAAGAGGTACCGACATTAGAGCACTGAAGAAAGAACTCTGTCATCAGAGACTCTAAAATTTCAGAGCTGAATACTTTCCAAAGTTTTTTTCCTGGGCTAAAGTCAAGGCGTCCTGAGGGGAGACTCTGTCCTTTGGCTTTTTCAGCTTCTGAAGGCTGGCTGCGTTCCTTGGCTTGTGGCCCCTTCCTTCGTCTTCAGAGTTCATCATTCTGACCTCTGGCTCTGACATCACATCCCCTCTCCCTGACTCTGTCCCATCTGCTTTCATCTTGTGATGACATTGGGACCATCCAGATAATCCAGAACAATTGTCCCATTAAGTTTCTTAATCACAGCAGCAGAGTCCCTTTTGCTAGGTAAGGTCATATATTCACAGGGATTAAGATGTGGACATCTTCAAGGAGGAGAATTACTCAGCCCATCATACAAGCCCTTGTCTACTGATAAGTAAAACCTAAATACCTTGGAAGAAAAAAGCAATCAAAATTGATATTCTTCTCTCCTCTATAAGGTTCTTAAGTATTTATGCTTAAGTTCACTGATTTGAAAAATTCCCTGATGGAGGTTCGGGAAGGGATGAAACATGGCAATCTTGAAGAAAAATTTTGATTCCATTCTTGTGATGGTGGGAGGAGTCATAGTGGAAGTGGGTGAGGAGGACAGCCAGGTGACCCCCACTGGATGGGGAGGGCTGGAGTACTCTTCCGCCACTCCTGGCAAGAGATCTGGGACCACATGCTGAAGGTACTTTCATGGCAATTGGTTGGGAAGCCATATTTTCTGAGCTTAGTCAGTATGATTAGACCTGACCATTGTACTAAAGAACTGGAGGCTGCTCAGAGGGAGAGAAGGGAAAGGTGGCTGTTCAAAACGAAAAGTCTCGTCTCATATCCATCTGGCCCAGCCACACCCCACGTGCAGGCCAGGGTGAGCTTCCACATGAGGCGACAGGCATGGTGGAAATGGTGGGTATACCTGTTGTAATTGTACACACTGACTAAGTGCCTCTCCACCAGCATGACCCAGCAATCCCCAAACACAAGCAAGACAGATTTCCTGGGGAGGGACTGGAGACATCTGTATTAACTAAGGATGTCACAGAGACTCCTCTCCTGGCTTGCAGCACCTCTCTACACCCATGGCTTATTTGACCAAAGCAGTCAGCATTTCTGGGTTGACTTTATAGATTATTAAGGTCTAAATAAAGCGGTGCTCCCTGTGGTTTTGACAGTATTCAATATAGTTCTAGCTAAAAAGGAAGCTTGGTAGGCACCAGGGGCTTACGTCTGAAAAATTCCCTTTTTTTCCAATCCTCGTTTCTGAGAAAAAGGCAATCTCAGTTTGCCTTTATTTGAAAGCCCATACAATCTATTTTAACAGTTTTCACACAAAGATGTGTGCATTCCCTTACCCATGCCCCAAAACTTTTATGAAGGGATCTAAACTTACTAATGATATAAGGTACTTTGATATGCGACTTTACTGGTGTCACGATATTGGGCTTACAAATGAGAAGGCTGACAGAATTGGCACCAGCACGACTCCTATGACAAGGTGAGGCTGGCTTGTAAATTCTGAAGAATTATCAGGACAACCCAACAAGGAAAATTTGAAGAATTGAGGATATTTATGAAATGATGAAGGAATATTTCCCTGATGCTGCCTTGAAATGAGTAAGAAACATAACACTGGTATACCTCCTTAGATCCTGGAGAAATCTTATCTTATATTTGAGGATATTGTTATGTCTTGTTAGAAAAAAATAAATAGAAAAAATTAAAAAGACAAATGAAGAGGAAAAGGAAGGAAGGAGGAAGAAGGGAGGGAGGAAGGAAGGGGAGAAGGGGGAAGGGGGAAAAAGGGGAAGGGATGAAGGGAGGGAGGAAGGAAGGATGGATGGAAGGTAGGAAGGAAGAAAAGGAAGAAAAGAAGGAGGGAAGGGAGGGAGGGAGGGAGGGAAGACAAGCCAGCCTCACCTTGTCATAGGAGTCGTGCTGGTGCCAATTCTGTCAGCCTTCTCATTTGTAAGCCCAATAGTCATGACACCAATAAAGTCACATAACAAAGTATCTTATATCATTAGTACGTTTGGATCCCTTCATAAAAGTTTTGGGGCATGGAGAAAGGAAGGGAGGGAGGGAGGGAGGGAGGGAGGGAGGGAGGGAGGGAGGGAGAGAGAGAGAGAGAGAGAGAGAGAGGAAGGAAGGAAGGAAGAAGGGAGAGAAGAAAGAAGAGAAGGATGGAGGCAGGAAAGAAGAGAGGGAAGGAGGGAGGGAGGGAGGAGGGATTTACCTTTTAAGGTGATCCCAAGCAACAAGATACTCTCAGGTCTTCAGTGAGTAAGAATACCAGGCACAACCCTGGGTGCCTAAGATCCACAAGCTGCTTTACCCAAACGGCAACAAATACCCAAAGGGAGTGGAGTTCATGTCCAAAGCTAGCAGGGGCAGCAGAAAAACAACCGTAAGCTTTTGAACATACTGACCACCATAGTTCACCATTAGATATTTACCTTTTGAAAAGTGATTAGTGACTTGCTATTGGACACTGGTAGAGAATGCTTGCATCCCTAGGGGACATTCTTGGCCTGAAATTCCTTGGTCTTGCTAGACCCTGGAGAGTGTCAAATACTGACATAAAAAGGGTCTGCCCCCGAAACTCTCTAATTAAATGCAAATTTCCCTAAGAATTTCCTATGTTATACTGAAGACATCCATTAAATGCATGAGCAGGAAGCCTCAGAATTCAGGTTCCTCTGCATCCTTTCTGATGCTTCATTCTTTTCCAAGTGAAATCATAGGCACTGCCTATGACTTTTTATCAGAACAAAGCCATTGATAAATATTAATAACAGGAGTTGCAGACAAGAGCACAAGATGATGCAGAACACTTTTGGAAAGCTATCTCCTTCCTCCCTAGTTTGTGGCAAAGTTAAAGTTAACAGGATGAAAACCAAAAGCAAAATACCAGAGCACATCTTCCCCGTTGACCAGGTTGTATTCTCTTGAATGACTCATCTGAAAAGGCCCTAGTTCTAATGAGCCATTCCTTGCTTGTATAGACAGGATTAGCCATCCATTGTGCAATCTGCCACCTTGGGAAAACTTTTTCTGTCTCTCATTAAAATTATCTGAAAAGAAAGTCATTTAATAGTGACTTGTGGACAGTGGCCAACAAGAAAATGGACAAAGGGCAATGAATGCCCTGTCCTTGGTACTTCTATGTACACAGCACATACTGAGATTGGCTTGGTCCTATCAGACTTATATTTGGCCAGGCAATATAGATCCATCCTCTTCCAGCAGCCAAAGAATGATTCCTAGTGGTTATAGCAGGAGGATGATCTTTTGGTTATGACCTTGGAGGGAGCAGCATGGGCTTTGGGAATGAGCGGGCACAGCAACCCACTGCTGTCCCTAGGTGGGCTGATAAAAGCAGCCACTTCTTATCCAGTGAAGCCTGAAGTGCTGCTCATGAGCACACAACTTAGCAGTAGATTTTCCACCTATGTGTGAGTGCTGTAGTGCTGCTGTAACACATTATCATACCCTTAGTGACTTCATACAACATACACTTATTATCTTGTAGATCCGGGACTCAGAAGTGCAAAATTGGTCTTGCTGGGTTAACATCCAGGTGTTGGCAGGTTTGTGTTTTTTTCTGGAGGCTTTAGGGTGAAATCCGTTTTGTCTCATGTTCCAGCTTCTAGAGGCTTCCTGCATTCCTTGGTCTGTGGCCCCTTCGCTCCTCAAAGCCAGCAATGGCTGGTTGAGTCTGTCATCACACTGTCATCCTTCTGTTCTGACTCTTCTGCCCCTCTCTTTGGCTTTTGAAGAAACTTTGTGATTACATGGAGCCCACCCAGATAGATCATGTTAGACTCTAAGATCAGCTAATTAGCAGCCTTCCTTCCATCTTCAACCCTAATTCCCCTTTTCTGTGTAACATGACATATTCACAGGTTTGGGGCATTAAGACATAAACATCTTACAGGGTGGTAGAGTGAGGAAAATGCTCTCTCCGCTCTTAGAGGAACCCTGGGCAGCTGCACGTCTGCCTGCGGGATACCACATTATATCCTACTCTGTGGAGCTGTCTTCCTTCAGATAAGGCTCAGGACTTTGTGCCACTAACAGCACATTATTCCTTTGACTAGTTGGTTGGCCAGTCACATCAATCCATTCCATCTTAATGACCACATGGTCTTGAAAGCAAAGGTATCAACCATATGTTGAATGAGTCCCAACTGTCATTATGAAAATCCCCTTTTGAAAATTTCAATGCAAATCAGTTTCCTTAATTTCTAATTCAAAATCACTATTTCCCCCACCCTGTAAGCATATCTACATTAATAAATACCTCATGGTTTTTCATATTGTCTCTCAGAGTTCCGAAAGCTAACGTTTTTTCCCCTGTTGGTAGTCTTCTAGGCTCTAGATTTAATTTCTCTGTGATGAACATCCTAAGAAATGAATCAATGGATGATAATTTGTTTTGCAATTTAGATTTTTTTCCCATTTTAGTGTCTTAAAGCCTGAGGGGTGACAGCAGAATGTGAAGATTTTGAATTATGAATAATCTTCCTATTGTTCTGTCTCTTTACCGTTTAACCCAAGTTCATCTAATGGAAATTGGATATTCATCCATGGACCTGAGTGCTAAACTGTTTCACGTGCTTTTACATATTTTTGTGTTAAAGAAAACAAGACATCTGCATATCTATAATTAGCTAATATATTCAGCATTGGCTCCTACAAACAAGATGCAGGTGTACATAGTGCAGAGGCATTTTATACATAGCGCTGGTCTTCCACTTGTGGGAAAATTACTCTCCCTTCATGAAATAAAAAGATCAAGCTATAAGAGACTTCTAGAGGTGCATAATGTTTGCCAGACCACTGTCCTGATATTCCTGGTTGTATAATATTCTGAGTTTCTGAGATATCTTCTTAGACAATGGAAGTTCTTGCTCCCAAGTGTGAATCTGCTTGATACATGCTATTTCTCCCAAAGGGCAAACATTCCAATCGGATTTACTGCAAAAGCTCAAAGTTAATAGTCAAAACCACATTCAGTCAAAAGATAACATCAAGATAGGGAATGCCTGCTGGGTGCCAGGCACCCCTCTCAGCCCTGGGGACACAGCATTGAGTAAGTCGGGCAAGATCTCTGCTCTCATAGCACTGACATCTCACTGAGTGAATGTGGAAGCAGAAAATCAACCAATAAGTATGTGAAATAGATCAGGTTGCAAATGGAGCTAAGATGGAACCTAGAGAAGGGGAAGATTCCGCATGGAAGGGAAGGGGAAGGGGTGGTCATAGCATCATTCTTGATGGCTAATCAGGTTTAAGGGATGTGATGGAAAAGAAGCCACTCTGCAGACTCAGGGAGAACCACCTGCTCAGGAAGCCCAGGGCGATGGAAGCGGAAGTGAGTAAGAAACAATGAAAGATGGAAGCAGAGAGAAGACACAGGCAGGTCAGGCAGGACTGAAGGCTAAGGTTAGCAGTCTTCTGGATGTGGTGGGAATCAGAGGATTTTGAGCAGTGATCAACAAGATCTGATTGGTTACATATTTTTTTTTTTTTGGAAAGACGATTTTTGATTACTGTGTGTGCAGAATTTAGAAACAAAAGACAAAAAACTCTTTGCTAAGGCCCTGCTTCATTCTTAGTCCTTAGCGTCTACCAGCTGATTAAAAACTGAGAGTATAATCATTGCCTTCCTTCCAGTCTGGAGAAAAATTGTATGCAATAAAACAAATAACTCATCTGAAAATTTTCAAAGAATTAAAAATAGAAACCAAGGTGTTTATATAGCCTGTGTTCTTTTAAATGCAAAATTGGAAAATCAGTAAATAAAACAGAAGATTTTTGTAAACCTGAGATTTCATGCATTAACAATTTTAAGAGTTCACTACTGAGAACTAACCTCAGAAAACAGACTAAAAATCAGAGCATTTTATTATTCATTGTTGAGATTATAGCCGTTGAATCTGGTACAATCCCAAGCTGAAAATCTTTCAACTGAAATTGTTAATTTAAAGAAATAGTCTTCTCAATGTCCGTGGCTATTTTAATTACTGGAAAGAAGAACACCTACAGGCAGGCCCTTTGAACCCACAAGTAATGGGTTACAAGAAAAAAAGAAAATTAATGCTACAAGCTTAAAATTGGAATAAAATAGCATAAAGAACTGAATGAATCCCTTTTTGATGAGGGAAGGAGGAGAAGACCTTTCTGAATGATTTTCTCTTCTAAATGTATACATTTACTTATAGACATATATGTTATACATTGTTAAGTATGACATTATACTATACGTGCATATAAAATTATAGGCATGCGTGTAACGTAGCAGTACTAACCTCCAGACTGCTAGGAGGCTTGTGGTGCCATCAGAATTTCTGCACTGATCATCTATGTACTGTCTAGACTGAAGTCTCCTCTATTAGCATGACACTCCAGTGTGGGATGCACTGCATTGCACTTGATCAGATTTTTTGGTATATAATTTTGTAAATTTCAAAGGTCACAGATGCACGAAATGTGTATTTTCTTATACCAAGATCCAAGTGTCATATAAATGTTCTGCTTAAAGGACAAAATGAAGAGTGAGTAACATTTAATCAGCTGAGCCGCACCATTAAATAAATCATATTTTAATTTGCCTTGTTGCAGACAGATTTCTCAGGTAACAGCTTTCTTTGCGTTCAACAGAAACATGAGAAAATCAGGTTGACGTGGTTCAGTTTGTGGATTCTCAAAGGAGCTGGTTATAGTGGTTGAATCTGGCAGTCTCCTGGGGGAGCTCTGGGAGCTATAAGTGGCGGAACATGCTTTTCCTTTTTGCTGAGTCTCTGGGATCCTGGCGGCCTCCACCCTCTGACTGTGGACAAAGCTAACTGCAGAAACATAAGATGGTTCCACCAGTTACCTTGCTGGGGCTCAGAACACAGAGCTATTGGAGTAAAAACATTTCAGTTGATTTAAGCAAAACTGATTGAGAGATGTAGAACCCCTGTGTGTGTTAAGACTGTAAATTTCTAGGTGTCAAGTAAGTGGTCAAACCATGTAATAGCTAAGATACACTTTTACATGATGGATAATTCCTTTTTTTGAACCAGCTCTCAAATTTGTTCTCTTGCCTTCATTGCCACCACTTCCCATGTCATTCCTGGCCAGAAACCAGGTGTGGGCTCTATCACATTCATATGGTTATTTCCTCATTTATCTGGTTTTCAGTGCCAGCTCCCATTGGTCTTTTCCCAGCATCCCCCACACTCCCCGTCTCTTTCCTCCGGGAAAGGCTCTGGGCTGGCCGGGTCCCTTGCCAAGGCCGCCTCCCATCCTCCAACCTTCCACTGATGCTCTCTCTGCAGAGCCAGCCCTCAGCCATGTGGGCTGCAGGAATAAGGGCCTGTTGACCAGAGCAGGTCTCTAGAAACGTGCCACGCTCCCAAATTCTGTGCTTTGGCTTTGAAATTCCCATACATCTTGAATTCTACTTCGTAAAGTCTCCAAGTCTTTATTGGTATGAAAAATAATGGCCCCCAAACATTGGGTGAGTTTAACGGCCAAGAAGAGGTACCATTGTGTGGCATACTGATGCCTGCCCCTTCCTTGAACCCTACCGTACGTGCCCTCGACTTTACAAAGCGTGGACTTACTGCACTCCAAGCATTTGAGAGTTTAATCATGTACTACACGGTACAGGTCACCAGCTTTTCAACTCCCGAGAAATCAGTTCCGCTGTTACTTCTTCCAGAAACAATTACCCCGCCCCGTTTCCTAAGGAAGCTGGTTTTGTGACTTTACTGTACACTTCATATACTGCATTTGTTCTTGTGTGTATCCCCTTCACTAAACCATGAAAACCCCAGGGAATGCGGACCGATGCTTAATAAATATCAGCTGAACTGAACAGAACTGGAATTATTTTCTCAACCGGTTTAGTGTGGTTAAGCATTGCCTTTTAGTTCTACAAAAATAGATCTTCAAAACATATGGGAGACTTCATAACCTAAAATAGAAAGAAAAAAGTACATGCATAACAAACAAAAGCTTTCCATCATGTAATGTATAGAATAAAGCCAATTATATTCTGTACAATTTTTGTTGGCTAAATGAAAGTCTTCAGGTAATTTAAATTTTTTAAAGTCAGGATATTTTTAATTTAAAATTAAAATAAATAGGAAAGTTTTCTCGACATTTCTATCATAACTCCTTTTGGTGGAATATATTTTTCCTTAATACTCATTTGTTATAACCATAGGCTAAGACACAAAACAATTTCTCTATTATTTCTACATGTATACTTAGCATAATTTCATATTTTAGAAAGATGTTATTTTCCATCTTGCATGAACAAAAGAATAGCAATTTTTAAAGTGTATGCTTTTGTCATCCCAGTAACATAGAAATTTAAATGAGGGGCTGTATCTTTCCGAACTGCTTTGCCATCTGTCAGTCAACCAAAACCTCTGCTGTGATGATTATCAACACACTCATTATCAAAAGCCCAAGACCCCAAATCATCGTCACGTGTGATTCCTTTCTTTCAGTCAGACTTGATATTCACCACCCTATTTGTGAAACAGACCTAGAATTTGGCCATTTTTTAGTGCTTGTACTCCCATCAATCAGTCAGAAGCTGCTGTGGTTCTCCCACCTGGACAAGGGCAGTGGCCCTAACTGGTGCTCAGTCTGTCTTCATGTGGCACATGGTCTTTAAAGCAGCGAGTTAGGGCAACTCAAATTCCTGTCTTCCTCAGAGTAAACCCGGGGTCCTGCAGCCTCATCTCGCTTCCCCCTCCTTTCTGTCTCTCTTCCGCTCATCCCTGGCACACAGGCCTTCCAGGTCACCCTCTCTCTGGGGTCTCTGTCATTCCATGTCACTGAGTCTTTGCTTGAAGATCCCCTGACCCACTCCCCAGCAGCACCATCACATGCTATCCATCCTTTCTTCCTTCTCTGACTTCTTTTTGGTTCATATCACCCAGAAGAACCAAGGTGTTGGTGGACCCAAAACTTGTACAGCTTAGCAGATCTTCTTTAAGGAAAAGAATACAAAATACTGACTAGAAAATTGCGAGGTCCTCTTTCAGTAAAGCTGCCTCCAGTTTTCATTATTGCATGGGCCATAGTTTCTCCCTTGTTGGTTTCTTTACTTGATTCCTGACTCCATGGGCTCCTGGACATTTTCCACCAGGAACCTTGGCCCATCTCACTTCCTCTAAGCCCCAGCACCTCTAGTGGACAAGCCCCACATTTGCCAAACAACCAACTGTCCCATCCTTATAAAATGAAAGCTTTGTGGGTAGTATTTGTGGGCCTCTTGCATTCACATTCTTGGATGTTTTAGTAATTTTCTTTTCTTTTTTTTTTTTTTTGTTTTTTTTTTTGAGACAGCCTCACACTGTCACTGGCCTGGAGTGCAGTGGCAAGATCTCGGCTTACTGCAATCTCCACCTCCCAGGTTCAAGCAATTCTCTTGCCTCAGCCTCCCCAGTGGCTGGGATTATAGGCACCTGCCACCAGGCCCAGCTAATTTTTTCTGTTTTTTAGTAGAGACGGTGTTTCACCATCTTGGCCAGGCTGGTCTCGAACTCCTGACCTCGCGCTTTGCCTGCCCCAGCCTCCCAAAGTGTAAGGATTACAGGCGTGAGCCACCACATCCAGCCTTGTTTTAGTAATTTTCAAAGAATTAAGTTACGTATCTACCTTTTGGGGTGTGTGTTTTCAAAATTTATGTGAGGTCATCCAAAATTCTCTTAGAGATGTTGAACAATGTGTGACTTTAGCTTTGCCACATGCAAATAAATATGCTGGATCTTATCCCCTCCAAAGAAGAGATTTTTAGATTAGTAATTGTTCACCTAGAAAGTAGATATTTATGCTCAAGAGAGATAACTGATTATTTGTTTTAAAAAAAAATAAGACCAGAATTTGAAGAATATTTATCAGTCTTATATCTTTATTTCTTATTTATTTTATTTATTTTGATTTATTTTTTGACAGAGTCTTGTTCTGTCATCCAGCCTGCAGTGCAGTGGCAAGATCTAGGCTCACTGCCCCCTCCAGCTCCTGGGTTCAGATCATCCCTGTGACTCAGCCTCCTGAGTAGCTGGGATACAGGCATGGACCGCTACATCCGGCTAATTTTTGATATTTTTAGTAGAGACGGTTTCGCCCGGTTAGCCAGGCTGGTCTCAAACTCCTGATTTCAATTCATCTGCACATCTTGGCATCCCAAAATACTGGTATGAGCCACCACACCCAATCTTATATCTTTATTTAAATTGTCTCTGTAAAACTACCCAGTGTCACACTCTATTCTTATTATATTGAGGGAGTGGAGGAGGAGAAAGAAAAGAAAGTGAACACCTGAACCATCTGACGATGTATTCTAACTTTTGTATGGATAGTGTGCTTCCCTATGAGGATATATTAAAATTATATTTAAACTTTCAAAGTCAGTATCACTAGGATACTAAAGCTGACGCGATGTCTTGTATCGGTGTACAATTATTACTTTTGGGATTAGATTGCTTCCATTCTTGTTTGTGTTCAGGATTACTTATTCATCCTTGAAATCATACAGATATTCCTTTAACTTATTTTTTTGTCCTTATTTGGTTTATTTAGTTCTTAAATTCTTTAATGTGCATGATGTATAGTCAGCTTCCCTAAGACCTTTTGGTATGATTCAGGCATTTAACATTGACTTGTAATTCTTTTTGTCACACATCGGCGCCTAAGTACCCCAGGCTGTTTCCTCATTGTCCATTCTGTTCTGCCAAGCCATCTTGACTCTACATCAATACCACAACACTTTAATTATTAAGGCTTTATGTAGCATTTATAAATGAGATAAAGTAATTTCCCTCTTGTATTCCTCCTTATTGAAATATTCTTACTTTTTATTGCTTGCTTAAGATTCCAGATGGAAAGAATCATTTTGTCATGTTCCGGAAAATCCTTTGAATTTTGACTGAAATTGTGTTGAAAGTGTAAATACATTTTGGAGACTTTATAGCCTTTTTAATATCCACTCCTTAAATTCATGAACAGAGCATTTTCTTACACTTATTTATGTTTTTGTTTATATTGCTCAGTAAAGTTCTTTAATTTTATTCATGTTGTTCTTTACCTCTTTGGTAAAAAATTTATTCCAAGGCTCAACCTCAGTAGTAATTAGGAAAATGCAAATTAAAATGAAAAAGAGTTATTATTTTACATCCAATAGATTGGTTAAATAAGGAAGAATTTAGCAATGCTAAGCTTCTAAACTTTTGTCTATCATGTTCATAGCCAATATTTTGTTTAGTTCTTTCCTCACTACTTAAGTTTGTTTATAATATGTGTGCATCAGTCTTTTTCATCATGGCTCCTGGCTTTTGTATCAACCTTAGTTCTTCCCAGTAGTATATAAATACCCATTTGTACATCCCCCTAGTGCTTTATTGTTTTATGTTTCACATTTGCATTTCTAATCCATCTGGTATTTACTTTGTGTCATTATGAAAAAATCAAATACTCTCTCCCTACTTAAGTGGTGAGCCTGTTTTTTACTAATTCTAGGTATCGAATCCGTAACGTTTCATGATGAAATACTGAAGTCTTGTAAACGTGTATCTCTTCTGGAGTCTTTTCTTCTCACCTATTGTTATCCACTGATTCTGGGGTCATTTCATTTTGTTCTGTGTATTGGTGCTTTAGAATATGTTCATCTTTCCATTATTCTTTATTTTTCCTGTGTTTTTCCCATGTTCATTCTTCCAGATGAGCTTTAGTGTCATTGTGTCCAAAAACAACTTTAAAATTTACTGGGCTTTGGATTTGAACTGCTTTAATATTTAAATTAATCTAGAGACCAATGGAAATCTTTATAATACTGAAGGAATGTGATATTCCATTTACATTTATTCACATGTACTTTTTTTTATCTCAGTAAATACATGTTGTTTTCTTCATAAAGAAACTTCCCAGTTCATGATATATTTATTTCCTAAGTATTTTCTATTTCATGTTGCTTTTCTGAATGGGATAGTTTTCTATTACTATTGTGAGCAATTATTTTTATGAGAAAATTATGTATGTGAGAATATTATGTAAAATTAGTATATGAGAAAAGTATGAATTTACATATATGTGTGTGTATACATATATGTGTGTATGTGTGTGTGTGTGTGTATATATATATATATCCATGAGGAAGCTTTTATTTTTAAAATTTTAAGGTCTATTTTACTGAAGTTTTAAATTAATTCCGAAAGGTTTTTTCATCAATCTTGATAATCTTGAGTCTTTTTGCCAAATGACTCACCTCCTTATTTCAGTTTTTCAATTTCACTCTATTGACCATCACATCCATCACAAAGTTAAATAATAAGGATGGTAGCCAGTGTCTTCACTTTATTATAGATTAAAAATGAAGATCCTTCTAATGTTCAGTTGCCTAAGTGCCATAGTAGTGACAGATTTTCTCAGAATCAAGTTCAAATTCAAACATCTGCTCAGTTAGCTGGGAAGCAAGGACTTACAAAGCTAAAACCAGTAACGAAAGCTAGTAGTAGATTTGGAGTCCAGGCAAGGACTTTAATCCAGGCCCCAAAGGAGAGACCTCTGCTCAATCAGTTGGGAAGGATGAGAGCTGTCCAGCAACACACATAAGAAGCCAAAAGATCAGAATTCAGAGAATTGAGAGAGAAAGAATGTGTCAAACCTCACCGTCCGTCTTTAAATATTTTAATGACCATCTTTATAGACAGTGAATCTTTGTTTTAGGGCATAGTACTAACTATATGTAATTGATATGATAAGCATAAATAACATGAGGCCTTGCATGTATTCTTTATTATTATTATCATACTTTAAGTTCTGGGATATATATATATATATATAAAATGTTCAGGTTTGTTACATAGGTATACACATGCCATAGTGGTTTGCTGCACCCATCACCCCGTCATCTACATTAGGTATTTCTAATCCTATCATTCCCCTAGCCCACCACCCCCTGACAGATCCTGGTATGTGATATTCCCTTCCCTGTGTCCATGTGTTCTCACCGTTCATCTCCCACTTACGAGTGAGAACAGGCAGTGTTAGGTTTTCTGTTCTTGTATAATGTTGCTGAGAATGATGGTTTCCAGCTTCATCCATGTCCTTGCAAAGCACATGAACTCATCTTTTTTAGGGCTGCATAATATTCCATGTTGTATATGCAGCATGTATTTTTATGAAACATGCAATGGAGTAAATCTCCTACTGTGAAACAGAGCATATATCTGCTTGAACAGACTGTGTGTTCAGATCTGAAGAGATATGACAGTAGTCAGAGAGAGAGAAGGTAAATGTAAGTGTAACCTTTAAACTTGGGAACATGGTCTTGGGAGGAGAAATACACCCTGCACCTACATACAATATTTGCCTCTGACTGATGATGTTACAAAGTTATTCAAGGAAAGCAGTTATTCAAGGCCCTAGAATTATTTAGGTGCTTTCTAAAAGTCTGGTTTTATCAACATTTTGTGATTTAGAGAAAGTCATGGGATTCTAACATCACGACATATCTAAACGTGGAAATAAAAAGTCACATTTGAGTTGAGTTCAAATGTAGAAGACTTACTGGGGGCATTCTTTGTAGTTGTCAGTGCTTTGTCATTTTTGTATTCAGTATCTGCAAGGGCAGCTCAAAATTTACACCAAGTAATACAGACCATTAGACTTACCAATATCACATTTCCTGAGTGGTGTCTTTAGAGAAGAAACTCAAGGAGTCACTTGAATTTTTTGTGTGTTTTAAAAAAATGGAGAGGGCTTTCCTGGGTGCACTTAAAGAGTAAAGTTGAAACTCACTTATGGTGTTCAGCAATTCTGAGAACTGACAAGTGTGTTTGTGGAGGGTGTCTGCTCTCAGAAAAACAGTGGTAAAAAAAAACAGCTTTGAGGTACATTTGACCTGCATGACTGCTTCACTCTCAGAGTGAATATCCAGAAAACTTCACTGCTCATCTCACAGTTAGCAAGAGATCTATTTGATATATACAGTTTACACCCTAAACCCAATTTATAAACTTAAACCCTAAATTGTATTTCTTTCACTATCAGATATCAACATTTTATTAATTGAATTTATATTTTTACCAGATAAGAAAGCAATTTAAGAATACCCTTTAAAAAGGGGTAGTTCTGTGACATATAATGTTTACTGAGCACTTTGTTAATTCACTTTTGAAATATCATTTAATCCTGAAAATAACCTATGACATAGGTTCACACTTTGTTCATGCTTTACAGGCATTTAAGTAACTTACCTGGGGGACATAGGTTTTAAGATTTGATTTGAACCTAGGTCCAAGGCAGCTCTCCAATCACTGCAACATACTTTCTCTCTAAAACACAATTTAGAAAGAAACAAAACTCCTCTTTTGTTTGAATGGAGAACACAGGCCATTTCATACAACTGGAGGGAGAGAGAGAGATTCTCAAAAATAATTTCCACTAAAAAAATTATAAATTTTTTTGTGATTTAGGGAAAATCATGGGATTCTAACATCACGACATATCTAAATGTGGAAAGAAAAAGTCACCTTTGAGTTGAGTTCGAATGTAGAAGACATACCGGAGGCATTCTTTGTAGTTGTCAGTGCCTTATCATTTTTGTATTCAGTATCCGCCAGGGCAGCTCAAAACTTACACCAAGTAATACAGACCAAAAAATTATGAAATTTTTGTTACTGGAAATTATTTTTGAGAATCTCTCCCTCTTTATGAAATATACTTCTATATTATTTAGAGGCACCTACATGGACATATCTCAGTTCAGATTTTATAGAAACAGTGATTGTTTAACTGACTTTCCAATAAGAGTAAGGGTTCATTTCAGTTATTACAAACTGATAACTGCAATTTCTACATACCTCTGGTTTGGAATTCACAAACTTTGTACCTTCCAGTAGCCTTTAAGCAGAATAATTATTGAAAGTCTTAATATTAAAAAGGAATGCATAATAATGATATCATTTAAAAAAGCCTTCTCAAAGCCAGCACCATTGAAAAGTAACAGTTAATTGAAGATTTAGTAAAAATCACTGCATTCCCTTATCTTCTTTTTAATCAGCTCTTTTCTATAAACCAGTTCTCAGACATTGGGACTTGAATTTTCATAAGTATCTGAAGGAAATAAATACTATAGTACATAGTATCCACTGTGTGTGTGCGTGTGTGTGTGTGTGTGTGTGTATATATACATGAGATATACTCTATATATATATAGTATGTAGTGACAGCCTTGCACACTATTATTAAAATTTATTTTGAGTCTCAGGCACAGCCTAGTTTCTTTCAACATGTACCCAGAAGCCCAAAGATATATCCATTTTACTTAAAATGAAAGATTCCTGAGAGCAATAGCAGTACACACCCAGGTCCTTACCTGCTTTGAGGTCCTTGTCTCACCATATAATAGGTTGACAAAAGCTACTCCAGCTTTTTCCGTCTTCTCTCCCCAGCTCAAAATCCCTCCTTTTGCAAACATGGAGCAGGTGAGCAATCTCTTCTGTTGCCCTGAATGCCTGGTAGGCCACACCCTAAGGGTCTCACTATCCTCTAAGTAACCTCATAGTATTTTTTTTTTTTTTTCAAATAAAGGCAGATACCTCCCGAGAGGAATTCTGTTGCAAGCTGTTTAAAGTAATTCACTATACATCATCATTATCATTACACTTTTGTGAAGACTGTCATAAACATCTCAACACTGCTGTAATTGAATATGCTATAAATTATTCATTGATGTTGATATAAGTTTAATGATAACAGCTAATCCATTGGCAAATATATGCTATTGTCAACATATGCATATTATGTTAAGAGTAACAAATCCATTAAGCAGTGAGGCCCTATTTTTGCAATAGGTGCTGTGCACTACTTGGATTTCTCATGTGTATAATTTAATTGCCTTTCCATTTGTTTTCTGATGTAAAAGGCTTAGATATATTCTTCCTTGTAAGGAAAAGACAAGGAAGAAACCAACTGCATCCTTCTCCTGCCTGATTTTTAGATACTCAGTTCTGGCATTTAAATTGTAAACATACTCTAAAGCAGTGTATTTTAGGGCAAAGATATGACAGCCATTTTTATTCTCCCCTGATGCAAACTGAGAATGCATTCTGGTGTTCATTCCCCAGAGATTATCTGCATCAAGTTCATGAATGACCTCACTGTAAACAAGCTAAAAAGACAGGCAGTAGGGCATGGTTTTGCTTTGTTTGATTGATTAATTCATCTTTTGTTTCCCCTGAGGATGGAGTTCACCAGCCTCCACCTTCCTTACTCCTTGTAGATTACTCTCAGCTAGATTCCTAAAGTGCACACCTAAGTAGAAAAATAAATGTGAGCCATTTACACAGGAACAACTGACTGAGATCAATTATCTATCAAAGAACCACTTAATAAGTGTGTTTAAGACTGTCTATTCAGGCCATGTATGAAAAGTCCCTTCTGGTCCGTGTCCAATTCTGTCATATTCAGGAAAGTAGCAGATATGAGAATTGTTCAGTCAAGATCTAAATGAAGCTATCATTTCACCATATGTATTCCAATATTCATTGTTTTAATTTTAATCACTTGTATTAATGTAAATAAATCTGAATCACACAGGTAGTCTTAAAAGAGAAGGAGACACAATGAGATACCACTATACACCTATCAGAATGACCAGAATCCAAACAGTGACAACACCAAATGGCTAGGGAGGATATGGAGCCACAGGAACTCCCATTTGCTGCTGGTAGGAATGTGGAACAGCCATTTTGGAAGAGTGTATAGCAGTTTCTTACAAACTAAACATACTTTTATCATGTGATCCAGCAATGACACATCTTGGTATTACTAAAGGAGTTGAAAATTTATGTCTACTCAAAAACTTGCACACAAATGTTTATAGCAATTCTATACAACGTTGCCAAAACTTGAAAGCAACCAAGATGTCCTACAGTAGGTCAATTAATAAGTAAACTGTGGTACACCCAGAAAATGGAATATTATGCAGCATTCAACACTAAAAAGAAATGAGATCTCTAGAACAGACATGGAGAAACCTTAAATTTATATTACTAACAAAATGAAGACAATCTGAAAAGGCTACATATATATTATTCCAACTATTTGAAATTCTAGAAAAGGCGAAATCATGGAAACAGTCGAAAGATCAGTGGTTGCCAGGGGTTAGTGGTGAGGGAGGGAGGGATAAATAGGCAAAAGCACAGAGGATTTTTTAGGGCAGCAAAACTATTCTGTATGAAACTATAATTGGAGGATATATGTCACTGTATATTTAGTAAGAATAGAGGGTATAGCACCAGGCATGAACCATAATGTAACTTTGGACTATTGAACTCTATAGAATTTGGGTGATAACAGTGTGTCAATGTAGATTCATCCACTGTAACAAATGTAACTCTAGGGTGCAGATTGTTGATAGTGGGGGAGGCTGTGCTTCTGTGGGGGACAGGGAATACATGAGAATTTAGTCCTTTCTGCTCAATTTTGCTGTGAACCTAAACCTGCTCTAAAAGCGAGAGAAAGATAGAGAGAGACAGACAGAGAGAAATACCTGACAAGCAGCTGCACCATTCATCTGATGAATATTCACTTACTATCTTGAGACAGGCACTCTTCTATTGCATCTTATTTTACTGTTGAATTATATATAAATATAAGATGTATATAAACTACCATTTTACTGACTTTATTTTAATGCTATTAAACCTAGAATCTTTCAAGATTTGACTTTTAAAGAATTCTGTGTGAGGCCGGGCACGGTGGCTCATGCCTGTAATCCCAGCACTTTGGGAGGATGAGGTGGATGAATTGCTTGAGCCCAGGAGTTCAAGGCCAGCCTGGGCAACAGGGCGAAACCCCACCTTTACTAAGAGAATCACCTGAACCCTGGATATGGAGGTTGCAATGAGCCAAGATCGAGCCACTGCACTCCAGCCTAGGGGACACAGGGCAGCTCTGTCTCAAAAAACCAAAACAAACAAACAAAAAACTAATTGTGCATGAAGATGATTAAAGAAATACTGTGAGGAGAGGGTAAACTGACCTGCAATGATGATATGTTAACTAAAACCAGGGCTCAGCTTGCTGGATGTGGAGTGATGGACAGGGGGATAAATTGAAACTAGACAGCTCACCATTTGGGGGGACAAGACATAAAGGTGCCATTTCAGAGAAGACAAGTTTCTTCTGCTAGGTTTTCAGAAAACTGTACTTTTCGAGTGTTTAAAATAGATTTGTTTGGAAGCTTGGAAAGATTTCATGTTAGGTACCAGAAGAAACTGGTAGATTGATTGGGTGCAGGAAATTGGAGAAAGGAAGGGTCCTGCAGAAAAGCAAAACAGGGGGAAAGTGAAGGGGACAGCATCGGACCCACACAGAGCCACCAGAAGCAAGAGCACTGGAGTCCATGTCAGGGCCTCCCTTCTGGTCCTGATGGGAGAGGGAAGGCTGCAGGGGAAGGAGGGAGGACCAAGGATCGGGCCATCCCATTTCACACATGTGGCTATTTACATTTTAACTCTGAGTCATGTTTGGCTTCAGAAAACGAAAGTAGGATTCTCACATTCTTAGATAAAATTCAATCCCAAGAAAACAAGTTTTAATATAGAGGATCTGGTGACCCTAATTTATTATATTTCCAATTAATATAATAAATTAGAGCAAAAGAAACAGGTTAATTGTCTTATTTATGTTTATCTAAGTAGATTACAATCAAACTGAAAAATTTCACTATACATTTGGGTATATGGCATTAATTAGGGCCATACTGAAAACATTTTGTTTTCATTGTAGCATTAAGAATTCATGCTGCATTCAGGCTGGGCGCAGTGGCTCATGCCTGTAATCCCAGCACTTTGGGAGGCTGAGGCAGGCAGTTCACGAGATCAGGAGTTCAAGACCAGCCTAACCAACATGGTGAAACCCCGTCTCTACTGAAAAAATTAGCCGGTCATGGTGGTGCATGCCTGTAATCTGAGCTACTCAGGAGGCAGAGGTTGCAGTGAGCCGAGATCAGGCCACTGCACTCCAGTGTGGGCAACAGAGTGAGATTCCATCTCAAAAAAAAAAAAGAATTCATGCCTCATTCAGTTTGAATTCATTTTCCCTTTTAATGATTTGGAATAATATTTTAATCACTTAATTCATTAAATCATATGAATTGGAAATATAATAAATTAGGAATATTAATTATAACATCCAGTATAGCTAAAATGTATACATATAAATGAAATGCGTAGATTGATTGATGATGCCATCTGCTTTTAGTACATAACCAACAGATTCACTGTAAGAATGGATTTGTTATCTCTTTTTAATGGTTTCATCATTATTAAAGTAACTAAACTCAGAGAACTTTGAACTAAATCACACATGTGAAAATATACACACACAGAGAAAGTGATGTTCATAGTTTAACCTTTTTTGTACAAGTGGAATGTGCCTTCTTAAGCACTATAATGAAGTGGATGGGCTTGTAATCTGGGTGCATGTACAAGACACACCTATATAGGAATACAAACATCGTCTCTCTGGCACAGGTGCCAAGCAAGCCCTGGGTCAAACTGTAAGTTGGGCAAAGTTGTTTTGCACTTCTTTTTCTCTTTCCTTAGTTGAACCAAAAGTCCCTTCAGTCCTCCTTACCCAGTTCTTGTCACCAGCCTCAAGCCGGGCAACCATCACCCCTCAGCAATACCGTCCCTCCTCATCCCTCCCTCTTTCTTCCCTGGCATGTTCTCATGGAGGTGCCACATGTGAAACGCTGCACTCATGGTTTCCAAATTAGGGATTTAGAGGCCAAAAGTGCACTGAGTATTTCCACCTTTTCTACTTTCATTTGCTGATGAATGAAAATGATTCCCATTGGCATATGTGGAATCGTCAGAGGCCACCCTGTATGAATGAAGCATGCTCTATTTTGTTTGTAAGGTAGGTTGGAAGAGCCATGGGGCTGATACCTCTGGATACATTCCTGACTGTTCACAAAAGAGTTTTTTTTTCTTTAAAGAGGGATATTTCTTCATTTTGCAAATACTATTTTAGCAAAGCTGGTAACACCAATGTGGCAAATAATATATTAATTAACCCTCTCCATTCATTTGACAAATATTTAATGAACATTTATGGTGTGTCTGGCATTGCACTGGGGATAGGGATATGTAACAGAGACTTTTCCTCCCATAACATGCATCCTAATAGCAGACAGGCAGTAATAATACACATAACAAGTTAGAACCCGACAAGTCCCATGAAGAATTCAGTAGCACTTGAAGGTAAAGAAGAACGCTGGCTTGGGGTGAGGGTGTGGTTCCAAGTGCGGTTTTAAACGGTGTGCTTAGAGTCACCTCATAGAAAGAGCAGCACCTGGGCACTGTTCAAAGAGCCCAGGATGTAGCCAGGTGTCCCGGCACATCTGTGGCATAAATGAGTTTTTCTGTAATCAAAAACTTAAGTAGAGAAAGTGCCAATTCTTCAATCCCTGAAGAATTGGGGGAAAACAGAAGGGTACTACTGGATGAATCATGCTCTTTTTCCATATACATGCAGAAGTTTTCAGATGCAGCTTGTTCGTAAAAACCCTGTGAACTAGCCTGTGTGTTAAGTAGCCATTTTATTTTGTTTCTAATTTAAATTTTAAAATGGTTCCCCAAATCAAAGGGCAGCCAGGACAACATGCATCTCGAAATACACAGCAAAAATACTTTGCATTTACTTACGAAAGATTAAAATGTTCTTTTAATAAAAAGAACATTAAAATGTAGTGTGCTTTTGTTGTTGAATCACATACCTAAGTTAAACATAACATGCCTTCGCCTCACATGTTCTGTCCCTCACGTAAGAGACGTTCTTATTTCTTCAGGTCTTCTGAGATAAAACTCCTTGTGTCAATTCTTCCAGTCTCTTGCTTCGCTTCTGGTTCCTTTGAAATGTTTGGAGCATATCCCTATTAAGCGTAGTTTTAACATTTTGTGCATCAGTCCTGTGGCCTTTAAGACAGTGGTTAAATGTAATAAGTCTAAGGAATGAGGATCACTCCAGTGCCGTTTATTTCTTCATGTGCTTCGTCCATGAGGACATGGCATGATTTTATAGAGAGAAATGTCTAAGGCACCCATTATGAAATTAAAATCACCTTTCCCGATTCTATAGTTTGAAAGAAATGCATTTGGATTCTTATTGGTAGGATATTAAAGCAAATAACAGAGAATAAAATTTCAAGCAAACACTTTTATTCTTTTCCTTTTGTATGCCTTAATTCAGTTTGGTGCAGTTAATCGTTAGCAGATACTTCATATGAAAAACATGTTTTGGTATAGAGAGTGAAACCTTACGCTCTAAAGCAAAAGTGGGGTGTCCTTTGCTTTTTCAGATAAGAAGACAAGGAGGCATCCAGCTCTTGGTGGACCTGTTGGATCATCGGATGACTGAAGTCCACCGTAGCGCCTGTGGAGCTCTGAGAAACCTGGTGTATGGAAAGGCCAATGATGATAACAAAATTGCCCTGAAAAACTGTGGCGGCATCCCAGCGCTGGTGCGGTTACTCCGCAAGACCACCGACCTGGAGATCCGGGAGCTGGTCACAGGTTAGAAGCATTATTGAATTATTATGTTTTATCTCAAGATAAACTTTGTGTTTTCCAACACAGTAGCAAATATATAAACCAAATTAATATTGTGGTGTTCTAATAACATAGGCAGTCTCAATATGTGTTTTCAAATGAGTAAACCACTAAGAAAATGGTATCAGATGTGACCCACCTGGATTGATCATATTCAATAATCAGATGCATGTAACCCTCACTCAAATGCTCTGATCATAATCAGTTTTCATCAGTTGATTTAGAAGTAGTTGAGCATCATACAATACCCAGGGCTCTTCATTAATGATAATTGACAAGGCACGTCAGATTTTGGTAATAAGGTGTTTTGGTTTATACTATGATTAACACAGATGGCTTATTCTACTCAGCAGTTAATTTTTGAATGAAATATTCATGTCTATTAAAAGTCACCATTATTGCATACTAAGGAATTTTTAAAAAGTAAACATCAAAGTTTTTTCATGATTGTAGAAATTTTGGGTTTTGTAAAATGGAAATGATTATAGTAGCCACACTGTAGTCATGAGGGTTTAATAAATGAGACCCTGTGAAACATTTGGCACATATCTGGATACATGTGAACTGGAGCTATCAGCTCTCACTTTAAAATTCTGCAGTATTACTTGGAGTACTAATGGCCCAGGTGCCCTCAATACAGGATTTCAAATTACTCTGCTGCTTACTCATCATGATCATGCTCACTGCCATTCTAGGTGATACTTGGTTTTCAGTTCATCAAAAATTACCCCTATCAGCAAGTATTTGGCAATTGGATTGCATCTTTGACTGTCTAAAATGATCTTTTAATTATCCCTGGTTCCATTGACCTTCTGTCTCAACTCTAAAATTTCCTTGTAGCTATGCTGAAAAGTAGATGAAAATACATTATTCAAGCTAGAGAGTCATAAATACTTGTCCAGTCCTGGGTCAAGACTCCCAACTTTAGTATATTTTCTTGAGTATACACTCTGAGATTATTGTCACATTTCCTTCTCACCCTTAGTTACATCAGAACTAGATGCAAATTGGTTTTGTTTATTTTGTTTTTTCTTTCTGTAAGTAGAAAATTGTCTTTGTGGAAAAAAAAATAGTGGTTAAGAATTACCGTACTATTAAAGAAATGTTTCACACCAAACTAATGTGAGGTGACATGAGTCAGGGAAGGTAAAGGTATTTTTATCTACATAGTATGATGTCTAGGATAGGTTGGGGGTGAGTTATGTAACTGAAAATATTTCCCATCATTATGGTTATGAACACCCATCCTTGTATTTGTGGGTTGGACTTAAGTTGGAATGGCCTGCAACAAAAGGACTCAATGTGTGTGAAAGGGACAGGAAACTTCTGTGCGTAAGACTTCGCCAGCAGATACATGAAGCCACCAGAAATGAAGACCAACAGAGCACCATATGTGTACATTGTATGGATTAATTTATGACTATAAAAGAATTGGATTTGACTAAAATTTGAATTTGCTCCAACACAAAACCATTGTCTAGAAGAACCCTCTGTGGTAGCTTCTCTGATTGCCAAAGAAACGCAGCCACATGCCAAAGGTTGAGATGAGTGATGGCTTAAAAGAGAATGGAAATGTCATACCCCCGACACATGACACCTTCTGCAGCAGTGCGTCTTATCCTGTGCTGCCATTTGAAGCAGCTCTAAAGGATCTGACTGCTGCCTACACCATTGCCTTCAGCACTGCTTCTGACAGCTCCTGGGTGTCAACCATCACATGTGCCTGGGCAACATCAGAAATTCCTTTGTGAGCCGCATCTGAAAAACCAAAGGCATAACCTGTTGTTTCTTTTCCTGGTGAAACTCAGGCTGTAGGAAGGATACAAGCAGTAGCTGTACGGAGAGGTTACCCTCTTTTCCAGTTTTTTTTGAGAAGAAGGTTTCCATCCACTGTCATGTCTTGACCCACTATGTTTTCATCAGCATGTGCTGGGGGTTCAAGGCTCTCTCTGTATCTCCTTCTAAATGCTGTCTTCTGCTGTGATCGTCACATCCATTAAGAGGGGCAGTGGTTGTTACTTCAATAGATGTTTTCTGCCTTTCCAGAAGCATGTTCATATCGTGCTTGGCATCAGTTTCACCTTTCTCAAAGAAAAACATATCAGAACATGTTGACAAGCTGAAGTTCATGGTGTCTGAAGTTGCCATCATGGATTCTTCAGAAAATCCACAAGCCCCTTGGCCCACCTTCCACTCTAGTAAAGGAAATTGGAAGGGAGCATCTAGAACATTCTAGTGTAGAATAAATTGCTGCAGTAAGCGAGTCTAGTGATTGGCTCTAGACAAAGCCTTCTGAGTTTCTTACTGACAGAAATCTGAGGGTGCCTAGAAACCTTCAGGACTCGGCTGACTTCTGCACAGACGTTGCATCAATGATGTAAATGAAGCCAAAGCCAACTTCACCTCCCAAAGCAAAAGTCAAATGAGGCAAAAGGAGTTCACCTAAGAGAAAGCTTGGATTCTGTTGGCTAAACCTTGGATGCCCTTAGTTGTTCCTACGGTGCAGCCATGGAGATGCCTACACCAATGGCCCTGGCAAACATGTCCACACATTTTAGCAACTTACTAGATGAGCAGCAAGGGATGAGATGACTCTGAGCGGTGGAGTAGGGTGTACAAGAAGAAAGGCTGGCTTCACGAAATCTCTTGTTGCAAGGAGCCACCACAAATCTGTTTAGGAGTTAGGTCAGATATCGCGCATGAATTAAACAAAGTAATGATCGAAGTGTGACAGCTGTACCTCTTACTTTCTTCGCAATTCTCCAGTGGGTCTAATACAGAGCTCAGCACAGAATAAGGACTCAGTACATCACAGGAGCCCAACCAGGACAGGGGAGATTTTCCTGGTCGCTTTCCTGCCTGTTATCTCATGCATGAGAACAAATGTTGAACAAAACATTACAGGGGAAGGTAGGGTGAAGTCTGCCTTTGAATTTCTTAGTAAATATTTGTAAACTAGGATGTATGATAACCAGATATTCAAAAGAAAAATTTCAGTGATTTTTAAAAAATGAAAGCACAGTTTATAGATCAGATTGTAGATTAGGCCTAGCTGTATATCCACAAGAACTTTTCGACCTCTCAAGAGTGCAAAATTACAAATAAGAAAGAAATGATCTTGCAAAGCTTTAAATTAAGTATTGAATATGGCTTGGCAGACTATTTGAACAATGATAAAGTGTTAAAATTGAGATATTTACATACATTTACATTCAACACATAAACATACATATGCTGAAAAAGCAGCTAGCTGCCTGTTTGCACTGCAATATCTCTTCACAGCAGAATATATTCTTCTGACGGCTATGTCTTGCAATAAATAATTTTCTTCCTATGCAATAATTACTATGAGAAGACGATGAGAATTTTATTTAAATCCAGTTGAAGCTCTTGTATGCTAGCCATTGCTTGAAAATCTCCTAAACAAATAAATTTCAATTAGAAATGCTGCACGTCCTTTGGGCCTGACTCATGGAGTGTTTCTCTCTCTAAATATGGAAATAATGAACCTAAATCTTGAGTATGCCCAACTAAAGATTTCAGAATCCTTTACAAATCATAATAAAATGGCTTTTATTAAACGATAGAACTTAGTAAATAAGTTTTCTTTTGGTTGGAAGCACGTGTTGAGGGCTCTGCTTCTCCAGGAGCAGAGTGTGTTCTTCCATCTGATGCTTCGCATGTCCAGATGGTCTTTCCTTTTACTTAGGGACTCAGGCTGAGGCCTCGACCTTGTCCTTTGTTTCAGGCATTGTTAATTCCCTCCTGTCCTGTAAAAGTCCTTTCCAGAGTCTTCGGAATGCATTCGGATGTTGCGCTCTAGACCTGCACAGTAGGATTAGATCCTGGATTAGAACTTCTGTCTCCAGGCTCTAATCCTGGATTAGAACTTCTGTCTTCAATACTTAATTGAATCCTGTGTCCTCTTCTCTTTTGTTTTACTCACTTAAAAATTCCTAAAAAGGGACGTTTAGGAGATTAAATTCTGAAAAAAATAAGTCTTTAACCCTCACATGTGAGCAATGTTTACTAGATATGCAATTCTAGATAGAAAAATCATTTTTCTCAGAAATGTTTTCTATTATTTTAGCCTTAATGCTATAAAATTCTCTCATGGTATATCTAGGTGTGTGGCTTTTTTTAAAAAAAGTCATTGAACATTTTCAATTTAAAGAGTCATGACCTTCTTTAGTGCCAGGAAATTTTCTTCTTTTTTTTAAAGTAATTCCCTTGTCTCCATTTCCTCTGCCCTTTCTTTCTGGAATTAGTCAGATTTTGAGCCTCTTGGATTATTTCTCTTGTATTTTCTTATATAATTTTGAGCACTTTGCCTTTTTGTCATATGTTCTGAAAGACTTCTCCAGTATCCAACATTTATTTTCTCCAATTTGTCTGTGACTTCCACCCTCCCACTACCAGGGGCCCAAGAGGATATCATCTTTTTAAAAGAAAAATGCTAAGAATTCTCTTTTTTATTTTTTAGTAGCCCCTATTTTTGTTTTACAAATGTAAAATATTTTTTAATTTCTCCAAGGATATTTCTTAGAACTTGTTTGTTTTTATCTCTTTAGCATGAATTATCTCAATTTTTTTTTTTTTATGGTGGGCTTTTTCATTGATTTTGCAGGCTTCAGATCTGTGGTGGTCCTTAGTTTTCTTCTTATTTTTAAGATAGTGGGAATAGAGTTCATCTGAGCTCTTTGCATATTGGTGAAGCTTGTTCATAGTGAAGCTTCACTTCAGAGTAACTGGGTGGGAGTAAACTGTAATCGTGGGAAATCCTTTAAGTATCTTAATGGGGAGGGTTTTTCTCTAAGACCCAACTGTTCATGGTACCTTTTTGGTTCTCCCCAACATAATCTGTCTCTTTGGAGATTCTTCTGAGTTGTGTATTTTGTTTGTGTGGCCTGGAGGAAGGGGAAAGTATTTTACTGTCTGCTGAGTGTTCTCTCGACCTAGGCAGAAGTGGAGAATGAGACGTGACTACTTCCCTTCAATCACCCCTTTCTAGCTTGTTGTCCCATTTCTACACCCCAGGTGCCTTCCGTCTCTGAGGATAAATCTTTCCTAGCATTCCACCAGGACAGTCAGCCACCTCCCTGGGATAGGGTCACCTTTATGTGTGTGCTGGACTATGCTTGCTTCTCCCTCAGCTCCATCTATCAGCTCACTCTGGCTGTGTTGCATCTTGCAGAAATGTGATGAAATTTCTTGTCTGCTGAACTATTCCTTCCATTCTCTTCTCTATTCCATTATGTTCATGATAAATAACATTTGTCCTGTATGAGTTCTGAACTCAAACAGCTCTCAACTCATACAGTGAACTCTGAACAGTTTTGATAGATTAAACGAAGTGTAAACACTTTTGCAGATATTATCTCTGTTGCTGACAGGAGCCAGGCTGGAGGCCTTCTTTAAGGTCTGTCAGCCAAGTGACGTTGCTAATTTAACAGAAGTTCAGGTATAGCACTGATTGAGCCCCCTGCATGGAAGGAGACACTGGAACAGAGGGGATGCCTTTCTCCCGCTAATATCCCGCCTATTTTTCTTTCACCCTCTTTGTTATGATCACCCAGAGGCATAGCCCATCTCCCCAGAGCAGGAGCTAAGCAGTTTGTCAAGAAGGCTTTTCTTCCATCTTGATGGCACTTTTTGGAAATCACCTGGAATTCCTGGTGGGAAATGTATATACTTCACCAAGAGGCACCAAAAGGGGTCAGAGGAGTAAATTATGTAAATCAAATTCAGGGTTACAATGTTCACAAGATTTAAAATTAAATCCAGTTTTATTTCTTATTCCAAATGATGTCCAGCTATGTTGTCCAACACAGCAAATTAGAGGTTCTGTGAGAAGATTAAACAACATCACGAAGATAAAAATTAATAGAGACATTTCAATAATGGAATGCCAGCAATGTAGAAATGTTTGAGTTTTAATATAACTTCCACCAAATACCAAATTCCCATGGAGAAATTAAAAATCAAAGTTTAAATCCACTTTCATGTTAAAGTCCAAAGACATTAAAGTTTAAAGGAATTAAAGTGAAAAAATCAATACCTCTTGCCATTGTGTGTTAAAATTCCAAATTCACAATTCTTAAGTGAGCTAACATGTAAAAATCGTCCTCTGCCAATTTTTTATTCTGCACAGTCTCAGCCAGGGCGATGCTTGTGCTTCTATGGGGCCTGGGTCCTTCAGCAGCCTGAATTCAGGGCTGCCCCACACTGGAATTGGCCACAAACTTTTAGGACCTCAAGGGATGTATGATTGCATTGTCAGCTCTAAGGCCTCTCACTGTTCAAAGTTGTGAACAATGGCACCTGCCCATCAAATTTAGCAAGAAAGCCATTGTGACCCCCTAAGGGAAGGTATTCCAGGCACAGGCATGTTCCCAGAAGCCACCCTGCACCAGGGTTGCAGCCGGGCACCAGTGTGTCCGTATTGGTCAGCTGCTGCTGCTATGACAGTTCACCACACATTTAGCAGCTTAACACAAGGCAGACTGATTTTCTTAGGCTTCTGGATGTGACAGGCCTGACATAGACTCACCTGGCTGCCATCCAACTGTCGCCGGTGCTGTGTTGCTTTCAGGAGGCTCTAGAGGACAGTCCATTTCCTCACCTTTTCCAGCTTCCAAAGCTGCCCACGTTCTTTGGCGCATGACCCCATTCCACTGCCTTCAAAGCCAGCCACATTGCATCTCTGATGAGTCTCCGTGGTCACATTTTCTTCTGATCACTGCCAGAAAGGATTCTCTGCTTTTAAAGCCCCATGTGATTAGATTGCACCCACCTGGCTGATCCAGGATTCTCTGCATGTTAGTCTCCCCATTTTAGATTCCTTACCTTACTTAATCCCATCTGCAAGTCCCTTTTGCCATGTAAAGGAGCTCATTCAGAGGTCTTGAGCATTCAGATGTGGACATCTTCAGAGGTTGATGATTCTGCTGACCACAGTGTTGGGGGAAATGAGCACATGGAGGCATCCTTGGATTCAGTCAGGGGATGCCAGCCTGGTGTTGTGTGGCTTTGTGGGTCCACCATCTGTGAACTTAACCTGAATCAGGAGAAAAAAGTCCAGGCAAAGAGGTTCATTCTGGCCTGATGCATTTCCCACTTGAAGGGAGATTCTTCTATTCTCATTGTTTCTTCTTTGGGAAACTAGAGTCAGACATTGTTGATGCCGTACAACTTTTAGGTACAGGCAGCAGAGGCAGCACCTGTCTCCAGGTGCATCCTGGTTTGACCAGGGAGGCAGAAGCACCGTAGATGGCATGGAAAGGGGGACTTTTTCTCAGGATTAGACCTGACATTACAGTGAGAGCTGGTGAAAACGCCCGTGGAAGGCTTTGCTGCTCTGTCTGATGATGGGCCTGCAGTTGTCACGGGCCAACAGGCAACAGTCAGGAAGAACAGCAGGGTGTGAAGCAGGGGAAGCCAGAGCCAGCTGCCATTCATGGGGGCAAACAGCACCCCTCTTTTGCCTCTCTCTGGCTACAAATCCGCCACGAGTGATGTGCAAAGCTGCCACTCTTTGCCACAGAGCTATGCATGATTCTTCCTGGCCAGAACCTAGCGAAGTGGAAAGAGGGGATGTGGTGGGAGCTGTCAGAGCTGTGGCCCTAAAGGTGGAGTAGCAGCCGGGGGAGGCATGCACACACTGCTGCAGCCCCGATGCCCTCTGCACGCGGCCATCAGAGCTCAGTGCTGTGCTTCACTTGCGCCTGCCTGGCCTCCCGCCGATATCTGCAGCCTCAACCTGCAACTCGGCAGGGAAGGAAATTCTGGAAAGGATAGTTCCAGTTCAGCTGGGGTGACACAATACAAGCCTTTCACTCCAGGTCTTCTATGAGGTGGTTTCATTCCCTTCCTGAATACTTGAAACCTTTGATTTTGGATTTCCTCTTTGGGAGTCAGGTGTTTTTGTCCAGTGTCCCATGACTGTGTTCTGTCCTGTGATAAGCCTTCCACCGTCCTGTGGTTTGTTAGCAGATATTCCTCCATCCTATGGTGCAACAGTGATTGCTCTGCTTTTTCTTATGGAATTGATTTGCTCTCCTGTCCCCACAAAGATTGCAAAATCACCCTCAACAGACTCCTGAGTGGAAGCTGCTCTTGACATTGCAGAACCTGCTGCTCCTTCCAGCTCAGACCTCTGCTGTGCACACTGCGGGTCGCTGTCTCTGCTGCGCACACTGCGGGTCGCTGTCTCTGCTGCGCACACTGCGGGTCGCTGTCTCTGCTGCGCACACTGCGGGTCGCTGTCTCTGCTGCGCACACTGCGGGTCTCTGTCTCTGCTGCGCACACTGCGGGTCGCTGTCTCTGCTGCGCACACTGCGGGTCGCTGTCTCTGCTGTGCACACTGCAGGTCACACTGCGGGTCGCTGTCTCTGCTGCGCACACTGCAGGTCACACTGCGGGTCGCTGTCTCTGCTGCGCACACTGCAGGTCACACTGCGGGTCGCTGTCTCTGCTGCGCACACTGCAGGTCACACTGCGGGTCGCTGTCTCTGCTGCGCACACTGCAGGTCACACTGCGGGTCGCTGTCTCTGCTGCGCACACTGCAGGTCACACTGCGGGTCGCTGTCTCTGCTGCGCACACTGCGGGTCACACTGCGGGTCGCTGTCTCTGCTGCGCACACTGCGGGTCACACTGCGGGTCACTGTCTCTGCCGCGCACACTGCGGGTCGCTGTCTCTGCTGCGCACACTGCAGGTCGCTGTCTCTGCTGTGCACACTGCAGGTCACACTGCGGGTCGCTGTCTCTGCTGTGCACACTGCGGGTCACACTGCGGGTCGCTGTCTCTGCTGCGCACACTGCGGGTCACACTGCGGGTCGCTGTCTCTGCCGCGCACACTGCGGGTCGCTGTCTCTGCTGCGCACACTGCGGGTCGCTGTCTCTGCTGTGCACACTGCAGGTCACACTGCGGGTCGCTGTCTCTGCTGTGCACACTGCGGGTCACACTGCGGGTCGCTGTCTCTGCTGTGCACACTGTGGGTCACACTGCGGGTCACTGTCTCTGCCGTGCACACTGCGGGTCGCTGTCTCTGCCGTGCACACTGCGGGTCGCTGTCTCTGCCACGCACACTGCGGGTCGCTGTCTCTGCTGTGCACACGGCAGGTCACACTGCGGGTCGCTGTCTCTGCTGCGCACACTGCGGGTCGCTCTCTCTGCTGTGCACACTGCGGGTCACACTGCGGGTTGCTGTCTCTGCTGTGCACACTGCAGGTCACACTGCAGGTCGCTGTCTCTGCTGCTACGCACACTGCGGGTCGCTGTCTCTGCTGTGCACACTGTGGGTCGCTGTCTCTGCCACGCACACTGCGGGTCGCTGTCTCTGCCGCGCACACTGTGGGTCGCTGTCTCTGCCGCGCACACTGCGGGTCGCTGTCTCTGCTGTGCACACTGCAGGTCACACTGCGGGTCGCTGTCTCTGCTGTGCACACTGCGGGTCGCTGTCTCTGCCGCGCACACTGCGGGTCGCTGTCTCTGCCGTGCACACTGCGGGTCGCTGTCTCTGCTGTGCACACTGCAGGTCACACTGCGGGTCGCTGTCTCCGCTGTGCACACTGCAGGTCACACTGCGGGTCGCTGTCTCTGCTGCGCACACTGCGGGTCGCTGTCTCTGCTGCGCACACTGCGGGTCTCTGTCTCTGCTGCGCACACTGCGGGTCGCTGTCTCTGCTGCGCACACTGCAGGTCACACTGCGGGTCGCTGTCTCTGCTGCGCACACTGCGGGTCGCTGTCTCTGCTGTGCACACTGCAGGTCACACTGCGGGTCGCTGTCTCTGCTGCGCACACTGTGGGTCACACTGCGGGTCGCTGTCTCTGCTGTGCACACTGCGGGTCACACTGCGGGTCGCTGTCTCTGCTGTGCACACTGCGGGTCACACTGCGGGTCGCTGTCTCTGCTGTGCACACTGCGGGTCACACTGCGGGTCACTGTCTCTGCTGCACACACTGCTGGTCGCTGTCTCTGCTGCACACACTGCTGGTCGCTGTCTCTGCTTGCTCCTGCTCTAGGCCTGAGTCCTGCATTTTTCTAGCACTTCTTTTTACTGCTGGGATGGGATGTCCTTCTGTGATTCATTCTCCTCTACTGTCCTTCTGCAGCTCTCAGGAAGGCACAGTTCTTTTGAACTTGCCTCCTGAGTTGGACACTTTGCTTTTTAGCATGTAGAAGGGTGGCAGTGTTTGCTGAAATGGTGTCCTGCCTGCCTTTTACTTTTCCTTTGTTCTTGAAGCTGAAAGCATTGCACTAGAGGCAATATGATTTTCTACCATTCACTTCTAGATTCTAGAACAGGAGTTGGAAAGGTTTTTCAGTAAAAGGACAGATAGAAAATATTTTAGCTTGTAGGTTTTAGGTCTCTATTACAACTACTGAGCTCTACCTGTGCTGAATGAAAGCACCATAGATAATATATCAACAAATGAGTATGGCTGTGTATTAAACTGTATTTATGCAAGCAGGTAGCTTAGGCCATAGTTTATAGAACCTTCGATTGCATACTGTCTTCTACAACCAAGTTCTAACAGAATAAAGAGAGGCCACATTATCACTGCATTACTGCTAGGGGTTGGGTTGGAGACCAGACTCCAGGCCTGTTAGCCACATTGGTTTGCTCACCCAGAATGCCAGAATCAAGTATATTTATCTACCATGGCACAGGCAGCCATTGGGTCAGGGCAGCTTGTCTCCTCCTCTACCAGTCATCAGGGTGCATCTTATGGAGACCAAAGAAAGCAGAGTTCCTCATGGCCATTCATTCCCAAATGGAAGAAGCCCAGAGCTGGGCCAAGCCCTACACACTCACGAGTGCCTTAGACAAGTTCCTCTACCTCGCAGAGGAAGAGAAAGTGAGGGGTTGGGAGAGTCTAGTGTTACAGTAATTGTGCTCCGTAAGGAAACATCAGGCCTGGGGAAGAATCTTTCCTGATACATTGCTGTTAATTCTGATGGATCAGTGATGGGGAGAGGAGCTAAGTGTTTGGTCTGCCTTTTGATGGCAGGTCATCTCCTAACCAGCTTTGTATCTCACATTCTTTGCTGAGATGTTGCCCATTCTTGTCTCCTGTCATTTTGACTATTTTAAGATTAATTCTTTACAGAGGCAAGCCCAAATTATATGCACAGGCAGAGGGCAAAACACTTCAACCCTCAACACTGTTCTGATTCCTAATTGCTTCCCCAAACAGACTGACTCTGATCAAATCAGGAAATCCACACCTTTAACTTTCTGTGCACTCCACCCTCAGTCCTAGAGAGAGAAGCCGTTCTGTAGTTCATTAATTCATTAAACAAATTACTGTTGAGTGCCTACTGTAGTTGGCCCTTGAATAACCCAACAGTTAGGAGTACTGACAACCCCTAGAGTTGAAAATTTGCATATAATTTGGCTCCCCAGAACTTAATTACTAATAGCTTACTGTTGACTGGACGCCTTAACAATAACATAAAAAGTCACTTAACATATATTTTATATGTTAACATATATTTTATATATGTATTACATACTATATTCTTACAACAGTGTAAGCTAGACAAAAGAAAATGTTATAAAAGAAATTATAAGGAAGAGAAAATATGTACTTTATTAAGTAAGAGTGGATCTTCATAAGGTCTTCACTCTCATTGTCTTTGCATTAAGTAGGCTGAGGAGGAAGAAGAGAGGTTGGTCTTGCTGTCTTAGGGGTGGCAGAAGTGGAAGAAAATCTGTGTATAAGTGCACTTGCGCAGTTCAAACCATGTTGTTCAAAGGGAACTGTATATGGAAGTGAATTTAGGTGCTTGGGGTACAAGAAGTGAAGACCCAGGCACCTTCTAGCCACAGACCAACTTTCCTATGATATGACTTTCTTCCTGATGATCAAGATCATGGCGCCTGTTTTTCAAGGAGCCAGATGGAGGAAGGGAGAAATAAAGGAGCACCATTGAGGAGAGTCTTGGTATTTCCACTGATTAATATGTAAAGGAATGAACTATATCAAGACAATACGTGAAATTTTGTAATCTTATTAACAGAACCATTGCGGACTGTTTCAAGCAGACTCATAGACCTGCCCTCCTAAAGCCTGTGTCATAGTGGACAAGACAGACATAAATGGAAATGAATAAATCTGTAATTTCAGCATGTGGCAAATGCTATGAAGAAAAATCAAGCAGGCTAAAGAGATTAAAAAGAGATGGGAATTTACTACTTAGAATGAAGCTTGAAGAAAAGAAAAGCCCCAAATAATGGTCTGTTAAACTAGAGGAAGTTTGTCTCCCTTTCTTACATGAAGTCTGGAGGTAAGTGTTCCAGGGTGGTCATGCCGCTCTATCCCATAGATCTTCAGAAACTCTTCTAGCCATCTGGCTTCTTCCAGCCATAGCTCCCCCTTCCTTATGGATGGCTCTCTTATCAATAACCAGGATGGTGGCACCATTGTCTCAGTGAACAAGACATTTCCATACATTAAAACATTATTTGTTTGAATTTTAAACTGAATTTATTCTAAAGCTCCAGGATACATGTGCAGGATGTGCAGGTTTGTTACATAGGTAAACGTGTGCCGGTAGCTTGCTGCACCTATCAACCCATTATCTAGGTATTAGATGCATTAACTATTTTTCCTGATGTTTTCCCTCCCCCAACTCCCTGACTGGCCCTGGTGTGTGTTGTTCCCCTTCCTGTGTCCATGTGTTCCCATTGCTTAGCTCCCACTGGTAAGTTAAGTGAGAACACGTGGTGTTTGGTTTTCTGTTCCTGTGTTAGTTTGCTGAAGATAAGGGCTTCCAGCTCCATCCATGTTTCTGCAGAGACATGATCTCACTCCTTTTTATGGCTGTACAGTATTCTATGGTATATATATATATATACCACATTTTCTTTATCCAGTGTATCACTGATGGGCATTTGAGTTGATTTCACATCTTTGCTATTGTGAATAGTGCTGCAGTGAACATACATGTGGATATATCTTTATAATAGAATTATTTATATTCCTTTGGGTATATACTCAGTAATGGGATTGTTAGGTCAAATGGTATTTCTGGTTCCAGGTCTTTGAGGAATCACCACACTGTCTTCCACAATAGTTGAACTAATTTACATTCCCACCAACAGTGTAAAAGCTTCCCTGTTTTTCTGTAACCTCACCAGCATCTGTTGTTCCTTGACTTTTTAATAATCACCTTTCTAACTGGCATGAGAAGGTATCTTATTGTGGTTTTGATGTGCAATTCTCTAATGAGCTTTTTTCATATGTTTTTTGGCTGCATGAATGTCTTCTTTGAGAAGTGTCTGTTCATGTCCTTTGCCCACTTTTAAATGGGGTTGGTTTTTTTCTTATAACTGTGTTTAAGTTTTTTGTAAACTCTGGATACTAGACCTTTGCAGATGGATAGATTGCAAAATTTTCTCTCATTCTGTAGGTTATCTCTCATTCTGATGATAGTTTCTTTTTTGCTGTACAGAAGCTTTTTAGATTAATTAGATCCCGTTTGTCAAGTTTTGCTTTTGTTGCAATTGCTTTTGAGGTTTTCATCATGAAATCTTTGCCTGTGCCTGTATCCTGAATGGTACTACCTAGATTTTCTCCTACGGGTTTTACAGTTTTGGGTTCTACATTTAAGTATTTAATCAATCCTGAGTTAATTTTTATATAACATATAAGGAAGGTGTCCAGTTTCAATTTTCTGCATATGGCTAGCCAGTTCTCCCAGCACCATTTGTTAAATAGGGAATCCTTTCCTCATTGCTTGTTTTTGTCAGGTTTGTCAAAGATCAGATGGTTGTAGATGTGCAGTCTTATTTCTGAGTTCGCTATTCTGTTCCATTTGTTTGTGTGTCTCATAAACTGTCTTTTTAAGGGAGTTGTAGTTACTTGTGCTATGGAAAGATTAGACTGCTGACATTTATATCTGGGTAAGTCAAGCTTATATCTCTTCTCTGTTACCTGTGTCACAGAGTAGGACATTGCAGATGCCTCTAGAGCCTGTATTTTACAGTGTTATTGCTGTCCAGTATGGCTAACCTGACAATCCAGGTATTCTTTGCATTTATTTCTTGTGTACCAAGAAGAGATAAACAAACATTTCTGAACACCCACACTTACCAGTCATTGTGCTGGGTGCCTTCCTGTCTGTCACTGTCCTGAATACTCCTGAGGTCCTGTGAGGCTGGATATAAGGGACATGTTTAAAGTCACAGCTGGTCTGTGGTACTGTTGTAGTCCTTGATTTCCAAAGCCGGTCTGCTTTACACCAGTGATTTTCTAATTTCTTCAATCATAAGAGTTCTTTGGGGGCACTTGATAAAACAATACATATTTCTGGACCCTAGATTTTCGTAGCCTGGGAAGCCACACATTTAACAATACCCCCTCATGGTTCTTAGGATCATGCATGTTTGAGAAACACCACTTTCTACTTCCACAAGACCGAGAATTACAGCGGACAGCAGAGGGGAGGGGAGTTAGGAGGCACGGATGTGTTTTGAGAGATGCCAAAATAATTTGTTCTTAATAGTAACTACATTATCTGATGAAAATGTATGGCCCATTTATCACTTTTTAAAAATTAAAATGAATTTGAGGTTACCCTCATATTACAGTGTGCTCCCTCAAGTGAGAGGGAAAAAAAAGTGGAATTGCTTCTACTGGATATAGAAGAAATTGCCTGTACCGCCCCCTGACTCACATCCAGCAGTAAGCATCTGTTACTGATGGCCATGGTAACTGGGGTGGAGCTTGCAAATATGATAGTCCTTTACATCCTTACAAAACCTTTTGAAGTTTCATCAGAACCTTCTGTACACTGGTCAGAGTGTTTCGTGAGCATAATCTATTTTACATAGTTCTGCGGTAAAATGTTGGATGTTCTTAAATTGCCTGAAGTTGCCTTCAGTTTTCACCTCCATGATCACTGGGGCTGGTGACATGAGATGTATCTGTGCTTATCTGCAATTACATTTCACAGCATGCCAAAACTGTATAAAGGCTTAAAGGAAAGTTGTGCTGGGTCTTTTTGTTTTGTTTTCTATTTGCTGAGATTGAAATGTATGGCACATTTCCACTTGTTAGGTCTGACAATGCATAACTGATTTGTGGCTTTACTTTGCAACTCATGAGTTACAAGTTAATTAGAAACACTTTTCCCTAATTATATTTGAGAGTTTGCTCTATTTGCTCTACAATTATCACAAAAATTACATTAACTAGTGTTAACGAACACAACATAGCAATCCCCACCGGATCCTGGAGGAGAGCAGCAAATTACAGAATGTCTCCATCCCTTGCCAACACCTGGCTTCCTTTCCAACAGATGTTTTTATTTGTCATTTCTGATGAAATGTTTGAAATATACTTCCTTTCTGGTTGTCCCTTAGAGGATGAAACTCAGCCGAGTGGAGGAGAAGCTTCGGTTTTGCACCTGCAAAACTCTTTTCACTTAGCAGCTCACTCTTGAATGTTGTCTTCGCCATCACAGCAGCTGTGTGCATCAACTGTGTTCCCTCTCCAGGGAATACCCAAAAGAATCTCTGTGAAACGGTTTCCTAAAATAGGAGCCCATATCATGAGACCTGTAGTCCCAGGGAAGTCAGGAAATTGGGCTGCTTAGAAGGTGACCTTCTTTCTTTCTTCTTTCTTCCCCTGTTCACACTGCAAGGTTGCTCAGCCAAGGTAGAAGAAAGAATATGAAAATGATGTAGATGGCCGGGCATGGTGGCTCACACCTACAATCCCAGCACATTGGGAGGCCAAGGTGGGTGGCACAAGGTCAAGAGATCGAGACCATCCTGGCCAACATGGTGAAACTCTGTCTCTACTAAAAATACAAAAATTAGCTGGATGTGGTGGCGTGCACTTGTGTCCCAGCTACTTGGAAGGCTGAGGCAAGAGAATCAGTTGAACCCGGGAGGTGGAGGTTGCAATGAGCCAAGACCACGCCACTGTACTGCACTGCAGCCTGATGACAGAGCAAGACTCCATAAAGAAAGAAAGAAAGAAAGAAAGAAAGAAAGAAAGAAAGAAAGAAAGAAAGAAAGAAAAAGAAAAAAAGAAAAGAAAATGACATAGATCTGAGCTGTATTCTCCAGGAGCAGTCCATCAAGTTAGTGAGAGGGAGATAGAGAACTTCCACAAGATGAGCATGGAGAGAGGGCCAGAGGAGCTCAGAGGAGGAAAGAGAACTTTCAGTTGAAGAGATCAAGGAAGACTTTATAAAGAAAGCAACATTTGAAACGGGTTTTAAAGATGCATATGGGTTTGACTTGCAGGTAATGGTAGCAGGAGAATAAAACATGGGCCACAAAGGTTGCAAGGGCAAACTGTCCCATGCCTGCTCCTTTAATGAGAATTGATTGAGAATTTAGTCATCTATGTGCACACAGCAGTGAGCATCTGTGTGCTTGCACATCTGCTCAGACAGACTCTGGCACAAGCATTCCTGTGCCAGGCAGCTTCATCCTGCATATCTGCCTGCCACTTTCCTTGCATTGAGGCCTGATGCTGTCTGCTTCAAACAGTCTAGTCTTCTCTCTCCATCCATATTTGCCTTTTAATCTAAGATTCTTCTAGAAGTTAAGGGCTTCTTCATTTGAGTGGAAGGAATAATGATGAAGGTGCTTGGCAAGTTTCTATATAACTTGATTCACTTCACACAAAAATTGCTAGGGGTACACCCAGAGTCAGCTTTGTCCTCGTTGATGAGAAAAAAAATTGCACAGACTATTAATTCACAATAGTGAACAAGGATTAATCTACTGTGCAAATGACAGTCGGCCAACTTAAAAGTTAGGACATTTTTTCAAGCAATTTAAATACCATGGAACCTTGAGCATAAAAGTATTTGGTACTTCAAGTACAGCAGTCTATAGCAAACACAGTTAGCACTTAAAATCATGATACATAGTAGTTAAAAGAGCCACTTACCCTACATATTATTTGGCTTTTATGCATGTTGGAATTTTTTTTTTAGACAATGAATGTTAATTCATAAGCACAATTCTGTTTTCAAGCAACATGCCTGCTCTGTTCACAAATACATTTTCTGAGGCTTATCTGTGCAGTTAATTAAAAGCAAACATGAACATGTACTCTTATCTGGTTTCCAGAGATTCTTAACAGTGAATGAACCATATTTGCATCCGCCAGTATCAGTAGAAAAAAAGGTTACTTTCATTTCTCACATTTTATGTCAAGTGATTCTTTTTAGATTAGAAAGAACCATCCTCAGCCTTGATTCTTTAAAATTCTTCCCCTCCCTCGTTAGTGAGAGGCAGTAATATGCATGGAAATCGAAGACTGAGAAATGCTGATTTCAAAGCATTTGGAAACATTTTTATTGACAAAAAGAAGTCTTGGACATTAGCTTTAGCGGTTTTTGTTTTGTTTCAGTCTTTGCCTTTTAAGTGTGTTTGCACTTTTGAAGCAGATGTTTAATTATATATTGGTTCTACACATGCTCAAGGTAATGAAAGAAAAAGGTTTGAGAGAAGGAGGGAGAGACAGAGAGAGACAGCATAAGCCAACGAGAAAGAGCACACAAAGCTAGATCTAGGCCAGCTTCAGTGGCTCACGCCTGTAATCCCAGCACTTTGGGAGACCGAGGCAGGTGGATCATTTGAGGTCAGCAGTTCGAGACCAACCTGGCCAACATGATGAAACCCTGTCTCTACTAAAAATACAAAAAAAAATTAGCCACACGTGGTGGCAGGTGCCTGTAATCCCATTTACACAGGAGGCTGAGGCAGGAGTATCACTTGAACCCAGGAGGTGGAGTTTGCAGTGAGCTGAGATCGCACCACTGCACTCCAGCCTGGGCAACAAGAGCAAAACTACTAGGTTTTTTTTTAAAAAAGCAAAAGCTAAACTAAATCTATTTGCTCCTCTTCTTTGGCAGTTGGGCCTTAGCTGCTAAATATCTTTACCAGCTAGCTGGTGAGTGTTGATGCCCATCCTCTCTACTTTTGACCTTGGATGTTTCTAATATGTGTCATCACTTATGCACACCCTGTCACATGCATCCTTTATAAGGACATGTATGGGTGGAGAGGCATGCGAATGTGCTTTACTTTCCATGCCCTTTTCCAGCAGACTTCCTAAGGCTTTGTTAAATTAACAGGAGATAGAAAATTATATTTAACACACAGTTGTGGTTATGAGATGAACATGGATCATTTAGGATTTTCAAGCAGTCTATCAATTTAATAATTTTCTGCAAAACTGCCCTTGCTATTAACTTAGTTATCGAAGTGTGTAAACACAGATGCGAAATTTTATTGTCATGTATAAACTTCTCATTGAGCATGGCTAGGTATTTATAATTTGAATCTAATGAAAATGGGATTGAAAAGAAAGAAATGATCAGGTGATCTGAGAAGGGGAACTCTCCCAAAAGCAAACATTAAGTTTGATTAGATAAGCCGCAGCTTAGTGAATGGAAAGCAGTATCTCTCTAAAATTTGCCGATCAACCTCCAAATACCAGGATCTTCCTGAAATTCCCCTTACCTCCAGGGGGCTCCCTCACCATCTCTAGGTAGCTTTCCTGAGGCTGCCTTTAGGACAGCTGTAATATAATGAAACACAATCAGAGTTGCTATGGTAACAGCTATATCTATGCAAAGCACTTTTTAAAAAAAATCATTAGGCCACAGAAAGTCTGTCAGTCATGTGAAATTTGCAAGAACAGCCCACAGCTACCCTTGGCATTGCTTCTCCCCATTGGCTGTCCCCAGTTTCTTTTGCTGTATGTCTTCTGTACAAAGATAGTATTAACCAGTCCTTGGGATGGCCCATAGTAAGAGTTGAGAGTGAGAAGTTGAGGGCAATCACCTGCAATAAGAGTTTTGAGGGCATCTGGGTGGTGGAAAACTACCTAGACATGGATGGGAGAAGAGAGAGGTTGAAGTTGAGACACATTTACTTAGAACACCAAGTGTCTCACATCCATCCCTCTCCTCCAAAAACTAAGTCACTAACTTTACTTGCACACACAGATATGCAACACAGGTGTGTACACTCCTAGATGTCCACATGAAGGTGGGTGGATGCAAGCATGCCTGTGCAGTGTGGGCATACCCACACTGACTGGCACATACAGGCATGAACGTACATGCCCAGGTGTTTGCACACACCACTACACACAGACACCACAAACACACATACCACACACACACCACACACACTGAATGACATGTGCAGGCACGGACATACATGCCCGGGTGTGCGTAGACACACATTACACACACACACACCCCTCCACACACATGCCCCACACACACACACCACACACACGGACCACACCCCACACACACCACACACCCCCTCCCACACACACACACACACTACACACACAGACCACACCTCCCACACACCACACCCACACACATACCCCACATGCACACCTCCACATATAGCACACACCCCGACACACACCACACATACACGCACATATACTACATATACCATGCAGACACACACACACGTGGGCTCCTCGGTTTGGCCTTCACATAGCCCTTCCTGCCATCCTGCTCTTGGAGCTGCAGTTCCTCACTGGAAGCACTACTGTCACCACTTCCTTGTGTGTCTGTTCTATACTCTGGGCTTTTCAGAAGAGCCTGCAGTTCCCCCGGCTGCTCTCCCTGGCTCCCTGGGGCATGGCCTGTGCTGCTCTGCTGGTTGTGGCCATCTTACCTACTGCTACTAGGGGAAAGTGGCCCCACAGGTGTCTGCCCTGAGCCCCCAGGAGAAGGTAGCTATGAGGAAGTAGGTAAACCAGAGAGAAAGAATGACTCACTGCCCTTTTCATTACAGTTTGTACTAGAATTCCTGAAGAGCACTTCTTAATGCCCAGGCATTACAGAAAGACCTTTTACCACCGTAGACTCTTTTCCTGGCATGGAGATGTGCCTCTGTTGCTGGGCTGAGGAAGAGTCAAACAACGGCTCCCACTCCAGTCCTTGGGTCCACCCTCCTTGTCACTGCACCCAGCTCGTACCTGGCTGGTTTGCATTCACATCAGTTCCCTCCTAGGAGGTTTTCCTGCCCTGCCAGTCGGCCTCTGCCAGGCCTGCCTGACCTGCCCAAACACATCCCAGACCTCGAGTGCACAGGCTTGGTTCTTCTCCAGAACTTCTGGGCCCACATACTAGCAGACTCTGTCAGCTCCACATCCTCAGGCAACCAGGAGTGCTGAACCCTGTCTGAACTCTGCAGGGGACAGAGACATCAACTCAGAGGGGAGCCAGCATCCCTGCTGCATAGGAATTCTATAGGAGTTGCCAGCTGGCATCATTCAAGTGATCTATTTCAGTTTGATTCTCTAAAGATCCAGGTCACGTTTCACTGTTTTCTACGAGGTATCAGGATCTAGAGAGTGTTGCTCAGCTAAGCCCTAGGGCAAATATGGGAGAGGGATTAGTATTACAGGCCCTGTCCCCAACAGGCTAGGTGAGGTCCTTCTTCACCCTACATCCTGCCTTGGGGTCAGGGACATGAGCAGAGGAGCCCATCCCCTTGCAGGTGCTGCAACGCTGAGATTCTACAATGTGTGAGGCACATAGCCTTGCTTGTGCTTTCAGAGTGTGAAACTTAAAAGTGAGTTCTCATCCAATCACTGTGACCTTTCTTTTTTAAAATACTTTAAATATTAACCTAGGATTCTGCTTCCAAAATAACATATTACATTTAAGACCACATGACCCTTGTATTAGTCTATTTTCACACTGCTATAAAGAACTTCCTGAGACTGGGTAACTTACAAAGGAAAGAACTTTAATTAACTCACAGTTCCACCTGGCTGGGTAGGCCTCAGCAAACTTACAACATAGCGAAAGGCCAAGGGGAAGCAAGGCACATCTTACATGTTGGAGGAGAGAGCAAGTGCGATGGGGGCAAGTGCCACCCTTTAAAACCATCAGATCTCATGAGAATTCACTCACTATCACAAGAACAGCATGGGGGAAATCACCCCTCCATGATCCAAGCACCTCCCACCAGGTCCCTCCCTCAACACATGGGTACTATTATTCAAGATAAGATTTGGAAGGGAACACAGAGCAAACCATATCAACCCTACCTTTATTCCTAATTACAGAATTTGGTTCTTCTCCAGAACTTCTGGGCCCACATACTAGCAGACTCTGTCAGCCCCACATCCTCAGGCAACCAGGAGTGCTGAACCCTGTCTGAACTCTGCAGGGGACAGAGGCATCAACTCAGAGGGGAGCCAGCATCCCTGCATCATAGGAATTCTATAGGCGTTGCCAGCTGGCGTCATTCGAGTGATGTATTTCAGTTTGGTCCTAGTCCCAGCTATCCCTCAATGAAGGTCATTGCTGCTGAGTTATTTCTTCAATAAGCAGAGCCCTCAGTTTATTATTTCCAGCAAATAAAGAGTGTGTCATTGTTGTCATCCCCGTGTTAGGATAAGAAGGAAACGTTAAAAGGTTAATGTAGTAAGTACCAAACCAGAAGTTCTTCCATGTTTACACAGCATTATTTTAGAATACAAATACCTGCTTTCTCCAAGCCAATTACATATGTTTTAAATATTAGATAATACCCAAGGTTATCTATTCTGGGAATAATTTAAGCCTTTTATAAGAGGATTGGGATGTCAATATGTCCTCAGACTTCAAACTTACTGACTTTTAGAAGTGGAGGTCAGAAAGTGATTTTCTAAAACTACTTCTCTTGTAACAAACATACCTCCTAGCTCCTTTGTGACAAGAACTAAAAATGGAGACATTATAGAATGTCAGGGTTAGGTATAGATAAATATGTATATTTAGGCCAGGCATGGTGGCTCCCACCTATAATCTCAGCATTTAGGGAGGCCGAGGAGGGTAGATCAGCTGAAGTCAGAAGTTTGAGGTAAACATGCATATTTAAAGGCGTGGTTCATATTTTAAATGATAACCTTGTTTTAGGAATATAGTACAGTGCTGTGCTTTGTCTTTAAGAATAAATGCCCATGTGTTTTGCCTTGACATGTGTCCATCCAGAAGAATGTAGGCAACTGAAATTGAGAAAATTTAGTCAAACTATGAAAAATTACCTACTTATTGCTTAACATACCATCTTCATAATTAAGAAACAGTTGTCACATATATGCACTGTCATCTTAGTGGGGTAATTTTAAGTAAGAGTTTTCTAGCTATGAGCTATTGTAGTTCCATAGTCTTAAAAAGATCAGTAGGACAAATGTCTTTCTAAGAGTTAAACTTCAATATACGGTGAATAATGTATTGTGTATGTCTTCCTTGTGCACTAAATTGATAACCATCATTACGTTTTTTGCCAACTTAAAATGATTAAATGTTATGCGTGCTGAGTCTAATTGATTTTTACAAAAATATTTATATATCATAAATTTCCAATTATAGACATGCTTTTTAAAGAGTCGAATTCTGCCAGGCGCCACTGATTTCTGATCTCCAATTCCTCAGACTTTCTGAACTGCCATTTGCTTCATTTTGTTGGCATTATCTTCCATTACGAGGCATTTTTCATCATACTCCTCCCACCAGGGTTCACATGACTTGATTTTCCATTCAAGTCGTATCATCTCTGTCTCTCTAACACCAGCATTGACCTGTAGGTTCTTTTAGAGCAGGAGAGGTTTCATAGTCATCCTTGTTTCCATGATGTTCAACCCAGCATATCACAGGACTTCAACAAATCCCTCTTGGATTAATTTGGTGGAAACTATATTCCAGTTTTCCCCTCACTGAGCTGTATACTCTGGGCCTCGGGAGTACTCCTCAACTCGTAACCACTGCTGTGTTCTCCTTTTAGCCTACTGAGAAAAGGGCGTAGGTTAGCAGCGGACTTACTGGTGTTCACGGATGCTCATTCGTCTTCGATTTCATAGTAAGACCTTGCTTAATGTTTGAGTTCTCATGGGCGACGGTATGTTAACATGTCTATGAAGAATACCTGAACACTGTTGCAGGCATAGCAAGGGGCGCTGAGAGATCCCATTTCCATCCTAAACAACGTAAAACCAGCTTGCATCCTAAGCCAACTTGATGTTTTCTTCACCTCTTCCTTTTCTATTTCCTTGCCTTCACCAATACCACTGCCAGAATATCAGTAGCTACCAGGAACCAATCAGTGTCATCTTACATACATTCTCTGGTATAAATAACTTGATATAGTATTTAAATTAATTGATGCATGTGTTCTTGCAATGGAATTGAGGATGCTTTTTATCTGATGATATTGTTTTATCCTCACAAATCATAATTCACCTAAGGAAATAAATGGCACTGCTATCTAATTATTGACAAAATGACAAAGGTTGTTTTTGCAGTTTATTATTAAGAATTTAAATGGATGGTATAAATTTCCACCTAACTTGATGCATGTAGTTTAATGAGAGTATTTTGTAGACCTAATTATCTGTGAACAAGACCAAAAAAATAATGTCCCTCAAAATTTCACTTCCCCTTAATATTATTTTAGTCTCCAGGAGGTGATAAGTAAAAGCATCTGTTAATTACTTGCAATACATATATTTTATATGTACATTTTGATTAATTTTTCTATGTTTAAAAATTCTGGAATCGCAAATAGGGAGTGCCTTAGATTCTTGATTAGGCCAATCATTTTTTACTGTTTTTTTTGTTGTTGTTGTTCTTCTTTTCCGTTTAACAACAGTGGGTGTCCTATAGACAGTGTTAGGTATCACCATGTTGTAGATACATAGTAAGAAACTAAAAACCAAATGCCTTGAATTTCATAATTGAATATCAGTTTTCCTATCTAGACACCTAGAAACAAAAGCACCAGGATTTCCCTTGAGGGTAAACACAATATCTAAATGCCACTCTGTTCTTGGAACCTTAACATCAACTTACACAGTCCCTGCTGAGAATCTGAGTGCATTGGGAATTGTGGGGGTGAAATAAGGGAGCTAATACTCATGCATCTTCACAGGGGTTTATTAACTCCATCTATTTATTACATTCAATCACAGGGTTATGTATCTGGACCTCATTAGCTCAGCTCCCAGAAGAGAGGTTATATTTTAATGTTATTACCCTTACTCTTATTAAGAGTTTGTGTAAGAAACTTACGTAAAAAACATATCAACAAATCCCACAAACTTGGTCTTTTAGATGCTGTTATGTCATCTGTTGTGAAATCTGTGGAAGATGGGACAAACAGATGGTTGTTGAGTGGGGCAGTGCCATGGATCCCTCCTGCAGGGTAGGAACATTAATCTGAGAGCAATGACATAATAAGTTGGAATAAATAGCCAGTTGAGATAAACAGAGGTGGTAAGTACAGTTAGGTTATTGTTGGATTTTTAGCTAGAAATTATGAATCAGTATTGGTGGTAGAGCCCAATTTGGACTTTGCTGGATCTTGAGTTCCCATTATTGCAAGTTAGGATAAGGAAACCAGACTTCACAGACGAAGGTGATTTGGAGAAAGAGGTAGAAATTTCTAGATAGATCGATAGGATCTCACTCCATGAAGGATTTCAACCTGTTTTCAACTATATCAGTGCTTACACTCTCAACCTACAAGCATAGTAAAACGGAATGCTTAGTAAAGTGCATGGCTACAGCTTTCTATCCTTCGACTGGCAACAGAGACAAGAGTTTGCCATGGAAACAGTGTGTGAAAATTAACATCCATTGTCAACACTGTACATGTCCGGTGGTGTCACATTTCCAAAGCCTTTCTATACATTGTGTTTATAATTGTTAAAGCTTGCTCTCACCAAGACAGAAGATGGGGGAATCACATCAGGGGGAAACAGAAAAGATACATGTTGCCTGGATTTTTAAATATAGGACTCATTGTAGAAAAAAAGTGAATTAAAAGATACCATGAAAAGAGAAACATAGGTGTCAATACACTAAGGGTCACAAAAGTTAAGACAGGAAGAATAGTGATGGTGAGCATCAATACTGGTTCTACTAACTTCTCAATTCTTTAGCATCTCTACAGCTCTGCAACGTTTAGTAGTTTTACTTATGTGTTCATTCCTGTGCATGACCCAACTGGGAAATAAAAACAAAAGATACGAACTGGCATTTCAAAAAACAACATGCAAGCAGCTAATATGCTCATAAGAAGAAGTTTAATTTAAGGAATGCCCATGGGAAGGAGGCACTTGTCTGCTAGCAGATCTCCGAAGATGAGAATGATTGCTGACACCCAAGGTTGGTGAGGGACAGCAACACACACTGTTGGGTGACAGTGTCAAGAGGGTGATCTGATCTTTCTGGAGCACATTTTGGCAATATGTCTCAGTATTTAAAATGTGTAGACTCTTTACCTAGCGATCCAAGTTTTAGGAATTTATATTGAGAGACTATTAAGAAACATCTTTAAAGCAGATGAGTTAATATATAGAAAGCATTTAAAACACTCTAGTACATGGTAAGAGCTAATGTCAGCAAAAAAAAAAAAAAAAAAAAAAGGAGACAACTTAAATGTCCATTAATACAAAATTAGATAAAAATGGGCCATCAAATAGAACATTACTAGGCATGAAAAATTAAGATGTGGCTAGATGTTGATATCAAAATATATCCATAACATGTGTTGAATGCAAAAAGCAAGTTAACAAACAGCGTGTGTGCTGGGATTCTATTTCTGTCAAGTGAACAGATCCATAAACAAGAGCATGTCTCCCAGATCTCATTATCTCTGAGTGGATTTTTTTTCTTACTTTATTCTTTATCCCTTTTTAATGCCCTGAAGATTTTAATGTTTCCATGTTTATTTTATAATCAGAAAATAATACTATAGTTTTCATCTTAGAAAACTTGAAAATGTATACCAAAAACATGCACTTTTTGTGAAGCTGATTTGATAAGGATTAATTGTAATATAAAATGGATTTTATTTTTTACTGTATATACCCATACAGAGAAATTACGATATAAAAAAAATTGAAGCAATCTAAAATTTGGTTTGAAATAGACAAGCATAGGAATTCCAAAGTTTTGGCATGTCAACTCAGGAAAGTCACCTCCAATGCTCAGGAAACAATTTAGTTTTTAACCTAAGAGTTAGATTAGTAAACAGGTAAATGCATTACATGTGTTCAGCATATTCATCAATATCTTCAAAAGCCATTTTATCAGTCTTGTAATTTTACCTGAAGGAGTAGTTCTGAATGTCACATAGCGTTTAAATAAGCAAGATTGTCACTTTTCCTAAATTGTTTCCTGAAGATCCTATTACCCTTTACATTCCAATCATAATAGAGGCTGCGCCGTTATGTGTGCTTTGCCACGCTCTGCTTATGTCGCTCCTTCTTCGACTTGGGAAACTCCTAAAATAAGTGATTGTATTCCCTCCTGTAATGTGTTCCGGTATAATCACTGAATACATGCCATCGTGATCAACTGCCTAATGCGTTTTTATTTGTTCTCAATCAACCCTCTGATAGTCCTGAAACAGATGCTTTTAAATGAGAACTGCGGCTTAGTTCTTTTTTTTTAACAAATATGCATGATATAAAGAGAAAAGCTTTCAAATTACTTGCGATATTTAAAAAAATAAATCAGCAACTAACAGAAGAAGGTGTCCACTGACATTCAAGAGTAGCAAACCATCCCGAGATGAACAGTTTGTGTGACTACGTTTTTTACACTGCTCTTTCTTCTTTACGCCCAACTACCTTCCCCATCAGACTCGTCAATGCAGGCAGGCTCAGGACCAGCCCTGGGCTGCTGGTTCTTTATTTGAACCCTTTATTTCTTCAATTCCGTGACTTCATCCAGGCCTGTGGCTTTAAATACCATTGAAATGCTGAGGATTCTACATTTCTACCTTGGTGCTGTGCTCATGCATGCACCCAGCCACCTCTTGATAGTGATGTCTAATTTGGCTTCTCGAACTCAACACATCCCAAACTGGAGCCCAAAACTTCCCGCCGGACCTCTCCCTCCTCTAGTCTTTCTCCCCTCTGTGCTCAAAGTCAGAACATCTCCATCTCCCTGCAGCCCCACCTCCAGTCGTGCTGCCAGCCAGACAGTGTTACATCTGAATTGCATCTCAGACTTGGCCACGGCCATCTCTGCTGGCCATTTCTCCCTTGGGGTTCTGAAGTGGCCTCCTAGCTCGCCTTCCCGATTCTTTTTACCACACTTCAGCCTGTTCTCTCTGCATGCCTCCAGAATGAGGTGTAAAAACCAACCATCCTTTTGAGGTGACAGAGATGTTTGGGCAGTGGGTAGAAACGATGGCCACACATCACTGTGAATATGCTAAACAGCAGTGAGTTGTGCACGTGAAAGTTATTAACTGTATGTTATGGGGGATTTCATCTTAATTTTTAATTAGAGATTTTTTCAAAACTTAACCTTGTAGCTCCAATTGGAAATGTATCTTGTACTTTGTTATTTAATGTTATTGATCCGCCAAGAAGGAAGGAAACATTATAAAACAAACACAAAAGCCCAATTATGACAGTTACCTGCTTAATGACATCCCACTGCACTTGTTGGATAAAATTGAAACTTCTTAGAGTGGCTCTGAGGCCCTTTTAAGAAAGTGTCCCTTGCACATCAGCTCTCATCCGGGTTCCTACAGGACACGGAAAGAACACTCAGCTGGGATTCTCTATGGAATCCGATGCAGGGACTCTTCCAAGGAGTAGGCAGGGCTGGTATACTGATCTAGGGGTGGTGAACAGCTGGTGACTCAGTGGTGGGAAGCGGTGGAAGCAAACACAGTCTCCATAACTCGGGAATATTGGGAGCCATGAAGAGAAGCTGCTCTAGCCACAAGGATTCCCAGCCCCAGGGGCACCACAGAGGAGTGGGCATTGCACTCCCCAGTTCTCTCTCTCCTCATGCTCTCTAACTGCCTACTTATTCTTTCACTGGCAGATCCCTTGTAGTTGGCTACAAGCCAGAGGGGACAGGTGCCCGGGAGATTCCGCAGGCGGGCAGAATTGACATTTTTTATAACAGCAATGTGAGTCCTGACTGTAGGCAGTGCCAGACATTACAGCATGGTAGATACGGAGCTGGTAGGAAGTTGAAAATCAAATGCCTTGAATTTGATCATTAAACATCTGTTTCCCCACCCAAACTCTAAGAAACAGAAGCACAATGATTTCCCTTAGGTACAAAACATACAATACCTATGTCCCACATAGGTCCCACCTATGTCGCCCTATGTCCCACCTATAGTCCTTGCTGGAAACCTAGCTACTTACTTGAACAGGGAGTGAATTCAGTGTCCATTACACATCCACCAACTCTTCTCTCTCCACACAGACCTTCCTTTTATTTCCAAGAAGGACGTTCTCTATGCCTAATGGATTTTATGAGCTTTGTGACATCCTAGTCTTGGTCCTGATCTTGGTAGTGCCACGTAGCTCCACTCTGCGTCTTCTCTCCACATCAACCTTTGTAATTCCTCTCCAATCTGCATCCCTAACCACATACCACATGTGTTTGCTTTCTTGTTTCAGCCTCTATCATCCACTGAAGCTCCTTGAGGCTTGAGACCACTTCTTTCATTTCCCTGTCATTGTCTTCCCAGCTCTGCAGACGAACTGATCCAAAATTGCTGAATGTTTGTGAGACTGAATTCTTCAGTGGTTTGCTTGCTCTGAGGGTTGAAACAGTTCTGGACCCAAAGAATATTCTGTCAACTGAATGGATGGATAATGAGATGAATGAACAAATAAATAAATGAATGAAGTTGTTCAGTCATCATGAAGCTAAAGCATGAAGATCTCATGTATAAAATCAGTAATAACATTCCTATAATTGTAACTTAGAGTTTTTTCCCTGTTTCTCAGAAGGAACTCAGTGGCGGAAGCTGATGTTGGTGAAGTCAGTTAAAGTCACCAGGACTAAGATGAAACAACTCCCAGTTCCCGTGGTCCCTCATTCTGGCTACTTTAAAAAAAAAAAAAAATCTTGGGTGGCAGGACCCACACTAGATCGCTTTCCAGATTTCCTTCCGGATTTTCCAGAGATGAAGCCAGTGCATACGTATCTTTCTTAATGGCCCCCAGGTGGATTAGATGAGAAATATTGTGGTGTAAAAGTAATCGCCATTTTTGTTATGATTTTTAATTACTTTTTCACTGATCTAGTACTATTCTAGGGTAAGACTACAGTTGTCCAAATGTAAGTATGGTTTTGTTGTTGAAAAATATATTTTTTTACTCAATTAATGTTTTAGGTAACATCTGCTATACAATTAGGCCCATAGTCATTAAGATTGTTATCCATCACCCTTTCTTATCTGCAAGCCTTGGCTCCCTTTTTCTTGATACCTGAATGTTTCCTCTCATTGCGGCTAATTCTGCCCATACCTCAGGGGCCAGCTGAAGTCTTCCCTCTCCCATAGAACCTTCTGTGATCTCCTCCCATGGTGACTTTTCACTGCCAGAATTTTCATGACACAACACCTCTGACAGATGGTGGGCTTTAGTGTCTACAACTCCATAAAGTGGATTTTATTTTTCCGTGGGCAAGTGTAATTTTATCTTCCCAAGTGGACTCTTTTTAATTTACTGTACACTCCTTAGAGTACCTAGCAATGCCTTGTCTCAACAGGCATTCATGAAATAGCTGCTGAAAAACTAAAAGGAAGAAAGGAAGATGTTTAGAGGAAAATATGCAGTAATAAATGTTCACATTCAGAGTTACAGAAATGAAACTCAAATATAAATTTGAGCATGATCAGCCAAAGTTAGAGATGAGTGTTAATGTTATTATCCACTGATGGCATATTTTCCATGAAAAATAACCTCTTAATAGGATGTCTGGAAGAAGCAATATAATTGAAAGTGTGAGAGCCTGTGTTTATACCCCAGCCCTCTCTCTCTCATGTTTGCTACCTGTCCATGGGAGATTTCTGTAACTACTTTAATCTGTAGTTATGGATCTACAAAGGAAACCAATAGCAGTACCTCTCTTCTAAGGTTGTGGTCAGGATTTAATTAAATACTGCCTGTGACGTGGGAATGGCTCAGGAAGTGAGGACTTATGATCATCATTGGCATTATTATGATACAGCAACAGTATCTAATATAGCTTGGTTGTGTCCTCACCCAAATCTCATCTTGAATTGTAGCTTCCAGAATCCCCATGTGTCAAGGGAGGGACCCAGTGGGAGGCAATTGAATTATGGGGCAGGCTTTTCCTGTGCCATTCTCGTGACAGGGACTAAGCCTCCCAAGATCTGATGGTTTTATAAAAGGCAGTTTCTCTGCATTTGGATCTCATGCCTGCCACCATGTAAGACATTTCTTTGCTCCTCCTTCATCTTATGACATGATTGTGAGGCATCCCCAGCCATGTGTACCTGTAAGTCCATTAAACCTCTGTTTCTTTACAAATTATCCAGTGTCAGGCATTTCTTCATAGCAGTATGAAAATGGACCAATACAGTATCAGTGAATTTTGATTTAACTGAAAAAAAGATCTAATTAGTGTGGTGAATAGGTAAACAATTGGGATTTTTAATTACCGCTCATCTCAATCTGATGTTTGTCTCTTGCTTCCCACAGAAGGTAGTAGCTGTGTGTGTATGTGTTTTAGAGTAGAGGTCAGCAGAATTAAATGCTTACAAGAAAAAATAATTTAAAAGTAGTTTCAAAACTGAAAGTTCTTCTTAATTAACTAAGGTTAATCTTTATACAATGTATGTATACTTCAAAATATCATGTTTTATAAAGATACATACATACAATTTTATGTCAATTAAAAACTTATAAAACAATGTTCTTCCTTCTGTGAACTCAAATGACTTCTTTAAATTTCTCAAGCTATATTACCTGGGGCTAAAAGGGAACTGGCAAAAGATGAAAAGTGGAGCATTCTCTTGTGTTCATGTATTCTGCTTCAAAGGGTAGCACACCAAATCACTTCCCTCCAATTTCAAGTAGCGAATTTATGTGTCTGACATTTGTCTGATTGTTCATATGCATCACAGTCAGACTCTTATCTGACCTTCGTTTTCCCCAGAAGTTGAATGAGTTTGCCAGTAACTCAACTTCTTTATGTTGTAGTTTCCTCATCTGTAAAATGGACTTTGTTGAAGGTTTACATGAGTTAATACATGTAAGGTGATTAACAAAACCCTAGTGCACGACAAGAACTCAAAGATGTTAGATATTTTTGGCTATGATTTGTGTTGTGGGTTTTTTTTTTCAGTATGATCTTATTTTGGGCATGTAGTTCAGCGATGCTCTGTGAAAAAGCTGTCGCTCTTTCCATTCTACCACCATGTATTCATCAATGCTGCTTTTCTTTAAAGCCATAGGACCCAAGGGTGCTCTTTAAAGTGGCCCCAGTTTAGAAGAGTGTCTTCAACCCAGGGATTCCTGGGTAAGCAAGCTTCCACGAATTCAATTAGAGCCTTTATTTTGACATCCACAGGGTGTTTTTTTATAACATTTATACTATGGATAGCACATCTACCCCAATCTACCAATGGGGTAGATGTGCTATCCATAGTATAAAAAAGAAACCCCCAAGACAATAGCCGTCTGTGTCTTTGAAAGAGGTTATATATGCCTGCTCACTGGAGACCCAGAGAGCTTGGAACGGCAGCTAGGGGCCTTGCCAAGATGTGTGCTGGCTGCATAACTTCTGGGTTATGGTACTTAATGGAACTGTAAACAGCTCAATACCCTTTGTTCCATGCACGTAGATAAGGTGATGACTTTACGGTTCATGGATCCCTTGAATATTCAAAAATTTGCCGGACTCTATGTTACTAAAGATGACATTAGCCATCCACCCATTTTCAGTAATTTATATGGTTTGTCAACTGTCAGCTCCCCAAAGACTGCCATAAAAACCCTTGGATCAGCAAAGCTGAGTTGGTTAGATTTACTGCAGTAAGTAGTCTTCCTCACTGCAGTGGCTCTGAAATGCTCCCTTGAAACAGTCTTAGTGTCAAAAGGGAAAATGAAGGCAGGGTATTTGTAAAGCTGTAGGTCCTTGGCTGGGAGATTTTAAGGTGGGTATTGCAAGATGGGGAACCATCGGGTTGGGCAGAGTTTTGACTGATAGATAGCATAGTGAGGGTAGGTCCTTGGCTGGGAGATTTTAAGGTGGGTATTGCAAGATGGGGAACCATCGGGTTGGGCAGAGTTTTGACTGATAGATAGCATAGTGAGGGTAGGTCCTTGGCTGGGAGATTTTAAGGTGGGTATTGCAAGATGGGGAACCATCGGGTTGGTCAGAGTTTTGACTGATAGATAGCATAGTGAGGGTAGGTCCTTGGCTGGGAGATTTTAAGGTGGGTATTGCAAGATGGGGAACCATCGGGTTGGGCAGAGTTTTGACTGATAGATAGCAGAGTGAGGGGAGGGTCTTGAAATGGTCATGATGAGCAAACCATGACTACTGATAAACCAGCTCTCTAGTTCACAGCCTAAACTGTCACAGGCAAGTTTTTCCTAGAGAAAGCACTTAAATTATTTTTTATCAATCTCAGCATGGTTTAACACAGGGGTAGGAAAATATATCTGTCCCAGTACTGCTTAACCCAGGGCCAAAAATTATGTTGATTTCACCTCTTGCACTTACTTTTTTTTAATCAGATGGTAGGGGTATTTTGTCTTTAAATCTCTCTGTCTCTCTCACACACACATTCTCTCTCTCCTCTTCCTCATTATGCCATTTGTTGAAAAGTCAAACTTAAGTTACTTTATTTAATACATGTAATTTGGAGCACAAAACTACCAAGAAACATAATAAAGCATAAGAAATCATTTTATCAACACATACAAGAATATGAGAGCTATCAAATAAAAGAGTATAGTGTTGAACAATGAGAACACATGGACACAGGGAGGGGAGCATCACACACTGAGGTCTGTTGGGGGGAACTAGGGGAGGGGCAGCGGGGGATGGGGAGTTGGGGAGGGATAACAGGGGGAGAAATGCCAGATGTAGCAGATGCGGAGGAAGGCAGCAAACCACATTGCCCTGTATGTACCGATGCAACAATCCTGCATGTTCTTCACATGTACCCCAAAACCTAAAACACAATAAAATATGTTTTTAAAAAAAGAATAATCTTTATCATAAGTTTTAGGAAAAGAGTTCCAGGACCACTTTCCAAAGATGATACAACTCAGCCTCCATGCTTTGGAGACATTTTTTTCAAAGTTCTGGCACACCCAAGGTTGCTGAGGAAGGCTATAGTTCTAAACAAACCTAATTTTGTATTCCTAACTGTTGATCTCCTGGGGATTGAGAAATATGAAATGTTATGGTTCATTTATAAAATGCTGTGATCAAAGATGAACCCATGACTTTCACAGATGGCCACTAGCAGACATTGACATATAAATTATTTTCAATTATAATTGGTTAAAAAAATTCCCATGCGAAGAGAGTTTCCTTCCTAGAGTAGTAGCTGCATTGTCACTCGCAGGAAGGCATCCAGTTGGGACAGACAGCATTTTCCATGAATCGAGTCTGATCTGTTGTGCCTTTTTGGTAAACATTTAATGGAAGAATTCTAAGGAAACTAGGATATGCATACTCCATTTTAAAATGAAAAGAGAGATCATAGATACATCTGAGTTTTTGTTATTCTATTTTTTAAAAATCAGTTAATTATAGTCTTTTGTCTGTAACATTACCTAATTTTAAATAAAATTAATTGAGGCTCTGAAAACAAAAGTGAAGATTATTTTTTAAACTAATCAAAAATTTTGGTGAGAGCCAAGCATAGTGGCTCCTGCCCGTAATCCCAGCACTTTGGGAGGCTAAGGCAGGAGGATCACTTGAGTCCAGGAGTTCTAGACCAATCTGGACAATGTGGTGAGACCTTGTCTCTAGCAAAAAAAAAAAAAAAAAAAAAAGGCCAGGTATGGTGGCACATGCATGAAGCCCCAGCTACTCAAGTGAAGGAGGTGGGAGGATCGCTTGAGCCCAGGAGGGTTGAGGCTACAGTGAGCCAGGATCACGTCACGGTGATAGAGTGAGACTCTGTCTACAAGAAAAAAAAAAAAAAAGGTGAATGGCTTCTGGCGTCATGTCATCTCAGTGTTTATCAACTTGATCTAAACTTTTAATATATGCTGCTAGTTGTGAAATTTGAGCATCAGAATGTTTCCTGGGTCAGTTCTGGCCCAGAACGAGATAGTACCTTAGTATTGATGGCTGTGTCTTGTAACAAAGTTGTTTTTGAAGCTACAGATATAAAACATTGCATGAAGACCCAGGTAGATTTAGTCAGTTTGAGCCAGAATTTGCCTTGTATGCAATAGCCAAGATCTGAATTACTTTCAGATGTCAAGGACAACTCATTCTTCATCTATTCTGGAGCTAAATAAATTTTGTATGTATTTTGAAAATGAGCGAGAATAATTCTACTTAATTCTTAGAATTTGCGTTTAAGTGATTATCTTTTTAAAAATTCTGTATTTGGACCTGAAGCATTATATGGCAGTTGTAGAATGATAGTTTACAGTTATGGACCATGGCACTCCAATTCTCCCTTCGCCTCCCACGCCTCTCAGCTTTAGAGGCCCTTTCTTCCCATCCCGGGCTCTGTGAGTCTCAACCTAGAATGATGATTCGGCCTTTGAAATTCTAAAAGGATCAACCTTCACATAATCCCCACTGCAAAGGCCACAGCAGGTTCCTCTTCTGGAATATTAAGGAGGAAAATGTAGAGGTCATTTGTTCTGGTCAACAAACCCCTGGGACTCCTACAAGAAACCTTGGCCTAAGGAGCCATTATTATAGCAACATTTGGTGAACTTTAGCTAACATCAACTCAAGAGAAAGGCTTTCATCTTTTGAAAGTATTCAGTGAGTATGGTATGTGAATCTTTGCCATTTAGAAGGACTCTCAACATGATCTCAATTAGCAGCCGTTCCTGAGGGTCACTGCTTCTCGGGGACATGTTGAGAGCGTATATGCATTCGAATACTCGTTGGTACAGCAAATGCACACGCACGGTAGCACATGAGCAATTCAGGACGTCCCGGCCCTCTATATTTTAATCATTCAACCTCCACACACTAGGGACTCAAGGTGTGAATAGGTAGGGGTGGAGGAGGTAGTGGTGAGGACCCCTTTATCCCCCACCGCCCCAACTCCCACCCTCAACCAGGCCTAACTCTGGCTTTTTTAAAAAAATTAACGTTTTTATCCCCAGTGTTCTCCTCTTCCCTTCCCCTCTCCCCAGGTACACAAACTATCACTCCCAGAATAAACGACAAATTTGTTTAAAATAAATCCTCGTAAATACATGAAGTAGATGCTTAATTCACTAATTTATTTTAAATACATTTTATAAACATTTATTTAAAATGAATGAAGCCCCACTTTCCCGTGGGCTTGGTTTGAGCCTCACCCACATGAGGAGATCTGTTTTAGGACTAGAGATTGAAAACAAAGAGCTGAATGCCAGCCAGGGGGCTGCAGTAAAGCCCTGCAGACCCATTAGGTAGTGTTTGATTTCACCACATGTAAAACTTGTTTTCATTAAAACATGCTTTTTGTTCATCTGGATTTTTATTTTTAACCAAGATAGTCTTCATCTCTTTCGGTAAAAAGAAACTACAATTACCCTCCATTAAAGCATTATAAAGGAGCAAATGAAAGTAATTAAGGTTTTATTAAGGAATTTTTATTAAATCAATCATTGCTCATGAATATGGATACTATCAAAAAAAAGAGCCATTCTGTGCCTGAAATAAAAATAAACTGTATTTTAAATATCTTTAGTGTATGTAAATGTCTTCTCAATTAAACTTACTGTCAAAATTATATTTGGAAAAGCAATAATTTTACACTGATAAAGGATAGCTATGGGATGGAAATAAAAGAAAAATGCTAATAAAACAAATTTATTACAGATTGTAATCTGGAAGGAATTAGCATATTTTCATCAGGTAAATTAAAATTTTCTAGTGACCATTAACCAAAATATTAAACCATTTTTTATATTATCCTCAGATAAAAACAAACAGGGCAATTTGTTATGGATGCTGAAAATCGGCATACATTCAATCCATTTTGTAGTTTTTCTTCAAATTGAAATTTTAGTATTACTTGGGTTAATTTAGAATTATCAGGGAGTTAATGTAAGAAAATTACCCAAATTATGATGCAGCAGAGATAAGCCTTTTAATAAAAAACAGATTAACATTTTTCAGTGATATAAATTTTTCTCTACTAGCTTAAAGTAGAATTTCTGTAGATTTAAAGTAAATAATCCCATTTGCATAACATTTTTCTATTTGGATTTATTATTTCTGAAATTACATCTTGCATTTGCTGTTTTATTCACGGCATGGCATCATTTTGCTAGCACTATAATACTTAAAGAATGTTTGATGCTTAGAGCACATGGCATCCTATAAGGTCATACCATCCAGCTGTTAGTTTTTATTTTTCTTTAGTGCCTGTTTGGTGAACACTCCTGTGTATTAGGGCATGTTCTGTATGCCAGGGACTCTGTAGCTGTGTGTGTTTCACATATGATGGGCACTCAGACAAGTGACTGCTTTCATTTCATGCCTGGGACCCTGTTGGAGGATGGAACAGTGAGCAAATGACAGAATGAGTTAGTGGTGAGGTTTCTGAAATTAAATAGGAGATCTGACAGCAAGCATCTGGGAAGGTAGATTAGACTGATCCAGGAAAGCCTCTCTGAGTTTAGCATGTTTAAGGTGACGTGAATGGAAGAAGGATTGGCCACGAAAAGATCTAGGAAAGAATGTTCCAGAATGAGGCAGCAGCAAGTCCAGGGATCTGGGACAGAAAGGAGCTTGTGTGTTCCAGAAGTAACAGGCCATTATGGCTGAAGCATAGCAACGAGAGCTATGTGATACCTGGGCCACGAGTACAGGGATTTTTTGTTTGCTTGTTTTCTTCACAGATGTCTCCACTCCATGTCAAACAGAACCGTTCATGTAGTAGGTCCTTAATATTATGGAATGGACAAATGAATGAATGAATCTGACTCAAGATGAATTGAGAGATTTAGAGAAAGGCCTGATCATGAGACTACCATAATAAGTTTAATTTTATTTTAAGCATAACAGGTTATTTTTTGAGGGGATTTGTAGTAGACTGAATAATGCCCCTACTCTCCAAAACAAAAGCCCACATCTTAATTCCCAGAGCCTGTAAGTGTTACCTTTTGTGGTGAAAGGGACTTTGCAGGTAGGATTCAGCTAGGAGGACTTCAGATGGGGAGATTCTATCCAGACGGGTTCCATGTGATCAGAAGTGCCCTTATGAGAGGGAGGAGGGAGGGTCAGTGTGAGGAAGGAGATGTGATGATGGAAGCCAAAGTCAGAGGGATGTAAGATCTCAAGCTGAGGAATGCGATGCAGGCAGCCCCCAGGAGCTTGACAGGATGAGGAAACACATCTTCCCCGGGATCCTCTGGAAGGACCTAGCCCTGCCAGCCCGTGTCAGACTCCAGACCTCCAGAACCTGTCAGAGAATAAAGTTGTGTTTTTCAAGCCCCTATGTGGTGATTTGTTAAAGTGGCAATTGGAAATAAGAGTAGGATTAGTCCAAAGTAAAGGGTTTAATCAATTATTGAATTGCAAACACAAAGAATGATATATTTTTTAAAATTCAATATTTAATCACTTAAAATACATTTTAAATTTAGTTGCAAAATGTAGCTGGATCATCCTTGCTGTAGCTTGTATACTCTCACACTGGAATTTGGAAGGAATAAGCCAACAAGTGGATTTAGGTAAGAGAGGAGTAAGTAGAATTAAAGTGTCATTGGGAGGCAAGAGGGAAAAATGAACCCATCCGTTGTAGAAAGGCAGAGTGAGAGGAAGGTGAACCAGAGAGAAGAAAGCAACAGAGAGAGAGCATGGGAGTTTGGTAGGAAAGAAAAGGTATATTGTCTGTTGCTGTGTAACAAATTACTCCAAAATGTAGCAACTTAAAACAACCAACATATATGTCACCCACTGTCTAAGTGTGAGGGGTGCAAGGAAGAGCCACAGGCTTGGGTGGTCCTGGCTCAGGGTCTCTCATGAGGTTGTGGTCATCCAAAGACTTGGTTGGGGTTGGAAAATCCACTTCCAAAATTTTGGCTGAAAGCCCTAGTTCTTTGCCATGCTGGTCTCTCCATAAGGTTGCTCGAGGGTCATCATGGCATGACAGTTGGCTTCCCCTCAAATAACAATCCAAGAGAGAGCTTGGAGGGAGCCACAGTACCTTTTCAATGACCTAGTCTCAAGTCACACTCACTTCCACCATCTCATTGGTCACAGATGAGTCACTAAGTCTAATCCTCATACGTGGAGAGAAGGACTAAGTTCCACCATTTGGAGGAAACATCCAAGAATTTGTGGACATATCTTAGACCACTATGCAAAAGGGGAGGGAGAGTGAAGTAAAAGTTGGAGCAAAACATTTATTTTCCATTTGTTCAGAGGATGCCTAGATATGTCTGATTCTCTCCACTAATCTCTCTTCCATCAGTCAAGACTAATGGGTGTGTGTGTATGTGTGTGTGTGCAGTGCATGTGTGTGTGTGTAGCAGGAAAGATATGGAATTCCCAGTTGTTTCCCACTTTTTACTCCTGCCAGATGATGTAAATCTTCATCTCAATTGTCTCCAGAAACTGCTGCTTCTATACTTAAACCTGTCTAATGTCCAGATAATCTACCTCAAAATTTTGAGGACCCCCTGCAGCTGGTTTGCTGAATTCCCCCTCAAGAAAATCTGCCACACTAAATCCACTTTGCCCAGTCTTCATCCAGAGGTGATAAAATTGTTCGATGGAGATTCATTGCAGTTGTAATAAGTGCAGGAAGCATTGTCTATTGCAGTTATAAATTAAGAGAGAAGGTTCAGAGATATGGATCAAGTACTGCGATCAGCTCATTGCAATGTGACTCGCAGATGGAGACAGCCTGGAAAGGTGGAATGAATGTGAACCTCTGTTTGTGCATAATTCTGAATTAGGTTACACCGATTAATGAATTAATGGGAAAGGTGAAGGAGCTAGAGCAGCCTGTAAAGAGACATTCCAGACTGCGTCTGCCTTTCCGCTCTTTCACTTTCTGTCGGCCTTTAGGTTTTCTTTGATTTCCTTCCTCTCTTTCCCTATCTCTTTTCTGTTTGTAGGAAAACAGTAAAAATAGCTGTATTCTCATAGAAAGCCTTTAGATTCTCTTATATTCATTGCATGTAAAAATGCAAAGGTTTCTCTTTTGCTACTTAGTTTTTGTTTGTTTGTTTACCCAAGACAGAGTCTTGCTCTGTCACCCAGGCTGTAGTGCAGTGGCATAACCTTGGCTCACTGCAACCCCTGCCTCCCGGGTTCAAGCAGTTCTCCTCCCCCAGCCTCCCATGTAGCTGGGATTACAGTCACCTGCCACTATGCCCAGCTAATTTTTGTATTTTTAGTAGAGATGGGGCTTCATCATTTTGGCCAGGAGTGTCTCAAATTCCTGACCTTGTGATCCACCCACCGCAGCCTCCCAAAGTGCTGGGCTTACAGGCATGAGCCTTCATGCCCAGGCTGCTATGTAGATTTTAAAGGAAATATACTGTACAGCAAAAGATGTCAACTATATTTTAAAACAAATACAAGCCTCAATTTTTAGGCATTGATATTTTAAGTCTGGATTTGGGAATGAAAAAAATGCACATTTTGTTCCTGTATTTTTGCATTATGTACTTAGAAAAGCAGATACAAATATCTTAACGTGATATTCCTGAAAGTTATTCTTAAATATTGTGATAGATACTAATTTATTTTTAATATACTGTTAGAAACTACAAAATCAATTATTTTACTCTAAAAAGAACATTTTTGAGAGGCTGGAAATGAAGGAAGTCATTTTGATTATTTAGATTACCAAAATTTGGTAAAACATCTCTCAGTGGATGAGTAAGTGGCTTTGTATTTTATTTAAAAAGAAATAAATGTATGTGTTAATATTGCTAGTATTCAAATCAGTCCAAATCAGAATATATGCTGGGAACCTTCTGGTACCACTGAGGATTTTTTTGTATACTCAATTTAGGATACTAATGGCAATACAAGCACAAACAAAAGTGCATAGAAAATGGTCACATTTACTAAAGCAAGGGTAAGCAAAATTTTTCTGTAAGGGGCTAGTTTGTAAATTGTTCACAGTTTGTGGGCTGCATAGTCTCTGTCACTAATACCCAACTTTTCCTTTATAGGACAAAAGCAGATGTAAAAAATTTAGAAATGAACAGACATGGCTGTGCTTCAATTAAACTTTTTATTCATAAAAAAACAGACAAACTAGATTTCCTTCAAGTTAACCCCTTGTACTGAAGGATGGTTTTATGCCTGCCAGGCACTAAAATCATTTTGTTTCCTTTGCATTCACTTAAATAAAATTTCCAATAAACGTTATTTCTAAAGACAGTTGAGTTTGTCTCTGTAGCCACATTTTATTGAACTTTATAGTCACTTTACTTTTATAGTCACTTACTTAGTTATTAACAGCCAGATTTTTATTATTAATGTCCTTGGATAGTTCAACATGTGCAGTGCAAGGAACCAATAAAACAAATTTTGGAAATAAATACGTTCTGTTTGTTCTATTCAGAACACAGTAGATGGAACAAAATGTATTGAAAGCTTATTAAACACATAAGCTAGAAGTTCTATTTCTAAAGACAACTATAGTATTTTATTTCCAATATCTGCAATGGTGGTACGTGTTTAGGTTGAGGGCATATACAGGCTTTCTTTCAAAGAAAAATAGAATGTTATTCTCTGTTCTTTTTTCTCTTTATGTATACTCTTCTCAGCAAAAAAGAACAATTATTTAAAAGCATTTTCAAATGATGTTGTAATATATATGCAGTGCTTATGACCTTTTCTAGAATGTCTCAATTTAAAAAATATTTATAAGCCTAAAATGTTCTATTTGTCCTTAACATTTTGCTTTGCTCTGCCTGCATGAATTACTGTGACATTCTGTTCATTGTGGACGTGCCCTCTTCTTCCCACTGCTCCCTTTGTCATTATTTAAGGAGTAACATTCTGTAGGTCCTCCATGAGCATTGCTTTCAGAGAAAAGCTGACAAAACTGTCACAAGGGACCACAGTTTAAATTGCTTGTTGAGCCAGTTGTCATCTGACCTGATGCTGGCTTCTCATAAGGTCCTACCCATGGTAGCTGGTTGTTTATGAAAGCACTTAGCTTTCATAGCAATCACATGTGTACACTGAGTACTTGGGTAAGACAAAGATGCTCTAGTTGTCCATTTCAAATAATTTTCACATCCCTTTGGTCTTTGTTAGAATTTAGTAACTTGGGTCCATTGTATGAAAATGGAACAGAAGCGTTGTTGATAGCCTCAGTTCAATCAGACCTCTCAACCTTGATTATGCTTCATGAGGAGATAAAGATAATCATGTCATAATTCCTCTGCTCACTCATCAAATTTTTCACAGGATGCCTTTAATGGGTTCACACAAATGTTCTAAAATTAAGGGCAAGCTCTAGGATGTGTGTCCACAGTATCTTAATCCTTCCTGCCAATGCCATTAACTCAAATAAGGAAGACAGTTTTGAGATGAGAAAAACTCACGGCCACCCAAAAGGTCTTTTTGTGTGTCTCTTGCAGGAGTCCTCTGGAACCTCTCCTCATGTGATGCACTCAAAATGCCAATCATCCAGGATGCCCTGGCAGTACTGACCAACGCAGTGATTATCCCTCACTCAGGCTGGGAAAATTCGCCTCTTCAGGATGATCGGAAAATACAGCTGCATTCATCACAGGTGCTGCGTAACGCCACCGGGTGCCTAAGGTCAGTCCTGTGTCACGAGTGCCTCCTCCCACCATCTTCCCCTGGCCAGACACTGTCTCTTTCCATAACTTTAATGGCTCTTTTGCTGAGGACCCGACCATTCCGAAAAGATGAATGTTGATGCGGCAATGGAATATAAGAAGTTAGTAAAAGATATTTCTAACCTGGTAATAAAGTCATGTAGGTATTTCTCTCTCCCTAGTCAATGTTAGACTTATTTCACACGATTTCTTAGGTCTAAGGTGAATAACAAACATTTTTATTCCAACCAAAAATAAGTCGTTTTCTTTGGCCGAAAACAATAGTTCTCAGTACCTTCACATTATATCACGCATATGGAACAGCCAGGCGGGCTGACCGGTTGGGCAGAGTCCATAATAGATACAGAGGGATGTGGTTAAGTGTCACAAGTAACTATTTAAAAAAAAATATTCTCCTTTTAAAAATTCTCTGTTTGACTAAGAATCTACAATTCTTAGAAATAGCTCTTTAATAAGGCCTGTTGTATTAAATGGTTTTTTAAAATAGTAAAAGCAGCAAATGTGTTGTAATTCTCTCCTGATGCATTTTCACAAAAATTACCCATGCTTCAGGAATCTACTGAGATTTCTTAGAATCAACTTTATGTCTTGTTTAATTTCTGCTCTTAGGAAGGAGAGTAGTTATCAAGATGTAATTCTTCTAAACTTTAGAAACTGTGCTCCCGAGGGTGTTGTATTTTGTACCAAAGTTGGAAATCTCTGCTGGGTGATGTTGATGGGATAGTGGCAAAAGGGGTGATTAAAAATACCTGGCTGAATAATCTATATTTCAAAAGTAAAACATACAGGATTGCTTTGGTTGGAATGGTTCAAAGCTGCCATTTCTCCTATAGTTGATCAGTTTCTAGGTATAACAACCGGTCTGTACTGAGAAGGAACAAAATCACCTCAGTTGCATTAATAATCATCATCTCATGAATATTCATCACAATGCTCTCAACCTCCAGTCCTGAGAGGGGAGGTGTGTGTTTGTGTGAATGTGTGTGCACAGAGCAAGATAAGAGCCTGCCCCCCTAATATCTACATGCATTCATCGGCAGGAATGGGAATCCTCTGACAATTCTGCTTTTCATCCAAGTCACAAAATCATGAACATCTGACATGATTTATCTGGATAGGTGCTACCATATGCCAAATATACAGTTCTCTGAAACCCCCTACTGAGGCATCCATTTCATAACCCCTTAAATTCTGTTTTCCATTAGAAAACTTCTGTCCAACCAGAAGAAGTATAACTCCTCCAAAGCTAAAATTGTAGGCACTTCTGAACTCTCATGCCTGACTTTTTTTTCTATTTCACTTATTTATAATTATTTAAAAGTGTTTTTCCCTTCCTAGCATTCCCTACTTTTAGAGTCCCAGGGTCCCTAGTGAAGACTGCAGAAGTGCCTCAGAAGCAATTATAGTCAATAAGGACCTGGCTAGCTCTGTCCATTAAAATGCTCTCTGATTAATATAATAGCGTAAGTATGTCTTCCTTATCTTTGAAAGGATGTAGGCCACCACCTTTATGAAAGTACATTTGACTTCCTTTGGTAAAAAGTAGATGAAGAAGATAGACCAGTGTAGGCTCACGGGTCCCCTTTATACATCATCAGGCTGAGTTTAGGGTCTGGGTTGTGATGCCAGAGCAGTTTAGTGAGACGAGAAAGACTCCACATCCTTCTCTATTCACACATACAGAAGCTCAACATTTGCTGCTGCTTCTGCTGCTGGCCAGGAGTGACCACATAATAAGAAGCAAAAAGTGATGCCATTTGGCTTAGTTTGTCATATCGACATCTGTGACGCCAGAACAGTCACAGATGTCCAGATCATGATAGAAGACTTCAGATTTTAGTATGCAAGTATATGTACACTTTTCATTTTTCCAACAAAGCCGAGATATTTTTTCAGATTAAAGAAATGACCTCCTGTGCTGCTTCTGCCACGCAGCAGTTTTACCCCAGGAGCTTTTGCTGACCACCTGCCAGAAGGAGCTAGGGAGGCTGAGATAGGGCAGCCTCTGCCCCTGCAGAAAGCCATAACTGAGTGGAAGAAATGGCACTCACCCAGTGAGCCTCAGCACAACAGCCTAATGGCATTTTAGTGTTATGATCATGGCAGTACAGGAGGAAAAACTGGCGAAGAAATGGCTGACAGCCAGGCATGGTCCAAAAAAGGCTTAAAGGATCAGGTGAGATTGTGCTACACATAGAGAGGATGCAACGGGGAAGCATCATGGTGGGTAGAAGTAGCCAGCACTCTGTACAGTGCTGAAAGGACTCTAGGGAGGCTTGAGATGCACCGTCAATAGAGACTAGATTTTTTAATAAAATTAAAGCAAGTGTTATTATTCATAAAATCTGTCTTCCAGGGGCCTGAAAATTCCACTTTAGATACATTGTTGATTCTCATATGCATCCTAAGCTCAGTGAGCTCATGCGTAGTAAGTCGTGAAGCCAGGACTTGAGCTACATTCTGACTCTGGTTTCAGACCATTCCCACCCTACCACACAGAGAGGACATACAAAGTTATGAGATAGGAGACTGCTGACAGATCTGTGCTTAAAACAATACACAACCGCCACCAACTGCTGACAGGGCAATGCTTTCCTTTCTGTTGGTTCCTTAAATTTGCTCCCAGAAATAAATGTAGTGGCACCCATGTGGCCAACATCATTGGGCTTTTAAATGCCAGTTGTCTTCTCCCTCTCTCTTCTTTCTTACTTGAAATTCTTTCCTGCTAGGGCCTATGGAGTGTGTAGGTACCTTGGACAGCGCTAGCCACTCAGCCCAGTGCAAGTCTCTTCTCTTGACCTCCGCCTTTAATCTTCCTGTAGACAACTGAGCTATGGGTGCCTTTTTGTGTTTTAAGATAAGACTGTATTTTAAGGCATTTTCTAGATGATAATGTTGACATCGTTTTTCCAGGACTCAGACTCCTTTCTTCTTTTGCCATGACCTTAAGATAAGTTAATATTTTTAGTTTACTTCTGTAGCTGTTGTTTCAGAGATATATAAAGAAAATAAAACTCTTTTTCCTAGAATACTATTTCCTAAACTAGTATAGCTTGGAAGTCCAGCAGAAGGAGTATGTGGAAGGTAAAACTAAATTCATCAGGTCATATTATTGAAAATCGTTACTCTTGATTTTTGTTCCTAGCAGGATTCAGTCTTATTTATGTTATTTCAGGGTGGGAGCCAAAGTTAAGAATTTAAGGAATTACTATTTTGAAAGAGGTCACCTTTTCATTTTTTGGAAAAAAATCTACGAATGCAAATTATATTGCTCTTAAATGTCCAAAAGCTTATTAAAGATAAATTTAAGTCAGTAAAATAAGCCTAAGTCTTAGCCAGAATCTGACAAGCTGACACTATTCTATCTTTAGACAATTTCATGCAGGCTTAATAGGCTCTGCCCAGTTTCAGGCTTTCCTTTAGGCAGCGAATATTGTACCAATATCAGTGGCTGTCTCCCCTTCATGACCCAACCCCACCCTGTTCCCTACCACCTCCAGGTACCAGGCTAGTGAAGGAGGCACCTTCACAGAAAACATTCGAAAGAGAAGAGACACTTGCTTTGCCTGCTTTAGAAAGGAATGGAAAATCTTCATGGGAAGATATATCATGTTGACATAGCAAAAATTTAAGCACATATGAAATATAAAATGAAAAGTTAATGCTCTTAGTCCTCTTTTGTTTAAAATTCATTTGGGGACAAGAAATGGAATTTTTAAAAAGCAGACCTGTCTGTGTGTTCCTGGAGTATCTATCTGTCACTGAGGAAAAAGGATAGAAATGGGGGAAAAAATCTCTTAAATTTGTTGGAGGCTTGAGTTGGTAAGAATGATGGCAGCTAGATTGTGGGACTCCAGGAGGATGGGGAGGAAGGATGCGGGGGCTAGAACTATGGGTGATCAGAAGGGAAGGGCTTCATCTCTACACTCTGCCTCTGCTACCTCTTCCTCACACCCCCCACCACCCCATCCCAGGCACACTAACACTCCCCTTCTTCATTTCTTTTCCATTTTCTAGTTGTTCCTTTTGCTCCAATTCTGCCAGATTCAAGATCAATTTTTAACAACAACAACAAAAAAATAACATTTTAAAATATGATCCCAAACAAATGTGGCAAAATGTTGGAGAAGCTTAGGAGGTAAGAATAAGTGAGGTTATTTTGTTAGTCTTCTCTGCTTTGTTTTATGACTAAGGAGTCCGTCAGGGAAATGAATTTCATAGAGTGAGGTTCAGACCTTGAAACAGATTCAGTTTCGCACTCACTGTTGTTTCCTTGCACATTGTGTGATCAGATCCCTCTTAGCCTGTGGCTGCTGTAACTATCACCTACAACCAAAAACATATATTGAGGGACCATGGCCTGAACACTAACCAGGGAACATTGAGCTGGTTCCACCCTGGACAAGCTCATGTTGGCGGAAGTCACTGTGGTGTGTTGAATAAATGTTCCCCCAAAATTCCTATTCACCCAAAACCTCATAATGTGACCTTATTTGGAAATAGGGTCATTGCAGATATAATTAGTTAATGAAGATCAGGTCATATTGGATAAGGCTGGGTCCTAAAGCCAATGAATGTCATCTTATAAAAAGAGACATACACACAGAGAGACACACAGGGAAGAAGGCCTTGTGAAGACAGAGGCAGAGATTGCAGTGTCACAGCCACAAGTCAGGGGAAAACTAAGCATTGCTGCAACACCAGGAGCTAGGAAGAGGCAGGGAAGGATTTTTCCCGAGAGCCTTCAGAGAGAGCACAGCCCTGCTGGCACCTTGATTTTGGATTTCTGGCCTCCAGAACTGTGAGATAATACATTTCTGTTGTTTAAAGCCACCCAGTTTGTGGCACTCTGTTCTGACAGCCCTAAGAATCCATTATGGTCACTCCAATAAGAAAACAACCAAGGGCCTGCTAAGCTAGGAAGCCAGGGAGCCACCTGAGGACACAGTGCTGAGAAGAGGAGGCAGACAACTCAGAGACGCTGCCTGTCCCCACACACTGAACAAACAACCCAGATCAGAGATGTTTCTCTGTTTTTGTTTCTGTGTGTTCTGCTCTCATTTGTGAGCCAACCTTTCCCTTTCCTCCCGATGTTGAACTAGCTTCTGAGCAGCGCATGTATTTTTCTGATACTAGGGGATGTGACATGATATCAGTATCATTTAAGGATGTTGACTCTAGCAGCCGTGTACAGACCTGATGCTTTCTGGATTTTCTGTGAAACATGACTGCATTTCCCATTTAAAGTATCACTGATCAATATCCTAAAGATCCCATTGTGCCCGTTATCATCATTTCAGGGTGAACTGTGGGTAAAAGCCTGCAGAGCATTCTTTTTTACCTTTTAATCTAGCAGCTAGTTCAATAAAACAACTGTGATCTGCCCTCCTACATAGTCGCATTGCATTTAGTCGTGGGCACTTAGGACTTTGTCCCCAGCTGAAGTATGTTCATAAGGCTAGCTTGCTAACTTGCACAGCTCATTTCCTGGTGCCGCTGAGTCGTTTATTTATTATTATTCTGTTCCCACTTCAGCATCTTGTCCTGAAGGACAACAATATGCAACCCTAATTTTTTACATCTACCTTTGTATACATAAGAATGTTATTAAGCCCGTCAAAGTATCTGCACTGTGCCTTTGCTTACAATTATAATTAAACTCAGACCCTCAATTAGTCATTTTAACCCATATAATGGATGAGCGCTTGGTCCCGTGGTGCCTCTAATTCTTGAGTGACCTTGAAAAAAGCCCCTTCACAAAGTAATGTTAATGATAATCACACTCTGGCTGCAAAGCTCCAAGAACATTTATTTTATGTGGTTTACTCTTTCATTAGCCACAGGTAAGAAGAGGAGTTATTGTTGTTTTTATGTTAAGTTCAGTTGGCTGCCAATATTATTCATCTGTTAAAAAAATCTTTTTGAAAAAGTATTTTTGAAGTGTTGTATCATGAGCCCCAAACAAGCTCACCCCAGTCTTGGCATGAAGGGCATGTGTCTACTGAATTCTGCACTCCTTTTTTCTTCTTCTTTTTTTTCCCCCTTTTTCTTTTCTTTTTTTTTTTTTTTTTTTTTTTTTTGAGAGGAGTCTTGCTCTGTCGCCCAGGCTGGAGTCCAGTGGTGTAATCTTGGCTCACTGCAGTCTCCGCCTCCCAGCTCCAAGCGGTTCTCCTGCCTCAGCCTTCCGAGTGGCTGGGATTACAGGTATGTACCACCATGCCCAGCTAATTTTTGTATTTTTAGTAGAGATGGGGTTTCACCATGTTGGCCAGGCTGGTCTTGAACTCCTGACCTCAAGTGATCCTCCCACCTCAACCTCCCAAAGTGCTGGGATTACAGGCATGAGTCAATGCACCCAGGATGAATTCAGCAGTCTTTTTTCTCAGAGTAAACAGTTTATGTATGTATGTATGTATGTATGTATGTATGTATGTATGTATTTATTTATTTATTTATTTATTTATATTAGACTTTAAGTTCTGGGGTACATGTGTAGATCCTGCAGGTTTGTTGCATAGGTATATGCATCCCTTGGTGGTTTGCTGCATCCATCCCCTTGTCATCTGCATTAGGTATTTCTCCTGTTATCCCTCCCTAATCCCCCCCACCCCCTTCTATCCCTCCCCTAGCCCTGCACCCACTGACATGCCCCCATGTGTGATGTTCCCCATGTGTTCTCCTTGTTCAACACCCACCTATGAGTGAGAACATGCAGTGTTTGGTTTTCTGTTCTTGTGTCAGTTTGCTGAGAATGATGGTTTCCAGCTTCATCCATGTCCCTGCAAAGGACATGAACTCATCCTTTTTTATGGCTGCATAGTGTTCCATGGTGTATATATGCCACATTTTCTTTATCCAGTCTGTCTTTGATGGGCTTTTGGGTTGGTTCCAAGTCTTTGCTATTGTGAACAGTGCCGCAATAAACATACGTGTCAAAAGAAGACATTTTTGCAGCCAACAAACATGAAAAAAAGCTCATTGTCACTGGTTATTAGAATTCAGCACTCTTAATCCAGGTTCTTGAAAAGGGGAAGGATTCTTTGTGGACATGGGAACAGATGAGACAGTTACCACTCACCCTACTCTACCCCATTTTCCCACACCTGGTCCAAGAGCAGAGGAAGCTCCTGGCCAGGCAGCTCTCTCCTGATCAGTGTGTCTAGCAGAGATGTGACATGGTTTTATCGAGTCAGGCTCAACAGTGATGGTCCTTTTAATGGGAGGGGACAGAGTTCAGTGGGGTGGATAGGAGTAAGGTGACCTTGGGAACTCCTCAGAAAGGACAGTTAGCTGCCCATCTCAGCAGCTCCACCAGTGACGAGGACTTAGGTCTGTGTTGCTGGTGCAACCCCACCACATCCAGATCACTTCCTCCCACCCAGTCAGAAAGAGGTGTGCTTTCTAGAGCCATGCATGGCTTGACAACAGGAATCTGTTCTGAGAAATGCATCTTGAATCAATTTCATTCTTATACAAACACCCTAAGCACTATGGGGTGCACTTACAGAAACCTAGATGATTAAGCTTGTGACACACCCTAGGCTGTGTGCTATGTCTGTTACTCCTAGGCTATAGGCCTGTGTAGCATGACACTGTCCTGAGTACTGTAGACAGTTATAACACAAATGGTAAGCGTGTGTCTATCTAAACATATCCATACATAGAAAGGGTAATACTTAGCATTTAGTTGCAAAATTAGAAGAATCCATGGAGTTTGCATTTAAATTCCTGCATAATATCATTAAGATAAGATAGCCTGATGCATCTAGATCCACATTATATGCCCCAGATCAGACAAATTGGGATATGTTTCCCTAATTAATGCCCCAGAAGACAACATTTCTTTGTTCAATATCTCCGTGTCTGAGTTACCTCTCTCTTACTAACACATTCTTTCTTTATATATGAAAGCTTTTTACTTGAAACTGGCTTAAAGTTTGTATCTTGTAGCCCTTGAGCTTTTCATCTCTTCAGGATTTTGCATGTGCCCTTTTTTTTCCATTAGGAAAAGTTTGAAAAACCTTTATTTTTCATTTCTTTCAGAAGGCCTTTCTTCCTCAAAAGGACTATCATTATCCAAAGTTCTTCCGGCATTTTCGTTCCATTAAATAGTAATGGGGATAATTTCTTCCCAAACACGGTTATATTTTCCTAAGCTGTAAATACTGAGAGTATAATGATTTCTCCTTAAACATAAAGGATTAATATAAAATCCCCCATCTTGCTATTCCCTTTTAAAGTTTTCATCACTTATTTCTGCAAAGTTTGATCTACTTAGTTATAAAACTTTGAACGCTCCAACTGTAACTTGTTTTAAATTATGTATCCTATAGTTCAGTTGCAAATATGGGCTTCTTTTAAAAGGACAAGCAAATATTTAATTTTATCTTTTCAATGTGAATGAAGAGTCATTCTTTCTATGAAGACATGAATATTTGGATTTTTCCATTAGTACAAACAAATTGCTCACTTTAAAAGAAATTCAGTGGGGAGGGGACTCAAGATGGCGCTGTGAGAACAACCCAGGATTGGAGCCCGCGTTGAATTCGCAAACGGTGAGTCAGTGCTGCATTTCCAGACTGATCTTTGTTGCCCACAGAACGGGGAAACTCCCAAGTATAAAAAGACACGGGACGCCAGGCAGTAGGTCTGCCTGGCGAAGCCGGCAGCCGGGGCGGCGGCGGCCGGCCCTACCCAGCAATCCCCACAGGGCGCGCTTGTCCGGGTGCCTTGTTGAACCGGCAACCTGAGACTTGAGAGGGCTGGACTTGAGACTGAACGAGACTTGCACAGTAGCCCAGCCCAGGGGATTGCAGGGACAGATCGCTTGGGATACCCAGTGGGACGAACAAAACCGCGATTTCAAACTATCCCGGGCAGACGGTCCGAGACGCTCTGTGGGGGAGGGGCGTCCACCACTACGGAGGCAACCTGCCCCAACTGATATACACGCCCACTGCTGAGGCAGCCAGCCGTTGCCGAGGCAACCCGCCCCAACTGAGATACACGCCCACTGCTGACGCAGCCTGCCGTTGCTGAGGCAACACGCTACAACGAAGAGACTCCGCCGCAGGGCGGGGCGGAGACCACAGCAGAGCCGGCAGGAACAGCGCGAATCACACAACAGCAGGGCGGAGCCTCGGCAGCCAAACAGTGGCTAGTCTGCCTTCTAGCTGCGCAGGACACCTGATCGGACATCCAAAAATAAAGCCCAAACCCCTCAACACAGAGCATTTGAGAAAAAAAAAAAAAGGGTTTTTTAATGAGCTCTGTTGCAGCAGAATCAAACATAGCAGCCTAACAGCCCTGAATGAACAACAGAGTGCACAGGTCAGCAATTAAACCCCTATAAAGTACAAACTGTCTCCTCAAGCAGCTCCCTGACCCCTCTATATCCAAAAGACTGTCATTAGGCAGGCATCATCCTGGGACAAAGAGAGCAGAAAAAGAAACTGGTAGCATCCCTCGCTGTGCCACGGCTACTAGAGGTGCACCCCAGACAAGCAGGGTCTGGAGCGGACCTCAACAGTCGTACAGCGAAGGGGCTAGACTGGTAGAAGGAAAACCAAGCAACAGAAATACTTCATCATCAACATTCTGGGTGTCCACTCAGAGACCCAAACAAAAAGTCAGCAACTACGCAGACGACCAGCGGACAAATCCACAAAGATGGGAAGAAACCAGCGCAAAAAGGAGGAAAACACCCGAAACCAGAACACATCGCCTCCTAGAAAGGACCAAAACTCCTCACCAGCAAGGGAACAAAGCTGGACGGAGAATGACTGTGACGAAATGACGGAATTAGACTTCAGAAGATGGATAATGAGAAACTTTTGTGAGCTAAAAGATCATGTATTAAATCAATGCAAAGAAACAAAGAACCTTGAAAAAAGATTTGAAAAAAGATTCGAGGAAATGATAACAAGAATGGATACCTTAGAGAGGAATATGAATGAATTAAAGGATCTGAAAAACACAATACGAGAACTTCGCGAAGCAAACGCAAGTTTCAATAGCCGAATTGACCAAGCAGAAGAAAGAATATCTGAAGTCGAAGACCAACTCAATGAAATAAAACGAGAAACCAAGATCAGAGAAAAAAGCACAAAAAGGAATGAACAAAGTCTCCAAGAAATGTGGGACTATGTGAAAAGACCTAACCTACGTTTGATAGGTGTACCAGAAGGGGACGAAGAGAATGAATCCCAGCTGGAAAATACTCTTCAGGACATCATCCAGGAAAATTTCCCCCACCTAGCAAGACAAGCCAACACTCAATTGCAGGAAATACAGAGAACACCACAAAGATATTCCGCAAGAAGAGCAACCCCAAGGCACATAATCGTCAGATTCAACAGGGTTGAAATAAAGGAGAGAATACTAAGGGCAGCCAGAGAGAAAGGTCGGGTCACCCACAAAGGGAAGCCCATCAGACTCACAGCAGATCTCTCGGCAGAAACACTACAAGCCAGAAGAGAGTGGGGGCCAATATTCAACATCCTTAAAGAAAAGAACTTTCAACCCAGAATTTCATATCCAGCCAAACTGAGCTTCAGAAGTGAAGGAAGAATAAAATCCTTTGCGAACAAGCAAGTACTCAGAGATTTTGTCACCACCAGGCCTGCTTTACAAGAGCTCCTAAAAGAGGCACTACACATAGAAAGGATCAATCAGTACCAGCCATTCCAAAATCACACTGAATGCTAAAGAGCTTCAACATAATGAAGAATCTACAACAACTAACAGGCAAAACAGCCACTTAGAATCAAAATGGCAGTATCAAATTCACACATAACAATATTAACCCTAAATGTAAATGGACTAAATGCACCAATCAAAAGACACAGACTGGCAAATTGGATAAAAATCCAAAACCCATCAGTGTGCTGTATCCAGGAAACCCATCTCACATGCAAGGATACACAAAGGCTCAAAATAAAGGGATGGAGGAAGATTTACCAAGCTAATGGAAAGCAAAAAAAAGCAGGAGTTGCAATTCTCATCTCTGATAAAATAGACTTTAAAGCAACAAAGATCAAAAGAGACAAAGAAGGCCATTACATAATGGTAAAAGGATCGATACAACAAGAAGAGCTAACGATCCTAAACATATATGGACCCAACACAGGAGCACCAAGATACATAAGGCAAGTTCTTAATGACTTACAGAAGGACTTAGACTCCCACACAATAATAGTGGGAGACTTTAACACTCCACTGTCAATACTAGACAGATCAACCAGACAGAAAATCAACAAGGATACCCAGGACTTGAACTCAGACCTGGAGCAAGCAAACCTGGTGGACATTTACAGAACTCTCCACCCCAAATCCACAGAATACACATTCTTCTCAGCACCACATCACACCTACTCTAAAATTGACCACATAATTGGAAGTAAAGCACTGCTCAACAAATGCAAAACAACTGAAATCATAACAAACAGCCTCTCAGACCATAGTGCAATCAAGTTAGAACTCAGAATTCAGAAACCGACCCAGAACCGCACAGCTTCATGGAAACTGAACAACTGGCTCTTGAATGTTGACTGGGTAAACAACGAAATGAAGGCAGAAATAAAGAAGTTCTTCGAAACCAATGAGAATGAAGACACAATGTGCCAGAACCTCTGGGACACATTTAAAGCAGTCTCTAGAGGAAAGTATATAGCAATAAGTGCCCATATGAGGAGAATGGAGAGATCCAAAATTGACACCCTATTGTCAAAATTGAAAGAGCTAGAGGAGCAAGATCAAAAAAACTCAAAACCCAGCAGAAGACAAGAAATTACTAAGATCAGAGCTGAGCTGAAGGAGATTGAGACACGAAAAACCCTTCAAAAAATCAATAAATCCAAGAGCTGGTTTTTTGAAAAGATCAACAAAATAGACAGACCACTAGCCAGATTGATTAAAAAGAAAAGAGAGAACAACCAAATAGAGGCAATAAAAAATGATAAAGGGGAAATCACCACAGATTCCACAGAAATTCAAACCATCATCAGAGAATATTACAAACAACTCTATGCACATAAACTAGTAAACCTGGAAGAAATGGATAAATTCCTGGACTCCTGTGTTCTCCCAAGCCTAAACCAGGAGGAAGCTGAAACTATGAATAGACCAATAACAAGGTCTGAAGTTGAGGCAGCAATAAAGAGCCTACCTCACAAAAAAAGCCCAGGTCCAGATGGGTTCACAGCCGAATTCTACCAGACTCACAAGGAGGAGCTGGTACCATTCCTTCTAAAACTATTTCAAACAATCCAAAAAGAGGGAATCCTTCCCAAATCATTTTATGAGACCAACATCATCCTGATACCAAAACCCGGCAGAGACCCAACGAGAAAAGAAAACTTCAGGCCAATATCCATGATGAACATAGATGCAAAAATCTTCAATAAAATATTGGCAAGCCGATTGCAACAGCAAATCAAAAAACTTATTCATCATGATCAAGTAGGATTCATCCCAGGGATGCAAGGCTGGTTCAACATACGCAAGTCTATCAACGTAATTCACCACATAAACAGAACCAAAAACAAAAGCCACATGATTATCTCAATTGACGCAGAGAAGGCATTTGACAAAATTCAACAGCCCTTTATGCTAAAAACCCTCAATAAACTCGGTATCGATGGAATGTATCTCAAAGTAATAAAAGCTATTTATGACAAACCAACAGCCAATATCATACTGAATGGGCAAAAACTGGAAGCATTCCCTTTGAAATCTGGCACTAGACAAGGATGCCCTCTGTCACCACTCCTATTCAATATAGTACTGGAAGTTCTAGCCAGAGCAATCAGGCAAGATAAAGAAATAAAGGGTATTCAAATAGGAAAGGTGGAAGCCAAATTGTCTCTATTTGCAGACGACATGATAGTATACCTAGAAGACCCCATCGCCTCAGCCCAAAAACTCCTGAAACTGATAAACAACTTCAGCAAAGTCTCAGGATATAAAATCAATGTGCAAAAATCACAAGCATTCGTCTACACCAATAACAGACTTAAAGAAAGCCAAATCAAGAGCGAACTGCCATTCACAATTGCTACAAAAAGAATAAAATACCTTGGAATACAACTCACAAGGAACGTAAGGGACCTCTTCAAGGAGAACTACAAACAACTACTCAACGAAATCAGAGAGGACACAAACAGATGGAGAAACATTCCATGTTCATGGTTAGGAAGAATTAATATCGTGAAAATGGCTATACTGCCCAAAGTAATTTACAGAATCAACGCTATCCCCATCAAGCTACCATTGACTTTCTTCACAGAACTGGAAAAAACCACCATGAACTTCATATGGAACCAAAAGAGAGCCCGCATAGCCAAGTCAATTCTAAGCAAAAAGAACACAGCGGGGGGCATCACACTACTGGATTTCAAACTATACTACAAGGCTACAGTAATCAAAACAGCATGGTACTGGTACCAAAACAGAGATATAGACCAATGGAACAAAACAGAGGCACCGGAGGCAACACAACGTACATACAACTATACAATCTTTGATAAACCTGACAAAAACAAGCAATGGGGCAAGGATTCCATGTTTAACAAATGGTGTTGGGAAAACTGGCTAGCCATGTGCAGAAAGCAGAAACTGGACCCCTTCCTGACACCTTACACTAAAATTAACTCCAGATGGATTAAAGACTTAAACATAAGACCTGGCACCATAAAAACCCTAGAAGGAAATCTAGGCAAAACTATCCAGGACATAGGAGTAGGCAAGGACTTCATGAACAAAACACCAAGAGCATTGGCAACAAAAGCCAAAATAGACAAATGGGACCTAATGAAACTCCACAGCTTCTGCACGGCAAAAGAAACAGTCACTAGAGTGGATCGGCTACCAACAGAATGGGAAAAAATTTTCGCAGTCTACCCATCTGACAAAGGGCTGATATCCAGAATTTACAAACAACTCAAGCAGATTTACAGGAAAAAAACAAACAAGCCCATTCAAAAGTGGGCAAAGGATATGAACAGATACTTTACGAAAGAAGACATATATGAGGCCAACAATCATATGAAAAAATGCTCGTCGTCACTGGTCATCAGAGAGATGCAAATCAAAACCACACTGAGATACCATCTCACGCCAGTTAGAATGGCGATCATTAAAAAATCTGGAGACAACAGATGCTGGAGAGGATGTGGAGAAAAAGGAACACTTTTACACTGTTGGTGGGAGTGTAAATTAGTTCAACCATTGTGGAAGACAGTGTGGCGATTCCTCAAGGCCTTAGAAATAGAAATTCCATTTGACCCAGCAATCCCATTACTGGGTATATATCCAAAAGACTATAAATCGTTCTACTATAAGGACACATGTACACGAATGTTCATTGCAGCACTGTTTACAATAGCAAAGACCTGGAATCAACCCAAATGCCCATTGATAATAGACTGGATTGTAAAAATGTGGCACATATACACCATGGAATATTATGCAGCAATCAGAAATGATGAGTTCGTGTCGTTTGTAGGGACATGGATGAATCTGGAAAACATCATCCTCAGCAAACTGACACAAGAACAGAAAATGAAACACCGCATATTCTCACTCATAGGTGGGTGATGAAAAATGAGAACACATGGACACAGGGAGGGGAGTACTAAACACTGGGGTCTATTGGGGGGAAAAGGGGAGGGCCAGTGGGAGGGGGAGGTGGGGAGGGATAGCCTGGGGAGAAATGCCAAATGTGGGTGAAGGGGAGAAGAAAAGCAAAGCACACTGCCATGTGTGTACCTACGCAACTGTCTTGCATGCTCTGCTCATGTACCCCAAAACCTATAATCCAATAAAAAATTTAAAAAAAAAAAAAAAAAAAAAAAAAAAAAAGAAATTCAGTGAAAAACTTTAGCTAATTCTCAATTGGTATAAAATGATGTTTAATAGTGTTTCTATAAAACATTATTGCAGGGTATTCGCTTACTGATAAATAAAAAGCTAGTTCATTCTTTAAATCCTTCATAACTTCTTGATGTTAAAAATATCATTTTTCTTGCTGCTGACTCCCAAATTATATTACATTGCATAAGACATAACATTTCTGGAGAAGAAGCAAACAAATCTATTAACCATAAATTGAGGAAGAAAGAGCACACCAAACACTTTCATTTACCAGTTACACACCCAGCCTCTCCAGCACTTTTACACATCTATTTTCATGCTGTTTATTCTTTCCCTTTTCAAAGTGGCATTATTCGAAAATAAATAAAACTGACATTTACCAAAGTTGGGCCAAACAACCAGTGAGTTGGTACAGCTCACAAAACAAGCGAAGTCCACGTGGGGCAAGCTGCTCTTGATGAACCTAAGTGAAGATCTCCAGCTTGCAGTAGTGATCCTTTGGAGGCAGGGAAACATCACCAATGAGAGGCATGAAAGGCACTCAGAAGGCAACAGTTGAGGCCAGATGCAGTAACTCACGCCTGTAATCCCAGCCCTTTGGAAGGCCGAGGAAGGTAGATCACCTGAGGTCAGGAGTTCGAGACCAGCCTGGCCAACATGGTGAAACTCCGTCTCTACTAAAATTACAAAAATTAGCCAGGCGTAGTGGCAGGCGCCTGTAATCCCAGCTTCTCAGAACACTGAGGCAGAAGAATAGCTGGAACCCAGAGGTAAAGGTTGCAGTGAGCTAAGATGGCACATTGCACTCCAGCCTGGGTGACAAGAGCAAAACTCCCCAACACAAAAAAATAAGAAGGCAGCAGTCCAGAGGCCTCGCTGCCTGCTACCACCTGATGTCAGCACGCAGAGCCTGATGCTTTTAGCATTGCACCATGCCTCTCTACATTATGATGGCCCCACATCCTCTTCTTCTTGAGTCTGGTTGGTCCTTAATTAACCAAGAATATTTGAAACAAAATTTAGTTTTCCTCTAGTTGGCCAAGATTATATTTCAAATGAGAGAGTAGAAAAGTCTGCATGTGCCATTCTGTGTTGTCTGGCCCCCTTTCCCAGGATAATGACTTTGTCCTGTCACTGAGTGGGCCAGTGGAGAAGTCCACCAGGATTTACACAGCAATGCTTGATGGTCACTGCAGGGTGGAGGCCGAGCAGAAAGTCTGCTTCCCTGGGTTCCTCTCCATTGCCCTGAACAGCTGTGCTGTGCAAGAGTGAGAGGTGGGGTCTCTGAACACTGACTCAACAGCAGTGCGGGGGGCTCATAGGAAGCAGAGGTGCTTTTGGGGTGAGCAGAGAAACTAGACTTGCCTTTCTGCACAGTCTTGTGGGGCCCCAGCTGCCTCTCTGGGATGGATCTTCATTATCTCCCAGAAAGCCGATTGCTCATTCTGGAAACAGAATTGAGAAGCAAATGAAAGTAAAAGTCATTACTCCCTGAGTCTTGTTAGTTCTTATTCTAAGCTGACAGAAGCTTCTAGAAGTACCCACTACAAAAATTCCTAAAGCAGGGAAAAGCAAACGAGAAGACAGCCCTGTCCAGGTTTCATGCTTGGTCGACATGTTCTTGCCTCCAAGAGGTTTAGGTGAAGAAGCAACATTTAGTAATAATATGTGTGAATGCGTTGACACTGAAAGTGATAAAATCATTTTCAGATTTTCAGTCTGCTACATAGAAGGACAGACCGCCAGGACTTCAGGTTAGCCCCACGTCCTTCGCTAACATTCTGTAAAGGCACAAATACATCATCACTCCCCATTAACAAGCAGTAAACTAGCAAGGAAGATGTTGTAGCGGTGATGCACTGACTGGAGCTAATGAATCCCAACAGCTAATTACACTTCTCTTAAGGTAACTTATTACGGAAAGTAGCTGCGTTAGCACAAAGATTTTATGTGAGAATAGCCATGCCCAGGAAGAGGCCAGCTGATTAATCATCCTCCATAATTCTCCGTAATAGTCCTGTCTGGACTTTCATGTCCAGACCTTGTTCTTCCTGGGGTTACATGTTGCCTGCCCTTATTTTGAAACAACGATGTAATTGCTAATTGCAGGCTAATTTATATAAACACATGAGGGTTCTGCTGAAGGAAAGCATTGTCACTGTGACGGGTATTTACTGTTCGCAGAGCTATTTTGCACAAGTTAGAGTCAGGTGTTGCAGGAAATGAAGCTTACTGCAAAAAATAATGGTTTCAGGGAAGCAAAAGCATCGTGTCCTTCTGAGGCCTGCCAGGAGGCGTGGTGTGTGGCCTATCACATTGCTCAGAATCTGACAGGGCTTGAAGGGCAGCGCTTCTCTCTGACGTGCACGGAAGCATCACTGAGTTTCTTCCTAGAACACAAAGGAACTTTACTGATTTCCCCTCTGCAGGCAGCACTCTCATCCTGGCTTATAAATATCATTTGTCCTTGACCCCTGTCACTGCTAAGCAGCTGAAATAGATTGAGTCAGATGAAGCAGAGTCCTCTGCCAGCTCCTGCGGTAACTGGCTCACCTAGGAACCCATGCCGGGGCTTATTGGGATTTCCCAGGGAGCATTCCTGTTTGAGGGGAGATCATTGAGACAGAATAGCCTCATGTTTTCTCTCAAGCACCGGGCCGGGATCCCCAGGGCTAACACAGAGGCTTTAGGAAAGTTGGGCTGCCTGTCTGAGCAGCTTTCCACTCCCATGGGGACAGAAGGGGACAACAGCCCAGAAAGGCAGCACCAAAGCACCACGAGGCCAGGAACGCTGCTGGAGAGCAGGCTCCCCTTGCTTCTCACCTCACTGGGCATGGAAGCTTCTTCCTCTGTCTTTAAAACTTAATGAGCTCTGAAAACATTAATCCAGGTGAAAACAAAGGCCTAGGAGTGCCGTAGACCACCAAGCCCAGATGCGCCTGCCTGCAGGCAGACCCAACCCGCAGCAGAAACGAACCCCTCCACCCAGCAACACTCCAGCCTCACATGGGGCCCCTCCGCTCCTCCTTCAATGTGTTTGCAATACTGGCCTCTTCTCTATTGTTCTGTACACTGAGGTCTTTTCTACCTCAGGGCCTTTACACGTGACCACCAGCACCTGGAGGACTTTCTACCTTTATATCCCAGCTGAGATGTCTCCTGTTGTAAGAGGCCTTCCTTGACATGTCCAGTCTGTATAAATTCATCCTGGGCTTTGATCCAGACCTTCTCACAATTTGGAGGGATATTCTTGCCTGTGTGATTGGGTATTTAAGGCCAGTCCCTTTGCAAGCAACGTGTTCCCATAGGTGACGATCATATCTTTGATCAGTATCAGTTTTGTCTTTCCCCAAAACAACATCTGGCACCTTGTAGAACCCGACCTGAATGAATGAGTGAATGACTGACTTGATGAATGGCCCTTCTTTTTCTGCTGGGCCACATGCCAAATAACTGTCCTGCACGAATCATCACTGAGCAAGGAACATTTCACTCTCCTGCTTATTCATAAAATCTTCCCGGTTGGAGAGATAACTGACTTCACTTTTGTCTTCCCCAGTTTCCACATGAGATTAATTTCTTGGGTAGAGCCACATAACTGCTCGTTTTCCAGTGTGTGTGTTGCTGATAATTCTGTTCAATGAAACCACCACATCAATTAGTTTCATCAAACAGGAGAATATCTTTTCCTTTGGACGGCCTCACTAACCTGTTTAGAACGTTTTGTCCTCACAGTGTGCTCACGTTGCCCTTGGTTTTTATGATTCTGAATTCCTCAACCACCTCATCTGAAGGAAGCCATTAGACTGTGCTTATCAGCACAGTTAAGAAATCAATGAATAATGTCACTCTAGTGCTTTGTGGACAGAGTAACTCTTTAATGCCTCTAATCTTCATGTAATTCTCAGGATAACATCATAGATGATAGGTTATGGCTTTTCTTTTTCCAATTTTAAATAAGAAAAAACTGAAGCTTGGAGAGATGTAACAGTTTACCCTGGAGCCCTTGGTAGAAAGCCACAAACCAAGATTCAAGGCGGGGCTTTTAGAATCTGGACGGAATGCTTTTCCCATGATGCTGCCCACTTGGAGTCAGCCTGTCGGCACTGGACTCCTCAACCAGTCTGCCCCCTCCCTTAGATAACCGGAGCAGCCATAGCCATCTCATCCTCTCCTTACTGACCCAGGGTTAAATCGACATCTTAGATAAAATGGATCATGTCTTTATTCCACACAAGCAGATCCTGAATTTCTGGTATGTGCCCAGGACTTTGCTGGGCACCACAGAAACAAAGACGAGGAAGACGTGACAGTCATGGTCTCACAGAAGAGGAGGAAACCTGAACTTGGCGCATTGTGGGGATACTTAGTGTCATTAAAACAGTCCATGCCGAAGTGCCCAACAGCCCCTGATGAGGGAACCATGGATGCTGCCTGAGGAACTCTAGGAACGCACCGCAGAGTGTGTACTGGGGAAAAAGGAGAGTTTGCCAGTGAAGGTGCAGAGAAATGTTCCAGGCCAGAAGATCTACTTGCAGGAGAAAAATGATGCATGTCTGGGGACACACAGATGGCTCGGTGTGGCCAGCCAGGGTGTGGTTGGCAGGGAGGGGTGGAGAGAGGAAAAGCCTATTGGAAGCTGATTGTTAAGAGTGTCTGCAAAGGTGGGTCATTTGGAGAGGGTATCTTGATTTTCACAGACCATGTGGAACCATGGAAGTGTGGGTGGAAGAGACATGAGGCTTCTCTTGCTATACAAATGCAGCCATTATGGCAGGGTGGAGAGCAGATTAGAAAGGCAGGGCAGGGACAAGGAGGAGAAGAGGGTGATGCTGGCAGAAGGACAAGAGGATCCATGATGGCACTGGCCCCATTTGCAGATACTGGCCTCTGTCACAGGTGCTGCACTAGGAACTTGAGTTAGTTGCCACTGTCTTTGAGATGGGTGCGATATAGACAGGCATAAAGTCCAAGCTCAGAGGAGCAGGCGTCCACATCTGCATCCGAATGGAAACCCACAGGTTGTGTGATTTTGGGTTACTGAGGTAGCATCTCTGAGCCTCAGTTTCTTCATGTGTAAAGAGGGATGGGCCAGTCATGTAGGGGTAGGGCAGGGTGAGGCAAGAGAGGCTGAGCTGTGCAGGATCAGATCCCGCCTTTAGTTTAAATTTTTGGTAATATTTTCATCATAGATGTTTTTGCTTTGATTTTGATGGAAAAATATTGCATTAAAATATTCTTCAGCACAGCTTTGTGAATGTACTTAGCCCTACTGAACTGTGCATTTAAAAATGGTTAAGTTGATCATTCTATATAATGTATATTTTGTTATAAAATAGATACATTGCTTATCATAATTAATACTTTCTTTAGCACTCCTTTAAATGTTACACTGAGATGAGAGCCTCACATTCCTCACCCAGATCCTGGCCTTGCATTCATACGCATAATTGCTTGGCATAGAGTCTGATTAATTGGAAACTGATGTCCGCTGGCTCTAGACCACTGTCTCTGCTGAGGCAACCATCATGCAATTATAAGGAAAGTCTTGGGAGCTATAGGGAATGATAAGGGGAGAGTCGGGGGCTGAGCACTGGGTCCCCTTGTGCATCTTGAGCATAGCACCCTACACACATCTATTTCCTTAGAAAAATTTGTCTGCCAACAGGAGCTGGGAAGCCCACTCAGTAAAGCAATACTTGTCTCCTAGATCATCTTAGCTTGGGTGGAGGAACTTCCTCCATAAAAGGGGTGAGATGGTGATCCCTTGAGAGAAATACTGCTTCTCCCTCCCAGCTCCAAGGATACCTGTTGTCCACTAAGACCTCCTTCTTTGTCTCCATTTCTATGGACCCAAATGAAGAGCCCCAAGGCCTTGACATCTCCTCTGTTGGTGGCCACAGTAACCCTTACCCAGACTCACTCAGCCCTTTGTGCCCCAGGATACAAAGAGAACATGTGATGGGTACTGAGAGGAAGCAGGAGGGAAGTCCAGATGCAGAGACCAGGCTCTGGTCAGGCAGCCTGCACGTGGACCAGAGGCAGAGGGAGCTCAGGCCACTTCCCAAACCTTCCCGAGCTCCCCAAGCCTCTGTTCCCTCCCTGATGCCTCCTTCAAATTCATATGTTAGGACCCAGGGGCCCAGTAAACATGCCCTTTTCTTCTCCCAAGTTTAGAACTAATTGAAAATGAGACAGCAAAACAGACAAATGGAAATTAAGTAGTCTGTTGACTGGTGAGAACGCTGGGTGGAGGTCATAGCTTTCTAACTGCCGCCAAATGGCAGGCTAAGGATCTGCTCATAGAAACCCCTAGCTGCTGTAGACTTGGGGGCTGCTCCTCTAGAAAACCTGGGATTTGAAAAGCTGGCAAACACACCCCGCATCACTGCCTCCCACGGTCCCTGGTGCTGTAATATAGCTTAGCTCCAGCAAGTGCAAAATCGCAGCCAATGCCAGAGCTTCGTCACCCGCCAGTCAAATGATTCACTGTCCTTACTGGGGGCTGTTATTGGTAAAATTCTGCCTCCCTCCAAAATTCACATTTTGCAGTCCTAACCCCAGCTACTGAAGAATGCGACCTTATTTGGAAATAGGATCATTGCTGATATAGTTAGTTTAGATGAAGTCTGATGGGTGGATTCCAAGCCAGTGTGACTGGTGTCATTATAAACATGGGAAATTTGGACACAAAGACACTCAACTAACAGGGGAGAACATCACGTGAAGATGAAGGCAGAGATCAGGACTCTTATAAGTCAAAAGAGTCAAATGCTGGCAGCAAATCACCAGAAGCTAAGAGACAGGCACAGAACAGAGTTTTTTCCACAACCCTCGGAAAGAAGCAACCCTGCAGACACCTTGACCTTGAACTGTGAAACAATATATTTCTGTCGCTTAAGCCACCAGCTTGTGGTCATGTTGACATCTCCTAGGTGTACCTCCAGCAAACTAGTACAGGGGAGCAAGTGTATAGAAAGGGTAGGGGAAGTCTTGGAGAGTTTCATGGGAAAATAAAGCCAGGAAAAAGAGGTTCACCTTTCCCAGAGCTACTGGGGCATTCGCTGAATACCAGGATAGCCTTCTGTGCATGGCATTAGATGCTTTACATGTATTGTTCTTATTTTCTCTTTGCTAAATACGTTCCTCTGGCCTTTGCTCGGGCACATATGCCTGAGTGAGCAGAAGTCAAGGAGGAAGGAGTAGGTAGGAAGTGGGTATCCACTATAGGTCTGACTCTCACATGCATCGCAAACTACCTCATCTAGTCCTTCCAAAACATCAGCCCACTTTATGGATGAAAAACCTGAGAGTGTGAGGTTAAGCATGTTGCCCAAGACCAGGCAGCTAATAAAAGAGTTTAAATTCAACACCAAACCTTTTCCAGTAGCACAGGCTGTCTTATGGAGAATAAAATACTTCCATTTCTTACAAGTGAATTAAAAAATGAGGTCCTGCCAAGGTAGGGTGTGGAGGTGTTCCGGATGTGTTCCTCTCACCATTCACACCCTTCTCCCTGCTCTTCAAGAATCCCCCTTGCATTCAACTTCACACTGTCTTGCTTGAAATTCCTTTAACATGTTCGAGATAAGAACATTATCTGGTCTGTTTCTAATTTCTCTGTGGAATAGGGCTAAAGAAGAAGCAGGCAGTAGGAAGCTGTTCTCTTGCTGGCTTTTAATTTCATTTCCTTTCTGTGGCTAGAGTACATTAGTATTGGCACCATTTAGTCCTTCTATCTCCTTTTCATTTGAGCAAGTTATCATCTATGTGACAGGTGTCTTAGTCTGTTTTATGCTGCTATAACAGAATACCACAGTCTGGGTAATTTATAAAGAACAGAGATTTATTTCTTACATATCTGGAGGCTGGGAAGTACAAGGTCAAGGGGCTGGCATATGGTGACAGCCTTCTTGCTCCATCATGGTTGAGGGCAGAAGGTGAAAGGGCAAGAGAGAGCCAAAGGGTGAGTGGGGGCCAGGCTCAGTTTTATAAAAAAAAACCCACTCTTGGAAAAAGGAGCCCACACCCATGATAACAATGTTAATCCACTGAGAGCCCTTATAATCTAATCACCTCCTAAAGTTCCCACTTCTCAACACTGTTACATTAGGATTGAGTTTCCAACACAGGAATTTGGAGAACACCTTCAAACTGTAGCAGCAGGCAAAGAAATCAATCATATGCAGCCATTCATATTCATTTGTAGACTAAAATTGACCGTAGATGAAGATTCAGAACCTTTGAGGGCTCTCTGCTGCCAGCCTGGGCTCTTGAGTGCAGACACAGCTGGCCTACGCACCTGTCTGGTTTCTCCTATCCCTAAAGAGTTTTTCTTCCCTTTGCCAACTTGCATGGCTCCCTGTTCTTCTCACAGATGGCCTTCTTGCATATCCAAACTTAACCCGTTCAAAGGCAATCTTTATTAGATCTACAACTAGTTTTAGAATAATTAAGCATCCCCAAAGGATATTTTTATTGAAGATGCCTTCCAAAGACTGGAGCCTCTAACTTCTAGCTCTGTCTCCTTTATTCACCAAGAACCATCAAGAGGGTACTCTGAGCATTTAGAAAAAAGATAAAGTCAGCTGCTTTAAGCATGCAATTGTTACTAATTACTCTGATCTTTTCTATCGTGTTCACCAACACTTTACAAAAAAAGAAGACTGTCTTGTATGCATTTATTTTAAAAAGTAATCAAACAGGTGGGCACAATGTTTCATACCTATAATCGAAGCACTTTGAGAGGCCAAGACAGAAGGATTGCCTCAGCCCAGGAGTTCAAGACAAGCCTGGGAAAGATAGGGAGACCCCATCTCTACAAAAAATAAAAAATTAGCTGGGTTCAGTGATGTGCACCTGTAGTTCCAACTACTCAGAAGGCTGAAATCAGAGGATCACTTGAATCTGGGAAGTAGAGGCTACAGTGAGCCCCTGTTGTACCACTGCATTCCAGCCTGGGCAACAGAGTGAGACCCTGTCTCAAAAAAATAAAAGTAAAAATAATTTTTAAAGTAATCAGACAATACAAAAGGAATAAAATTAGTATTTCTCTCTGACCTCACCTTCCAACCTGGAGCTAAACCAGTTCATTATTCTCCATATATATTTGCAGAAATTGTTGTGTTTTCTGTAAATCCAGTATAGAACAACTTAAATATGTGTATATTTCCTCTCCAGTACTCTACACAGATGGCTTCTCCTACACACTGCATGAGCTTTTGGTGAAGACTGTGTTTTCCCATATCCTTCTTTCCACTGCACATCCTGAGTGGCCTCAGTTAACTGTTTTGTAGCTGGGGGTGAATAGACCTTCTCTTCTCATGTGTTTGACATCACAGTAGGAACTGGTAGTATTGGCAAATATAGATACAGGTGTCTTCTCAATAGGTAGTTGTAGAGAATCTATTAGAGTGTTACAAGTAAGTTTGAACTTTATTCTCATATATAGTGTTTGAAAATGACTTCAGCACTTGGCTTACAGAAACAATTGCTAAGAATCTAAAGTACAATATAAAAAAGAATGTAATCAGATAACATCGCACTCCATTTAATCAATAGGAAACTGGTAAATTGATCAGATAATGTTTTTACCTGTTTTTTCTTTTGAGATCAAATTATTCAAAGAAGAGGCTAGGAGTACTTTGAGGACAGTCTTCTGAATACGCTTCCTGAACGTGTTTCTTTGCCCTGGACAGGTTGAAGGAAGCAGGAGACTACCATGTTTTCTTTGGGTACTAATGTGTGCCCAAACATGATGAAAAAATAGTCCGACCTCCTGTGGTAGGTCAGACCCCCAATGATGTCCATGCGCTAATCCCCAAAACCTGTGAATACCTTAAATTACATGGCAAGGGAAAATTAAGGTTGCTGATGGAATTAAGGTTGCTAACACCTGACCTTAATCTAAGATTATCCTGGATTCTATGGATGGATCCTTATAATTTCAAGAGTCCTTAAATGTGAAAGAGGGAAGCAGAAGAGTGTCAAAGTGATGCCAAATAAGAAAGTCTCCACTGGCTTTGAAGACAGAGGAAGGATCCACGAGCCAAGGAGTGCAGAGAAGCTGGGAAAGGCAGGGAAACAGATGCTCCCCTGGAGCCTCCAAAGGAACACAGCCAACGCCTTGATTTCAGCTTGTGGGCCCTTGGCTGACTTCGGTTCTCCAGATGTGTAACGTAATAACTCTGCATTTTATGCCCCTGAGTTTGTGTTAATTTGTTACAGAAGGAGGAAACGCCTGACATACACCCTCAGGCAGCTGTTGCATTCCTGTGGAGCATCAGGAAGCCACACCACCAGGCAGGTCAGGAGCACTCAGCACTCAGGGAGCAGAGCTGCAAGGGCAGCTGTCCAGCGGGACACGAGATCTGGCAGCAAACAGATAGAAACTAGGATTTGTTGTTCTTTGTCCCTTTCAACCCAGGCTCTTCTATCACCTGAGGTTCCATAAACATCACACCCATGATGATGCAGTAGTTGCCCCAGGGAGGTGAGCAAAGATTCAAGTAAGACAGAGGTTAATCAGCAGGTCCATTTCTAGGTGTGAGAAAACAAACGTGAAATGAAATTCAGCCACTGTCAGTGTGGTTTCACACAGTACTGAACTCCGACACGCAGTACCTGGGATACAGATGGGCTCCTTGGGTAACAAGGTGCTTTCTCCCTCTTTTGGAAGTTATGGTTTCCAGATCAAAAATGGTTTCGGGCTGGGCGTGGTCACTCATGCCTGTAATCCCAGCACTTTGGGAGGCCAAGGCAGGTGGATCACTTGAGGCCAGGAGTTTGAAACCAGCCTGGGCAACATGGCAAAATACTGTCTCTACTAAAAATACAAAAATTAGCCTGGCATAGTGGCATGTAGCTGTAGTCTCAGCTACTCAGGAGGCTGAAGCACATGAGTCACTTGAACCTAGAAGGCAGAGGTTGCAGTGAGCTGAGATCTTGCCATTGTACTCCAGCCTCAAAAAATAAAAAAAGAAAGTTTCCTGTTACTTTGTGATTCCTCTGAAGACAAGGAAAAAAACTTAACAGCACCTTGTTGTGGAGATGATTCCAATGCTTTGGTTCTGCATGGACATGCAGAAAGGAACCTCCTCATGACTAATCAATTCAGTAGTATCACATCGTTCACTCCTCACTAGAGACATACGCAAAGCAGAGCTCTCATGACCTAAGTTATAAGGCAAGACACCAACCTTGGTCCTGTTGTGTAGCTCCTAGCAAAGCTCACTTTTCTAGGAAAAATAATTAATCAGTAATTACAAATAGAAGAGAATCTGGACCACCCATTAAATCTGTGTGATGTAACAAGGTTTAGAATATGACCTTGTTATAGACCCTACAAGGTATCAAGCTTTTCTAATAGTATCAAGGATACAGGTAACCACAGGGCTCGGGTTGGGTAGGGAAAGGATGGCACCACCAGTGCCACTACCGGGTCCTTCCTGCTGTGTCAGGACATGCACTGAGCCAGTTTAACATGTATCCTCACAAAACAGTGTGCATTTGCATCACTTACAAACAGGGAGCCTGGGATTGGCAGAGTAATGGCCCCCAAAGATGTCTACACTCTAATCCCAGCAACATCCCTGAGAATGTTACCTGGCAAAGACCTTTTTGTAACCTGCAGATGTTACCCTTGCAGATGTGAATAGGGTTAAGAACCATGAGAAGGGGAGATGGTTGTGATTTTCCCCCCAGTGGGCCCAATCTAATCACATGAACCCTTAAAAGCAGAGAATGTTCCTTGGCTGGAGTCGGGGCAACACAGCAGAATGAGAGATCATGGCTGGCTTTGAAGATGGAGAAAGGAGGCCACCAGCCAAGAAATATGCACGGTTGCTAGAAGCTGGGAAAGATCCTCAGCTGACAACCAGTCAGGAAGCAGGGACCTCATAATGAACTAAATTCTGCAAGTCAGCTGAATAAGCAAGGAAACAGATTTTCCCCTGGCACCTCCGACAGGTACTGCAGCCCTGCTGATACCTCGATGTTAGCTCTGGAGATCCACACTGGACTTTCAACCTGTAATAATAGAGAACTGTAAGGTAATCAATTTATATTATTTTAATCTGCTAAATTTGAGATAACTTACAGAAGTAATAAAAAGCTAATACAGGGTCATTTTAGTCATTAAATACCTCCAATTTCATATCTAGATAGATACCTAACCTAGATGTTTCCCATGAGCAATCCTAGACATCAGGAATATTCTGAAGAAAACATTCCATAAATAAGGACTCGCCTGCTAGTAAACATTATTGTGTTGTTTGCTGGGAGGTCTGTCTTTGGCATGTTCGCAAGAAGACCTGGCGGTCATCAGTCACCTGAATTCTTTTCTGAAAGCAGTCTTCCTCCCCACACCCAAGTCAGACCTGCTGCTGCTTATCTTCTTCCCAAGTTATTTACAGGAGGCTATCTACAAATCCTTGGAAATAGTAAACCAAGCTTAGAGTATTAAGTTTATGAGGATTAATCTTATTCTTAAATATAACAAGCAAGCAAATTACTGGACACTTTGGGGTCTATATACTTTTTTTTTCTTTCTTTTTTTTTTTTTTTTTTTTTGAGACGGAGTTTCTTGTTTACCCAGGCTGGAGTGCAATGGCGCGATCTTGGCTCACCGCAACCTCCGCCTCCTGGGTTCAGGCAATTCTCCTGCCTCAGCCTCCCAAGTAGCTGGGATTACAGGCAAGTGCCACTATGCCCAGCTAATTTTTTGTATTTTTAGTAGAGATGGGGTTTCACCATGCTGACCAGGATGATCTCGATCTCTTGACCTTGTGATCCACCCTCCTCGGCCTCCCAAAGTGCTGGGATTACAGGCGTGAGCCACCGCGCCCAGCGGAGTCTATCTACTATTATAGTCTTTTCTAAATCATAATTTGATCTAGACCACTAAATACAGCTGCTTGACTAAACTGGCATGAAAAAAAAAATCAAATTTCTGGATTCTGAATAGGCCAATTAATAAAGTTCCTGCCTTTAGATCAAATTGAGACGACCTATATTAATAAATAAGAAATGAACTAATGAATGGATTAATTCCTCATATGGCTTTTCTGTCATTCAACTCCTCCAGACCAATCTGGGATAATTGTATCATTTATGGAAATTGATTAGAGATAATATAGAAAGTCTTTTCAATTCAACAACTATTACCAAGTGCCTACTCAATGCCAGGCACTGTGCCAGCTGCTGGTGACATGAGTGCCAAGAAAGACACAGGTCCTGTTTTCATGGGCTTTGCAGGAAGGAGGCAGTAAGCAAGTAACATCAGTGGGATGGGAATTGTGAAAAAGAGCCTTGAATGAGCATAGAACCAATGAACTTAGCCTGGCCAGGGGATTGGGGAAATTCTTCTAAGGAAAAGACTTGCATGATGAGTAGTAGTTAAAAGACGAGAAAGTATTCAGGCATATGCCTTGGTGAGGACCTTCAGTTTGACTCAGTGAAATGACCTTGGAGTGGAGGACTTGTGCTCCGATACATATTTTTGAAGAATCACTGCAGCTGCTCTATGAGAATTCCCTAGAAGGTAGAGAATATGAGGACAGAAGCAGAGAGAGCATGTAAGAGACAGGTGATGGCCATGGAGAACGATTCTGGAAATGCTGTGAGGTTGGAGCTGACTTGATGTGCTGCCTGATTGGACATAGGCATGTGGGGAAGAGGAGAGTCAGAGATGAGCGACACACAAATCTATCCAGTGAGTGAAGCACTCTTGGTACATAGCAACATAACCACTAAGAAAACCCTCAAAATAGGTCCTGGTTAGCACCGTTGTTCCTTTTCCCCCATTTCATTTTTATCTCCTTTTTGCCTTCTTGCTTTTTTCATTTCATCTTCTTTTGCATCACTTGATTACCGTGGCAACAAATGTACTTTATAACATCATTTTTCACTCATTATTTCTATTTTATTCATCACTAATTTAATTCATGACCTCTAAGATGAAGAAAATTCAGAACTAAAAAGAAAACAAACAAAAAAAATAATGAAAAGGTCTGGCAATCCCTGTCTGTTCAGTCTACGATAACAAAACACCTTAGTCCAGTTAATCTGTAAACAACAGAAATTTATTGGCTCTAGAGGCTGGGAAGTCCAAGATCAAGGTGTTAGCAGCTTTGAGATCTACTGAGGGTTGCTCTACATGTGACACCTTCCTGCATCCTCACATGGTGGAAGGCGCTACCAAGCTCCCTCAGTCATCTTTCATAAGGTCACTAATTCTATTCAGCATCACCTTGGGTCAGTTTCAACACATACATTTTGAGAGCGACACAAATATTAAGATGATAGCAGTGATCAACATAATTTAGAAGTGGTTGTCTGCACCTACCACCATGATATGAACCAGATGGAGAGCAGGGACAAAGTTGTGTCTAGCTGGTTGGCAGCTTCATGTAACCCACAGCCCACTGCTTCTCACTGCATGGAGTGGCCAGTGAACACAGGAGGCTGTCAGTCACAGGCACACTATCTTTGAGGAGTGTCCATGTGGAAAATAAAGATGGGAAAGCACTACTCAGAGACTGCAGTAATCCTAATTTCCTTTGGAGTTGGAATCATGTAACACTATATATTTTATTTTCAGCATATTCTGTAAAAATATTCCATGATGAGTATTTGCAATCAAATTAAAATAATATAGTGTATTTCTTGAAGAATTTTAGCAAATTATTGGAATAAATGAAGTCATTCCATCACTTTGTCTACCAATGTACATTTGTATGATATAGAAAGATCCTCTCTCTGCATCTATTTTGTCAAAAATTGAATCCACTCTGGTTTGTTTTTTTTTTTGAAATGGAGTTTCGCTCTTGTTACCCAGGCTGGAGTGCAATGGCGCAATCTCGGCTCACCGCACCCTCCACCTCCTGGGTTCAGGCAATTCTCCTGCCTCAGCCTCCCGAGTAGCTGGGATTACAGGAACGCACCCAGCTAATTTTTTGTATCTTTAGTAGAGACGGGGTTTCACCATTTCGACCAGGATGGTCTCGATCTCTTGACCTCGTGATCCACCCGCCTTGGCCTCCCAAAGTGCTAGGATTACAGGCGTGAGCCACCATGCCTGGCCTCCACTCTGTTTATTCTGTTCCTTTTTTCTTTACTGATTGGCAGATCTCTAACACCTTTTCATTTCAGCACATATCAAGTGATGGATAATAGGAGTAATTATATTAAGACGAACTTTACAGAAAACCTTGAGTTTCTAGATTTTCTTTAGATGATTTCTACAGAGTATTGTTGCCTTGACATTTTCTCCCATGAAATCATTTTATATGGTTTGTGCCCGAGTTCTAAGAGCCATTATTATTTATAAAAAGCAGTGAAACCTGAATGACAGATGTGCCTTGGGCTGATGTGGAGGGCATGAGCCTTCTCTTGTTTTCTAGTTATTCTTGGGGTGGCCACCAAGCTGGCTAAGTGCACAATTTTAAAATCAGACCTTAACACTTTCTCAAAAGCAAAAGACTGACATGTGTACTGTACGACATTAAAATTCCTTTGATTGCAGCACTTAGTAAAGATAGACAATGAAGCGAAACTCTTCATGGCCAACTGGTGACCTGTTTTTAATGATGCTCTGTGGCTCTTCAAAGTGTCATTGCTATTTGACCTTTTTGTGCAGCTTTATAATTCTCGGATTTTTGAAGCATTAGTCCTTTCACAACTAAAGCAATAAAAGGAAATAGTGCACCCAGTGGTGCCATTATCCCATACTCATATTGTGTGCAAGCCACCTAGTCATAGAAAAGCAAAAAAAGTCACTCTTAGGTGCTACCTGGAGTTGGTGAGAAACTCATTTAGCTTACTGTTCTTTCTGCAACAAGAGGCATCTAAAATTCCTAATGACTACACCTCGTCTTGCTATTCAGAGCATGTGAAATGCCCTCATCTTAAGAAACAATGTTTATCTAAATCTTTTGAAATATATTGGCAGAAATGTTAAAGTGAACATTTGTGAAAATTATTATGATGAGTTTCACCTAAGACAAAAGTCTTCACGGCCATAACAAACCATCACAAATATAATGGCTGAGAACATTACTAACTGATTACTGCAGAGTTCTGTACCCTAGAAGTGCAGGGGTCTTGTCTGGTTTCTCTGTTTGGAGCCTCTCAAGTCTAAAATCAAGGTGTCGGCCATTGGCCTCCTTTTGCAAAACGCTCAGAAGAACCTGTATCCAGGATCCTTCAAGTTGCTGGCTAAATTCAGACCCATGCAGTAGATTAAGAGCTGCATTTCCTTGTGGGGTCTCAGCCAGGAGTTGTTCTCAGATTCTAGAGGGCATCATTTTCCCTGGCTCATTGATCCCTTCCTTCATCCTCAAAGCCATTAGGACAGACCCCCTACGATTGTCTCTCCCCACCTCTCCTGCTCCCTCCTCAGCCACATCTCCCAGTTTGACCCTTCTGTCTTCCTTTTCTACTCTAAAGGGCTCATGTGATTACATTGAGCCTAGCAGGATAATCCAGGATCATTTCCCCTATCCTAAGGTCAGCTGATGAGCAACCTTGATCCCATTTGCAAAGCCCCTTCCTCAGTTAGTATTTGGTTGAGCGACCAAAGGGAATCTTGAAGGGATGTATTTAGAGTTCTCCCTACTGCAATGAAGGCGAAAAGTGCAGTCATGATGATCGTGGAAGCAGACAGACTATATCGGTGCTATGGCAACCTTGCTTTTAAAATGCAGAATCTTCGAGCTGCCCGGTCACTGCATTTTCCACCGTTATTCCTAACTATTGATTAAGACCTGTGCATTAACTTGCAAGACCTCCTTGGTGCTTCTCTTCACAGAAATAACTCCTGCTTTCTTTTAAGAAGACTTCCAGAAATTTCTTTTAGAAATTTAGGAATAGATTTTAGTAATTAAGATTAAATTACATCCTTCTCCCTTTCAGGGAAAAGAAAGCCAAATAATCTTAAGTCTTACTGTTTTCTGTATATTTTTTCTTATTTGAAATAGATATGTGTTCTTAGAATTTTTCTTTCTTCTCGCCATCCCCCATCACCTCCATATGAGATATTTTCATTCTAAAACAAGGACAGTGGTCCTTAGACTTCCTGGTAGTCTTAAGTAACCATTAGTCAAAAACCTGATTTGTCTGTTTCTTTTTTAATATATATTTTATTGCATTTTAGGTTTTGGGATACATGTGAAGAACATGCAAGATAGTTGCATAGGTACACACATGGCAATGTGGTTTGCTGCTTTCCTCCCCATCACCTATATCTGCATTTCTCCCCATGTTATCCCTTCCCAACTCCCCACCCCCAGCTGTCCCTCCTCTAGTTCCGCCCGACAGACCTCAGTGTGTGATGCTCTCCTCCCTGTGTCCATGTGTTCTCATTGTTCAACACCCGCCTCTGTGTGAGAACATTGGCTGTCTGATTTTCTGTTCTTGTGTCAGTTTGCTGACAATATTGGTTTCCAGGTTCATCCATGTCCCTACGAAGGACACAAACTCATCATTTTTTATGACTGCATAGTATTCCATGGTGTATATGTGCCGCATTATCCTGTCCAGTCTATCATCGATGGGCATTTGGGTTGGTTCCAAGTCTTTGCTATTATAAACACTGCTGCAATGAACATTCGTGTGCATGTGTCCTTATAATAGAATAATTTATAATCCTTTGGATATATACCCAGTAATGGGATTGCTGGGTCAAATGAAATTTCCATTTCTAGGTCCTTGAAGTATTGCCACACTGTCTTCCACAATGGTTGAACTAATTTACACTCCCACCAACAGTGTAAAAGTGTTCCTATTTCTCCATATCCTCTCCAGCATCTGTTGTCTCCAGATTTTTTAATGATCAGCATTCTAACTGGCGTGAGATGGTATCTCAATGTAGTTTTCATTTGCATTTCTCTAATGACCAGTAATGATGATTTGTCTGTTTTTAATACAGTATTCACCTAGCTAGAGCTATACAGTAATCTCTGGCCAAGTTAACTGGACTCTGTATTTTCTAACATTTGTCATGTTCTTTGCCGCAAGTAAAAAACTACTAAATGAGTTGTCAGAACTTCTCAATTTATGAAATAGCAATTAGCAGAGATGGGTACATTTCTAAGAGGTTATAGGAAAGGTGGTTTTTATTTTCAATCACTTCCTTCCAATTTAAATATGGGAATTAAGCTAGTTTGATCCAAGGAATGTCTCTGTTAGCATTTTTGCCACAAGTTAAGGAGTCATTTTCCAGGGAAGGTATGTAGGAAGACTCTTAGTCAGTTTGGCCTGCCGTAATGAAATATGACATACAAGATGGCTTACAAACAACAGAAATGTATTTCTCACAGTTCTGGGGGCTGTAAGTTCAATATCAGAATGCCCTACTGTTGGGTTGTAGTGAGGACTCTCCTGCATTGCAGACAGCTGACTTTTTTTGTCTTCACGCAGCAGAAAGAGGGCAAAGAGCTCCCGGAGTTCCCTTTTTTAAGGCATTGACAATTCATTCATAAGGCTCTCATCCTTATGATCTAATCATCTCCCAAAGTCCTCACTAACAGTGTGACATGACATGGGGGTTAGAATTTCAACATATGAGTTTACTGGGGGACATAAACATTCAGTCCATAACAAAAACCATAAAAAGTAGAGAGAGCTGGATGCCCGCAGGCAGCAGGGCTGGATACCAGCAGAATAACAGGGGCTTCTGCCTTTCCTTCCTTGCTAAATGACTCCCTCTTCCAATCACTTAGCCCCCCAGTGAGCAGTCAGCTTACAGAAATACTGGGGTGACTCCCCAGAACAAAACAATATTTGAGAGGGGCTAGAGAATTGCACAAAACAAAGGGTTAAGGCACAAGAGTCTGTGAAAGTATATGCAGTTCTTTGCCTCTTTCAGTTTTTTGATGATGGATTGGTATTCAATACGCTGTCAGTCAGTGATCAAAGCAATCAGAGAAACAAGAAATAGACCTCAAAGAAAACTTAACTTACCATCTAGATAAATGAGCTTTTAAAAATCATATTGATTCTCAGCTTTATTAAGTCTTTGAAGTATGATTTGTTAAAATATCCTCCAAGTAAACAAACTGAAAAATTACATGACTGCATATGCGGAATTAGGGATACATTGAAATGAAATTTGGAAAGGTTGTTTTAATAATAGCTGTTAATAATCCAGAACATAGCGCCAAATCTTGAAAATCTTTTTATTATTGTTATTATTATTATATTTTAAGTTCTGGGGTACATGTGCGGAACATGCAGGTTTGTTACATAGGTATCCACTTGCCATAGTGGTGGTTTGCTACAGCCATTGCCCTGTCACCTACATTAGGTATTTCTCTTAATCCTATCCCTTCCCAATAACCCCACCCCCTGCTATTCCTCCCCTAGCTCCCCACCCCACAGACCCTGGTGTGTGATGTTTCCCTCCCTGTGTCTGTGTGTTCTCATTGTTCAACACCCACTTATGAGTGAGAACACGTGGTGTTTGGCTTTCTGTTCTTGTGTCAGTTTGCTGAGAATGATAGTTTCCAGTTTCATCCATGTCCCTGCAAAGGACATGAAGTCATCCTTTTTTATGACTACATAGTATTCCACGGTGTATATGTGCTACATTTTCTTTATCCAGTCTGTCATTAATGGGCATTTGGGTTGATTCCAAGTCATTGCCATTGTGAACAGTGCTGCAATAAACATATGTGTGCATGTGTCTTTATAATAGAATGACCTATAATCTTTTGGGTATATACCCAGTAATGGGATTGCTTGGTGAAAAGTATTTCTATTTCTAGATCCTGGAGGGATCACCACACTGTCTTCCACAATGGTTGAACTAATTTACACTCCCACCAACAGTGTAAAAGCATTCCTATTTCTCCACATCCTCTCTAGCGTCTCTTGTCTCCTGATTTTTAATGATTGCCATTCTAACTGGTATGAGGTGGTATCTCAGTGTGGTTTTGATTGGACTTTCTCTAATGACCAGCGATGATGAGGTCTTTTTCATGTTTGTTGGCTGCATAAATATCTTCTTTTGAGAAATGTCTGTTGATATCCTTTGCCTACTTTTGAATGGGGTTGTTTGTGTTTTTTTTTTTTTTTTTGTAAATTTCTTTAAGTTCTTTGTAGATTCTGGATATTAGCCCTTTGTATGATGGGTAGATTGCAAAATCTTAAAGCCCACAATCTGGCTGCAAATTTGATGGCACTCTTATAGCTGATGAGATGAGAACTTGACTAATAGGGGATTAGTCAAGTTCTGTTCTCCTACTTGTTAGAAGATAGGGGACTCAAAACTCAAAATGCAAGGAATGGGATCACATTGGTATTGCTCATTATTTATTTGGTCACGTGGTGGTCATTTTCCTGGAGGCCACCTGCTTGAAGTGAATATTGCATCTGTCTTCTGCAATGTGTCCTAGCATATTCACTTATTTTATATATTTTAAGGCTTAGGTTTTGTGACTTGTCATATAAATCACACCTGGTTGACCAGAAATAATTTGGTTTAACAGAGAAAGAAGAAAACAACTAGCTAGTGTTCATTTTTGAAACTAATTTGTGTTTTGACCCATGACATTTTCCTTTTGCTGTGTGTGTAACTGGCCATGGCTGGCAAATCATTTAGCAAGCATAGAAGTTCTTGCTGCCATGGTGTGTGGTAGGTAGACTTCCCCCTCGATGGGAAGTCAAGGTGCCAGAATGAAGGTTGGATATGGGGGACTTCCAAAATATAAATACACCCTGAATTTCTTAGCCCACCATGAATGTGCCAGAGTGAGTTGGTAGAACAGAGGGAGGGCGGGCACTGACCCAGGGGATGGACCATATGGCATTACTCCAGGCTGGAGATGTAGTCTGGTCATGAAAGCATCAAGGACTGGTGAGTCCAGCTCACTTCCCAAGTACTGCAAGTTAGGGAAGAACAACTGTGAGCGGTGTGTGAGTGTTTGTGGAGCACAAAGGGCCACATGCACAATTAGGCTCACAGTTAATGGTTTCAGCCACACAGCATCCATCCTTTTCTTCCCTCTGATTTCCTTGTAATTTAGCCCAATGGGAAACTTTCAGCAGACATTTCATAGAGCAGTTAACTCTGTGGCGACCATCAGTTTTAATTGGAATCATGTAGCTAAAACCCTAGGTAGTACTTGACAGCAAGAGGGTGTCTTTTAACTCAGGTATTTCTGGTTCTGCTCTGGGCTTCTCTGTAGCAATGTTCCCTGATGCATGGCTAACTCCAGAAGGCACAGATCCAGGCAGTCTTACAATGGTGCAGTGTTTAATCGTCATCCAAAGAGGAGCCCTCTGTCCCTTCCTGATGGCTTACGTTTATGAGTGGACGTGGGGTGTGCGGTGTGAACCTAGCGACCACCTGCTTTGGGTACAGAACAACAACAGTGTTCACGGCCAGCCCCAGTTGGTAGTTGGTCTTAAGCCACTGAGGCGTTCTGTCCCTGCAGCTCAGCAAAGCAATTACCAAGCCATCATTGTCCTGATTTATAAAGAAATTGCCTTCCTTGGGAGAAGACAGTAAGATGCATAGCAATTCCAACAGCAAGACTGTGCAAATCTCTAAAAAAAAAAAAAAAATTAGGGAAACTTATTTCTTTGGAAATTATTCTGACTTGGCTGTGATGAGGGACCAGCTTTCAAAACACATATTTAGAGAGAGAAGTCAAGGGCTTTTCAAGTAAATTCAGCCTTACATTATTTGCAACCAAAGAAAGTTTACGGAGGTGTGGCTAATCCTCATGCTGGTAATGCTGCCTGGTACTTATAGTCGGTGCTTCAGATAATGTTCTGGGAATTCATTTAAAATAACGAGGCTGCACTGCAGACTTCACTTAAGTAGGGCTAGGAAGCTGCCTCATTTCTCTCTTTTATAATCCAGTGTCCTCATGTCCTAGACAGATACAGAATGCCAGCTGCAGCACTTTCTGTTCTCTGCAAGCTCTAAAGACTTCAGTTTTCAGGGGCCTCTTCTGGCAGAAGTGGAAGATACCAACCAGGCAGGAGAGCAGTCTGGACCAAGCTGACAGCTGCAAATTTGGTGGCACTCTTATAGCTGATGAGAACAGAGATAGGGCAGAATATGTTGAACCATGTACTTCAGCCTCAGAAAGTGCATCATCCCAACATCACATCAATCATCCCAACATCATATCAGTGCTGCTAATACAGAGGGCCTTGGCATGCCCTGTGTCCTGTTGAACAGTGGCCTGGCCTTGCAGTGTTGAGGGCAGGTATTTTCTTTTCTTTTCTTTTCTTTTCTTTTCTTTTCTTTTCTTTTCTTTTCTTTTCTTTTCTTTTCTTTTCTTTTCTTTTGTTTTTTGAGACAAAGTCTCACTCTGCTGCCCAGGCTGGAGTGCAGTGGCATGATCTCAGCCCACTGCAACCTCCGCCTCCCAGGTTCAAGTGATTTTAGTGCCTCAGCCTGCTGAGTAGCTAGGATTACAGATGCCCACTACCACGCGCAGCTAATTTTTGTATTTTTAGTAGAGACGGGGGTTTCACCATGTTGGCCAGGCTGGTCTCAAACTCCCAACCTCAGGTGAACCCCCCAACTCGGCCTTCCAAAATGCTCTGATTTCAGGCATGAGCCACCATGCCCTGATGAGGGCAGGTATTTTCTATGCCACCACCTCACACCTCTCCACATGCTCCAAGGAAGAATTTTGATGCATATATATATATATATGGCATTTAGGCCTCAAGCAAAGCAATCCAGTTGTTTCATTCTCTAGAAATCCTTTCTTGAAACTTGCACATGCCCACTGCAGGCTGAGCAGTTATCCTGGGAGGGAGTGGGACGTGAGTCACCAGGGACGGTGCTGAGAAGAATTCCGTCTACCCTGGAGCAAAACAAGCTGCGGGCTCTGTGTGAGTTTCCTCTTGCTGCTGTAACAAATTGTCACAAATTCCGTGACTTAGAACAACACAAATATATTATCCCACAGTTTCTGTGAGCCAGAACTTTGCATACTGGTCTCACTGGTTATGCTGGTGGGATGGCCCTCCTTACTAGCAGCTCTGGGGAAGAATCCAAGCTACGGCAGGTTGTTGGCAGAATCCAGGTCCTTATGGCCGTGGGACTAAGGTCTCCACTTGGCCTAGTGGTGATCAGTTGAGAGCTGCCCTCAGTCCCTGCACTCCCAATGGCCTCTCTCTCTCTCCCCGCTTTGCCCGTGGCTCCCGCGTATGTCAGAGCCAGCAGCCGGGAACGAAACCTGTACTCTTGGGATCTCTGTCATCCCTTCTGCTGCATCTCTCTGACTATAGCCAGGGAAAGCAGAGAATAAAATAGGGAGATTTTCCAGGGACAAAATAGGGGAAAATCTCCCTATTTTAAACTTTGTAACCTTAATTCCATCTGCAACATCTATTTTTTTCCTCGTATAAAGTAACCTGTTCACAGATTCCAAGAATTAAGGTCTAGACCTCTTGGAGGGGCTGTTATGTGGCCTACCACAGTCCACCCTCTGGCCTCTAAAGAGTCACATTTCATCCCATTACAGCATCAACTCAAAGTCTTAAATCTCTTCGTCTCACAAGTCCAAAATCTGAATCATCCAAATCCGAGCTGGATAAGTAATCCATTAAGTACAGCTCCTGTGGAAGGACTTCTCTCCGTCTGTGAACCTGGGACAATAAAGAAGCAACATGTCTGCTCCCAACATGCAGTGGCGGAATGGCACAGGATAACAATTATAGGCATGCCAGTTCTAAACGGGGAAATTGAAAATTAAATGGAGGCACTGCTCCAAAGCAGCTTGGAAACCCCACCCAGCAAACACCACTGGGTTTCCAGGCCAGAGCTTATCCAATGTCATCCTCAGCTTTGCCCTTCAGGTCAGATGTCAGAAGAAGACACTGCAAATGTGTCTTGTAAGAGACTTGAACACCGCAGGCTGGTGGGGGAAGAAACCCCGCTTCAGTCCACTTTTGCTTATCATGCAAATGTCATGCATTTCCACCTGCACAGAACTACAGGAACAGAACTGCATTTCCACCAGCCGCAGAACTGCAAGAAGCAGGAGTGGAACGTTTGGTGAAGGATGGCCCGGGATTTAGAGCCACCCACCTGGACTGTCCTGTGGCCACATCTCAGGAAGGACTTAGCACAGGGAATGTGGTTGAGGAAAAGGGCATTGACAAGATTTGCCCGTGGTCCACCATGAGCCAGCCACAGTTTTAGCAGACATGTTGCACTGGCTTAAGATGCCAGGCTTAGTAAAAGTGGAGAATGAAATGCCAGAATTTATACGTGCCACAGAATGCCATGGCTCCCTGTTGGGTCCTGTCCTTGGTTGGAGCCTGCCGACCCCACCTCTGCCCAGCTGGAACTTAGCCCAAGCACGTGACTGTAGTTTAAGCCTTGCCCTTCACATTTAAAAGTATGCATTTTGAATACTTTCCATTTACTTCGCATGAGCTGCTTTTTTGCTGGAAACATGTTTATTATGTTCCGTGTCCTTATATTTTAAGTTACAACCCATGACTTGCTGCTCTAAGTGTGAAGGAAAGTAACTGATGTCTAAATTTACAGAATTACAACTTAAGGACATATTTTACTAAAACAGATGAGGAGTACAATTTTCATCCATGTCAGCCTATATTTGTCTTTTGTTGTATATCTAGATGTCACTTCCAAAGATGATTGGTTCCCAAATTCTCCACACTGCTAGTTACATGCTGATGACATCATGGTAACTCACATCAAATATAATGTCTGTCCACCTTGCTGGACTGTGACATTTTAAGGGTCAACAGCCAGGTGCTCTCATCTGTTTATCTCAAGACTAGCATTGTGTATGGAAGACAGTGGGCACCCAGTCAAGGTTGGTTGCTTTGGTGATTTGAAATCATTTATCTCTGCTATTTTTTCTTCCTGGAATGATTCCTCTAAAGCCCATATCTCCTCCGAAATTGAACTGAACATTACCTAATACAGTAAAAAATGAGAAATAATCTGGATATTCGTTAACAGGGTATTAATTTGAAAACTCATAAATTGTGATCTATTTATACCATGAAATACTGAAAGTTATTCAATGACTGTAGCTATCATCATGAGAAGAGACTGTGACAAACCTTTGAGGGATAAAAGCCAGTTGCCTAAGGAATTGTTGTGGCAGAAAACAGAATCTTACCGACACAGTTTATTAATACGAGTGGAAAATACTCTTGAATGGTAAATACCAAATGCTCACAGTGATTTCCTTAAGGGAAAGTGAAGAGTGTAGACATCGCTTTTACTTCGACATTTCCCCCACTGTCTTAATATTTTTACATTAGCTTTAGATTTTTAAAACATAAATGACTAAAGTTGCCAACGCCGCTGGGAAACCTTCTGTTCTTTCCTGCCGCACGCTTGCAGGAGACATGTTTCCTGTGGGGAGCTGGTAACCCGCCTGGTGTCTTTCTCCCCTCTGGGCTGGGAGGTCTCTGGTGGAGCAGCTGCTCAGCTGACATTTACTGAGAAGAAGCCCGCCTGGCCAGGAGCAGCTGCCCTGTGTCACTGCACATCCCCTGTGACATCCACACCCTTCCCAGCAGCACCTGCCAGATGAGGAGACACTTCGGTCCAGGAGAAGCCACCTGTGTGGATGTTTTGAACGATAAGGAAACCAGCCAGCCCTTTTTTCAAAGAGGCTACAAATCAAAGGGATGAGCCCTCATGGTTTTGTGGGAAGAAGGAAGGGGATGGACAGACTTGGAGGGTCTCATGCTGCCCTCGACCCTGCAGTCTCTGCACCTAGAGAGAGAGAGAGAAGCTCTGGCTGGATTATCGTCACTGCATTAAAGGCAGATGGAGTCAGCTGACCCAGTGGCCAGGCGGAAGACACCCTTTCCTTCCCCGCCCCTGGGCACTTGACGAAGAGGACAATCTTCCCACACAGAGAAAAAGGATGGGTGTGTTGAACAATGATTTTGGAAACCACAGACAAAGTCTCCCAAGGCCTTGTGGGAGGACACAAGGCAGAACTGCTGTTTCCCTGAGGAGGCAAATATATTTGATTCCTGAAACCCAGACTCTAGATTTAGGAAAGTAGGGTGCTGCTCCAAGCAGGAGCTGCTCAATCCACTTATTTTGGTGAGATGTTTTTAGACAGTTTAGGATCCCAGCCTCAGCATACGCTGAAAGTTCTGTACCTCTAGCACAGAAAAAAGAACTGTGCATAACATTCATATAAAAATATACAGAACTTTGAACAAAATATCAGGAGTTCACAGACAACCTCCTGAATCCTATATCTGAGCTTCAGATGAGAATCTAGGTCAGGGGCTGATCGTGCCAGTGGCTTGTTTCTGTATGGCTTCAAGAATAGGTTTACATTTTTAAAAAGGTTGTTGAAAGAATGAGGAAGAGGAAGAGAGAAGAAAAAGTGGCACAGACCCTGCCCGCAAAGCCTAAAATATTTATTCTCTGATCCTTTACAGAAAGTTTTTAACTCCTGATTTAGGTGTTTATGGATAGAAGATCTCTTTAAAATTTAATGTTTTTGAAGCAAAAGCAAGTGTGCTTTGTGGAATGAAGAAAAGCGTGATTGGCATAATTTTATTCTCACACTTAGATCAGATAATTTATGATAAATTCAAGCCATTGAGAATGTAAGGATATTCTCCATAGAAGGGAGCTAACCACAGGCATCAGACTCCAAAGAGCCAACCCTTTGCATTTTTATGTGTAATTAACACTTGATAATCGATTTGGCTGCTAATAACATGTCTCTTTTGAAGGAGTGGCTGTGAGGTCTATTCAGTCTCTGCTTGGCCTAAGCAGGAGAGGTGGGGAGTTCTGGAGATCTTGTTACTGGGGGTGGCTGTGTTGTTGAATTCAAAGATCGTCATGAGTTAAAAAAAAAAATCCATCAATTTCTGGGTAGGTAATTACATGGTCAAAAAATTAAGATAATCTGTATTTAAATTCTCCTTGTGAGATTCCTCCTCACAAGTTTAGAGTTATTTCCTGTCATTTGCTGATTGACTTTTATAAGCCAATGGCCACTGGTCCGACCTAAAGGCCATCACTGGTGGGTGTGGGTGCCACATGGCCCCATCCTGTTAGGAAGAGTCTAGGGAATATTGTTCAGAGTGCATACATCATGTTGCACACAGTAGACAACCACTTGGCTTCAGAGCCATTCAATAAGTATTTTACGTTTCTACGTTGAATTTCCTGCCATGGGCTAAGGCCATGGTTCTTACCTGTGGAGTGTGTTATCACCTGGAGACCAGTGGAACACACTAGGAACTGAGCTAATCGAAGTGTAGGGGAAGGGCCTGCACGTTTGTTTTTTAATCAAGTGCCAAAGCTGATGCTGATGCAGCAGAGGTTTGAGAAGCCACGGGGCTGAGCCCAGGTTAGGTGCTGGCGAAGCACACATGCAGAATAGATCCTCAGAGAGCCCAGCTATCCAGAGCAGGCCACTCAGTCATGAAACAATTGGTGTGCTTAGTGTTCGGGGCTGCAGCCCTGGCCACCTCTACCTATGAGATTCCAGTAATGCCCCCAACACTCACCCAGCTGTGACAATGAAAAATATTCCCTGGTGGCACAGTTACCCTGGTTAGGAACCACTGGTCTAGAAAGAGTCCTGAAAAGAACCATATGCTCTTTCATCCAGTTGATATCCAGTGAGTTCCTACTGTGTGCTGCACAGTAGGGAGCACAGTCAAATAAGATGATGCTCCCTCCTACCCCCTAGCGCCTTGTGGGACCCGACTCAAACATCAAGTGTTACAGGCACTCTGAAAGAAGCTTGTACCTGGAGCTATGAAAGAAGGAGTAGTGGGGCTGAGGCAAGGCTTAGAAAGTAGACAAGGCAGTGCTCGGCTTGAACCCTGGCAGCCGTAGCTGTCAGAGTTGATGGCTTCAAGGTGGAAGGGAGAACATTCCAGGGGGATGGATCAGTGGACCTGGGAACCCCAGGCAGCCTCTCCTTATCCTTGGTCAAGTGTCCAGAGGCTCTCAGCTCTGCCATGGGGGTCCCAGATATCCCCAGGCTTGGGTCTGGTCCCTGGTCCATGCCATCAACTCTGGTGGATTCCGCCTCCCTGGCCTGCCTTGCTGGGTTGCATCGAGGCTGGTCTAAGTATGTGGCTTTATATTTCGACTTTGCCTTGGAATTCTCTGTATCCCTTAACCCAGCTCTGCTCTCAAACACCTTCTGGACAACCCACCTGACTCCTCAAACCAGTATATGGAACCCGGGCCAGATCCTGCAGTCTCAGGAACCCAGGCACGATCCTGCAGAGACTCAGCATCTGGACTCTGCTGGTTATGAATTGGAAGATGAGATGAAGGAGCTCAGGGAGCACCTGCCCAGGGATGTGAAGGGCTGGGCCACCTGATGAATGATGATTATAGCAGGGCTGGACCCAGGGCTCAAGGACATGTGGGTGGGCTTAGTATAAGACAACTCCAATGGAGTCCAGATTCTGAAGGCCAAAAAGGAAAGGGAGAGAGGAGAGGAGGAAACAGAGACATAGGAAGACAACCTAGCCTTGAACCAGGGTGTGAAAGCTCTTTGTCCGAGCCTGAGGTTGTAGATGGGTGTGAAACTGGGAAATATCTGATTGGCTCCAGGCCACAAAATTGTGCAGTTCTCTTCAGTACTCAGTCAATATTATGAACAATCATGAGATAGTTTATATCTTGAACTAAACAATTTTACTCCCGATGCTGTATGCTGTCTTCAATTCCATTTTCTTTTTTTTTTTTGCAAATTGAGACTGCCCCAAATAACTCAGGATGGGGCCTGTTACACGAGTACAGTTTAAGAAGCAGGTATTCAAATAGTGGAGCAAACATCTGATACTTACTCTGTAAGCATGGAGTGCAGAGGTCAGTCAGTCAGTTAATGTGCCCCCGCTTTCCTGAGTTCCAATCCAGTGGAAGGGCTGAATTCTCAATAATAGCCAACTGTGTGTCACACACTCAGCTGAATGCTAGGTATAGACATAAGGATGACATGCTGTCTAATCTCCGGAAAGTCCCAGTGCAGTAATGAGGTCACAGCCTAAATTATTCCAATACAAAATCTGTGATGATCAGTAAACGAGGTTCAAAGGGCTAAGAGTAAAGCCTAATTACAAATACATTCACCACCCACGATCTCATCCCTTGGTTTTCTCTGTGGTTTGATCTCCAGTATCCTGGCCATCTGAAGCAGAGACACATCGTTCATGGAAGATGCTGTAGTCATACATGTGAACATATGGTTTGAGTTTTACTTTGGGTCCTAGGAGACCACTGTGTGTTGAAGTGCAGTGAGTAATGGAGATTCAAGGAAATGAGATTTCAAACAGCACGGAAGACGGGGGAAAGGAAGCAGTTTAACTAGTTGCATTAAAAGAAAAAAAGTATTGGTCTTATAATTGGAAGATACAAAAATGAATTGTTTTATTTTTTATCTGTTAGATAAAAGGATTAGAATCCACTTTTAGCAGGAACTTCCCAATGACATTAGCAACTGACGATTCAGCCACGATTGTAAAGATTACTAATAAGGATGAGATATTATACATATTTTTGTGCTTTTAACAAATAATCTACAGGCATTTGTCGTAATACTGTGTTTATGCATAGAATTTTGCCGCACTCATTTCTAACCAGACATAGAAATCACTTTCCGTGTGATGGGCAGAAGATGGTTTAAGTATAATGGGTGGGAGGAACTTTCTTGATTGGACATTGATTCATTGTCAAACACTTACTAAGGACCATGATTACAACTAACCATTCAGTGAGCATCACAGAAGGTTTCAATTATTTCCTATTGGTTGGTCCTACATATTTAATGATTACCAATGAAATTAGGGCTGATCATTAGGAAGTTAATTTGTGAATCAGAAGGCAGCCTGCCTCCACAAAAGGGATACTCGAAGGAAAGGCTGAACACATTAGTCAAGGAAGAGTTGCAGAGGGCTTTTTCAGATCAGCGTATCCACACACTGCCCAAGGTGCTTTCCAGCCTGAATTTCATTAATTCTATTTGGAAATAGTAACTTTGGAAACATGCTACAAAGAGCCAAACATAATCACACATTGCCAGGCAACATTCTTCTGGCCAAAGAGATCTGATTTGGAATCTTTGACAAACGTATTATTTTAACAGCTTCACAGCTCAGCCTGGTGAAAAACATTTCAAGAGGGAATGATCTAAAATGCTTCTTTAAAATGGCCATTCTTTTAGTTTGAAATAATATCAAATGCCTCTCACCACCTTTTCCCTAGCAGAAAGTTAGTTCCTCTCTGGCCTCTACCACGGATTGTGTCAGAAACAATGGTTGGCCACCACAAGATGGAATTGATAAAATTTTACATAAAGATGCTGTCAATATTTGCCTAGTTATATTATCTAAGAAGCTGAGAAATTTGGTTTATATTTGAAGATCAGCAAATGCCAAAAATACCAATTTGAATTGTATAATCTTTCCCAGCGTTACATGAAAATGGTGATAGAGCCTATCTTAACACATCTATAGAACTTTTTAGATCTCAAACAACTATGTTCAGTAGCATTTTTAACATGAAACCTATTTTATTTTAATTCTTAAAAAATAATATTCTGCATCAGGCCTGAAGCCTTCTTTCCCATCTTCACCAGTTTTGTTCCATCTCCTCCTCAGCTAAATGCTAGGTGGAGACATAAGAGTGACATGCCTTCTACCCTCCAGAAAGTCCCAGTGCAGTACTGAGGTCACAGCCAAGTAATTCCCATACACACCCAGTGGTGATCAGCAAAGGAGGTTAAAGAGCTAAGAGAGTGTGAAGCGGGAGGCTAATTGCAAATAGGTTGATTCCCCAAAATCTCATTCCTTGGTCTTCTCTGGGTTTGATCTCCAGCATCCTGGAGAGACACACACTTATTATGTGGCCTTGGACAACCTCTGAGTCTCAGTTTTATCATGTGTAAAATAGAATTAACTACAACAGCAAAAGATATTGTGAATATGAAATTAGACTATCTGGGTCAATTATAATGGGCTGGAGATTCATTTCATTCAACTTCTCCAGATTCCCTCCAGGCTCACAGATTCTTGGGATCTGCCCCATGGCTGCCCCAGCAGTCAGCAAAGAACACAACCCTCCTCCCAGCCAGACCCTCCCTAGTGAGCTAGGGTCTGAGTTCTCAACATCAGCATCACCACAGATAATGCAAGTTATCTGCCTCGACCCCAGACATCTGAGTCAGAGACTCCAGCATGGAGCCAGCAGAGTCTGTACTGCACACACCCTCCAGGTGATTCTGATACTCCCAACGTTTGAGAACCATCCTTTTTTTCTCCCACTGTCCCCAAGATCCTTAAATTCTTTCAATCCCTTTGTACCACCCACTAACTCACCTCCTCCAGCCTCCCTTTTACAGATGGTATTGTCTATAGTAAGTTATTGCAGAAATTCTCTACTGGAACCAAACATTAACCATGGGTAGGAGAAGAACATAATCTCAGGTGGTAGAGTAACTAAAAGCACCCCCAAGACTTTCCTTTGAGTAGGATTATCTCTGTCATTTGTAGGACTAAAAGATATCTCTACTTCACAGCCACACATTTCATGACAGTGGGCCCCATCTGTTGCCATTAGCTCAGTATGTGCCAGAACAGGAAAGAGCTTGGAGCAGCCCCTTCCCATAAGAGGTATCATGCACATCAGAATGACTGAATTGTCACGGGAACCTCTAACTCTGTCTTTAGAATAAATTCCTAGAAGTCTGCTTCTGGTTGGGCCAAGATAGGTATCTTTTGTGGCAGACGAATTTCAGAAAGTTAAAAACTCTGTCTTTGGAAGTGTTTGAGACCTCTCAAAGAAGAATCGTTTGAATGAAAAAGCTTCTGATTGTATATGAAGTAAACCTAGAAGACTTTCTAAAGTCCCCCACCCTCTATGGTCATGGGTGGGACTCACAGATCCAGTGTTAAGAATTCTGCATTGTCGGCCGGGCGCGGTGGCTCAAGCCTGTAATCCCAGCACTTTGGGAGGCTGAGGCGGGTGGATCATGAGGTCAAGAGATCAAGACCATCCTGGTCAACAAGGTGAAACCCTGTCTCTACTAAAAATACAAAAAATTAGCTGGGCATGGTGGTGCATGCCTGTAATCCCAGCTACTCGGGAGGCTGAGGCAGGAGAATTGCCTGAACCCAGGAGGCAGAAGTTGCAGTGAGCCAAAATCATGCCATTGCACTCCAGCCTGGGTAACAAGAGTGAAACTCTGTCTAAAAAAAAAAAAAAGAATTCTGCATTGTCTGTTCCAAGAGTTGCATCATAGACATCTGTGACTTACCCAACTCTGGGATGTGTTTTGTGGAAGCCATCCCTATTTATTAAAGATATATTCTTGATAAACATTCTGAAAAAGTGGGGAAAAAAAGCATTTCCTTTAAAACTATAAGAGCAGATGGATATGGAAAGACATTCTTTTGCTGACAACCATGAAGATTGCTGACGTATTTTTTTGCTTTACAGGAATGTTAGTTCGGCCGGAGAGGAGGCTCGCAGAAGGATGCGAGAGTGTGATGGGCTCACAGATGCCTTGCTGTACGTGATCCAGTCTGCACTGGGGAGCAGTGAGATCGATAGCAAGGTTGGTTGTATTTGCATAGATTAAGCATGTTCAAGAATAAAGACTCCCACGGGACTAAACCATAGCTAACAGCCCCAGAGAGCCAACACAGTGTTTCAGACTTTCCTTCTGAACTCTCTCCTAGTTTCCTTGTAAGAATCCAACACTTTTTACACTGGGCTTCAGATTCGAGCATGGAACTAGATACCTAACTTCTGATTAGCCATGAGTAAATATGTAGATTGTTCTAAGATACTCAGACCACAGGTGTTCCGGTTGAGTGTATAAACATTGCTCACAGGCTTCTGGTTTTTATTTAATGTAATCCACTTTCAAAAGAAAAGACGACGTTAAAACGACCTGGCTTTTAATGTAATCTACTTTCAAAAGAAAAGACAAGAGGTTAAAACTACCTGACAGAGCCTCATTCTGTAACCCAGGCTCTGTCACCCAGGAGTGCAATGGTGCAATCAAGGCTCACTGCAACTTTCACCTCCTAGGTTCAAGTGATTCTCCTGCCTCGGCCTCCTAAGTAGCTGAGATTACAGGTGTGCACCACCACGCCTGCCTATTTTTTGTGTTTTTAGTAGAGACAGAGTTTCACGTTGGCCAGGCTGCTCTGAAACACCTGACCTCAAGTGATCTGCTCACCTTGGCTCTCAAAGTGCTGAGATTACAGGTGTGAGCCACTGCGTCCAGCCCTAAGATTTGAATAATCCCATAGTCTTATAAACTTGCTTTTTAACAACTGTTAATTACATTAAGTGTGCCATTTTAAAAGGCCTGCAAGGTCTAAATAAATGTTACAATGCTAAATAAATGAGGCTTCCCAACATAATAAATCACCAAAGTCTATTCAGTATCTTAGTTCACATGCCAGAATAGAATTGGGTGGGCTTTTCCAGTGTTTGAGCCATTTTGTTTAGTCTTAAATAAGTTTGATTCATTCATATGTTTGATAAGTGATTTCATAATATTCTGTTACAAACACAAACTTTACCAATACTCATTAAGTAATGCAGGTATGAGCATGTGATTTCTTAATAAGGATTTCTCAAGAGCCACCCTTATCGACAATTTTGGCTGAGTTATTCTTTGTCATGGGACTGTCTCATGCACTGCAGGATGCTTAGCAACATCCCTGGCCTCTGCCCACTGGATACCAAGAGCAGCCCATCCCCACCCGAGTAACAAACAAAAACATCTCCAGACACTGTCATACATACTGTGGAGAGCAATATTATCCCTGGTTATGAACCTCAGCCTTAATCCTGTGATTTTCATTCTGTCTCTTTATGAGAAGTGCCTTTGGAGTGTTCATGTAAACACATCTGCCCAGACCCTATTGCAGTCCTCTGAACCCAGCTGTCTAACTCTGGTCTCAAGTTTTTGTACCTTTAGAAGTTCATCAAGTCATTTGATGTGCATCTTAGATTAAGAACCTGCCATAGTAGGTAGAGCTTTAATATGACTCTCTAATTAGGAATCTGGTATAATGTAATTTAGTTACAAAGTCAGATAAAGAACATATAAGTGTTTCTATCCATGTAGTCATGAATTGGCTGTGTGTATAAGTGAACGTAGCACTTCTCAACCCTGACTACACATTAGAGTTACCAAGAAATTTAGAAAATCACTGATGCGCTGACGCCTGTAATCCCAGCACTTTGGGAAGCCGAGGCGGGTGGATCATGAGGTCAAGAGATCGAGACCATCCTGGTCAACATGGTGAAACCCCGTCTCTACTAAAAATACAAGAAATTAGCTTGGCATGGTGGCGCGTGCCTGTAATCCCAGCTGCTCAGGAGGCTGAGGCAGGAGAATTGCCTGAACCCAGGAGGTGGAGGTTGCGGTGTGCTGAGATTGCACCATTGTACTCCAGCCTAGGTAATAAGAGGGAAACTCCGTCTCAAAAAAAAAGAAAATCACTGATGCCTGAGTCTTCCTCCCCAAAGATTTGAATGCAAGGTACTTCTGGGACTTCAGCTCTGTGAGTACTGGTCCACTGCAATTATGAGCACCGCTTGTCATCTTTTAACTTCTGTGCAGTTAGGCTCACATCCATTCATTGACTGTGTGTTTTCAATTTCAAAGATGAACATGATGGACCAAAGAGTAAGCATTCCCTTTTCACAGAAGCCCTTAAGTGACCATTTTAGACCTTTTAATATCATCGGCAGGAAAATTAAATCCCTAATCAAGCGACCAGTCAAGATGTCCTGAGTATTTACAAATGCTTGTTAGCATAATAGACACCTGCGTTTTCAAAGAGCTCCTGAAAGCAAACCAGTGAGGCTTTTTTTTATGACGGTGCTCGGCATCCTCATATTCAGAATGGTGAAAAGGTGAGGCGCTGGGAGACTACACCTTTCACTGTGATGGTTATGAAAAGAGCTTTGATACTAGCTGGACCTTGCAGCTGAAAATAAGAGTCAACAGCCTCATGCTTCAGCCACGTGTGGTCACCAGCACCAAAGGTTTAGGCACTCTTCAAGAGCCATGCCAAGAATCCACATGGCACGAACATCTTCTTTCTGATGTTTCAGATGACCAGACTCCTAAAACCCTGGGAGACATTGTAGTTCATCTTTTCTAATGTCCGAATTTTCCCCAAAAGGGGAAGTTGAAATAATTGGGAATATTCACGGCTGGAGTCAGAAAACCCAGGTATCCCTGGTGGAGTAAGAAGAGCCCTGAGCTGGCATCAAGACAGGGCCAGTGCACTGTGCCATCTCCACCTCCCACTGTCTGGAGGGTCACACCCAAGTGACCTCAACTCTGTGACAAGGAGCATAATCATAGCTGAAGGCCAACGCTGTTGAAAGGATCAGGTGTGATCAGTTACTCAGCAGGTGCTTCACTGGCTGGATTGTGCTACATATTATTTTTATGCAGCACCTGTTATTACTGTTTTAAAATATTATTATTGTGCCATCATTTTCTACTCAGCCCTCTGCTTGGCTGCTCTTGAGCTTTAACAATGACAACTTGACGGCGATGGGGCTGAATGAGTACACCTTCTCGTTAAGGCCCAAGAAGTTAATACATAAAAGAGCCTGGATTCCACACAAGATTGTGGCTCTGGTCCTACAGTTGGACCAGTGTGTTGACTGGATAACATATGGTAGACCACTATTACAACTTCCAGATTAACCCTTTCTAATAGAAAATAAGGAGTCAAAGTGACCCTGATAATCGAAATGAACTGCTGAGAGCCCTGCTGACAGCAATGGACATCCCAAGCAAAGCTACCAGCTGCCATGCTCCTGCTGGGATCTCAAGGATTTGTCTTCTCTTTCTCTCCGTCCCTTAAAGAAAAGCTCATGAATTAAGTAACTCCTCCAAACCAAGCCAGACTGAGAAACTCCAGGAGGCTTAACTGAGTGTTAAGTGTGGTCCCTGTGACATTCCTTCCCCCATTCCTCCCTCCCCACCCAACCCCATCCCCACTTTTTCTCTCTTCTTCCCAAATCATTTCCCCAGCTGCAGCTCGATTATAAAGCATTTTTCACAACTGCAGATTTATTCCCCAGTAGTCATTTGTTAAACAGGGGAGCAGCAATGCCTCTGGGGAAGACGAACAGTGGGATGAGGAAGAAGTTTATTCTTCCAAGTCTTTGATGTAAGAAAAATCAGTTTGAGCTGATTTAAAAATCATTCTGACTTATGCTATAACATTTTCCTTTCAATGAGAATCGTTTCTCTTTCATGCATCGCCCTGAGTTTACCTGCTTTCATGCCAGCCAGTCCAGTTTTTGATGCTGAGAGGATGCTTGGAATAGAAAATCAGGTTGACTCAGAGCCTGCGGGATTAGCAGCCCATGACACCTTGAAAAGCTGACAAGAAAGGTGTGGAATGATAAAGGCTCCAGAGATATTTCCTGAAAACTAGTTTTCCTCATAGATTTTCACGGCCTTGGTAATAAGGACAAGGCACCCGTTACCTTCCACCAAATTCCAGCCAAGGGAGGGAAGCAGTGCAGGATCCTGATCCCAGCAGCCCTGGCCCATTCCAGTCCCACCCCAGGACTGCACAGAAGCAGCTCCATCTGGTGGGAGATACTCACAGTTTCGGCTCTTCTCCCCTTCACCCGTACAGTGGAATTGTGTTATGTGCCTTCACGGGTGGCTGTTACGTAGCACCTGCCTGAAAAATGATAGCCAACTTGGTAAGGTTCTTAAAATAAAACTTGGCTCAGTTTATTTTTTTTTCTCACCATTAATTCACCTCTTTTAAAAATTGGGTATTTTCCCCCTCTTTCCGTGGTTCCTGGAATCAAAAGGTCAGTTTTGTCTTAACCGGCAAACTTTTTCTGCAAAAGGTCAGAGAATAAATATTTCCAGCTTTGTGGGCCAAATTGTCTCAGTCACAACAATGTAATTCTGCATCGTAGCATGAAAGCAGCCACAGACATTCATGAACAAATGGGCATGGCTGTCCTCCAGTAAAATAGCCAGTTTGTAAAACTGGCTGTGGGCTAGATGAGACCCATGGGCAGCAGTTTGCTCACCCCTCTTCTTAGCAATCAGAAGTTATTACAACTGATATTTTAGCCAACACTGTTGAGCAGACACTGTTCAAAGAACTATATCTATTAGCTTATTAAGCCTCATTGTAGCCCCGTACATGATACTATTAATGTGACCCTCAGCTTGCAAATGAGGAAATAGAAGCACAGAAGGATTCAGCACTTTGCCCAAGGTCCCACGGCTTGTGAAATGGTGGGCCCAGGATTGGAAGCCAAGCTGGTAGCCCTACGTCACATGCTCTGGACCTCCGCACTGTGCCGTCTCCTGCCATTGTTGATGATATGAACCTTTGAAGAGCATTTAGTGTGCTCCGGCTTTCTTCCCAGTACTTGTGTGCTTGTTACTTTCCTGTTCTGTCATAACCAATGACCACAATCTTGGTGGCTGAACCCAACACACATTTATGATCTTATAGCTCTAGAGACCAGGAGTCTGAAATAGGTCTCATTGGTATAAAATTAAAATGACCTAAGATCTGTGTTCCTTCTTGAGGTTTTGGGGAGAATTCGTTTTCTTCCCTATTTCAGCATCTAGACAATGCCCTCATACCTTGGCTTGTGGCCCCTTCCACCATCTTCAGATCCGGCAATGGCCAGCCACATCCTTCTCATATCACTGTGACTCTCCTGCCTTTGTCTTTGACATACAGGCCCCTTGTGATGACACAAGCCCACCTGAACAATCCAGATAACCTCCTACCTGGCAAGCAACTGATTAGCTTAGTAATTCCCACCTCCTTCCAGCCATGTGACCCAACATATTCGCAGGTTCCAGAGACTAGGATGTAGACCTCGTGTGAGGGCCATTATTCTGCATACCACACACACATATTTTAGCTCCCCTAATGCACAAGCAACCTAACATGTGGGTCCTGCTGTGCCCATTTTACAGAGGGGAGCACTGAGTCCCAGAGATGTCAAGTGCATTGTCCAAAGTCCCACAGCTAAATCAGACATCTAGGGTTCTACACGTGTCCAGCTCCACAACGTATATCCTTAACCACAGTTTAACCTTTTTGCTAAGAGAACATGAGTGTCAGCCATCTCAAAAAGAATGCAGACTAAAAATACTTATGCCCCCAGGTGATCACAGCCACTCACTTGCCTGGGACAACCCTGGTTTGCACCCGTGGCTTCTTTGACACTCAGAAAATGCTCTGGTGGGCAGTAACTGTGTCACCCACCAGACCTGACAGAAATTCTAAGTCTGTGACTCCTCATTACCCGATCCCCAGTCCCCAGTTGGGGAGTCAGTGGTGGGAGTGCTGTCTGTTAGTGGATATTTGGGATCTCTCGTGGTTGTACATTCTTCCCTTCTCACGCTTGAATTTCAATCAACAATGACAGATGTTTATAGAAGTAACTTCTGGCACGTAGTTTGTTTGTTGCGGGGGAAGGTCCTAAGACCTTTCCAACTTTCTCTAATTGTTTTGCGCTGTGGCTGTCCGTGGTGCTTTCAGAAACTGGCTGCTAAACTTCCAAAGAAAAATGTGTCCATGGAGAAAGATGCCTTTCCAGGTGGAAGAATGGAGTTCTGAGTGCTAGTTTTATTCATTCCTTCCTCTGTTTCCCCCTTTTCTTTTTTGGGTTCTGCAGACCGTTGAAAACTGTGTGTGCATTTTAAGAAACCTCTCGTACCGGCTGGCGGCAGAAACGTCTCAGGGACAGCACATGGGCACGGATGAGCTGGACGGGCTACTCTGTGGCGAGGCCAATGGCAAGGACGCAGAGAGCTCTGGTTGCTGGGGCAAGAAGAAGAAGAAAAAGAAATCCCAAGATCAGGTGATGCAGGCTGCTTGCAGCTGCATGCAATTACCCCCTTCCCTAATTGCAACTTTAATATTTCCTCTGTATATATAGAGAGTGAGCCCTGCATTTTCATCAGGAGGTAAAAATCACTCATCCATCTGCACAGTCTTCCTGTGGGAATTTCACAGCTGAGACAGTGGGACATGAAATGACTTCCCCCACACCTCACAGTTGAGCCAAGATAGGAACTTTCTTAAAAAAGAAAAAAAAGCCACCTGAGCCCCTAGCAAGCTCTGACATCCCACCTCTGAGTAGGCGCTGTGTTAATTCACACATTTACCGAGGGCACTGTTGGAGCCGGGCTTGGCGCCATCCGGGTGACAGGGATGGGTGGGATAGGAGATGTGAAGGGAAACAGAGAGAGGGTGACTCAAGATCCAACATGTATTTAATCGATGGTTTCGAAGGGTTTGGATTGTCGGTCTCACACTTCCCATTGGAAATGGGGGGGAGGGTAACAGAGAATTCACAGCCCTTCCACAGGATGGCATTAGAAGCTTGGCTGTGGGGTTGACAATTCAGATGAATTCAGAACAGTGTTTAGCTGGAGCCAGAGGCCACTTGAGAACGGAATGGCCCTCACCTGTTGTCGCTGGAAGGCGGTTCCCCTACAGCTAAACGAAGGCCGCTAGGCAGCACCCCTGAACATGATGCACATCATGAACATAATGCACAGCCTCTGCCCCTGTCCCGGGAAGCTCCTGAGAAACCAAACCCCTCACCACAGGCCCCACCAGGACAGAGAGTGATGGGAGATCAAAGTGTCCCTACCTTTGCTAACACCGAAACAGAGGCTAACTTCAGGGCCTGGAAACTGATTTACCTCATCAAGGAACTTACACAAAGTGCTGTCTTTGCAGATTAAAGATGGATATCATTTGTCCCTGGAATCTTTACTACATGCTAAGTCAGGCTTTTAAAGAGTATTTGGAGAGTAGAGAAAATATACAATACAAGTAAAGTGAAAAAAGCAACATAATAACAAGTGTGTACATAAATACAGGTATAGATGATACAGACACAGGCTGGCCAGGTTTGTATTATATGTCATATGCAAATACAAAATGCTATTTGCATGTACAAAATATATGTGTTTCTTGAAAAAGCAGAGTAAGATCCCAGAGAAGATGATGGATTATTTTTGTATTTCTGTATTTATAAATTTTCTACAATGGAAATTACATGTATAATCTTTGCAAATGGCATTGAAAAATAGTGTTCAAAAAGGCACTAAGTTAATATATGCTTATAAAAATGTGGTTTTTTTTTTTCAAATAGATTTTTCAAACCTCAGTGACAGGTTTAAGAGATTATTTAACATGAAAAGTTATCTAGTCTACAACACAGACTTCCAGGACAGAGGAGCCAAATGTAACAGGAGTAAAATCGATCCAAATAATAATTGGCTGATGAATGCCTCCAGAGCTTTTTCTGTTCCAGAAATTTATGTTGACCCTCACATTTGGCATTGGTATTGTTAACCTTAAAAAGACACTATGATATTCTGCATGTCAAATTTAGCTATAAGAAGAATCTCAGAAACGTCTTTTAAAATCCCTGTAGGGATAACCCAAGAAAATATATGACACAAAGACATGTTGCATGCATGCTCTTAGTTCAAGAAGTAGTTGCTATTGAAGCATACTGGAAGTATCAGACTCCGAGCCCCCGTGTGCAGAAGTGTTGGACACTCTATGCATCACATTCTGGTCTAAGAGATCCTTGCAAACCCAACCATTTCTGAACCTGCTCTGTGCCTGTGACTGAATTCTAAGGAATTGCTAGTTACTCTAGTCCATTTTGGGCAAGCCGCCCATGAAACAGTCTGCGTGTCATCTGCCAAGAAGGCGCATCTCCCCCAGCAGGACCCTCCCTTCCCTCTGCAGGCCTTGGTGCCAGCAGCCTGTAACTGAAAAGTTGGTGGGCGGAATCCAAAATTTGGGGTCCGTGGAAATAGGAGGAGACAACATGGATTCATTTACTTTTTGCACCTTTGTAGCAATAAGCGTGTTTTGGTTTGTTTTTTGACGTGGGGTACAGCCAATGAGCCTGTGATGGTGTCCAGAGGACGGTGCTGTGTAAATGTAGTTTGGAGGTGACGGGACACTGTCCTCCACCAGCTGCTGGTCAGGTCAGACCTTCTTCAAGACGCTCTCAGTGTGAGACTGACCATGTGCAGAGGGTCACTAAGAAAAGCAAAAACTAAATAAGCAGGATCTGCTGGAATTCTAAACCTCCCTTTTTGGCTTATAAATCAATTTAAAATTATTTAATTCAAATGGGTAAAAACTATGTATCTATCCACATGGGTGAGGACACAAACCTGTCAGAATTCGAACAGGATTCTGATCCACTGTTTTTAGCCGGTAGGCCCTCTTTCATGATCATCTTTGTTTCATAGCTGAGTGTACTGAAGTCAATTTAAGAGTAGATGCTTTTGCTCTTTTCACCTCTTAAGTTGTAGATGCCAAAGGCATAAATCAGTGGGAAGATTCACCTGTGATATACAGGATGATAATTTATGCAGAAAGCAATAGGAATGGGCTTCTGTGTAAAACTCCCATATCCCCTTATTTTTTCCATGATGAAAGACATGTCTTGGAAGAACTTCGAAGGCTTCTTCCCTGTACACTTTCCAGGCCTGTCTGAGGGTCCCGCAGCCCAGCCTCTAGGCTTCTGTTCATGCCGTTCCACTACCTGGCACTCCCTTGTCCCACTCCACTACTTAGAGAATAATCTTTCAAGAGCACATAAAACATCCCCTCTGTTTTTCCAAGACTTCTTTCAAGTAAACAACTGCTCCCTAATCTACTTCTCCATAATTTTATTTAAACTTCTCTGCTAGTTATTATCATATGATGGGTTAAGTATAGCAATTGATCCCCAAAAAGAGTGGATTTTCTGAGGCAAAGCACTGTGTGGGTCTTATATTCAGTCTGTGACTTACAGCCCAATGCCTGGTCCCAATTAGGCTGTGGCCTATGGTGGCCCTTAGCTCTTGCTGTGAGTTTAATTGTGGATGGATGCTCATAGCTGTGACTTTTCCCAGACTTGTCTGGGTCTTTCTTGGTTAGACCTGACCCCAAGGGCCACTGTGAGCCAAGCATCTTCGGCTGCCACCACCCCCACTACCCCCCACCGTGTTTTGAGCTGTTCCTCAGCCTTTCATGACGGTGCTGCCTTTATCTCATTGTTAGTCATAATTCTCAATCTGCCATCGCCACCAAAATGAATGCACCATCCAAATTGCTATTATCATCTAAGAACTTAAGTTTATATGCAACAAATATATATGTGTGTGTGTGTGTGTGTGTTTCAAAGTATCCCTGGAGAAGCAGGACTTTTGATCCTGCCAGACTAAATGAATTCTTTGCACGGAAGGCATTATGAGATGAAGTCCCATCACCTACGAGGTTTCCTTGGGTTTTCAGGGTATCCGTGTTGGCTACCCCTTCTTCCAAAGCTCACACGCTGCCTGCTGTGTCATATGGATGCTCTTTACCCCAAAGTGAGACCCTAAGGCTAAATAAACAGCGTGCAATGTCCCAAGGCACAAGCATGAATTTTATTACTAGCTCAAATGACCACAATGGAGATTGGCACTTTAAATAATAGTTTCTTCTCATTCCAGACAAAATAGATACTAATGATAAATATCTGGGTATACATGTACACACTTACCATGTAAGTAATATGTGAGTAAAAAAGCACTAAACTACAAGAAGAAAATAATACCCATACCGTCAGCGTGCCTCCTCCTAGAGAGATTCACAATGACAACTTACACCTGGGCATGTATCCTTTCAGATGTTTTTCTGTTAGGGCCCATATCAGACAGTAAAATTCATAAGGTCTTATAGTTGATATTTCCACTGATGTAGAACTCTGATCTCTTGAGTCTTCAGAGGTTGGGCTCCTTGTATTTTTGGGGGATCTCATCTTTAGGGTGCTGCCTTCCTCCTCATGGTCCAGATTCTGGCTCTTCACATCCATAGCTCAGAAGCGGAAATGGGGGAAAGAAGACAGGAACACCCTTTCCTTTAGGGCTCCACCCAGAAGTTTCACGCATCACTGTTACATCCCTGTGGCCAAGACTGGCTCATAGTAGCACCAGAGCTGCGAGAGAGGCTGGGAATTGTAGTCTCTTGGGACAACTGTTACCCTAGGTGAACCTTGGGCATTCTGTTAATAAAAAAAGAAGGCACAAAGTGGCCTATTCAGAGTGTGCAGTGAGGAGGGGCTCTGTGTCCCTATGAGGAGGGGCTCTGTCCCTATGAGGAGGGGTCTCTTACCAGTGAAATCATTTAGCATTATCTGCACATGGTAATGAACCAAAACCCAACATGTATTCATTTCACTGCCTATACATTCCCTGCAAAGAGTTCAGCCTCTTATTACCTGCCCCCAGGTGACAGCCCCCACCGCCCACCTTGCTGCACACTGAGGGCAGGACAGGTGTAGCACAGTCTGCTCTGCATCTTCTGCTGACCGCTTTATGGCAGCTCATCATTAGCACAGACTGACTTCTTTCCTTGCCGGTGAACTTCTTCAGACTGGCATGCGGGAGAGCTACTGTGAATTCCATGGCGGAGGATACCAATCCCCTGTTCTTAGAACACGAGGTTGCTTCCAAGTTTCTACTAATGTAAACTGTAATCCACATCTGTGTAGTTAAATCTCACCTACCCCCTTAATCACTTCTTAAGAATAAATTCTTAGAAGTGAAATAGCTAGACCAAATGCATGTTTTTGGACTGAATACACAAACCGGAATTTATCTTAATCACTCTAAATGTCATTGACACTTTCTGTTCATGGCCTCGATTTTTTCTTACCACTTCATGAATCTGCTCTTCACGACATTTGGTTGTGCCTAGGTTTTATTTCCCAATATCACAGGTTATTTTTCTTTTTTTCCCAGTTTTCATTTTCTTATTAGTAACATACATTTTCTTTTGCCGCTTAATAGCATTTTCTTTCTAACCATCTGCTTCTTTCAGCTGCCGCCCGTTCCTCTTGGCCAGTTCTACTACAGTCTCCCTTGGCTTTCACCTCGCCATATGCCAGAACTTGTGGACTCAAGGCATGATATTTCATGTCCTGGAAGCAGCATATCTCATGAGCCTGCAAAGATCACGGCTGCACATTTTCGTGCAGCACTTCTCCTCTGCCATTATCCATGGATGAACCAGATTCCTCTACTTCTTTCTTCCCTCTAGTAGAAAATAGAGCCTGTCACTTAAAAATGCTGCTCTTTTAGTTTCAGTGAGTTCATAGACTTAAAATCCTGTCTCAGGTGTCTCATTTAGTTTTCTTGATTGCATTTTGTCTCTCAGTCTTCCACACCATCAACACTGTCTTTTACAACTTGACCAGGGCTTCTGGACTTCAACACCGGTCACAACTGGGGTGGCATACCTCTCTGTTGCAGGGAGCTGGCCTGCGCACTGCAGGGTATTTGCCAGCCTCCCTGGACTCTACCCACGGGATGCCAGTAGCACCTTCTGCCGTAGCCATGACTACCAAAAATGCCCAGACATTGCTGCTTGTCCCCCTGGGTGTTAAAATTGCTGGTTGAGAACATTGGACTACATTGTCTTTTGAAGGACCTATCACCAAACATATAACGAATAACCAAGACCACAGGATTATCCAAAGGAGGTTGGCACATCAGGGACAAAGCCCCTTTAGAAGGCAGGAACAGGGACGGCCATGGCCCAGGTTTCCCTAGATGTGGATGGCAAATTAGTAGCAGAGAGAATTCTAGATGAGCATCAGTGATGCCCCAGTTGGTTCCATCACAGTGACTTCGGGAAGGGACAGTCAGGCCCAGTCATATGAGCAGCCTTGACAGCTGTCCTTTATAGGGCACAGCACAGTGGCCGGTCTTGTAATGACAGTCTGTGGAGTGGGCAGTATTACCAGCCTCACTCCTGAGGGATGTGTGCCCACCTGGTCCCTTGGCACCCCACAGAAGGAGGTACATCAGCAAGGCTATTCCTGAATCTCTTCTGCTCTAATGCTTTGTTCAGATGACACCTCATCCTGCCTCTTCAATGAGAATTTCTAATCTCTCAAATGCAAAACCCCTTCTTTCTTTTGCAAGGAGAGCCTGGAGACAATGCAGTGCCACATAAATACAGATAATTAGCCATCAGCTCGACTCCCTCTTTGCACAGCCTCAGCCTCAGCTGCAGCCGAAGTCTTCTGAACAGCTCCTAGGGGGATTCAGATACTGGCATACCCTTATCTTTGAAATTCTTAAGAATCAACACAAAGAATCATTTCTATCTGGCTTTTTACACTTAACCAGAGTTTTTAAATACCCATCACCTCTATCCTTCCACCTTTAAGCCCCCAAAAGCTGGAAGTGGCTATGAAACACTATAAAGGCAAATTATGTAATAACCCTGCTGTTCAAAGCAAGCCAAGCAAGGTGGCAGATGGGGGATGGACTTGGGTTTGGATTGTTGCTTTTTAAAGGAGGTAGAGCTGGCTGCAGCTTCATTAAACAAGACCCTGCTTGAGAGAACATTCTCTGACAGTTTACCTACTTAGAACCATCTTTCCTTCCTACATTTTGCAATGTGTGACTTCCCCTGAAAGGAAAGAGTGGGATCTTAAAATCAGAACGTTTCCCTGATGCTGCACATCTACTCCCTTTATCTTGCAGTATCTCTGGTCTGTTGTTGATTTCACTGAAAGATCTTAAAAAATGAAAGTGAGCCTGCACATATGTGATGACTGTGATGCTCCCTAATTGGTAGAGAAATCTGGATAATAGAGATGCTTTCCGCTGGTGAAGCCAGCCTTTTCTGTTGATGTTCTGAAGATAGGACTCAGCAGTAAGAGGCCTTTTCTGCACACAAACTTGATTGGCTGAGACCGTATGAAGCCGATGACATGTGCAAAGAGGACCTGTTTATTTTAGCACTTTTTCTCCTGAAATGGAAATCCTTCTCCACACTCATTCGCTGCTTCTTGTTGGCGTCTCCTCAGTACTCAGCCCAGTGCACTGGAGATCAAAGACTAGAGCAGTGGTAGGACGGCTCAGAAGGAAGAGAAGAAATTGTCTTGTAATTCTTCTCATTCATTAGGGGCTTTATGAATGTAATCATTAGAGGAGTCCTGTGAGTCCCCATAATTTAAAGAACCCCATGTTTACAAAATCTCTTTTTTTTTAAATAAAGCATATTGACATCTTTACTTTCAGGGGTTTTTTGTTTTTTTTTGTTTTTGAGACAGAGTCTTGCTCTGTCGTCCAGGCTGGAGTGCAGTGGCGCCATCTTGGCTCACTGCAGACACTGCCTCCCGGATTCAAGTGATTCTCCTGCCTCAACCTCCTAAGTAGCTGAAATTGCAGGTGTGTGCCACCACACCCAAATAATTTTTGTATTTTTGTAGCGACAGCATTTCACCATGTTGGCCAGGCTGATCTCAAACTCCTGACCTCGCCTAGCTAATTTTTCTATTTTTGTAGAGATGAGGTTTCACCATGTTGACCAGGCTGGTCTCGAATTCCTGACCTCAAGTGATCCACCTGCGTCAGCCTCCCAAAATGCTGGGATTATGAGCATGAACAATCGTGCCCAGCCTATTTTCAGGTTTTTGTCCCTAACTTACATCTTTCTCTTCATATAAGGAGCAAATGGCTTCCACTCTTTCATTCTCAAACCCTACTGAGATAGAAATCTTCTAAATAGAATGTAAGCCCTGCATAGAATCCAAAGTATTTAAAGCAAATCCAAAGAAAGGTTTCTTTCTTTTTAACATACACATTGAGCAGATCCCCACACATATGTTATTTTCTTCCTGAGCAGACCTTTTCTACAGTGGCTACTGTGTATCCTCTGTGCTTATGGTGATCATATCAAAAAGCATCATGTCTAAATGTTAGCAGTCCCTTACCTCCCATCTTGGGAAGCTTGATATCCTCTTTTTTTCTGAAAAGATTTTGAGCATCACCTTCTTAATGAGAGAATACGTATTTTCAGTTCTATACAATTTTAGGAATTGAATGACAGAAACTGTTAGACAAATTTTTATGGATGTTAGTCATGCAGTCATATATTTGAACCCCAGTAAAAAAAAAAAGTGCTGATACATTATTGAGTGAGGCACTATTTGGGTGGCAAAAAATCAATCTATTGGTTTGTTCTATGATCTAGATACACTCACCGCTTTGCTGCCAGTCTGTCACCTACAGAGCTTTCATTGTCAATTACTCAGTTTTCAAATACTCTGGTTATCACCACCTTAATCCTTAGCTTTATGAACTCTTAAGTATGTGTGTCAAATTATAAATTTCCCTAAACAAGACAATTCATAAGTGGAGGCTTATTACTATGCCAGTAATATATTCTTTGGTATATTTTCCTGTTCGACAACATGTGAATGACTTGCACAAAGTGTAATTTGAACATTTAAGTAGTATCTATAAGACTTTAGAATGGTTACAACTTTTGTAAATTTTATTTGCTAAAATATAACAGATGAAAATTAGCATGTTATGCAGAATTGTGGAACATTTCTGTAACTCTCAAACATAAGGTGTAAAATTCTGAGGAGGAAGGGATATTTACTTTTTTTTATTGCATTTTAGGTTTTGGGGCACATGTGCAGAACATACAAGACCGTTGCATAGGCACACACATGGCAGTGTGTTTTGCTGCCTTCCTCCCCTTCACCCACATTTGGCATTTCTCCCCAGGCTGTCCCTCCCCAGCTCCCCCCCCGCCACTGTCCCTCCCCTATTCCCCCCAATAGACCCCAGTATTTAGTACTCCCTTCCCTGTATCCGTGTATTCTCATTTTTCATCACCCGCCTATCAGTGAGAATATGCAGTATTTCATTTTCTGTTCTTGTGTCAGTTTGCTGAGAATGATATTCTCCAGATTCATCCATGTCCCTACAAACGACACGAACTCATCATTTTTGATTGCTGCATAATATTCCATGGTGTATATGTGCCACATTTTCCCAGTCCAGTCTATCATTGATGGGCATTTGGGTTGGTTCCAGGTCTTTGCTATTGTAAACAGTGCTGCAATGAACATTCGTGTGTATGTGTCCTTATAGTAGAACAATTTATAGTCCTTTGGATATATACCCAGTAATGGGATTGCTGGGTCAAATGGAATTTCTATTTCTAAGGCCTTGAGGAATCGCCACATTGTCTTCCACAATGGTTGAACTAATTTACACTCCCACCAACAGTGTAAAAGTATTCCTATTTCTCCACATCCTCTCCAGCATCTGTTGTCTCCAGCTTTTTGATGATCACCATTCTAACTGGTGTGAGATGGTATCTCAATGTGGTTTTGATTTGCATCTCCCTAATGACCAGTGATGATGAGCATTTTTCCATATGTTTGTTGGCCTCATGTATGTCTTCTTTTGTAAAGTGTCTGTTCATATCCTTTGCCCATTTTTGAATGGGCTTGTTTGTTTTTTTCCTGTAAATCTGTTTGAGTTCTTTGTAAATTCTGGATATCAGCCTTTTGACAGATGGGTAAACTGCAAAAATTTTTGCCCATTCTGTTGGTTGCCGATTCACTCTAGTGACTGTTTCTTTTGCCGTGCAGAAGCTGTGGAGTTTGATTAGGTCCCATTTGTCTATTTTGGCTTTTGTTGCCAATGCTTTTGGTGTTTTGGTCATGAAGTCCTTGCCTACTCCTATGTTCTGAATGGTTTTGCCTAGATTTTCTTCTAGGGTTTTTTATGGTGCCAGGTCTATGTTTAAGTCTTTAATCCATCTGGAGTTAATTTTAGTGTAAGGTGTCAGGAAGGGGTCCCAACACCATTTATTAAACAGGGAATCCTTTCCCCATTGCTTATTTTTGTCAGGTTTATCAAAGATCATATGGTTGTAGATATGTTGTATTGCTTCTAATGCCTATGTTTTGTTCCATTGGTCTATATCTCTGTTTTGGTACCAGTACCATGCTGTTTTGATTACTGTGGCCTTGTAGTATAGTTTGATCCGGTAGTGTGATGCCCCCCGCTGTATTCTTTTTGCTTAGAATTGACTTGGCTATGCGGGCTCTCTTTTGGTTCCATATGAAGTTCATGGTGGTTTTTTCCAGTTCTGTGAAGAAAGGCAATGGTAGCTTGATGGGGATAGCGTTGATTCGGTAAATTACTTTGGGCAGTATAGCCATTTTCACGATATTAATTCTTCCTAACCATGAACATGGAATGTTTCTCCATCTATTTGTGTCCTCTCTTTTTTCGTTGAGCAGTGGTTTGTAGTTTTCCTTGAGGAGGTCCCTTACGTTCCTTGTGAGTTGTATTCCTAGGTATTTTATTCTTTTTGTAGCAATTGTCAATGGCATTTTGTTCTTGATTTGGCTCTTTTTAAGTCTGTTATTAGTGTATAGGAATGCTTGTGATTTTTGCACATTGATTTTATATCCTGAGACTTTGCTGAAGTTGCTTATCAGTGTCTGGAGTTTTTGGGCTGAGGCAATGGGGTCTTCTAGGTATACTATCATGTCATCTGCAAATAGAGACAATTTGGCTTCCACCTTTCCTATTTGAATACCCTTTATTTCTTTTTCTTGCCTGATTGCTCTGGCTAGAACTTCCAGTACTATATTGAATAGGAGTGGTGAAAGAGGACATCTTTGTCTAGTGCTGGATTTCAAAGGGAATGCTTCCAGTTTTTGCCCATTCAGTATGATATTGGCTGTGGGTTTGTTATAAATAGCTCTATTACTTTGAGATACATTCCATCGATACCGAGTTTATTGTGGGCTTTTAGCATAAAGGGCTGTTGAATTTTGTCGAATGCCTTCTCTGCGTCAATTGAGAGAATCATGTGGTTTTTGTTTTTGGTTCTGTTTATGTGGTGAATTACGTTGATAGACTTGCGTATGTTGAACCAGCCTTGCATCCCCAGGATGAATCCTACTTGATCATGATGGATAAGTTTTTTGATGTGCTGTTGCAATCGGCTTGCCAGTATTTTATTGAAGGGATATTTTTATTAAAAATTTCCCCCAAGCTGGAACAAGTTGAAACCCAGCAAAAACCTTTTTTTTTTTTTTTTTTGGAGATGGAGTCTCACTCTGTTACCAGGCTGGAGTACAGTGATGCAGTCTTGGCTCACTGCAACCTCTGTCTCCCCAGTTCAAGCGATTCTGCTGCCTCAGCCTCCTGAGTAGCTGGGACTATAGGTGTGCACCATTTGTATTTTTAGTAGAGGAGGGGTTTCACCATGTTGGCCAGGATGGTCTCGATCTCCTGACATTGTGATCTGCCCACCTCAGCGTCCCAAAGTGCTGAGATTGCAGGCGTGAGCCACCACCCCAGCCAAAAAAACTTTTTTTAAAACCACAAATGCCATTTTCCTCATGCTATTTCTTTTTCTTTCTCTATTCTGCTTTACTTTTAAACTGCAACCTGAGGAATGAAGATACATAAACATTCTCTCTCTCTCTCTCTCTCTCTCTCTCTGTCTGTCTCTCTCTGTCTCTCTCTCTCTCTCTGTCTCATGTGTAGTCCTCATGCAGATTACATAATCAAAAATCCTCTCCTGGCATTGCAACCACTGCTGTTGTGGAAATACTTTGTCTTCATGTATTCCTTCTTTATTATATAGAAAGTTCTCTCTCCCAACTTGATGACATTTTACTTCTTCATGTTTTCTTTGCATATTTCAAGCTCTTAAAGGGTTTTTGGTAGCAGGTCCTCAAGATAAATTTCTCCAAAATGAACACAGTTTGCACAAGATTTCTAAGTTTCATCTTGTGTTCTTCCGGACTAAATAACTGCGATCACTGCTTCAATTACATTAAAGATTAAGCCACTGCTTGCCTTCAGATAACGTCACATTTTTGTAGATATTTTAGGATAGAAACACCTTATGTTTAAATTTATAAATAAAGTATTTCTACTTAGGTAAAAGAGTTGTATATCCCATGATTTTTCATGAATCATAACCTTCAAGCATCAAAAGTTTTCATGTGCAGAATTGTCTCACCTACATCAGTCTGATCCTAACCTCACCATTGCCTTACTGCCTTGTTGATGTTGATGGGCTAGACAAAATCATTTCAAGTATGTTAACCCAAGTCTTAAAGAATACTTCCTGTCATTTTACAGCTGATGGAAATCTATTCTTAATAGGCTTTTTCCCCTATTAACTTATGATACTTTCCCCCCATTAACTTAATAAAAGTTTGAATAAAATACCCAGATAAAGGTCTGGCAGATACATTTACTGGCTTTGAAATAGTCCTTTTTTTTCAATATTAACATACCAGGGCACCATCAACGTGCTAAAATAGCCAAGAATCCCCTTTGAACTCCATCTCCAGTTGCCATCAAAGATTATCTGTGTTCACATCAGTTGTCCTTTTATTTCCTTCAGATTCTCTCTGTAGCCATTAAGAAAGGATTGTAATAAAAGGTATTTTAGAGCTACATAGAGGACATGTCAGAACCTGAAGAAAGTTGTCTACTGACTTAACCATTCATCCTGTTTTATTGCACAGAAGCTAGAAAAGGAGAGCAAGATGAAACCCAGCAAAAGATAACATGCCTACTTTTCCCTCTTCTTGTAATGAGCATGCAAATACCACTTCTCCATACCTCTCGCTGTTATTAGCTCTTACATCAGAGGAAAATCTCATCCATGTTGAGTTGCAAGTTTCACACTTTGATTTTTCTGAATTTTATCAAATTCTTATATAAAAATAATTGCTTTAAATGTTTAAGGCGATAAGATATAAAAAGAAATAATTTGCCATTTCTTGTTACTCCAGCAGATAGATTCACTACCCCAAGCTGGTCTCCTTTGAGAGGCCAGTAATGCTACTGCTTTGTCATTGAAATTGACAAACCTACAGAATGACTGCTGTCTTCTTCTAGTGCCCACTTTCTATTCAGTGCAGCAAGCCAGGCTCAAATAATGAACTAGGAGCAATGTGACAGGGCTAGTTCACTTCCTTCTTTTTTTAATTTAAAGGAGATGTATTGAGTTTATTGATAGGCTGTTCACAGGTGCAAAGTCGTCTTTGAATAGTTAAGACATGGCTTTGGTTAAAAGGACAGGAAGTGTTCCACACTGAGTGTCCTTGTTATAAAGTTAAAATTGAGTGACATGTTCATTGAAAATGACCTTTAATGGGATGTCATTCGTCTCTGAGCTTTAGCCTTGACTTAAACTAAGCTGTATCATCATTGAGGAAAAGAAGACAAGCATTTTAGCTTCTTTTGGGGAATAAATGATGAAATTTTTGAAATTATTTGTGACAACAGCATCTCTACTCACTTTTCTGTTTTTATGTCCCAAGGATACAAAGTAAGCATGTATTTTCTTGGAGTAAAATATTCAGAACTAAGGACTTACATTCAGAAGTATGGTTTTATTTTTTATATTTATATACACACATATCTACACATGCACATATATGTATATATATATAAAATATCTGCAAGTATGTTTAGTGTGTGTCATTTGCACTGTATTTTAAGTAATCATTAATAAATACACTAAGCTAAACACCTTCATGTTCTCACACTAAAATTATAAAGAAATTGTTTTATTTTACAGTGATTTTTTCCAGAACTGAATATGTGTATATTTTTTTCTAAAAGCATAGCGTCTTTCATTTCTACCTTTATTATACTCATTGTTTTCACAAAAGACAAAGCCTTTGTGTAATCAAAGATCAGAATCATTATTTTAATTTTTAATAGTTTTAAAATGGTAAGAGTAATAGAACAGGAAGTTTGACATGTAGGAAAAAAAGACATTTTTATTAATAAATTTTTATGATAATTACAGGTGTTTTATGATGCATCTGACCTGAAATAAAGGGCAAATCCCACTACTTCGCATCCTGCTTTGATCATTTAACTTTCATCATTGCAATTTGTCCAAGTTGCTACATAGCCTTCATAAGGATCATTCTTAATGGTTGACTGGTATTCCTTTGAGCATGCAAGCCATAATTTCTAAATTATGTGTAATTAATTTTGCATTAGACATTATCCTGTTATTCATTAGATTCAATTCAAAGCAAATTTAACTGTCATGATTGCTCTAAGATCTAGATTTGCCTATAGCTCATGTTAATGTGTCTAATAAACCATAGCAGTTTCTCTCTTTTATCGATTCTCTCATTTGTTAAATGCAACAATAGTACCCAATTTGTATGTATGTAGCAAATTATATAGGCGTTTATCACATTAATAATTATGCATAAAAAGTGAGGGCATTTGATTGTTGATAATTATTAAGCAGCACCTGTAGTATGCTAACTATAAAATATGCTACCTTGACCTTTATCCTTCTTCCAACCTGCTCAGTCAAAATTAATTCATCTCTTCCCTTCCTTCCTACAGCAACATGTTAGAATCATTTTTGGAGAGCTTATCCACTTCTTCTGCCGTTACATTCTCTTGTGTGCATCCTCCAACCCACTCTCCACCCTCGATCCCAAGCTCTCGGTGGGCAGGAATGGCTGCTTTCTTTTAGTGATCCCTGGACTGCTGATGCAGTAGCCTCCATGCAGTCTGTGTTCGCCAACTGTGATAATGCTCTGCTTTTGTTTTTGCCTGTAATGTTTGAGGAACGCAATGTTGGGAAGCATAAAATTGTTAAAGATGTTTGCTCTCTTGTTTTTCTTCCACCAGTGGGATGGAGTAGGACCTCTTCCAGACTGTGCTGAACCACCAAAAGGGATCCAGATGCTGTGGCACCCATCAATAGTCAAACCCTACCTCACACTGCTCTCTGAGTGCTCAAATCCAGACACGCTGGAAGGGGCGGCAGGCGCCCTGCAGAACTTGGCTGCAGGGAGCTGGAAGGTATGGCCAGTTCATTACAATAAAAAGAAATCTGGAATTATGAGCAGCTCCTCAGAAAACAATACAAGTCCAGTTTTGAGAAATGCAATTCTAATAAAGATTTTTAGGACATTAGAAAAAAACCATTTATATTGAACTGTTTTCTTGGAAATGTATTCCTTTTAAAATTTTGTCTTAAAGGCTCAGGGGTCCTTAAAGATCACTACAAACATGGAGGAATAGATGTGATTATAGTCACTGAAAATGCTGTGAAATGTTTTTCATTCTATTCGTGTAGCTGAGATACTTTGTTTTCAGTGGAGATTATGACAGGTTGACATTTTTTCAAAGCACTATTATTAACTGGTAAGAGAGTTAATGCCCAAACACCTGTGTAAAACCCCATGTGAACACTTAAAATGTGCCGGGTCCGAGTCCCAAAAAGAAAGAAAAGAACCCCTTGTGTTTTTAAAGCATGGGCTTACAGAGAAGAATAGTATTGTTAGTTGACTTTGGCAAAAGTGTTAAAGCAAATGTATGATTGGAGAGGAGATTAGAATGGCCTTTTTCTGAGTCCTTATCAACTGACACTGTTCCTGATTGATTTTCATGACACTCATTTTGGGCAGAAACAGACTCACCCTAGGAAGCAATTCCTGGGTCTAGTTACCAGTTTCCTAACTTGCTTTGTCGCTAAAAAAGTGTGACCTCTTTGAAGCATGAGGGCAGGTGGGGAGAATACCAAGGGAGAGAAAGTTTACACTTCTGCCATCCATGTTCCATTCATTCCACATCAAATCCTGGGATGTGGGATAATCATCAATCACTCCTTTTCTTGACATTTATTTTCTTCCAAACCATGTTAACATATACACATAACTACAGATAATGTTCAGAAGCTCAAGGCCGTAAGTGTCACACACACTACACACCCTAGCCTCAACATTATGTAACTACACCCTCCCCTTTGCTTATTCCTTTGGATGCCTGCCTTCTTGTCCTTCTCTCTGTGTCATCCTTTGTTTCCAAGCTACAGAACTTCCTTCTTTCTTTGGTGTGCCATCCCAGCTCATGGGCCCCAGCCCCTGACAATTCCTCCCACAGAGCTGGCCGCTGCCTCATGGCCAGACTCACTTCTTCTCCTAAGAGTCTTAGGGATGGACATAATTAGCCCTTTTCTATACCTTGCCCATAGACAGCCCTAAAGCTGTACTCATCTCTTGCTTGCAACCAGAGATTGCTGAAGAAAAGCTTGAAAAGCAGAGTTGCACCAGGTCGACATCCAGAGCATAATCTTACAAGAGCAGGAAAGAGATACGGATGGAAATCACTTCCTGGAACGAGGCCTTAGGTCTTATGTCTCTCTAAGTTTAGCATGATCCAGGAAGCTTTGACTCAAATCATAGTTCAAACTAAGGCTCTACCTTTTCTGAGCACGGTGAGCCTGGGCAAATTATAGCACATCACTGTGTCTCAGACGTGTCGTCTGCAAACAGAGAAAATCGGGGCTGCTTCACTCTATATCATGCATGTCAATCACAATAGTGGATGCAAGGATGAGAGCAAGATGTCATAGGCCAAGACACGGTATGTGCCCATGAGCACTCACGCTCTCAAGAGCTACACTCCCCAACTCCCCTGCCTTGCATCATTAACTAGACAGGTGCATGGAAATAGGCTCTGGCTTCAGGCATCAGCCTGACTAAGACACAAACACCTAGATGGTGGCAAATCAGGTGTGCCATCTTAAGATGTCGTTTATCTCTGTCTCTCTTCTTTCTCTCTTTCTTCCTTTATTTATTTATTTTTATTTTTTTTTGAGACGGAGTTTCGCTCTTGTTACCCAGGCTGGAGTGCAATGGCGCGATCTCGGCTCACCGCAACCTCCGCCCCCTGGGTTCAGGCAATTCTCCTGCCTCAGCCTCCTGAGTAGCTGGGATTACAGGCACGTGCCACTGTGCCCAGCTAATTTTTTTGTAATTTTTAGTAGAGACGGGGTTTCACCGTGTTGACCAGGATGGTCTCGATCTGTTGACCTTGTGATCCACCCGCCTCGGCCTCCCAAAGTGCTGGGATTACAGGCTTGAGCCACCGTGCCCGGCCTAATTATTTTTTAATTTATTATCAATTATTTTCCTTGAGAAATACTTATGTCATTATCATGTAATCATAACAACTTAAAAGTGGAGAAATATCTTTGGGCTTTAGAAGATTTTGAATGTGAGACTTCAACCTTTGAACTTTATATTCTATATGTTCACAAAGTAGAAATAGGAAAAATATATAAAAGAACAAACTCAAGCTTCTAAAATTAAAATATAATGCCTGAGCAAAAACTGTGTGGAATGGGATTATCAGCGGATTAAAGATTACAGAATAAAAGATTCGGGAACTTCAAGACAGCGATAGGAATGACCCAAAATGAGCCACAAAGAAAAAATGTGCAGCGCATCAGTGAGCTTCAGGTTGCCTCATGTATGTGTGAATGGAGTCCCCAGATGAGAGGAGAAAGGACAGAAAAAAGTTTCAAGAAATAATGTTGAAAATTTTCTAAATTTAATGAAAATCATAAACTCACAGATCAAAGCAGCTCCAGGAACCCCAAGCAGAGAACATGAAGAAACGATACCAAGGTATATTTTCATCAAATTTCTCAAAATTAGTAATGAAGAAAAAAATCCTAAAAGCAGGCAGATAAAAAAGACATGTTAAAGTACAAAGGACTGCACCACATCTAAACACCAAATTTAAGAATCAGTGACACTAGTTATTCATTCATACGAGTCCTTCTGAGCTGCTAAGACTGTCCTCTGGAAGAGAATTTGGTCTGTGTGCCCCTATGGGCAGAAGCCAAGCCCTGTTTATCTTCTTGTACCTCACCGCCCATTCCTGTGCGTGGCTGAGTGAAAAAAATCAAACGTGAGCATTTATCTCAACTACTATCTATGTCCACACGTCTTCCCTGAGCAGCTCAGTGTTTTCTATTTATTAATGTCTACTGGTCAATAAGAATTTAGTAGCACATACTAGTTACCAGGCCATCCTCAGATGGTCACATTTATGATTTTTTATTTGATTCTTTGGTTCAGATGGCAATATACTGTCAATACAATGTAAAATTGATCGAAAGAATTATGAGAGGATGATTTTCTTTTCAGTGTCCAGACTGAACAATGTATTGCAGGCTGCAGAGTTCAGCAGCAAGGGCCCAGTTCTGCAGTTTCTGCTGTGCTGAGTTTTCTGTGTAAGTTTCCAGATCTTACACAGACCAGTTGCAAGAACTGCTTAGAAATGTGTGGGTCTTTCGGTGTGTAGAGTAAGAAAATGATAAGTTTAAAAAGGGTTTACTATCTTTATATTTTAAGGTCTCATCTACTTTACATGACGGGAATTATGGAAGAAGTATGATCATCACTCTTAATAATTTCTGGCGATAGCATGTTACTGACTGTTCGTACCACAGTAAGTCTGTGCATTAGTTCAGCACAGTCATCCCACATACCCAGAAGGCATTTCTTTGGTGAATGTCTCTACTGCTAAGAGAGTAGAGACTAGTAATAGAAAGACAGAAGGGTCTAGAATAGCCAAAGTCAGCATCACAAAAGCTGTTCTGTTTTAGACAAAGCTTACCAACAACCTTTAATTTCGCAGTCCATACTGGACTTCAATCCACAAGTTAAAAATGCAAGAACTCTTGTAAGCAGACACATAGACCATCTTAAGAAGGGAGAGTAGATACTGTGCTGGCAAACAGAAAAGACGGAAGAGTTAGGAAAATGGAATATAAAAGTGCAAGAAAGGGCCGGGTGCAGTGGCGCATGCCTATAATCCCAGCACTTTGGGAGGCTGAGGTAGGCCAATCACTTGAGGTCTGGGGTTCGAAGACCAGCCTGGCCAATATGGTGAAACCCCGTCTCTACTAAAAATTCAAAAAAACTAGCCGGGTGTGGTGGCACGCACCTGTAATCCCAGCTATTGGGAGGCTGAGGCAGGAGAATCGCTTGAACCCAGGAGGCGGAGGTTGCATTGAGCCGAGATCATGCCACTACACTCCAGCCTGGGTGACTGAGTAAGACTCCATCTCAAAAGAAAAAAATGCAAGAAAGAAAAGCTGTCAGAGACCATTCAATGTCATGGCTGTTCCATCTATTCTGAGAGTCATAAGATTGGCCTTCTGTCATCAAGAAAATGTTATTACTAGTAATTTTAGAAGACAGAAAGCATTTGAGAAAGATTTCCATTCCAACGGTTAAAGTAGAATTTTGACACTTAGGATGTCAGTCTTGACTATGAGAAGTACTACTTCCTAATGGATAATGGGATAGTTCTCAGGTGTGACAAGGGGCTGCTAAGGAATATTTGGGAGTAGTTATAAATGTATTTATACATACGTAAGAAATTTCTTATCAAAATACAAATACACGTATAGGGATCAGTGGCATTATTATCATCTACTGTATAGTTTACTGATTTGCCGTATTTCATGGGAAGAGTGAGTAGACAGTTCTTAGGAAAGATTTGAAAAGATTATCATTAAGCCAAGCAACGATAAATTATTATAATTTAAAGAAGACAAAGGATGACTTGTCCAGAAACCAAACAGATAAATTCTTACTTTAAAAAAGATGATTTCAGAAAAAAATCTTGAATTACTAAAAGATTGAATTAGGATACACAACAGCATACAGTGTTACCATCTGAAATCTAGAATTTTTAAAATGTATTTTTATAGCCACTGTTAAAATTTAGTGGTAGTTCTTTCATGTTCTTAACTTTTTTATGACCCAAGAAAAACAGAAATGTAGTGGTAAAATACTCGAATTTTGCACGGAGACAGCTTTTTATAGACCTCATTATCTACAACAATAATTTCTCTTTATAGGAAGATCATGCACACTCTTTTTCTGTGACAAATTGTCTAGCAAACTAGATATTCATAATGGCCCTAAACACTTTTTAAACTTTAAAACACTCATTACTTGGTTTATGAGCATCAGAAAAACATAATGGTTTTATGGCAGAAGCAAAGTGATAAATGTTTTTCTTTGCCAACATGGACTTCAGTTACCTGTTTCTCATTTGTGGTACGATGATTTTGTTTGTTGCAGAATATTAACACAATTGGGTGTAGTGCTTTCAAATTTTCCAAAATGTGAACGAATGTTCTTTTAACTCCCATTTATGGATTATTTCTGTTATACTTGAGCTTTGTGAAAGCCCAGGATTTGAACTGTAGAAATATATCCGTACTTGCTATGAAGTCAAACATTTAAAATTCTTTGTACAGTCAGTTTTCCTCCTAAAATATGACTCTTTACAAAGCATCTGTTAGTTGCCATTTATTATTAAAATAAGACAGAAAAAAGAGATACTTGGATGTTAACCATTAATATTTAATGAGCTAACATCATAGCAACATGGACTTTGTAAAGAAGGAAAGAAACAGAATCTCTGGCCATGTGGCCCAAATGAATAAAAAATGTAAGAGAACTGAGAAATCTGAGACTTGTCCTTAGAGAGAGGGAATGACAGTCTTGAGAAAGACTCTGAATTTAGCTTATCTTAGTAGGTAGTATATCTTGTAAAAATGAACCGGGGCAGATCAGTGGAGTCCATCAAATGCAAGTAAGAATCATGGCTTATCATCTAAGACAAAGTGATTTGTCTTTGCTCTAGTTAATGGTGTGATACCAAGTGTTAGACTTACATGTAAAGAAACAGAGTTCTGAAAGACTATGATGAAAATAGAACACAGAGAGTCGTGCCTAATGAATTAGAAACTGGGCCAGTATAAACATAGAAGTGATCAGAGCACCCTGTCCAGTCAGCAGTCTCCTGGAGATGGAACACTCAGACACAGTCAGTGGCCAGTCTGTTGCAGGACAAGGACGGACCCACTCTGTGGAGCAGGAGATGGGAGGAGCACAGCCACAACCGAGTCATGGACCCTAATCACAGGACTCTGTGACCTTCCCTACAAGACCTGGGAAGTAGTACTGATAGCAAAGATCACATCTGTGTTGCAAATGCCATATGCATCCAAATCGATAAATGAGGAAAACCCATTTTTGGATAGTTTTGCATTAATGTTACTACTGTCATTGGATGATCTGATTTCAAAAGTTCTAAGTTACCGAACTTTAAAGTTGTAGAAACAGCTGAGCCACAGACTTCCACTTCCAGCCAAGATGCCAAGATGCTAAGATGGAATGAAAAGGTTCAAATTTACCTCTCTTCAAGGAAAAGCAACAATGACAAACAAAAGACATATGTGAAACATTAGGGTCTTTTAGTAAGACACTAGACATTAGTCAACCAAGGACAGTTATCTCTGAAAGACTGGAAACTAAAGGTGAGCCCTCTGGTTGTCTCAGCTCACTGCCTTGAGAGACTTTCCAAGCCATGGCACGAAGATTGAGGGACCAGGGGAACCTCGGTAGACTCACTGTATTGAGGAGATGGAGCTGGGAATCTAGAGATATCAAAGTGATGGGAGTTCATAGGATGAAGTACAAAAGAGGAGACAGCCACACACAGAACCCTAGAGATGTGCAGAGGAGACCTCTCAGCACATGTGTCAGAAACACCTAAAATTATTAGAATGAAATCGGGCACTCACATGGGGGTGCATATAGTGCATGTTCCCAAGAGCCAGATGGGAAAATCTCATCATCCATGGGCCACTGGGGAGAATACTCAGTAGGGTTCTGCCTCAGTACTGAGGAATAATTAGCCCTGGACTGACCATGCTCTAGTCTTTCCTATCAAATCTGAAGTTAGACCCAAAAGGATCAACAGTTTCCACGTGAATTAACTGCATCCCAGAACAAAGCTTTCAGATATCCTTAGGAATACAAAAATATTCAGCACTCAACAAATTAAAATTGAGAATGTCTGGCATACAACTGAAAACTATCCTGCAAGTAAATAGAAAACACAATCCATGATAAGGAGAAAAATCAATCAAAACTAACTCAGAACTGACACAGATTGTTAAAATTATCAAATAAGCAATTATTGTAACTGTATTCCATGTGTTCAAAACATTTTAAAAGTTACACATGGAAAATGTACAGAAGACTCAAATAAAACCTCTAGAGTCTGAAATGCAGTGTCTGAAATGAAAAATACATGGGATGTGATTAACAGCAGATTAGACATTGCAGAAGAAAAGATCAGCGAACTTGAAGACAACAGAAGCTATCCAGAATGAAACGCAGAAAGAAACACGAAAGTTACAGATCATCAGTGGGTGTCAAGTGGCCTGATATATATGTAGCTGGAGTATTCTAATGAGAGGACAGAGAAAAGAAGAAGAGAGCAGAAAAAAGAATTTTGAAAAAATAATGATTGAAAATTTCCCAAATTTAATCAAACTCTTAAACTCACAGATCAAAGCTTAAACAACTTCAAGCACAAGGAACCTGAAGAAATGAAACCAAGGTGCATGAAAATCAGACTGCTCAAAGCCAACAATAAAAGGAAAATCTTCAAAGCATCCGGAGGAAGAAAACACATGTTCCATACAAAATAAGGAAGATGGCAGATTTCTCCTCAGCAACAATGCTGATGAGAAGGCAGGGAGGCAGCATCTCTAAAGCACTAAAAACAAACAAACAAACAAAAAACAGCTGAACCAATTGGGCTCAATTATATATTAAATTGATTTTTAGTTTGGTGTCCAGCAGACAAAACCTGTCGCTAAAACAGTGCCAATATTTTTGGCACCAGGAACCAGTTTTGTGGGAGGCAATTTTTCCATGGATCCAATGGGGCGGAGAATAGTTTGGGAATGAAACTGTTACACCTCAGATCATCAGGCATTAGAGTCTCATCAGGAGCCTGCCACCTAGATCCCTCACATGCACAGTTCACTATAGGGTTTGTGCTCCTATGAGAATCTAATGCTGCTGCTGCTCTGACAGGAGGTGGAGCTCAGGCGGTAATGCTTTCTCACCCACCACTCACCTCCTGCTGTGCGGCCCAGTTCCTAACTGGTCTGTGGCCCAGGGGCTGGGGACTCCTGCTCTAAAGGGAAGTCCTAGTCCACCAATTGCACTTAAAGCACTTGAAAAACTCCCTGTACATGAAACCCTTTTTCAGTCCAGTTTAAGACATGGCTAACCTGGGAACGAACACATTTAGTCACCTGAGCAGTCACTTCGCAGAGGAATTCTAACATAAAAACGTAGATGAATCAACGCAGCATGATCAGAGCTATGGTGGCTCAGGATATGCCACCTCAATATTCTGTTCTTCAGTTCTGGAGAGAAACAAGTATTCATAAACCCTGAGTCAAAGGTTCTAACACCACACCAGGGCCTCCAGAATGAATGGATTTGTTTGTCTTTAGAACAGACTCCCAAAGGGGCATGTAACTATTTATTTATTATTTTATTTTATTTTATTTTTTATTTTATTTTTTGAGACCTAGTTTCATTCTGTCACCCAGGCTGCTGTGCAGTGGTGGGATCTTGGTTCACTGCAACCTCCACCTCGTGGGTTCAAATCATTCTCCTGAGTCAGCCTCCTGAGTAGCTGGGATTACAGGCATGCACAACCACACCTGGGTAATTTTCGTATTTTAAGTAGAGATGGGTTTTTACCATGTTGATCAGGCTGGTCTCAAACTTCTGGCCTCAAGTGATCTACCCACCTTGATCTCCCAAAGTGCTGGAATTACAGGCATGAGCCACTGTGCCTGGCCTGTGTAACCATTTTAAACCCTAGCAGTACCTTTGTGGAAGTGGTTAGAATGGGCTGGCCCTGTTAGTAACTGCAGTGGTTTTCATCCTTTTGCATAGTCTCCTTCAGAGCAGAATGCTGTTGTTAAATCATCAGAGTTGATACTGTCATTCAACCTGACACATTTTGTCATCAACTAAACATTTTAAAATCTCCAACTATGGGCCAAAAACTAGAAGACAGTTGAGAGAAATAGTTGAATATGACTTGGTCTCTTCCCTTACAATATGATCAACGTGTAAACAAAGCATCTACAAAATCCATCACAGTTGCAGCTATAGGAATATGTGCCGGCACCGGGCCATCCATTAGGTTATTTTTACAACAAAGTGGCGCAGGTGAGGAAGCACGCTACAGAATTGCTTGTTAAGACCTTAGGGCTGGTATTCCATGATTCTAGAGAGTTCATTTTAGTATACTAGCATAGCATGATTTAGGAGAGTGCTAGCTGCTTTAACAAAGAGACCCCCAAATATGCAAATACCCAAGCAAGACAGAAGTGATTTTCTCCTGATGTCACAGTTAAGTGCAGTTTAAGGCAGAAGTTCCTCTCCACGAATTAATGCACCCAGGCTGACAGCCATTCTGCCGTCTTCAGCGTGTGACTTAGAAGACTGCTGTTGTCATCACTGTCCACCAGCAGGAAGGAAAAACAGCAGCAAAAACACAGGTTCATAATAACACATGTTCTGTTATGAGAGTGAAGATCACAGCTCTATGTCCCTTCTCATAGGCTGGGCTGAACTCCTGGCCTCTAGTACACAAATGTCTTCATAAACTCATTCCCTAAGAACAGTGAATAATAATTTGCAGTCAGGTCATCTAAATCCAGATCCAGGAAAAATAAAATTATGTTTTATTTGCAGTCAGGTCATCTAAATCCAGATCCAAAAAAATTAAATTCTAAAAATTTAGAATTTGCTAATAGATTTGATTTATAGTAGATTATTAGAAAACAAAACACACGATCTTAGTGAAACAATAATTGCACTGGAATTAAATTACTACTTAACACTTCAGCAAAAACTTTGCCTTATAGTGGCAAGACGGAAAGGGCTTATCAACAGCGTCCTCCAGACTGTGCCCCAAAGATAAATTTCAGATTTCTCTCTCCCCATAACCAGAAGAATTAAATGGCTTAATATCCCAAAAATGATGTTTTCTGGTTCCAAAAGAAAAATGTGAAGTCCAGAACACTTCCACCCAGGAGGCACTACATTTAAAGAGAAAAAAAAAGATGTATTAGAGGAAAACTTTTCTGACTTAGTGCCCGTTACCTTAGAACAAGGAACAACTGAGTTAATTTTATTTTCCTAAATTGGATAGAAATATCTCCAAATCTTTCACGTCTGTGAATGCAGTGGTTCAGAGCCTGCACTTCTCCACCACCACTCTTGTTTAGAGGGTAACAGTGTGAGCGGTTTCATTTTGGCCCTCCACTGTGGTCAGTTCCCTCTGCTCACTGCTGGATTCATGCATCACCGCTACTAAGGAACACATGGGGCCTCAGAATAAGATCTGAGGCAGCCTGAGTCTCATACCCTGTACTGTCTATCATCTAACAGGGTTATATGTAGTTCCCCAGAAGGCATTTCTAGGTGCCAGTTGTACACAAGGATCACATCTCTAATATTTAATTACATTCACAGTAAAAACAAACAAAAAAACCTTTTCATGTTCAGAAAGTTTCCTTTCTAAAGAAATGTTTTCACTGAAAATTACTGATGCTTGAGAGAGCTTGAGAGTTGGGGGTGAGTGAGCTTCTTCCAGTCTCTTCAGTGAATGCTTCCTCTGGGTCACTTTTACTTGAGCTGGACCTTGTTTGTTTCTTCTTACCGCAAAAGCACGTCTAAATGTTTTCCCCTAGGAAATTATCTTGCCTGTACATTAATATTTCCAGGATGGCATAAACACATGTGCTAAAATTCAGTCTTTGCTGTAACTTGACTTACATTTTAAAATTATAAAGAAACAAATAAAAAAAACATGCAATAGTTGCCATTGCTTTCACCAAAATTTGTATTTATTAAATGGATTTATTTCTTTACTAACAGAAGGGAATTCTTCACTATTCATTTGATTAGATATATGAATTTTCAAAATAGATTTTGAAAATTTGGAAACAAAGATCTATAAACCTATAATGTAACTCTGGATGTGCAGAGCCGGCACCTGACTTCCGTGTCCATTGCAGAGTAACACCGTCATTTGAAGGGTCTTGTGCTAACACTGCCCCATTGTTTCATCAATTCTAGAGCAGGCACCAAGCACAGTTCTCTTCCTGCTAGGAGAATCTGGTAATTCAAATAATAATCCATTCTAGAGAGAATAATCTGAGGCATACAGCAAAAGCCATTTGGTTCCTTAATATTTTGTGCATTCTTTTTAGAGTAAACTACTGGTAATATAATCCCAGCACTTTGGGAGGCCAAGGTGGGTGGATCACGAGGTCAAGAGATTGAGACCATCCTGGTCAAGAAGGTGAAACCCCATCTCTACTAAAAATCCAAAAATTAGCTGGGCATGGTGGTGTGCGCCCGTAGTCCCAGCTACTCGGGAGGCTGAGGCAAGAGAATTGCTTGAACCCAGAAGTCAGAGGTTGCAGTGAGCTGAGATCATGCCATTGTACTCCAGTCTGGGTAATAACAGCAAAACTCCATCCAAAAAAAAAGAATACTAATTAAGCTTTTCAGTACAGGAGGTATTTCCTACTTTCTTGTCATGGGGATGAGACAGCATGGTGTTGTAAATTAATTCAGAAACAAATTTAAGAATCTGATGCCATTTGTACCAAATTCCTTGTATGTATTTTTCACTGGAAGAGTTTGGTTTTAAAATTTGACTTTATCATGTTAAAAGAAAAAGTGAGGAAATGGCTAATTTGATGATGGGGAAATGATCGTTTAACTGAAAATCATTTAATTGCAGACTATACTTCTAACACAAGAGTACTTTTAAGAGCATAGAGAATGAATCAACAGATTCAGAATTTTATCACTATAACTGGTTCAGTTTCAGAAGAGAATATTTAGTACTTAAAGAAACCACTGCCTTTGTAATTTAGCAAATGATTAGGATTTCAACAAAGAAAAGCTAGTTAAATTATAGTATTAATCTCCTTTCAGGAACAAATCAGCCTTCACAGGATCACCTCAGTTTCGGCAAGGGGGAAATTTTTAGAAAAATTATGATCATCAATTGTGTTTATAGCTGGGCTGGGATTCCTAAAAGTCAAGTCCCTGGACATCCACATTAGAATGAGGCAGCCTGAGCTTAAAGGGTTAAAAGTTGTTGACTTCTTGTTGTTACCAGATTCTCAATACATACAACTGGGAATTCCATGAGACCCAAACTTACGTGCGGGCATCTTTGTTAATTCACTTCCTGTTCATCTCTGAGCCCTCATTTGTCTGATGCCAAAAAATAGAAAGGAATGAAATGCGAATCTGGACATTTCTAGGCAAACCCAATCAAATTTTTCTTCTTCCCAGTCCCGTCAGCCTTCAAGCATGGCCACATTTACGTTCCTCACCTTCTCCCTCTCCTGTCCCTGCAGTTGATTAAACTTGGGAGTCTTACAGGTATATTCTTGCACAGAGGATGGAGGTGTGGAGTCCATTTCTCAGTGTGGAATCAACTCTGTTCTATGCTGCCTCTTCTCCAGGACACACATGGATGTGTTCATTGGTGACTGGACCATCTCCAGTCCAGGGTCCTCTTGTGGACCACACCTGCCCTCCATCCCTTTTAAGCTCCCCTGAGATGCAACCACCTCCTCTCCTTAATCCAGAAAGGGACCATCTCCTCCCATGATGTGCTCCACAGATGTGTCTCCTCCCTCCTGGCCAAGTAACCCCTCTGCAGCCCTGGGTCCTTCGCTTCTGCTCCTCAGCTAACCTACACACCCCACCCATTCAAGACCACCCTCAGCAGCTTACCTGTGCCACACTGGGGCTACAGGAGTCCTCCCAACCCTCTCCAGCCCAGCAAACCCTGTCACTGTTCTCTGTGGCCCCCACTCTGGGATGGTACAGGAGACTTTGCTGAGTCTTGCTCGGCCACTGCTGTCATCCCAGAAGGGCAGCTAAGCTTCTGTCAACTTCTGTTCTCCCATCTCCAAGGGGGCTTTCATCCTCAGTGCCCCTTATCGATAGAGGGGGGCTTGTCCAGGAGGGCTCGAGGGATCAGGCGGCAGCCCCCACAGTGCTGCCCCACCTTTTGCTTCCTCTCCAAACTGCATCCTTTCCTTCCCCAGCCTGGAGGCTCTGTAATGACTGTGGGAAGGGTAAATTGTTTTCTCCCTAATTCTCTTCCAAATATATTCCATCTTTTACCTGGACCTGCGCCCTCTAGCCTTAGACAGTACCTGTTTGCTGCTGCTTCTCTGTTCCATGCTGACAACACTTGGTTGGGTCAAATAATGGCCTGAGCCTCTCCCCAGGGGAGGAGTGCAAAGGCTTTATCCCATCACCTGTCAGGAGAAGGGATCCTTTCCTGACACAAGCGAGAAATTCTAATTAGACATGACTTCTTGTATTGGACCTACTCCATCTAGGCAAATTGGTCTCATTTACTGTGATAATATTGGAAATCTTCTGTACACACACAAACATACACGTAACCAACCTTTCAAAATAAAAGCTATTTTCTATGCCTCAATAATAAAAATATCAAATCTGTTGTCTGGTTATCCTTTCTCTCATAGGGAGAACACATCTCTACTCATCAGTTTCTTGTACCAAAAACGTGTTTCTATATCTCATACACATTTTTGGTCCTAAGTAGCCACTTTTTGTTCTGTTGCTCTCAAATCAATTCCCAGCAAAGCTGAAGGAGTCCCATTGTTCTCCAAAAACCAAATCATCTTTTCATCCAGCATTGGGGGTGTGGCTAGTAGCTGGACTTCTAAGGAGGACACAGTTATGTCCATTTATTCCTGGCTCATTTCAGATATGGCCAGGTTCTCCTCTGCCTCTCTGAAAGGATGGAGAGAAAGGTTGGCCATGCCTGGGGGACTGAGTGTGGAGGATTACAGGAGGCGGGATGGGATGATGGTGGAGGGAGTATAATGTCAGCAGCACATAAGAAAGACAGATATGGAGTAATAGGCTCCAGAGTCAGGGGGCAGGTGACTCCGGTAGGCAGGTTATTAAATATCTTTGTACCTAAATTTCCCTGGCTATAAAATAAAAATGCTGACCTCCCTGGAGTTTCATGAATTAGAAGAGATCTCAAATAATTAAGCCAGTTGCATGGGGCCTGCAAAGAAATGGTGCTGGGGAAGAGATAAACTCATTTTCTCCAGTTCCTCTCTTCCCCATCAGGCTGAGGGCACATGCTTCAGCCTGCCTAAGTTGCCAGGAATACCCCTGCCGTCTCCCAGAAGGTCAAGTGTATCTCCCTAATGTGGCAAGCTATTATTGGTGTTCCTTTTGCAATATGTCAGTGTTGACCCCCACACCCTGATTTGCATTCTCTTTTTCTAGCTTCTCTCCCTAGTTTTAGGGAAGATGCCAGGAGTAAGTGGGCTGCAAAAGCTCAGATTCCCAGGCTTTTCCAAGCTGGGGACTGGAGACCCAGCAGAGCACAAGGAGTAGGGGAGGCAGTTATGTCCAGAGGAAGCATGTCCGTTGAATGAATCGATGGAAGTTGGCATTGTACCAGGAGAAAGAGCTTCCTTTTTGGGAAGGGATGTCAGTTCCAGATTCCCACATCCCAAGAAGCAGTTTGCACACCTCGGTGTTTTGTCATGTCTGACACTTCCTGACCATCCCCTTCTTTGCTCCCTGAGAGTGGAGCTGTCAAATAGTTCACTGCAGCCAAGCGATGCTTTAGTGAGTTTTATCTGCTCCCCTACACCCTGAAGGCTTCCCAGAGTTTGAGGCACAAAGCAGGGGTGAGAGAAAAGCATACGGTGTGAGTTGATGGTGATAAGAAACTATGTGAATGTGACTTCTAATGTAGGACAGGATCAAGTTGTTTTTTTGATCTCATATTTCATGCAGGGCTGGGCTGAGGATGTGGCAGGCATGGCATATGCCCTACGTTCACTGCCAGAGGGGGCTCCCTGCCTGCCACAGGTGAGAGCCAGCTCTGGGGTGCCTGCCCCCATGGGGGAAGGGGGGTGGAGGGGGCCTGCTGGGGGGACTGGGTGGGAAAGGAGTGGTCCCCAGGAGGACCCTGCCACAGAATCCACAACCTCATTGCGTGAATGTAATTTTCTCAACTCAAAGTGAAATTGCAACAGGTGAAACCCTTACATTTGTAGATTTTTCTATTGCACTCTCTTCTCCAGGACACTACAGGACAGCATACATAATACACACAAATGTCTGAAAATCTGGGCCTGCGTTCTGCTAAGTGAATCGGAATGCTTCATCATTCAGATGTTATGAGGACATTTTAATATGATGCATTACCTGTGTTCCATTAAGGCTGACAACCGCCAACCCAAAACAAATTTCATGTCCTACTTTATAAATAAGACATTGAATTATGGCCCTGAACGTTATACAGTTTGACCTTAGTCGTTTTTTTTTTTTAATTTTACAATGTGCACTCCTGCTTTTCAGTGTCGTATTTACATTTATCTACCCCGCCTGTTTCTGACTAGTCCACTCTTTATTGTTCAGCCAATGACTTGCTGGCACATTCAGAAACTCACCTCTGTGCCCTATCTCCAAATTCAAAGCTCTTTTTAGAAATCACTGGCACTCAACCCATTCTCATTTTCTACGTTTTCAGAAGTTTTTTTTTTTTTTTAATTTTTCTTAATGTCACTGGCCCATCCACCTGTCCCAAACCTTTGTATCTTGAAGCGTCAAATATATGAATCACGCAGATGACTTTCAATTTCAAGCACCGAAAACACTGTCACAGAAGAAACCTAATGCGGTTCACTGATTAACCCTGAAATCTTGGTCCTGTGCTGAAGGCAAAAAATGCAGTTAAAAAGTTTAAATGCACGGCTAACATATTCAACCCATTCTGCACCTAGGTTTTGGTAACGCAACCTTTTTGGCTCCTGTAAGCAGCCGTCTGAAAACGCAAATGTACTATTTGCATGTAGGGATTTCTTCCTGTTTCTAACGCCCTTCACCTTCCCTGTTTTTGCAGTGGTCAGTTTATATCCGAGCTGCTGTCCGAAAAGAGAAAGGCCTGCCCATCCTCGTGGAGCTGCTCCGGATAGACAATGACCGCGTGGTGTGCGCGGTGGCCACGGCACTGCGGAACATGGCCTTGGATGTGAGAAATAAGGAGCTCATTGGTACGTTCTCTCTGAGTCACAGCGTCTCAGCTGTTACTGGAAAATATGTTCTCTCGGGGTAGGTGTGGTGGAACCCATATGCACAGCATAGGCTTATGCAGAAGCCGTGCATTTATTAGCAGCCTCGTGTTTTCTGCTGTCCTAGTTTAAATCCAGTGCACTGATTTACCTTTTAGAATTTAGAGGAAAATGCGATGCTTGTTGACATTTCTAATCCTTGCAAATTGAAAAGGACCTCAGTGCTCAGCACCTGATACCGTTGTCCCAATCCTCTGAATCTCTGGCAGGCTGTTTGTTTCCCATGCAGTGAACTGAGGAATTCTGATGGATACACGTGACTTTTCTTCTCCTCTCTAAGTTTATTTTGCATAAGACCATACTAACACTTTAATCCTATTCTTTTAAGAAATCATTTGTTTTTAATTTGCTATTCAAGAAATACAGAGGATCCTTTATTGACAAGGCATGAAAGAGGTAATACGTTCATCTGTCTATTCAACAAAACTCATGGCCTGCTTTGTACCACACAGGAAGCCTTGTCCTTGTGGAGTTTACATTCAAGAGAAGGAGATGTTCAGTCGGCAAGCTAAACAAATGAATCAGAAAATGGAGCTGAGTAAAGGGTGATCAGTGAGATTGCAAATTACTTTTTAATTGAGATGATAGCAGATAACATAAAATTGACCACTTTAAAGTCTACCATTTTAGTGGCATTTAGTATATTCATAATATTGTACAATCACCTGTGTCAAGTTTCAAAACATTTTCATCACACCAAAGGCAAACCATGTGTCCATTCGCAGTCACTCTCCATCCGCCTCCCCAGCCCCTGGCAGCCACCACTCTGCTCTCTGTGGACCTTCCTATTCTGGGTATTTTGTATAAATGGAATCGTAGAACATATGATCTTTGTGTCTGACTTTTTTCACTTAGCATGAGGATTGTGTTTCTTTAATGGTAAACTAGTAAGTTATAATTATATACATTCATGGGCCACAAAGTGATGTTGTGATGTACAGGTTGAGGGTCCGTATTCCAAAAGTCCAAAATCTGAAACGCTGCAGAATTTGAAATTTTTTGAGTGTCCACGTGATGCTCCAATAAGCATTTCCAATTTTGGATTTTTAGGTGAGGGATGTTCCACCAGTGTTCTTAACTGGTGTGTATTCTGCAGATATTCCCAAATCCAAAACAAATCTGAAATTTCAAACACTTCTGGTCCTAAGCATTTTGAATAAGGGATCCTCAGCCTGAATGTATACAATGTAAACTGATTCAATCGGGCTGATTAACATATTCATCTCCTCAAATAAGTGTCTTTTCTTTGGTGAGAACATTTGAAAATTTACTTAGCAATTTTGAAATATAAAATACATTATTATTAACATAGTCACCTTGATGCACGATAAATCTCAAAAAACTTATTCCTCTTAAGTGAAACTTTGCATCCTTTGACCAACATCTTATTCCTCTTACCCTTCAGTCTCTCATAACCACCATTCTACGCTCTGCTTCTACAAAGTCTTTTTTTTTTCTTCAGGTAAGGAGGGACAGAGTCTCACTCTGTCACCCAGGCTGGAGTGCAGTGGTGCGATCTCAGCTCACAACAACCTCTGCCTCCCGAGTAGCTGTGATTACAATCGCCCACCACCACACCGGCTAAATTTTGTATTTTTAGTAGAGACAGTTTCACCATCTTGTCCAGGCTGGTCTTGAACTCCTGACCTCGTTATCTACCCACCTCAGCCTCCCAAATTGCTGAGATGTGGTCTCACTCTGTTTCCCAGGCTGGAGTTCAGTGGTGTGATCTTGGCTTACTGCAACCTCTGCCTCCCAGGTTCAGACAATTCTCCTGCGTCAGCCTCTCCAGTAGCTGGGACTACAGGCAACTGCCACCATGCCTAGCTAATTTGTGCATTTATTTAGTAGAGGCCAGGTCTCACCACGTTGGCCAGGTTGGTCTCAAACTCCTGACCTCAGGTAATCCACCTACCTCGGCCTCCCAAAGTGCTGGGATTACAGGTGTGAGCCGCCGGCACCCAGCCTATGCTTCTTTAAATTCATTTGTTTTAGATTCTAAATTTAAGCGAGACCATGTGGTATGTGTACATATGTAACTGGCTCATTTCACTTAGCATAATGTCCTCCAGGTTCATCCATGTTGTTGTAAAGCACAGGATCCCTTCCTTTGTATGGCTCAGTAGTGTTCCATTGTGTATATATGCCATATTTTACTTACTCATTTACCTATTGATGGACGCTTAGGTTACTTCTATACCTCGACTATTATGAATAATGCTTCAGTGAACATAAGAGCTATAAATCATTCTGTGACATACTGATTTTAGATACTCTGGATAGATACCCAGAAGTGGGATTACTGGATCATACAATAATTCTGTATTTAGCTTTTTGTGGAAACTATATATTGTTTTTCTAATCAGTACCATAATGGCTGTGCTAATTACATTCCTGCTAATAATGCACAAGGGTTTCTGTCTGTATCCTCACTCACACTTGTTATCTTTTATATTTTTGATCATAGCCGTTCCGACAGGTGTGAGGTGATAGCTTATTGGGGTTTTAATTTGTATTGCTTTAGGGATTAGTGATACCAAACCTTTCTTCATACTGGCCATTTGTGTTTCTTCTTTTGAGTAATGTCTATTCATATCCTTTGCTCATTTTTTAATCAGCCTATTTGTTTTCTTGCTGCTGAATTGTTTGAATTCTTTATCTATTTTTGATATTAATCCGTAATTATATTTTTGGTTACAAATAATATTTGCTCCCAATCTGTAGGTCGTCCCTTCATTCAGTTATTTTTTTTTTTTCTGTGCAGAAGCCTTTGAGTTTGATGTGATCCCATTTGTCTATTTTTTATTTTGTTGCTTAAGCTTTTGGGGTCAAATCCAAAAATCATTTCCCAGACAGTGTCATATGCTTTCCCCCTGTCTTCTTCTGGAATTTCTATAGTTTAGGTCTTATTTTTAAATCTTAAAATCAATTTTAGTTGGTTTTTGTAATTATATGAGATCAGGGTCCAGCTTCATTCTTCCTTATATGGATATCCAGTTTAGGGTTGTGATTTTCGATGGGAGGTCAAGATAAGGGTGGCTGGGAATGTAACACTGGAGACTTAAAGGAGATGCGACAGGAAGCCATGGAGGGATTTGGGGGGAAAGAATCCCAAGTTAAAGGGGCAGCCTCTGCATACAGCCCCTGGAGAGGGAACTGGGAGCAGACCAGTGGGCTTCAGGCCTTCCAGGGACCTTATGTACCTGGCAGGGTGAGTGCTGGGAGCCAAGGTTGAAGAGGCCTTGTGATGCCTCCCTCTGTAGGTCTTGCCAAGGCCAAGACAGATTGAGCTCCTAGAGAAAGATGAATCTACTGGGACCTCTCAGAGGAGGACACAGTCTCCGCAGGCCATTGTTCTGATTGGTAGGCATCTGGTGTTGAGGATATGATTTCTCAAGTGTCACTAGTCCCATTACAGCATGAGATCTGGCAGCCCAAATGCAGAGAGCAGGTGTCAGTGGGCAGCAGAAGGGAGCTGGACCACCCCTGTGGCAAGGGTGCAGGTGATCTGGGGAACTGGGAGAAATTAGGTGACAATAGGCAAAGAGCCCAAAATTCATTCCTGGGGCAACTGGAAGATGAGGTGTGGCTCCAAATTTCAGACACAAATTTTTTATAGACCCATGGTTGTTTTTACCTGATCCAGATTACAGAGAGCATGTAAAAGCCTCTGGGAAGCAGCCACTTTTCCTCCTGCCATTTCCCAATCCCCATCATATCCTCCGAGAAAAGCCGTAGTATTTTCAGGGCTTCAGCCATTTGTTTATTCATTGCAAGACCAGACTGCAAATTTGTGTCCAGTAAATGCAATTATTTGCTATACTTGTAATACATTATACAGCAGGAAATCAGCTCGCTACTTGCTATTTATACTTAGTTGGAGTTTCAAGTTAAATGTTATCTGTGGATTTTGTAGATTTGGTATGTCTAAAGTAGGTTGTTAGCTTCCAAAGTCAAGGTACTCTTTCAATATACCCTTTTTTTTTTCTTTTTGCACAGTTGTTTCAGACAAGACAGCACTGGCATTTCCAATAAAATTCTATCCCTTCTATTAAAAAAAAAGGGAGAAAATCAATAGCTAATCGTTCTACTGCCTAGATGCTAACTACTTGGTATTGTGTGTTTGTGTGGGTTTTATTTCTCTTGGTAGATTAAAAGATAACAAAACAGTGAACTATCGATTGGTTTGCCAGCTCCTAAGCATCTCTTCTTTCTCAAAAGCCAGTTATCTAGTCCTCTTTCTGAGACAGGAACATTTAGATCACTATACTGCCCGTGTTCAGCTAAACCTTTACTATCAATGTCACCAGACAGGAAATAGAACCAGTCATTTAAAAGTAGAAGGGAAAATATCTAAGTCACGGGCTTTATAAAATCAGTAAGTTTTTTCTTCCCTGAAAAGAGCAGAATTTAACAAAAACAACATTGGATTCTATGTAAAAGAGAGGAATGCAACTTTGGTAACTCTTTAACTTTAAATATTGTATCTAAGTGGTTTTTGTAAGAAGATGCTATACAGAACTTTATACATGGAAGAAAACTGCAGTGACTTTGAACGAAGAACAACACAAGGTTCATCTTGGACCTCTTCTCCTCTCTATCCCCTCTCACAGAAAGCTAAGGTGACATCATATGGTTTCATGGCATTGAAGATCATCTGTATTCTGGTGACTCCAAACACATTATCTCCGGCATGAACCCCAGATCCTGTGTCCAACTGTCTGCCCATCCTCTCCACTGAATCTCTTAAGACTGTCTCTGATATAAGATGTCCACAACCAGGGTCTCCCCCAGACCTGACCCTTCCATACTCTTCCCCCAGAGATTGGCCAGTTATTCTTGCAGGGACGCAGGACAGACACCTTGGCATCCTCATTGACTCATATCCAATCCACCTCATACCTATCTGTCAACACATCTGGTCTTCCTTCTGAATTTTCCCAACTCTGACACCTCTTCCTCTTCATTGCTGTCTTTCTGGTCCAAAGCTCTCATCATCTCTCTCCTGGCTTATTTCTGAGCACCCCCTTACCTAGTCTCCCTGTGCTGCCTTCAACCTAGATGGTCTCCTGTTACAGTGGCAACCAGTCATCCTGTTGAAACCTTATAGCATGTCCCTTCTCCACCCCAAACCCTCATCTCAGCGTAAAATCAAGTCTTTGCAGAGCAGACGTGGAAGCTCCCTATGACCTCTCCAACCCCACCTAGTCCTCACAAAATCAGTAAATTTTCTGCAGCCACCGGTTGGTTCACTGTGATTTCTGTTATTACATGCTCTGAGATCCCACTTCAGGGAATTTGAACTTGCTGCCTCCTTTGCCTGGAGTCTCTTCCTCTTGGTGTTCATGCAGCTCAGTCCTCACCTCACTCACATCTTTCCCAGAGAGGCTTTTCTGGCCACCATAATTAAAATCCTGCCCTCGGCTCCCTTCCCTGCTTAATTTTCTCCACAGCCCCAATTGCCTTCTAATATATAGCATATTACTTATTCATCTTGTGTCTTTTACATTCTTCCCCACTGGAAGGTAAGCCTGTTAAGAGCAGGGAATTCTGTCTTGTTTCTTTGCTGGCATATCCATGGACCTAGAACAATGCCTGATCCACAGTAGGGACTGGGAGGGCAGTAGGGACTAGAGAGAAACCAATGAAGATGCTGGAAAAAAATGACTGAACTAAAGTTTTCCTGCCTTGTCATTGTCTTATCATGACCTCCAAGTCAGCAAAAACACTAGGAAAATTAAATAAAACATTAAAGGAAAGAGTTTGCTATTAAAAAAGCCAAGAATCAGCTGGGCTCAGTGGCTCACGCCAGTAATCTCAGCACTTTGGGAGGCTGAGGTCGGTGGATCACCTGAGGCCAGGAGTTTGAGACCAGCCTGGCCAACATGGCGGAACCTTGTCTCTACTAAAAACACAAAAATTTGCTAGGAATGGTGGCATGCACTGTAGTCCCAGCTACTCAGAGGCTGAGGCTTGAACTCAGAGGTGGAGGTTACAGTGAGCCAAGATCATGCCACTTCACTCCAGCCTGGGTGACGGAGCAAGACTCCATCTCAAAAATTTAAATTTAAATTAAAAAAATTAAAAAATAAGTGAAGACTCTAACAGCCAGTTTGTTTTCTCCAGAAATTTACTAGATGCATGAAGATACTCAGGATTTCAGAAGGAATCCAGATCTTTTCCATCACTAGTTCTGGATTTTCAGTTTAAAATAGAATTCTTCTTAGATCATTCTTTAAGGTAGCGGTTGGAGGAAGCAGGCTACCACAATTGCAACTAAGGAATGGTTCATCTTCCTGAGACTCCATTATGGGAAAACTGTAAATAGGCTATTGAACAGTTATCACCCCACCCCGTGAGGTCTAATGAGAATCATACAGTAGCACTAGAAGAATGTAACACAGTTGCCTCTCCCTTGGCTTTCCATTTGGGCTGTTTCCATAGTTATGTGTATGTCTCTGGGAACCAGCGGTAAGTATGCTATAGATAGAGCTTTGTGTTCTTCCTACTGGCATGGAATAGTAGCCGAAGTTAATGCACATCCATACATTTCTTTGCAACCTTCAAAAAATGTGAATTATACTCCTGAGTATGGAAGATTTAAAAAAAGGAATGGTAATAATTAGCTTCAATGAAAAGGGTGAACGATATTGTATTGCTTCAGCAAAACGTTTAGCTATGTGCCACCCATTTCAGCACATGGACGGTTCCTGATGGAGATGGCAGATATTTATTTTAGGCAAATCCCATCTCTCCGCCAGCAAACAGACTCAAAGAAACCAAATACTTCAAGCATACATGAGCTTGCATTGGCTACCTGCCACCACCATCCAAAGCCCACCTTGCAGTGGCTTTCCTGATAAAGGCTACACCCTGCACCCAGAGTCGCAGTGGGCAGCACCTATTTGATAAGAAATCTTCTCACTTATCTTAGATTTCTGTTGTGTATTTTTTTCCTGACGCTGCCTCTTATGTTCTTGGTATGCATATCTCTGCCCCCAAATGAAATAATAAGCAGGCATCAGGTGAGGTATTTATTTTTATGTCTGACAGTGTCTGGCACTTTGCTATGCTCGTAACAAGCACTCAGTATGTAGTTGCTGAATGAATTAACTGGTGGATAAATAACACAGCATATTTATTCAGAGAGCAAATCTGAAGGAGGTTTGGGGAATCCAGATAGAGAGAGGAAGGGGTAGAGGGGATGTCTGTTTCTGTCTCTTTCCACGGTGTCCAGGCAACAGAGGAAAGAAATACAGCTTAGATGCTTTCTCCAATCTAGACTCTAATCAAACTCATTCTGCTGCCACTGTGGAAGACGCTTGAGATTGGGGAGAAAATAGTAATGCTTTCTGTGTGTGATTCAGTCACTGCCAAAGGTTCGTGTTGGCAGTGCCACCACATCCCCATGGGTATTGGCAGAGCTTGAAGAGCCCCTCCCCTGGCTGCCCTGGGCTCTGGCGGCTTGCCACAGTTTCCAGCAGGAGAGCCAGGGCCAGGATGCTGCAAGCATCCTCCTAGCTCCCTGCACCCTCCTGAGGCTGAAGAGAAGGACCTGTCTTCTGTGTCGTGAGCCTGGCCCTTTCCCAGTTTGCCATCACCCTTTGGCCTCATCCTTCTGTGCTTTGCAGGACTGTTTCCCTACGTTCTGCTACCATTGGATGACTGCTTTACCACACTGGGGAGGATGTGTAGGAATCTTCCTTCGACTGACGCCCCCACGTGTTCCTGTTCTATAATCCACTTTTCACATTGGGCTTTCCTTTCACTTTACCAGCTAGCCGAGCTTCTGTCCAGGCAATGCCCTCTCTCCCCATTCCACCCTCAGAAGGAGCACAACACAGCATATGACTTTCTCTGGGGTCAGAATGGGGCCATTTCCTAGGGGAATCAGCTGCTTCCCAAACACAGGCATCCGCCAGGAGAGAGAGAAGGGAAGGGAGCCCAGCGCCCCCCTGTGTAGCCAGTGGTACACAACTCATGCTTTCCCAAGTGAATGAAATCAGGAAGAAAATCAGGGTAGTTTCGTGCCTGGGAGTCTGTTATTTTGTAAGTAGTAAAATTCATTGTTATTCTTTCCCCACAGGGGTCTTCAGATCATCCTTTTCCTTCATTCTGGAGGTTAAGGAGGTGAGGGGTGCAGGGGGAATTAGGGCCATCCTTTCAAGCTTCCTTACTTGCTTGTTTTAAATATTCAAATAAAAGATATGATCTGCTCATTATAAAGACTGTTTCCGGACATAGATTCCTGGTGATATTTAAAGGACAACATAAAAATATTATTTGAGTGAAAATAAAGACTGATGCCTATAGAATTACAAAACTCCTTCCTTCATGCCACGTCTTAGTGAGAAATATTTTTTCCTTTGGAGAACTGGGGTAAGGGGTGGGGAGAACAGGGAAAATCTTCATTATGTTAATATCATCTTGAATGTTACATATAAAGTTTTATAAAGATTCTCTTTTATTTAGTCATCTTGAAACGGACTCTGGGAATTCTAAACCTGGAAATACTGCTCTTCATCGAAATTTTGAGATACATTTTTAACCAAATCCCGATGAGAGCATGAGCCGGGACGTAAACAGACACCTACAACTGTGTCTCCCCTTCCGTGATACATCATTACAAATGCTACTCAGGACATCGTTCCTCAAAGTCTGTCTAAATTCCGCAGCTGGGATGGAAACACACCGAGTCATGATCCTCTCTGTGTCCTGAGTATCACATTGCACTCCCATTGTCTGCTGGAAAAACCGCAAAACAGGGCACCCTACAAAACATTTAGACTCCTATCAGTTAAAATAGATACGTGCATGTTTCATTACTTTTGCATCTCATGCTAATGGCTGGCACATGACAAAAGACACTGGGATAGGGGTGCCCCATTCTGGGGAACAGACCTCTTGAGGGTCAGTGATCACACTTAGACACCTTCTTTACTTGTGTTCTTGACCCTGACGAATCACATCTCTGTCCAGGGGAAGATACAAGGCTGTATCTCCAGTGCAACCCAGGAAGGCAATGTGCTGTTTTCATTATTGGAAACAAAGAAGCTTCACTTTATTAAGTAGATATGAGGAAATTTTAGAGACATATCTTCTCTGCTTTTCAAACTATGTTCCTTCAGACCCAGGCAGATGTCGTTTTTATTAGAACACTTGCAATTTCAATTAGAATTTTAAAAAGAAGCCAGATTTCTTAGACAAGGTGATGTACTGGAGTGCTCTATACTGGTTTGTTTTAATAACTTGATTTCTCAAGCCAAATTTTAGGCAGAAGGAAAGCTCTGTACCTTGGCTGGAACTTTCAGATTAGGCGCCTGCATTACAGAACTCATCTCTTAAACCCCAGAAGCTAATTTCATGAATACTGCCTCCCTTTTTGGTGACGCCATGGGTTCTTTGTTAATTAACTTGGGACACCTGTTGGAGAATTTTGGCAGCTGGGTCTGGAAGATAAGAATGCTTTGAAAAGGAAGTTGTAAATAAATTGAAGGGCCAATAATTATTTTATTAAATAAGAATTAATGATTGGTCCCTTGGAAAGACTTCATGAGGGCAAAAAGGCAAAATTGAAAAATTTCCAGCTGATTCAAATTCAGGACCTCTGCCCAAAGGCTTACAGACCTCAAAGAAACAGAAAGAGAGGGAGAGCCGCATAACTTTATTTGGACTGTTTCGGTATTCGCTTTATGCCTGGCCAAACAGTTTTCAAAGAAACGCTTTAGAGAAGAGGATGCACGAGAAATGAAATGACTGTCCTCAAATACCACAACCAAATCTTAAGAACATAAAAATAGCAAAGAGACTTTTTGCAAGATCGTGTTTTTCCATTGTATTCCCTTCTCTGTGTGGATTGCTGTCTTCTCTTCTTGTTAAAAGTCTCAATATCCAGTGGAAAGAAATTATTATTTTTACTCTTGAATACTAAAAATTAATGGATTAGAAAAGAGTTTAAAAGTTTAAAGATTAATCCTCTTTAAACCATTCTGGCTGATGTTTGATTATATTTATTATGCTGGATCTCAAGGAACTACGGAGCAGGCCAGGACAGCTGTAATTGAGTTTCAGCTAAAAGGAAGGCTCCAGGCTGGTGCCATCAGTCAGATGGGCCAGTGGTTCTGCGCTGGGGGGCACATAAGGCAGTTAGAAGAGAAGGAGGCAGACAGCGGGGAGGGGACAGCCAGCCTAGCAGGAAGGGCACCGCAGGCCTCCCGGGCATAGACTAGGGAGGGAACCAGGAAGGAGACAGAAGCCTGGAGATGCAGCCCCTGCAGCGTCTGGGCAGCCTGAGGCTGGCCGAGGATGCTGGTCTGTGACCTGGCACAAGCAGCAAGCACAGATTTTGCTCCTAAACCGAATACCTTGAGAAGAGAAAAGCTCATGTTGCTCATCCTGTCAGACTCCAAAGGAACGTTGAGAGAATCAAGCAATTCCCAACAGCTCCTCATGAAAATATCCTGAAAGTTTATTCAAGAAAATCCGTTGAAATTCAGACATTTTTTTCTCTCATAACCAGAAAATTCATAACAATGTACTGTTCATTTAGGAAGCTTGGTTTTTTTAAAATTTAAAACAAAATTGTCCTATTCAGTTTCTCGTATGATAATGTATTTAAGCAATGTCAGGTAAAATAAATGGATTTGAAACATAGAGTGGCTTATTTCTCAAAATGTATCTTTTTTTTTCTTTTTTTTTTTTTGAGACAGAGTCTTGCTCTGTCACCCAGGCAGGAGTGCAGTGGTGCAATCTCAACTCACTGTAATCACCTCCCAGATTCAAGCGATTCCCCTGCCTCAGCCTCCCGAGTAGCTGGAACTAAAGGTGCGCACCACCATGTCCAGCTAATTTTTTGTATTTTAGTAGAGACGGGATTTCACCATGTTGGCCAGGATGGTCTTGATCTCTCAACCTCATGATCCGCCCTCCTCAGCCTCCCAGAGTGCTGGCATTACAGGCATGAGCCACCGTGCCCGACCCCAAAGTGTATCTTTCTTACCATTTTATAGAGGCAACTGAACCTGAGGCAGTACAGCCTGGGCTGATGCACGTATATGTTAATGTACAGTGTGTTACTTTTAATTAAGAGTCACTTCCATTGCAACATTAACAACAGAGGTTATTCAGTGTGCAAGAGAGATGGAAAGATACAGATCCCTGCGGTCCTCACCTTGACACTTGAACAGTTTAATTTATTGGTCAGTTTCCATTCATGAAATGGAAACTGGTGGTATTCAATTTTTAATTGACTATCAGCTCCATAGACTGATGCCCCTAGCGCCTATGTGAGTCAGGCCCATCTTACGAGTGACTCTTTTACTATTAAAATGTTAGAAACCCAGTAGGTTTAATTTTCAAGTCATCATTTCCTTTCTTCCTCAGATCCAAACAGAAACCCCAGTTTTTACGTGGCCCTCTTTTCCCAGTGATAGAAATATGCAGAAACTTCTATTATTTTCTTTTCTTCCATTTCTGTATCCCAAGTGAGTAAACCATGTGTGGTATCTTACTGACACTTCACCAGGGAGTTTACTGAGTTCTCTTTACTACACCTCTGCATTTTACTTATCAGTTTCAGCCCATAGCATGGCAAGCCCAGGACATACACATGGTCCCCTACGTGGGTTCCTGCCCTCTATCCCTTCTTACCCAGTCTGCACTTCCCCACCACCACCCCCCGACATCATTGTTGCCACTCTCAGGGTACTCCAGTTGAGGACCAGTCAGTGTTTTCTGATGTGAATGACACAAAATGAACTCTGCTGCCTCATTTTTTAAAAAAAAATTTTTGAGACAGGGTCTTGCTCTGTCACCCAGGCTCTGTCACTGAGGAGTGCAGTGGTGCAATCTCAGCTCACTACAACCTCAGCCTCCAGTGTTCGAGTGATTCTCATGCCTCAGCCACCTAGGTATCTGGGATTACAGGTGCACATGCCACCATGCCTGGCTAATTTTTGTATTCTTAGTAGAGACAAGGTTTTGCCATGTTGGCCAGACTTGTCTTGAACTCCTGTCCTTGAGCCATCTTCATGCCTCAACCTTGCAAAGTGCTGGGATTACAGGCATGAGCCACCATGCCCAGCCCTGATGTTTTTCCTAATAAAAATTTTTACTGAGGCCCCCAAGAGCCTTTGTGCTTCTTAGCATAATAGGTATGTCTCACGTCCAAGCTTGTTCAAACCTTCCAGCAGTATCTGGCATATTCATGTATGCATATTCTTGGTTCCTAAGATAAAACCTTCCATTTGGCATATTCTTGGTTCCTAAGATAAAATCTTCCTGGTGTTCCTCTTACTCCTTTCCTTCTCCATTGTTCTCCCCTCTTTGGCTTTTTCTTCTCCACTTTATGTCACTGCTATGCCCTGGGTCTTTCTAGCCTCTCCCCTTCTCCCCTTCCCTCCCCTCCCCTCCCCTCTCCTGTGCACTTCTCCTCTTCCCTCTCCATATACATCTAAGACCTCTCCTCTATTTTATTTCAGGTCCTCTTCATTTCTTCCTGCCAATCCGGGATAAACGTGTATAAATCTGGTATAATTTCCCTTCTGCCTAAAGAAACTCCTTTAGCACTTCTTTTTATAGTGCAGGTCTGCCAAAGATAAATTCTCTCAGCTTTGTGTCATTTTGAAAATGTCTTAGTTGCCTCCATCCACAAAGGATATCTCTGCTTAGTAGAATTCTGAGAAGAACTGTTTTTCTTTTAGCACTTCAAATATATTATTCTATTGTATTATGGTTTCCATTGCTTTTGATGAGAAGTCAGTTATTACTGTTGCTCTCTGAATACGTGTTTTTATACTACCTGCTTTTAAGATGCTTGGTCATTATTTATTCTCATATTTCTTCTACCCCCATCTCATTTTCCTGTCTTTCTGGGAATTCAATTACATGTATATTACACTATATGATATTATATTGTCCTACAGGTCTTAGATCCTTAGTCAAGATTTTTTTTATTCTTTTTCAGTTTGTGCTTTCATTTTGATAATTTCTAGTGATCTATCTTTAAACTCACTGGTCCTTCCAGGTGCTATTATCAGTCTTCTATAAAGGCCATTATATAAATCCTTCCTGTCTGATATTGTATTTTCCAATTCTAGAATTTCAATTTGGTCATTTCTTAGAGTTTCCATTTCTCTGCTGAATTTAACCAATTTTTTCATGCATGTTGTCCATTTCTCATTAGATAATTTAACAAATATATCACAGATAACGTCCTTGTCTACATATTTTAACATCTATATTATTGTGGGTTTACCTATGATAACTTTATTTTCTTTTAATTTTTGGTCATATTATCTTACTTCTTTGAAGTCTTGTGACTTGTTATTGTATGCCAGATATTATATGTTGAAAGATTTGAATACACTGAAGTTGGTAGTCCCTTCCTCCTAAAAAAGAGCACCTGATTTTATCTGTGGGGTTGCTACGGTAGAGGGCTGAGTCAATCTAATGCATGCTTTAACTATATCTGGACTTTAGTTAAATTCCGCCCGGTCACAGCCTTAGTTAAATTTGGTTTACCTGAGTTCAAATGTTTCAAGAGCATGATCAGTATTTAATCTACAATTAGGCTTGGTAGTTGAGCACCTATAGATTGCAAAGATTTCTCTATACTCTGTATACTATAATCCAGTAATCTATCAGTTTTCTGAGCCCTCTCTCTCTCTTTCTGTCCCTCTCTCTGTCTCTGTCTCTCATTTTTTTTCCTCTCTGCTGTGAAGTTCAGCTGCCAGCTTTTTGGATCATTGCACTACCTGTATTTTTCAGATCTTGTGTAATTTGACATCCACTGTCTCTATCCATCCTCGGTACTGTTTCTAAGTTCACAGCCTCCTTTGCAATAGGACACTCTCTCCACTCTCCCTACTGATAACATTATCATGCTAACTCACTTGGATGGCTCACTGCAGCCATTTCCCAAGCCACCCTGATGGCTCTTTCACCTCCTTTCCTATCTACTCCTAACCCATCTTCCAAGACAAATTCGGGCCCTACCCTTATTACAAGCTTCTGTGAGTACTCTAGATTTATTTACTTTTGCCCTACTTGTACATGTTTGTGTTCATCTCTCTACCCCCCAAGTTTGGCACTTAAGGAATGCTGTGTACAACACTTGTAGAAGTTCGTGATGACGCAAGTGAAATAGTGTCCTCTCCTCACCTAACCTGGTCACTCTTTAGGAACAAGAACAAGACCTTTCTCTATTTTTACTTCTGCTTTTTGTGCTTCTTTTGAAAGTCCTGATACGCCTGGCATTGTGTTTGTGTTGTGAGGAAAGGACACATGGCAAGGTGACTGTTCTGCTAGAATAGGAGCTCTGTGGGAACGCGGACAGTGTCTTCCTTCTTTGCTGCTGTAACCCCCGAAGGCATCTGTTCTGTCATCTAGCAGATTCTTATTAAGCTGGAATGCATATTATTAAGCTGAAGTCATAATATTGTGGTTTTATAAATCAAATTTTTATCATCATACATAGATTTCCTAAGTAATTTAAGTCAGTTTGCCATTATAACCTGTACCAGAGCACCTTTTATAGCTGAGACCTACTCACCCTCACTCTCCTTCCTTAACTCGAATACACCACCACCACCAAACCCATAAAAACAGAACTGCATGCTTTATTTTTACTATGCAAACCAAAGCGGACAAAAAGCCCTTTTTAAAGAACACTGTTCTTAAACGTGGAGGCACATTGGAATCACCTGAGCCTGACGCAGAGACACCTAGATATGAGTACTTGTTTCAAGGCTCCCTGAGGGATGTTGAAGTGTAGCCAAGCTTGAGAAGTAGTGATTTGAGTCTGTAAGAACTATCACAAATAAAAATTACCTGCTAATCTTTTGAAAAACTGTCTTCTTCTGATTTTGAGATATTTTGTAATTATTAAAGTTTAAACTTCTCGGGTTTGAAACATATATTTGAAAGGTTGTTTTCCTCTGAGATATTCCATTTCTCTGATTAGAAAAGACAAAAATCTGTTTCAGAAATTGCTGACCCAAACTTCCTCTTTATATTATTTATATAATGGGTAGTTTATTCTAATGGAATAGCCAACTTCAGCCAACATTGCCACTAATGCCATTGATCCCTAGAGTCAAAAAGCAGCTTCAGTTGTTGCAAATACTGTATGTAGAGAGAGTGGACATACCCAGTGGGCTCTGTTTTAATATAATCTTTCACAACACACACTTCGATGAAGACATCGTGAGCCTCTTCAGTTCAGCAAAGGACTGTAACTTTACCTTTCCACTTAATAAAGCCCTTTATGTTCAAAGACCAATTTAATCAAGAGGACGGGTTTGAAAAGCTTGTTGAAAACATTCAGATGCAAGTATAACACTGACAATTGTGTAGGTGTCTGGGAAGGCTCCAGGGACTATCTCATCTCTTCAATGGGGAGGTTTCCTTCCTCACTCAAGGTGTCTAAGTTCCTCACCATTCAGGATGCCTACATGTGACCAAGCTGGTCAGACCACAGGGTTGGAGGCGCTGCTTTTCCCAGCACCACCTTTCCCAGCTTCAGTCTTAGCTAACCTCTGGGACCTGAAAACCTGATCCTTCAAGCAGCATCTAGATATTCCCTCTGGTACACTGGCCTATGGTTTCTTTGAAGCTATATCTCTGTTTAGGTTTGGGTTAAGTAAGGAAAGGATTCCTTCAGTATTTCAGTGAGCAAGAAAAGGAGGAGAAAAATAAACAGAAAATATACATTTTAATACTTTGAGCTATAACCCTGCCTTGACCGTTCTCCAAAAATACTGGAGTATCACAACTGCGTTTTGGTGAGCTACTTTTCTTGAGTTGAAGCTGCGTATCACTTCTTAAACACTATTCTCTGCTTATAGTCTTCTCTCCCTTATACCAATACCTGGATGATTTTTAAAATGTGTTCTTTTTGATATGCAGAGGGTAATGAGGCAGGCAGTGTGTGCTTTGAATTGCTTTTGAATCATGGTAACAGGATTTTTCATGAGCTCCTCCCTCTGGTCCCTTCCCCAGGCCCTGACTGACAGCCTGGGTTGTGTGCAGAATGACTCTGGGGTTGGTATACAGGCTGCATCGTGCACTGGGAGAAGCTAATCAGTCCCCTTGAAGATCAAACCTTTGGCCTTGCTTAGTTCATCGGATTGTTCATCTGCTGAACTAAGGAAACACAGACAGCAGGAGACCCAGGAATAATTCTGTGGTCTGCCTTGGATATTCCTAAATTGACCTGAGACCACATCCTGGCATTAGCAAACCTTCTGTGACAGCTTTCTTAACCCGACAGAACACTATTGCAATTGCATTTCATTCTCACTGTTGGTCTGGGAGGTGTCAACGAAAAGAGTCACACTCTGTAGAATATTCAAAGAGATTTATTCTGGGCGAAATATGAGTGACCATGCTCGTGACACAGCCCCCAGGAGGTCTTCAGAATATGTTCCCAAGGTGGTCAGGGTGCACTTGGTTTTATACATTTTAGAAAGGCATGAGACATCAATCAAATATATTGGTTTGGTCCAGAAAGATGAGACAACTCCAAGTGTGGTGGGGTGGAGGAGGCGCAGGGGTAGGGGTGGGAGGGAGTGAGGGGGCTATAGGTAAATTTAAACATTTTCTGGTTGATGGTTGAGTTTGTCTAAAGACCTGGGATCAATAGAAAGAAAATGTTCAAGTTAAGATAAAAGATTGTGGAGACCAAGATTCCTTTGAAGTCTTATAGTGGCTGCCCTTAGAGACAATAGATACACGTTTCCTGTTCAGACCTTTAAAAGGTGCTGGACTCTTAATCTCTTCAGGATTGGGAGGGCCTGCAATAAAAAGATCTAGTGGCCGGGTGCCGTGGCTCACGCCTGTAATCCCAACACTTTGGGAGGCCGAGGCAGGTGGATCACGAGGTCAAGAGATCGAGACCATCCTGGTCAACATGGTGAAACCCTGTCTCTACTAAAAATACAAAAAATTAGCTGGGCGTGGTGGCGCATGCCTGTAATCCCAGCTACTCAGGAGGCTGAGGCAGGAGAATTGCCTGAACCCAGAAGGCGGAGGTTGCAGTGAGCTAAGAGCTAAGATCGAGCCATTGCACTCCAGCCTGGGTAACAAGAGCGAAACTCCGTCTCAAAAAAAAAAAAGAGATCTAGCTACGTTAATGGAGATTCTTTCCAGATGCACATTTCCTCCACAAAGGACAGCTCTGCAGGGCCATTTCAAAATATGGCAAAGAAACATGTTTTGGGATAAAATCTTTTGACTTTCTTTGACACATAATATTATGCCAGAGTCAAATTGGAAAGCAATTCGTGATATATAGGGTTAAATAAAACCTATCTGATTAGAATTTATGGTTTATAGGGCATGACTCCCCAGACTCCTTAAAAAGGAATTTGAGCAAGATAAAAAAATCAGCTGTTAGTCCTCAGAGGGAAGAGGTAACAAATAAAAAGAGATAGACGGGGTGATGAATATTGGCAAGGATGTTTGTTGAATGAAGAAGAGTATTTTTTTCTAAAGCATCTTCATAGGGGGAAATTGAGGAATTATGCAGTGACCTTCTTTCTCTTAGGCAAAGGACTAACACTTGCTAGACGAATTTGAATGGCAAAGTATTAGGACTCCTCAGGATAAATATTTTAAATTATACGCGTGTGTGTGACTGTGCTACTGGATCAAGCAGTCAAGTTCCATGAGCAACAGACAACACTGAGCATTCCGTAACGGAGTACTATTTGCAAAAGAACCATCTTAAATAGTCTGGTGGCCTCATACATGTACTCATGACTGCATCCACAGTTATTAGGCCCCTGTGGAAAACCCCAAGTGACTGAATCAGGTTATATCCTCCTCCAAGCTTGGCTTAAGACAGGACTTCTAGGAAACCTGCCTTTTAGCTTCTCAGTTGTCCCCAAAGGCCACCTCCACCCCTCATGAACTCATGGCAGAGATGGAGTGGAAGACGTAGAAGTGTTTGGAATAAGAATGATTCTTCCCAGAGCAGTACTAGGGAAGTGCAGGAAAACTGCAGACTGGACAATATCTAGCAGTAGCAAGAACAACTACAACCACCCCCACCTAGTTAGTCTGTAACCCACCACCTCCTAGAGGTGCTTAAAGGAAGCCGAGCAACCAGGTTGAACTGGGTACAGCAAAAACAAATCACCACTGCCTAAAATCCCTGTTAGTCTAAGTAGACTAGCAGTCAGTCTAGATAGTAACAGTGTGATTGACATGTATGCAGACTTTCCTGCACATTTGATTCTTTTATGACTTTCCTTTAAGCATTCTGACAAGTTTTAGGAAATATAACTATATCTCCGTTTTGCTTTGGTAAGAGAGACGGGGATGAGTTTAGATGGTAGAGCTGGCAGGGCTGGTAGACCCAGGTGTGGAGTAGGGGCTTTAAATGGCTGTAGGCCAACTTTGGTCTTGTCTTCTGGAGAACAGATGAGCAATTTCAAGTGTCCCTTACTGCATGTGAAGAGTGGGGACAGTTACTAGAGAAGGAGGGGAGGGAGCGCGTGAAATGTTCTTTATCTCAAAGGCACGTCTTCTGCGACTCCTCTGTTCTCACCCTTCCACTCTGAGCCCTGTTCTCCCTCTCGGATGGTGGGAATAAGGCTGTTTGATATCATAGTCTCCAGGTTCAGGGCTTTTCGCAGTCTGTACGATTGTTATCTAGTCTCTGCTCAGTTATCCAGTGACAAGATGCTAGTCTCTGCCTAGTTTTCTTTCTAAATTCCAAGGCATATGAGATTCCTTATTTTAAACACAGAAAAGGGGGCTCAAATCCATGCGTGAATATAGCCCCACAGCTTGGCTGAAACAAGCATGTATCTTTACTTGGAGAAAAGAAATGGAAAGAAATGGAAGGGAACACACTTTGCCTTCACCTTGACCATCCTAAGGTAAGGGCAAGGTGTATTTCCAGGGTGAAGGCAAGGTGTGTTTCCAAGGTGAAGGCCAGGTGTGTTTCCAGGGTGAAGGCATGGTGTGTTTCCAAGTTGAAGGCCAGGTGTGTTTCCAGGGTGAAGGCAAGGTGTGTTTCCAAGGTGAAGGCCAGGTGTGTTTCCAGGGTGAAGGCAAGGTGTGTTTCCAAGGTGAAGGCCAGGTGTGTTTCCAGGGTGAAGGCAAGGTGTGTTTCCAAGGTGAAGGCCAGGTGTGTTTCCAGGGTGAAGGCAAGGTGTGTTCCCAAGGTGAAGGCCAGGTGTGTTTCCAGGGTGAAGGCAAGGTGTGTTTCCAAGGTGAAGGCCAGGTGTGTTTCCAGGGTGAAGGCAAGGTGTGTTTCCAAGGTGAAGGCCAGGTGTGTTTCCAGGGTGAAGGCAAGGTGTGTTTCCAAGGTGAAGGCCAGGTGTGTTTCCAAGGTGAAGGCCAGGTGTGTTTCCAGGGTGAAGGCAAGGTGTGTTTCCAAGGTGAAGGCAAGGTGTGTTCCCAAGGTGAAGGCAAGGTGTATTCCCCAGGTGAAGGCAAGGTGTGTTCCCAAGGTGAAGGCAAGGTGTGTTTCCAGGGTGAAGGCAAGCTGTGTTCCCAAGGTGAAGGCCAGATGTGTTCCCTTTCATTTCTTAGGAAATGCTTCTGAAGTACTCTTAGGCATTTCTGAAATGCCGAAGAGGATTCCATTTCTTCCAGCCCTCCCCACCCCCAAGTTCCCTGAAATTCTGAAGTCATCTTATCCTGTTGCTGGCATCTTCTGGGTCTGGCTGACCCACCCTGCCAGTCTCCTTGAGGGAAAGGTGACCTATTCTTCCAGAGGATTCCAGTTCCTCCGCATTGTGGCCTGACCACACACAGGCTAGAGGATGCCTATGTCAGTTTATTGATAGAATCAATGACTGCAAATCATTAACAGAATGTTTAAGAGTAGGGATATGCAATTTATCTTTCCTTGTTAACTCTCTAGAAGACTTTTGGAAAGCTATGCCCTCAGCCCCCACCCCCTCACATTTTTAGATTTAAACTGTTGCCAAGAATATAGTTTAGTTTCCTGGGTGGCATTTTAAAAATAAAACTGGCACATACCTCTTTTAAATTTGTCTCTTAAAATCTGGATACCACAATGGTTTAGTACCCAGCATCATCCTCTTCAACAATATGTGAGCACATTACCTATCAATATTAGAAACTTTACATCATTCCTTTTGCTCCTTAAACATATAAGCTTTCTACATCTCCTGAAAATTTTACCCTGATTAATGTATTTTACGCTTTAAAGTCTCTCATTGCTCATTCTCTTTGCAAACAAAGCATATACAAATTAAGATATATTTTAAATATTTCTTATGATATTGGGCTTTAAATTAAAAATTTCTTATAGATCGTTACTATACTTATTAGCAGAATAAAATTGATCAAAATAATGTCATTTATCTTGATTAAAATTATTCAACATAAAACGTAAAATTGTATTGGAAATGCATTCACCAGATGGATGAGGCTTTTTCCCCCAATCAATTCATATATTAAGAATAATATTACTTATTGCTTGATTGAACAAGATTCAGTCTGATTTTATTCTTTTTTTGTTTTTATAGATTTAAATACTGAAAAACATTACTTATATCTATCAGGTGAAGAGAATAGGTCTTTGCTGATAGTAATGCTCTTGATTCTGTGAACTCTTTGTGCATGGATTTTTTTAAATCTCATTGGGATCCATCATCAGAAGTTATTTTTAATGATCTATTAACTGTCGACTTCATTCAGTCTTCCTTCAATTTCATTGAAGATAAAGAACTAGAAACTGCCTCGTTAAGGCAAAGGAAGAACTGTCCATCATCATGGTTGTTCCTTCTCAACCCAGACACTGGCATGGAGCAAATACCCTTGGCTTCATCTCAGAGAATGTTTGCTGGTCTGCAGCAGGGAGAAAATTGACGTGGTTTTGTAAAACAAGGGAAGGGAACCTGAAGAACATGCAAGCACGTTTTTCAGGCAGATCAGTTTTGTTCCGAGTGCCTAAGGAAGTTGAGAATCTGAAAATGGATTCCTTTAAAACCCCAAACCCTGCATCCCCTTGGCAAGCCTTCATGTGGCCCCCAGGGCACACAGGGCTCCTTTGGAAGTCTACCTCAGGGTAGCCTGCCCCCATGGAACTATAGTTATGACCTTGTTGTTGTTCCCACATACTCAAGAGTTAACATGAGAAGCATGTGCTTCCCTGGTGAATTAGCTCTGGCTTTCCCAAGTCATTTCCACAAATGTCATTTTTGAGCCGCAGTTCCCCAGAGGGAGCTTACACAAAGAGAAAAGCAGCCAACTGTGTGGTATGAAGCACCAGGCAAGATTTAAGGATGGCATTTGAAGCTAATTAAGACTACAGTACGAATTTTATGCTAGATCATAATTTCTTATCTTCATATAGAGTATCATTATTGGGACAATGAGTTAAATATTTAAAAATTTTCAGAGACTAATTACATATAAAGAAGTCCAGCTTTCAAACCGTAAGTGCCACACTTCAGTTTTCATGCCATGAAAGTCTGATATGGTTGTTTAATACAGTTGCCAAGATATGGTGGTACCCTAGTAGGATATTTCAAGGGTGTAGTATAATTTTATCCTTGTGTACTAACTTCCAAGGTGTGGAATTAACGTATCTTAATTCCTTCATTTGACAATATTTATTGAGTGCCTACCATGTACCAAACACAGTACATCAGAGTTTCTGCTTTGTGGAGCTGACAGCCTAGTGGTGAAAACAGTCTCAAAAATAAACAAACAGGCCTGGCGCAGTGGCTCACACTTGTAATCCCAGCTCTTTGGGAGGCCAAGGCAGATGTATTACCTGAGGTCAGGAGTTCAAGAGCAGCCTGACCAACATGGTGAAACCCCATCTCTACTAAAAGTACAAAAATTAGCCAGTCACAGCAGCAGGTGCCTGTAGTCCTAGCTACTCTGGAGGCTGAGGCAGGACAATCGCTTGTACCCAAGAGGAGGAAATTGCAGTGAGCTGAGATCGCGCCAGTGTACTCCAGGCAAGGTGACAAGAGCAAAACTTTGTGTAAAAAAAGAAAGTAGTATCTACTTTTCACACTTCAGGTAGGGTAAGGGCTTAGAGAATGACAAGGGGAAGAGAATGTTGAATGGCATGGTCAGGAAAGAACTCTGTGAAGACCTAAATCGTGAGAGATGGACAGGAGCCAGACCTTAGACCATCTGGGCAAGGGAGCAGCAAGAGCAAAACCCCTGGTGCAGGAGAGAGGTTGGCAGGTGGCAAAAACAGGAGCAAGGTCAATGTTTTGTCATAGATGGTAAATGAGGCAAGGAAACGTCAGAGATGCTGATGGTAAGTGTGGGATGCCTTTCAGCCTGGATAAGGAATTTGGATTTTTCTGAGAGGTTCAGCTCATGAAATATGGACAGACGTATATTACTAAAAGTCCTCTCTGGCTGCTGGTTGGACAGTAGACAATAGACAGGATGGAAGGCCAGTGAGGGCTTGCATTCTGGAGTCTGGGAAGGAGATCATGCTGTCCAGGACCAGAGCTGTAGCACAGCGGTGGAAAAAGTATTTTGAAGGTGGAACCAGCAGGGTTTGCTGATGGATGACATACACAAGGCCGTAAGTGGGAAACAGACTGGGGAGGCGAGGAGATGGTAGATCCCAACTTTGATTTTGGACTGAAAGTTTGAAATGTCTGTGAGACATGGAAGGGGAGATGCCTAGTAGAAAGCCAACAATATTCATGTAAGCTCAGGACTGAGATATTAAAAAAAAAAAAGATAATTAAAGTCCTGGTCCAATTATGTTAATTTTCTAAGTACAGAAACATCTACAGGAAGTCTCATCTTAAAATAAAATGTCTATCCACAGGTAGATAAGCATTTCTTTTCTTATTAACCAAAGACAGGTTTCTTACATCATTGTCTTCATTTTTACTTTGGAATAAAGAAGACAAGAGGTAATGTTATTTCTTTGTGTGGATGCTACTGAAAATTATATTACCGCACATGTTCAGATTATTTTAGGTTGACTGCAGGTCATCATGTGAAGTCGTTTTAAGTTTCTCTTACTTGTTTAAGTATAAAACTGAAACAGATTTATTCATGCCACTACTGTTGAGGCATTTTGGCTGTTTATCCACTGCAGGAAAAAATATGGGACATGGGGAGAGGTCCAATCAGTTGAGACTGATGAGAAGTCTGAATTTCCATCCACTAGTCTAGACCCCATTTTGGGTATTATTTGTCTTACTTTTGTTTCTTTAGGCTTGTTATTCCAGATGGTCACATTTTACTCCTGAAATTTTCATCTGTCAAGTAATTTGTGTGTGTGTGTAGTCATCCTTCATTATACGGCTTCTGGGACTTGATGAATCCCTGTGCACAGGACCACATACCTAGTCATTCTGTCTTGATCAGTGTTCCATGAGGATGAAACTGTTTTAGGGGCTCATATGTGCAGTGCCAAATTATTTATCCATTTTCATGTATTGCAATGAAAATGAATGGAAATGCTTCTTTGCTAGTACCTTTATAAACACAGTGAGAGTAGCTACCTCCCCTTGAGCCATCCTGCAAATGCTGTGGTTGTGAACTTATCTTCCATTTTTCAGCTGTGTGCATGGCTTGGCAGGAGACTCTGTCAAACATTTAGAAGTGAGAATAGCCTGCAGGGAGGCAAATGCTTCCAGAAGATATAAATCTAATTGATAGAGGACCATTAGACATCTTGTAGTCAAGCTCTCCTTATTTTGCAGAAAAAACATATTTTACTTCTTCCTTCTTCTTCAAATCCTAGGGAGGCTCAAAAAAAATTACAATTTCACATACAAATATGGTGTGAATATATATATATATATATATATTCATGTGTATGGGTATATCTATATATACACACATATTTCAAAAAGAGTTTCTGTGATACTTTTTCTTATAAATTGAATTCTTCTTCATTCATTTGAATCTTGGCAGTGGGTGAATGATTTTTTAATCTTATATGTAGCTCTGTATGCCACAGTTTTTTTTATAAACAACATGATTTTTGGCCCAAGCTATTTTCAGAAACTTCTGTGACTGGCATGAAATGGGAAATCATGGTGATTCTGCCTTCAGATTTCCAACAGAGTCATGATGTTTGTCTGCTCGTAGCTAAAACCCAGCTCTGTAGTATGGATGATCTAGAAGACTGTATTAGTTCATTTTCACGCTTCTGATAAAGACATGCCTGAGACTGGGCAACTTACAAAAGAAAGAGGTTTATTGGACTTACATTTCCACATGGCTGGGGAGGCCCCACAATCATGGTGGAAGGCAAGGGAGGAGCAAGTCACATCTGAGGTGGATGGCAGCAGCCAAAAAGAGAGTTTGTGCTGGGGGACTCCTCCTTTTAAAATAATCAGATCTCGTGAGACTTGTTCACTGTTGTGAGAACAGCATGAGAAATACCTGCGCCATGATTCAATTATTTCCCACTAGGTTCTTCCCATGACACATGGGAATTGTGGGATTCAAGATGAGATTTGGGTGCAAACACAGCCAACCTATATAATTCCATGCCTGGCCCCTCTCAAATCTCATATTCTCACATTTCAAAATCAGTCATGCCTTTGCAACAGTCTTCCAAAGTCTTAACTCATTTCAGCACTAACTTAAAAGTCCACGTTCCAAAGTCTCTTCTGAGACAAAGCAAGTCCCTTCTGCCTATGAGCCTGTAAAATCGAAAGCAAGCTAGTTACTTCCTAGATACAATGGAGTAGCACTATTGGGCAAATAAAGCCATTCCAAATGGGAGAAATTGGCCCAAACAAAGGGGCTACAGGGCCCATACAAGTCTGAAATCCGGTGGGACAGGCAAATCTTAATGCCCCCAAATGACCTCCTTTAATTCCGTGTCTCACATCCAGGTCATGCTGATGTGAGAGGTAGGTTTCCATAGTCTTGGGCAGCTCTCCCCCTGTAGCTTTGCAGGTTTACTGGGTGTAGCCTCCCTCCCAGCTGTCTTCACAGGCTAATGTTGAGTGTCTGTGGCTCTTCCACGTTCACAGTGCAACCTGTCAGTGGATCTACCATTCTGGGGTCTGGAGGATGGTGGCCTTCTTCTCACAGCTCCACCAGGCAGTGCCTCTGTATGGGACTCTGTATGGGGGCTCCCAACCCACATTTCCCTTCCACACTGCCCTAGCAGAGATTCTCCATGAGGATCCTGTCCCTATAGCAAATTTCTGTCTGGGCATCCAGGCATTTCCATACATCTTCTGAAATCTAGACAAAGGTTTCCAAACCCCAGTTCTTGACTTCTGTGCACTCACAGGCTCAACACCACATGGGAGCTGCCAAGGCTTGGGGTTTGCATCCTCTGAATCCATGGCCTGAGCTCTCCATTGGCCCCTTTCAGCCACGACTGGAGAGGCTGCGATGCAGATCGCCAAGTCTCTAGGCTGCACACAGCATAAGGACCCTGGGTCCAGTCCAGGAAATCACTTATTCCTCCTAGGGGAATTTCCTTCCAGGTCTGTCGTGGGAAGGGCTGCTGTGAAGACCTCTGACATGCCCTGGAGACAATTTCCCCATTGTCTTGGGGATTAACCTTCGGCTCCTCATGACATATGCAAATTTATGCAGCTGGCTTGAATTTCTCCTCAGAAAATGGGATTTTATTTTCTATCACGTCTTTGCAAATTTTCCAAACTTTTATGCTCTGCTTTCCTTATAAAATTGAAAGCCTTTAACAGCACCCAAGTCACCTTTTGAATGCTTTGCTGCTTAGAAACTTCTTCCACCAGATCCCTTAAATCATCTCTCTTAAGTTCAAAGTTCCACACATATCTAGGACAGGGGCAAAATCTCACCACTCTCTTTTTTAAAATATACCAAGAGTGACCTTTGCTCTGGTTCTCACAAGTTTCTCATTTGTATCTGAGACCGTCTCAGCCTGGGCCTGATTATCCATATCACTGTCATCATTCTGGGCAAAAGCATTCAACAAGTCTCTAGGAAGTTCCAAACTTTCCCACATTTTTCTGTCTTCTTTTGAGCCCTCCAAACTGTTTCAACCTCTACCTGTTACCCAGTTTCAAAGTCGCTTCTGCATTTTCAGATGTCTTTTCAGCAGCACCCCACTCTACCAGTACCAATTTACTGTATTCCTCCATTTTCACACTGCTTATAAAGAGGTACCTGAGACTGGGCAATTTGCAAAAGGAAGGTTTATTGGACTTACAGTTCCACATGGTTGGGAAGGCCTGACAATCACAGTGAAAGGCAAGAAGGATCAAGTCACATCTTACGTGGATGGCAGCAGGCAAAAAGAGGAAATCCTCTTTTTACAGTGATCAGATCTCATGACAATTAGTCACTGTTGTGAGAACAGCATGAGAAAGACCTGCCCCCATGATTTAATTACCTCCCACTGGATCCCTCCAATGACACATGGGAATTATGGGGGCTACAGTTTAAGATGAGATTTGGGTGGAGACCCAGCCAAACCATATCAACAACCCACCCCATTAGATGAATCAATATACTCCTCATTAACCTGTTTTCTCTTGGTTCCTACTTACTTTATCAATGAAACCATTTTCTGGTTTTGACACCCCAGAATGTTGGTCTTGAGACATTTGTCCTGTACTTGGAGACCTGAGCTAGAGGAGAGATTTTGTCAAAAGAGATTATGTCATTTTCTATAATGCAGATCAAGGGGCAATGATAGTAATTGATAGATGGACGTCACAGCAATGTTGCAAAGCTGGGTTCCACACACAAATGATTAAATGAAAGGTACTCATGCCTGTAAGCCCAACACTTTGGGAGGCCAAGGTGGGTGGATCATGACGTCAGCAGATCGTGACCATCCTGGCCAGCATGGTGAAACCCCGTCTCTACTAAAAATACAAAAATTAGCTGGGCATGGTGGCGCACCCCTGTAGTCCCAGCTACTTGAGAGGCTGAGGCAGGAGAATCGCCTGAACCCGGGAGGAAGTTGCAGTGAGCTGAGATCACACCATTGTACTACAGCCTGGTGACAGAGTGAGACTCTGTCTCAAAGAGAAAAAAAAAGGTACTCAGTGTAAAATCACCTTCAGACATAAGAGTGACACTGGCCCTGACCGGACCTGAAGCCTCCTGAATCTGAGTCTCTGGCATGTGGCCTGAGCTTCTCTCTATCTCCAGATGCCCCGCAGGGATTTTGATACATGGCCCAGGCTGAGCATCATGTATCTGCATTGCAGGGTGTCAGCCCTAGCGAGTTCAGCCATTTCCTCTTACAAATGACACTGCCCTTTCCACACATATGAAGCTGCTTCTCACTGAGCTCTAAATTATTATTTACAAAACTTCTTAGGACCGTAAAAACTCAAGTCAAGTGCTCTTAAGATTGTGCAAAGAACCCATGAATTTAAAATACTTAACCAAGCTGGGCACAATAACACATGCCTATAGTCCCAGCTGCTCAGGAGGCTAAGACAGGAGGATCACTTGGGCCCAGGAATTGGAGACCAGCCTTGGAAAGAAGAGTGAGACCTTGGTTTTTAAAAATTATAATAATAAAATAATAAATTTAAAAATACATTAGTAATTTGGAGGGGCAGATATGTCATTTTTTTGAAATGAGCTCTGTATCACATCAGGTTTTATTGTACACTAAACACTAAAATTTTTCCCAGATTCATTTCCTTTGGTTTTCTACGTCTCATTTTTCAATATTTCCTTAGCAGAAATCCAAGGTAATCAGTCAATGAACATTAACTAAGTGATTGTAGATTCAAGGCACCACTATGTATTGTGACTCAGTGCCAGGCATCTATTTACATTCTCCATTTAAGAAAGATTAATTAATAGTATTGAAATGTGAAAGAGTTATTCTCAGAAATAAAAGTCATTGTTTAGTCATCTAATTTTTATTCAAACATGTGCTTAGCAAAAGCCTGATGGTGGGAGACACCCCCACCCCCATCTCCGTGATCCAGGCCGTTGCATGTTGCAATTACACACCAGAACTGACTGGAATGCAGCACTCATGAGAGAGGGTATCTGAAAACCTGCACTATCATATGTGCCGAGACCATGGGATTTTCTTCTGCAGCCAGGAAATCGGCTCATGCGCCACCGTATTGCAGGTCGACCTCCTGTGTCCTCAGCACACAGAGATCCCACCGTGATCCAACCCTGCCTGATCTGCCATGTGGCTCATGGCAGTACTTGCCATCCACAAGGACCTTGGGTGTAGGCCCGTAGCAGCTTGTTCTCTTTGTCCCTTTCTCCTCCTTACCTGAGCCAAAGACCGCCTAGCCCAGTACCCCCAGTCACAGCTGACCTCCAGAGCTGGCTACCTTGGATAGTGCATGCCCCAGCACACCCAGCTCCAGACTCTAGGCCATTCCTCTACTAACTTAGGTCCTGTCGGGAGACTGCAAATAAATTTACAACAGACACAGCAGAAAAGACAAGGTTTATTCACCAGTGTACAGGAGAACTCAGTAATGGAACTCACTGAACAGCTCCAGGTAATGGTTTATACTCCAGCTTAATAGGGAAAGCGTGGATAGATAGGGCTTCTGTGGGAACAAATGGGCTTCTAGGGGAAATAAATGGAGGCATGGCAGTTCTGATAAAGTTTGGTTTATGACATTTCTCACCCCAGGGCTAAGGGTCGGTCTCTCCTCCTTGGCTGGAGCCTCCTCAGAGGGGATTTATGGCAGCTGCATTATCCAGAAAGCCTAGCCTTTAGTCAATGAGGGAAGCTCAGACAAGGTTCCTTTTAAGTTTAAAGTAACCTTTATGCCATTCTAATGAGTTCTTTAAGACTCCACACAACTTGTCTAGGGAGCCCGGCTCATTCAGTACCTATGTCCTTAGCCCTACCTTCTCCAACTGTTTTACTTCATTCATTCCTCAATCAAGCCTGTGGTATAAAGAAATGAACTCAGTCCTGCCACACTTCAAGCCAGCAGTCCCATGCCAGGTGGAAAATAGGACGTTGGCATTGCTCTGCTTCAGCCAGGGACAGAGGAGCTTCCAGGAGGCCCATGCATTGCTCTCAGAAAACTCGTCAGGGCTCTCAGTTGAACACTGAACAGTAGAGAACATTTAACAAGTAATCAGTCATAAATAAACAGGCAATAGGAGAAGATGGAAATGTATAAACACAAGCATGAAACTATCTAGAACCACTAAGTGTGCGACAGAAGCTTCTTATGAGAATATTCTTATGATACAGGAAAATAAATGATGCTCCCAAAAGAGTCCTGGAGTCATTCAGAAAATGTTAAACCACCCTGACTCTATAGCAAGCCTTCAACTTTTGCAGAGAAAATGCTCAAAAACTTCGGTTACAGCCGTGCCCAGCAAACAGCAAGTGCTATAGGCAAGGAGGAGCTGGGAGATGAAAACAATGGGAGACAAGTGTAGGGACTGGCGGGAAGGTAGGGCAGGGGAGGGGATCCCAGTGGACCAAACAGCAGTGTGGGGCTTGCAGGGAGCCTCTGATGAAGGTAATAGGAAATGTGCTTCTTACTTCTCCCTTGCCATCTCTAATATTCCTGTTAGTTCTTTTCCTCTCGCGTACCTTTTATTTCTGGCTAAGTGTTGGGCATTGTTGTACATTTTCTAGCTTGACTCCCTTAGGTAAGTTACTTACTGTCTCTGGGCCTTTGTGTCTTCATGTTTAAAATGGAAAGAACTGCAGTGTTGACCTCCTAAGGCTGTTGCTAGAAATCACTGAAGACACAGAGAGTACTGAGAAAAGTACTTGAAACTTGGCAGGCCCTGAGCGGATTCACTGCAGTCCTTGCCCTCGTGCTTCTTAGCAGTAGCTGTGGTGCTGGTCTTAGCCTCAGTGCTTTTGTGGCTTCTCTTGGTTCCATGGAGGCTCCCAAGCAAAGGTTATTCAGTGTCTCTGTTCTGTGAAAAACAGATTAAACATTTTCAGTATGTTTAAAGTTATCTCCAGCCTATTGTGATGAGGCCTTTTCTCCAAAACCCTTTTTTTTTTTCTTTCATTTCATTGTAGGCACAAATCTTTTTTATGCAGATGCTTAATTTTTCCCATAAAGCAACTTACCCCTTTCAACAAGGTTTTCTATTTGGGCATCACATCTCTCTTCTTCCAAGAAGCCCACTGGTAAATAGTGGAACAGCGAAGCAAAGTGTTGGCAACTGAAGAGCAATCTGCAATGACACGGGAGCTGGAATCCCAAGGGCCTGTGATTATATTCTCCTACACATGTGCAGAGTTTGATAAAAAGAGAGAGCCAGTTTTGTTATTCCTTTATTTTAAGAGGAAAAAACTGCCGGGAACTCTTAAGCTTTAATTACCAAAACGAACTTGCCTTAAACAAATTCACACACACGAACACGAAGTAGAAGATCAAACACATTTTGCGGCCCCGTGCATATACATCCTCCGTGGGGTTGTATCTTTCAAGGTAACAGTCTGTTTCTTTAATATCCATTAGCGCTGCACAGTCTAAATGGTGCACGCCAGAAAAGAGGCATCTCTTGGTGTCTCAATGAACCATGAAAAATCTCAGGGAAACGTATTAATATATTTTTCAGCAAATCCTCTGAGACGAGGATTCTCAGGAAGGAATTTAGTGCATTATCCAATGTAGTTAAATTCCCTCTTCAGTATTGAATATGCTTTGCTTTATTCCAAAGAGCTCAATCTCCTCCTTTAGACATTGAAATTCATCTGTTTCATTCATCGTATAATGTAAACTTCTTTTGGTCTCAAACTTCTCTGATAAGCTTGCCTCTGCATACAAAACCATCAAAGCGGGGTGGGGGGGAGGAATTATTAGAAAAGAAAAGAGAAAAGCACCTTTACTTTAAGCTTCAGATGAGACCAAATTGATTAGTCATCTGAGATTAACTCAGCCTAGCAGTGAGCTTACAGCAAATCACGTCTGTCATCCTTTTCTTATTGTAATTTCTCTTTGAAACTTTAAGTAAATTGCCTACATTAAGTCATGTCTTTAAAAGACCCTGATTAAATCTAAAGCTGAACTAGCCACTGCCCTATATAAATCGTATTTGTTCTAATACAAACAAGTAAATCAACTCATGGGAAAGGAAAAGCATTATGAACACAGACCAAAAATGAGCCTTACTAATGAAAGTAGATAAATCCAAAGTGTTATTCAATAATTTTTCTAGTGTTACTAAGGAAAGGCCAGCTAGCAACTGCCTCAGATGCCCTTACCTGCTTGAGTTTCTAGTGAAAACACGTGGTCCTTCGTGGCGCCCAAGGCTGCCTCCCTAAAGATCATCACGACAACCTGTTGCTGAAACACAGCTGAATTGATTTCTTACTGCGGTAAGGGGGATACCACTCAAGGGAGCTTTGGCTGTGCCTTGGAGGAGGGAGATGAGATTTAGTGGAGAATTACACCTGGTTTAAGGTGAATCTTCCAATGCTAAGACTCGCCGCCATTCAGGATTGGTAGAAACAGGAATTCAATAAGTCTTAGGGCACAAACTGTCTTTTGATACTTTCCATGTAAGAGTCAGTGGGTTTTTCTACAAGTTTCTGGCTTGAACAATCAAGTTATTTGCATTGGCAGGAATCTCTTGTAATAGTAAGTGATGTTAATGAGAACAGTGGGTAATTAAGACCATTTCTATCTGCATGTGAATTTGTTGTCCAGCTGTGTGTGTGAGAGGAGAGTATTGGGCAGAGGTTGAGTTGGGGGGTACATAGTTTTAGTTCTCCATGAACTGAAAGTATATATGCATCTCAAGAATTGCTCTGTTTTATCATGGGAAAAAAGCCAAATGATATTGAGAAGAAATAGAAGCACAGGTAGTACAAAACCATCAATGATCTATAATTTATTTCCATTTAACAGCCCTTTTGCTCCAGAGTCCACACCTATACACCCCGTTCAATTCTTGCACCCCAGCCTGGTATGGAAAGTATAATGGACTCTCTGCTCTCAAGGACCAAGCCCCGCCCTCGGCATATTCACAGACACTGGGATTGCTGTGCATGCTTTAAGTGTGAGGGAGCTCACAGAAGATAAACATGGCGGGGGACAGTGCTTATTAAACGCCCAGTGTTACATCATGAAGAAGCAATAAACAAAAGTTTAGTATGTTTAAAATCAAATTTTATTTTGAAGTTTATTCTCAGTTGCTTTGGGACACAAAATCTGATCATGTCACTCGTGTTTGCCTTTTGAATAAGTCCAAGGCCAACAAAATGTCAGGCTATCAGTGTATATTTGTTTAATGAACAGTTAGTTGATAATAACTCTTTAAGTTTATAGTGAACAGGCATTCCAAGATCTATAGCTTTAAAAAAAAGAAACCTAATTCTAAAAATTAGAGGAGATGGCTCAACTCTTACGAAAAATCATTTGCAATCCTGATTTCCCAGTTGTTAGAGGAATTTTCATATCTTACAGACTTCTTTATTAGTCTCAGATGTCTATATTTTTCTGTTCCTAACTTCTTTTCTAAGAGATGTAGATACAATCAAGAGAAGTTCCAAATGCGTGAGATTGAACCAGTGGCTTACAATGTAGCTAATGAAGGCCAAAGTTCATGTCAGTTTATCTCAAATTCCTACAAGGCAACTAAAATTAACCATGAAGCTGTGCCTCCATTTTTATATGCTTATTGCCCTGGCCAAATTCCAGTATAGCTAATTGCTTGATCCCAATCCAAAATTATCTTCTGTTTCAGTTAACTCTTATATCTCTCTGCATGATCTAAGCTTCATAAATACCCACTAGAGCTCTGGCAATTGGGCAAACGTACTGCATCCTAGAGATGGCAGTATTTTTTAATAAAGAGTCTCTTTGAGACCCTTGAGAAGGAAATCCACTAGCCAGTTCTGGTAGGGCAGGCTTTGTGGAAATAAACAAATAACCAGAAGAGAAAAGCAAAGGCTGTTTCTTCTGAGCTTGCTATGGCAAGGGAGTTGGCCAACATCACTTGTGTTTTGGCAAAGACTCAAAGGCAGAAGAGTGGTGAACATTATAAAAGAGAAAATGGAAGCTTCAGTTGTGCCTTGATTGGAAGCTGTTAGCACAGAGAAGTTATGAGCCAACCAGAAGCGGAGCTCCCAGGTGACTGATCGGGGTATATACTTGGCCTTCTCTGGTTGGTCCTCAGTTGGAAGCAGAGACAAAAACTAGGGAAGCTTTCATTTATCAATCAAGTCCTGGCCATTTGGGGCCAAATGGTACAGGGGTTCTGAATAGAGATAGCAGTCTGCCTTTCTGCAAGACTAACATGCAGCGGGCTAGCTTCCGGAGTTGGTTATCGCAGACAAGGGGTTGGTTTCCTGGACAGGATGCTGAGGCTGTGGGTCAAAGTTCTGTGTTTATGCATTTTCTGGCCACTGTCCAGCCATTTGTAGCAGTAGATACAAATTGTAAAGGAAATCATTGTGGAAAGATAAAAAACCAGGGAGTTAACCAAAGGGAAACATCAAACATAACGCAGTATCTCCTAGGACCTGTTTTCACTGGAACCTAAGGCCGTGAACCCTTCTGAGTGTGTTTCTTGCAGGGAAGGTGTTATCGATTCTGGGTTTCAAGGCCTAGGGACAAATGGACCTGGGTGGGAAAAGAACATGGCTTGAAACTGGAAGGAGGTATACCAGAAATCGGTGGAAAGGGAAGAAGAAAGCGCATCCAGTTAAAATTCCGTGGGCTAAAACATACATACGCAATTATATCCTCTAAGCCATTTTAAAAAACAACTTTCCAGGAGCAGATTATTGAAGTAGCATTTTGTTCAACTTGCTAGGCTCTTTCATGGAAATTTGTTGGGCACTACTATGAGCCTGGCACCAGAAATATCTCCATTATTATTTGTTAACAGTAGTCTGTATGTAGCAACATGGACAGAACAGTATATCTCTTCTCTAAGACAATGAATTGCTTCTGGCTGATGAAGTTACTATTTAAATGAAATTACTAACTCCCAGGAGGTATACATGGTGAGATATTTCCCCTTAAGGGAAAAACCATACGAGTGGTATGAAACCCAGTTATTTATTGGACACACTCCATGCACAAAGGGGTGGGTTTGGGTGCCTGGAGAATGAATAGCATTTCCAGAAGGAAAGTTCAGAAGTAATTTCAGGAAGCCTTATAATGAGGGATAGACCCACTCACCTACAATGCAGGGGAGATGGTCAGGACACCTCCTGACTGGAGTAAACTCACAGGCTTGCCCATGTGTCTGTTGGGAGGATGATACTTCCTTCACACTGGAGAGTTATCCTAACACGTTTGACAAGTCTTACATTTTCATTCGGTAGGTTTCTTTCATTAGGTTGAAAGTTGTGCACTGCCTGTGCCAATGCATGTTTAGACATTTATTTTTCTCTGTGCAAATGTTCCTACTATTGCACTCTGCAGACAAGTGAGAGGAAATTTGACAAGCGATTTGTATTATGTCAGTTATACCAAACCACACCCCTGTCCTCCCCTCTAATCACTCAAAAGCCTCCAAAAGTCCATGAGGCATGAAGTTCCAGGAGCTTAGGAGGTTATTGAGGCATCATGAGAAGTATGAAATAGCTATCAGGAGGCTTTAGCAAGAAGAATCCTCCCTTTAGCTCCTTGACATGCCCATCCCATGACTTTCAGAAAGTGACTTACCCTCCCTGTTTCCACCAATGACCTCATCTTACCTGGGAATCTCTAGAGCAATTCCTCTTAACAGGGGCAGTTTTGTCCCCCAGGAGATATCTAGCAGTATCAGAGAGCATTTTTTGTTGTCACAAATGGTGTGGATGGGAGGGTGCTACTGGCATCTGGTGGGTGGAGACCAGAGCTGCTGCTCTCCAGCCTGCAGGCTATGGGACTGCCTCACAACATAGCATCGTCCAGCCCAAAATACCAATGGCGCCAAGCTGGAGGAACCGGGCTCCAGATCTTGTACAGATGTCTCTCAAGCCCTAAAAACCTGGCAAATTCTCTCTTTCTCCAAAAGAAATATTCCTTCCAATCTTTTTCCATACATAGATTATGTCTACATGTATGTGAAAATCACAACTAGGAAATCCATTGAAGTCTAGTATGCAATCCAATCCAGCCAAATGACGCTAGCTGGAAATAGCACTGCTGTGACCCTCTACAAATCTGTGCTTGAGTCGCCATAGACGACTACCTGTCAGCTCACCATAGGGGCGGTGTGGGGCAGGGATGTTCCATGGCTCAACTGTGTAAGTTGTGCATCCATGGGGTGGAGGATTGCACCATTAGAGAATATTCCAGAAACACTTCTGTGTCCAACTCTCTGAAACATTTCTCTCTCTGAACAGACCCTGCTGTTTCCCAGACAACTAAATGCATTACCAAAAAATACATGCATGCAAGATTTTTATGGGGAAATAAAACAATATAACATTAAATGTAGGATTGACTAATATTCAAGATCATTTAAATCTCTGAAGGCATTTACCCTCACTCAGGGAATAACTTTCACTTCCAGCTTAGAATCTACGTCAGGATGCCTGACTGTGTTTGCCATGGTTTGGTTTGGGTGTCTTGTTTTGTTCATTCATGGCTAAGTAGATGCAGAGATTGGATAACACATTGTTCGGGGCAGTGTTTATGGAACACAGACCTTGATCCAAGCCAGCTCCAGGTTCTGGGAGCTCGCATGATAAAGAGCCTGTATGCCTTGCCTCAAGGAGAGTACTGAGGTGAGTGGACCCTCGTGCTATGCTAGAGGAATGCCAGGATTTGGGGATGGTAAAGGAGGCAGCCAAAGCAGCTTTGGGAGGAGGGATTTAGGAAAACCTCCCTAAATGATGGAACCCCTGAAACCCCTGAACTGAGCCCAGAGAAGGTGAAGTTAACTACAAGGAGCAAACAGTGCAGGAAGCAAGAACAACAGGACTTAAACCTGACAGTCCCATGTCTGGTTACTTTACAAAATTACAGTCAAGGCCACCTGCTAGGAGAACAGCAGCTCCCCAGGCCTGCAGTGGTCCTGTTGGCCAGTCCCAAGAGCTGGTGTTTTACCTGGTAAGCAAGAGGGAGCTAGCGATATGACATGGTCAACGGAGAAAATGGCACACACAGTCTCGTGCTCCCAGCCTAATTCTGCTAGAATTAAAATATGGGATTTATATTTATTAGGGTGATTCTGACCTAAACCACAGCAGCAAACAATGAAACATATTAATCTTTCTATGTTTTCATTGACCTGACAACGAACAAGTCATGGCATATACGTATGCATGCATCTGTGCATCTGTGTGTATGTAGACAGGGAAGCATACTCTTTGTACCCCTAAATATACACATACCATGTCCCTCTTTCCCTCCCTCCCCTAGCCAGCACACCCCTTGCTACATAATTATGTGTTTTTGTTTTAAACTCAGACTCCAAAACAATGCCTTTTATGTGGAAAAAATACAAAAGGCATTTTTGCCATTGCTGTTGGTGGTGAACTGCGTGTGATGTGATTGAGTCCATGTGCTCATTTAGAACCAGTAGTCCAGTCCCGTTTCCTGTGACATCATCCTCCTCGACAGGCAGAGGTAGGTGCTGGCAGCTTTTCCTGCTTTCTGAAGCAGCCAGAGTGCCACGTGCCGGTATTCTTTTATTTCCAAGATAAAGACCCTGTGTGCACACTCATCTCGCTGAGAGAAGCACAGCCTTCACAGAGGCACACACCGTCATGAAACCCAGCTCATTAACCCTCCTGAAATTCACAGAGAGGCTCTGCTGAGAAGAGTCACTGATGGCAGAATTGTAAACTTTATTTTCCGTTCCCAATAATGTTGGTGATCAGCCCCATGAAAACACATGGGCTTTCTGTGGCTGTCAAGGACTTTCCAGAGAAATTGGTCTTGAGCTTGCCATTTTGTCGGTGCTGGCTCTGTGCTTCATTAACTCCAGGGAGCCCGAAACCTGTTTTATTTTTAACAGATTTGGACAAAACAGAATCCAGTGATAGTGACAGTGATGATGGCAGCCAATGTGATAAACCGAAGCATTGTTTTTATTTATTTTATTTATTCGCTTTTGCTTATTTGGTCTTAAATACCGAGCTGGGATATCATTGAATGAGAGTTCAGATACTGCTAAAAGTGGAATGACGAATTCCATGGGATTCCAGTTGACCAATGAGACATGATTATTCATCAAATAAAACAAAATAGAACTGTTCTTTGTGGTCTCTTCGTCAAGGTAACAGCTCTGAAATGTACCTAAACCCCAATGTCAAGCAGAGCGTTGGTTTCCTAGGGGTCCTGTAACAAAGTGCCCCTAACTGCATGTGTTAGAGGCAGGAAGTTTGAGATCAGGGTGTCACAGAGTGGATTGCTTCGCAGGGCTGTGAGGGACGATATGTCCCAGGCCACTGCCCTCACTTCTGGTGATTTGCTGGCAATAGATGGTGTTCCTTGGCTTGTAGAAACGTCACCTCAGTCTCTGCCTTCATCTTCACATGGTGCTTTCCTGATGTGCATCTATCCCCGGATCCAAATTTCCCCTTTCTGTAAGGACCCCTGTCATATTGGATTAGGAGCTCACCCCACTCCAGTATGACATCATCTTAACTAATTATACCTGCAGTGACCCTGTTACTAGAGAAGGCCACATTCTGAGGGACTGGGATTAGGATGTCAACATCTGAATTTTGGAGAGGAGGTAAAAATTCAACCTAGAACCAGCAGCATTCCTGTTTCCACCCCATCCCACACCAAGTAGCCCCATCTGCTGCAGAGCCAATAGCCACTGTGCCCTGCAGCACAGGTAGGAGGTCAGCCACTTACTATTTCTGGTTAAAACCAGCAAGGAGGAAGATCCTGAGTCTCCAGCTTATCAGTGAAAGGAAAGAAGAGAGGACGGAGAAGGGAAGGGAACATTGCTTAAGAAAAGTGAGGATGGAGAAGAGGTAAGGAAAGTATAGTGGGTGAGATGGTGGCCCCCCAAAAAATCTGTCCAAGTCTAAATCTCCAGAACGTGAGTGTGACCTTATTTGGGAAAAGAGTATTTGCAGATACAATTAAGTCAAGGGTCTTGAGATGAGATCATCCTCGATTACCCAGGTAGGCTGTAAATCCAAAGCTAAGTGTCCTTGTAAGAGACAGGAGAGGAGGTGATACAGACACAGAGGAGAAGGCCAGTGAGGACAGAGGCAAAGGCGGGAGAGATGCAGCCTGATTTGGTTTGGATGTTTGTCTCCTCCAAATCTCGTGCTGGAAAGCTATCCCCAGTGTGGGAGTGGGGCCTGGTGGGAGGTATGTGGGTCACAGGCAGATCCCTTAGGAACAGCTTGGTGCCTTAATGAGTGAGTAATGATTGAGTATCACTGTATTCAATATTGCAAGATCTGATTGTTATTATAAACACAGCCTGGCACCTTCCCCCCACCCCTGCTCTTAGATCCTTCTCTCACCATATGATCTCTGCCCACTCTGGCTCCTCTTCACCTTCTGCCATGAGTAGAAGCTTTCTGAAGCCCTCACCAAAGGTAGATGCTGGCACCATGGTTTTTGTACAGTCTGCAGAATTGTGATCCTAATCAACTTACTTTCTTTATGAATTACCAAATTTCAGGTATTCTTTTAGAGCAATGCAAATGGACTGAGATGCCAGGAGCCACCAGAATAAATGCCAGGCCTCCCCTAAAACAGGAGCATGGCCCTGTCTGCTGATACCTTGATTTCAGACTTGTGGCTTCTAGAAATGTGAGAGATACATTTCTGATTTTGTAAGCCACCCTGTTTGTAGTAATCCATTGAAGCAGTCACAGGAAATTAATGCAAAAGAAAAGAAAGAAGTGTTACTTTCAGGGGCCCTCAGGGGCCCCATTGGTGGCCCAAGGGGAAACTACTCTATAACCCCTAAAGCCCCACATTTTTATCCAGCTCTGTTCTGGCCTGAGTCACGTGAGGAATAGCAGAACCACGAGCTGACCCTGTGCTGTGTCTCAAGTGACAGTTTCCTTTGAGCACCAGCATCTATCCCTGTCCCTGTCCAGTGCTCTGCTCCTATATTTGTATTCAGGCACATGCTTACCTGAACTTGACATTAGCAATGTGACACTGGAAGGAAAACAGTTGCTGCATAAGCTCTGTGTAACTAATGGAATTACTTAAACCAAACAAACATCATTGAATCTTCAGACTTTCAAATAAACCAACAACCCATCCTTTTTTTTTTTTTTTGCAAGCATACTGTAGTTTCTGCTCACTCTGAAAATAGGGTAGGACGGACTGCTCATATTGGATTATGAAATGTGCATAGAAAATATCGTTCTGTAATGTGAAGACCCCTAATTATTTTGCTGGATGGATGTGTGGATTTGCATGGTTTGGTTGGTTTGACCATAGTGACTGTGCAATAATAATTAAGCTACTTGTCGACCAACGTGTAGGCTCCTGCAATCCTTGCAGATGATCACTCACCTCATTGTTGTCTGTGAGATCATGCCAAGTGGGCTTGATACAGTGGCAGGGAAGTGTCCAGGGCACACTTGGTGTCTGCATTTCAGAAGGTGACACTGCTAAGAAGTCATTCTTACTAAGGGAAGGGACCTCCTGTCACCGCACGTCATTGCAGAATGAGAGCAGACAGCCAGGAGCATCAGATTCCTGCAGGGCAGAGGCTGCTACCCCGCTGAACAACCTGCTGGAAGATGCAGGGCCTGTGCCTGTGGGCAGTTACTCTCAGCCAAGTGTGAATGACGGCCTCTATTCCCTGCCTGGGCTCCCTAGTGAGGGAGACAAATAGATACGTAAAGTTTTCCAAAAATTGCAATTTCAGGAGAAAAACTCAAACACCGAAACTTTCCTGAGGCTTGAGCCAGTGGATGTGCAGAAGCTCTGTGTCTAATATTTTCCTGCCTTTTTAATCTGCTATGCAATCTCTTTTACTCATCAAATCTTTCTCCTTTGCTACAAGTGAAATCCCATCCCAATAAGGAAATCGCCAAAGGACAGCAGCTTTTTTTCTTTTCCTGAAATGTTGCAGTATTAATATTGCTTGTAAAAAGTGGATCATCAGCTTAGCTCAGATATAAAAATAAGTCATTTTAATTGAGTAAAATTAGTGAAAATGAACTTTGGTCCATTTTTGGTCTTCTAAGCTCATGTTTTCTTCTGTTTTTATATCTACTTGGTCTCTTTTTATTCATTTCATCATACCTTAGGTTTTTTCTACCTATCTACTTGTGAATAGTTCATATAATTACAACATATAGTTACTGATATTTTTTAGTATAGCACAAATACAACCACCAGAGTTTTAAACTCATCAAATATAAATCCTGTATATTTTACACATACAACATAAGCCTATAATCTAAGTGCTAGAATCCTGGGTAGATTATTAATAATGATAACACTTTCATTAAAAATGTCTACTGTGGTTAATTAACAAAGATACAATCAATATTATATAGCCTGAGACATTCTTACCATTCACAGGAATAGTGTTTTCACCAGCTAGGACATTTGGAGAAATATCTAAAGCCTAAACCAATTTTACCAAAATACATTTTAAGTATCTTTGGGTTATTTCTCTTGAAATAAAAATTCTGTGTCAAATTACAACACAGACCCAATTTCTTCACCTTGAAAAAAACTAACAAATTAAAAAATAAGCTCTGACCTAGATATCAAATGTTTTATAAGCCAACACTGTTAAAGATCCATCTCAAAGTGAAGACAAGTGATCGGAAGTATTTTTTAAGAAAGGATATTACTACTTTTTTGTTAAGAACCCTCTAAACTATCTTGTGTCTAGGAAAGGAGATTGCCTCCTAAACATAAGGGGGACAAGGCTTTTATAAGATCTGGAACCAGTTCAGGCACCTAGCATGTAATCAGGGCCCCATTATATGGGTTAGGAGAAGACATTAAGTGATGGTCCAGCCACCCCAAGCCACACCAGGCTTGCGCCGTCTCAGGCCTATTTCAGCTGGAGAAAATGCTTGATGTACAGATTTTGTATAAGCGAAATCAGACCCTAGCAAACCAGTGACCCAAAGCCACCTAAGCCTTCTTGGTATCCAAAGCTCAATTCCATAATTTACATTAGAAGTAGAATTGCCATGTGGAAACCAGCATTGCCTTGGCTGGTGGGTCCCAGGACAAAAACTGACTTGGGCAATGAAATTAAAGGGGTTTTATACAGTGAACTTCCTCTGTTTGAGAACCATCATGGAATTCATCCATAAACATCTCATTGGTTAATAAGGAAGATGAAATCTTAGGCAAATAATTATATGTCCTCTTTAATGCCATATATCTCTCTAGTTTATGAAGTCCTCTGTAAACAAGGTGTGCATGTATAACATAAGAACGAGACAGACGCATTAGGAATAAAGTGTATTGGGGTGAGCTGCTCCCATCAGCCAACACTTAAAACAGATACTGTACATCTTCTCTGACCATTCCTTTTTCATAGTAAGAGTTTTTCTTTCAGTTTTCATTTGCGTCAACATTAATTTAAGTTGTAAAATTACAGCTTCTGTGGTGTAAAGATCTGTGTGCACTTGGTGACACGAAAATTAATAGAAGGAAGAAGAACGGTAACAGAGGCGCCCCAGGCTGAGCCCTCAGACCCCCACTTCTCTGGGAAGGGAATGGATGCCATGCCCAAGACAGCTGTGTCTATTCTGATAAGTTTGGCAAACCTTGTGCTTAAACAAAGTTAAACAGTTGCCTTCATTGTGTCTGTCGGTCTGCTCGGAGCCTTTACTTTGCTAATTCAAAGTAAATTTGCTAATGCCTTGCAAGTCTCTGAGATGAGTATCAAGTACAGCATTTCCTGCATTTATGTTACAGGGAAACCCTATTTAGAACATAGCACCTTATCAAACTAGTATTCCCCAGACGTGCTTAGAAGTAATTAATAACTGCAACAGAATGAATGTGAATGCAATTTTCAACACTCAAAGTGCTGTTGTACCTTCTTACCTTGTGTGGTCAAAAGCCTCATGCAAATTGTTTATTAATTTATCAGTAGACAGGTTTATTAACTGTCATCCTATCCTTAGTTTACATTTTGTCAGTAGACATAGGTTTGTTAGCTGCCATCCTATACGCAGTTAATATGTTATATACATCAGCAAACCAGATGCAACTTCAATGAATGTTTTTGGAATGACTGGCTGAATAAATGCCTGATTGGGAAGGTGTCACACAGGTAGTAAAGGCAGTCTATCCCTGTGAAAAGAGCTCAGAGGAGGGAGTCGGGAGGGTTGGGCTGGAGAGTAGAACTTCTGCCCAAGAGACTTATAGCCACCAAAGCTTAGAAGACAGCTCTGCGACCTTTCCCATATCCTTTAACTTCTATTTGTCTTCTAGATAAATTGGAAATTATACCTGCCATTTTTATATCCCTAGGGTAATGCAAGCTACAAATGAAAATAATGAATGTGCATGTTCTTGAAAAAGTTAGAACACTACATAATGTAATCTATGAGTAATAGCCTATGAGAAAAAACAAGAGATGATTCCCTCTCTCCATATCCTTAATTAGATCTGATTTTTACTTTGGCAGAGGTGTAAATCAATTTGGAAAAGCGAGAATGAGGGAATGTGATTTCATAATTCATCATTAAGCTATTGCAGTAATCAATGAAATACTGCTATTCTAATGTCACTCAGGTTGGAGGACTGATTTCAGGTTCCATTCATGAGAACAAACTTTTCTTTAGAGAAGCACTGATCTCATTTGCCTCCAAAAGACAATTGTCTTCTGAAATTTTCATCTTAGGAGAGTTCTTGGGTCTTTGTTAGATATCAATCTTGACCAAAAAATACAACACCCTTGCTAGGTGTCTCCCCTGAAGCTGGAATCAGTAAGTTTAAATTTTCATCTTTACTTCCTTTCTGCTAAAATGAGTCAAGGACTTGAGATAATTATTTTTATGGCTACCATGCTTAATAGTTAATCAAATTATTTAAGTCCTGTTAAAATGGATCATATTAGTTGCTTGCCTCATCTTCAATATTTCTAAAAAATCAATTTATTTCTAGTTCAAAAAGGAACTTCAGCAAATCTGAAGTTAATTAACTGCCATTTTTATTTTTAGAATCTTTCTTATACTGGTTAAATATGCATCTCTCAGCCACCTTCCTGCCCGTAGTTCTACTATTTTCTTAGTTCTTCACACTTCAACAGTGTGAGAATTTCTCAGAATCTAATTCAGTGAATTCCCCTGGATGAGACAAGGTACTGAAACATACGATTCCTTTTGTCTTCCAAACAGATGGAATCGGTTGTTTATTTGAGTGTAATAACTCTAGAAAGAACTGCATACCATATGCCGTAAACTTACAAGATTATGCCTCATTCAGTGTTATTTCTTTTCAGAGGATTGAGTTACTCTTTGAATCATTTTCTCAGACCAACTGCTTGCCAGTTTGGGCATGTGAAATAGGATCTTATATGTGTTACACGTCTGTACTTGTTTTTCTGTTTGTTTTTCTGAGACGGGGTTTGCTCTGTTGCCCAGGCTGGAGTGCAGTGGTGTGATCTTGGCTCATTGCAACCTCCGCCTTCCTGATATAAGTGATTCTCCTGCCTCAGCCTCCCAAGTAGCTGGGATTATAGGTATGCGCCACCATGCCTGGCTAAATTTTGCATTTTTAGTAGACACAGTTTCGCCATGTTGGCCAAGCTGGTCTTGAACTCCTGACCTCATGTAATCCACCAGCCTTGGCCTCCAAAAGAGCTGGGATTACAGGTGTGAGCTACTGTGCCCAGCCTGTACTTGTTTTTTTAAAAAATAATGGTTATTAGAAAAAAGCATAAGGAACTTTAGTATGCCTTCTAGAATTTGTCTTATCCTTGCCCATAGAAACTATTTGATCCCCTGGCTCCAGCTGGTCCCTTCTTATTCCTTCTCTCTCTCTTTTTCTATTTTAATAATTCTCTAATCGATTAAAACAGGCAGGTTATAAAAGAAGATTTTTTTTTAATCACGCCATCTCATGAAATATTTATTTGAATCTGGCAGGAGCAAGGGGGCAGATGTGGAGATGAACAGGTCCCTTTCTGGGAAAAAGAGACCGGTGTGATCAATCCAGAAGGTTCGTGTTGCCACAGCCATTTTCCACTGCATGAAAGGAAGACAGAAAGAAAAAGCATCCAGATGAGAAAGGGCTTTCTTATGGATTGTTGCAGGGGAGCCAGAATTAAGACCAGCCTTCTCCATTTAAAACTTAAGAAGTACAAAATTACCCCGGTTTATAAGGTTACATTGTCAGGTCATGCTGGGCAAACAGCAGTTTTCTCACAAGGTAATCACCTTGTCACATGTCGGTATTGCCAGTGTCGGAGACGCTGCTGTCCGGGGAGTCTACAACTGTTAGGAAGTGGGTCAAAGATGCATTACTTGGGACTGCAGTAGAAGGGCGACTGTGTGGTTTGTTTGTTTGTTTGCTTGCTTGTTTGCTTTGGGTTTGTTTTCCTGAGCTTGGCTTTGTTCTATTTCCCTGTATGGGGACTGGGTAAAGCGCATGATGTGTCTGCTGCCATGACAGGGGTGGAGCTGGGTCCCGGTGTGCCTTCACAGTTCTTCCTAATGCTGACGTTCCGCCCTGAAATACGAATTTATCCACAGGCGTTTGTTCAGCAGTTTTCTTATTTGTGATCATTTGATATGTTGTCTTATTGGACCAGTTGTATAGACATAGATATAGCAAGCAGTGTTGATTCATTCACAACACCTCTTTGCATGGTTATAAAAATGAGAGCTCTATGATATCAAGTCTTGAGGATAAACTTTTGCTTTGTGGTCACTTTTATATTTGTGGCAGAAATATTTGATTCCAGATGACTGAAATCAGTAATTCAGAACTTTCAGATTCAAAGCTCACCTCTTCCAGGTTTCACATCCATTAGCTATGTCTCAAAAAGCATTCCATCTCTCTGAGCTACAAGTTTTCAGTGCTCCTGGCCATACTACCTGCAGAGTTGGGATTCCCTAAGCCAACTGTCCCCAACCTTTTTGGTGCCAGGGACCAGTTTGATGGAAGACAATTTTTCCATGGACTGAGGTCGGTGGGGAAGATGATTTTAGGATGAAAGTGTTCCACCTCAGATCATTGGGCATTAGTTCGATTGTCATAAGGAGAGCGCAGCCTAGATCCCTCTGTTCACAATACAGTTCACACCCCTGTGAGAATCTGATGCCACCACTGATCTGACAGGAGGTGAGGCTCAGGCTGTAAGCTCACTTGCCGGCCACTCACCTCCTGCCACGTGGCCTGGTTCCTAACAGGCCATGGACCAATATTGGTCTGTGGCCCAGGGCTTGGGGACCCCACACAACATGAACCAAGCCAGTGTCCTGAGAGGATGTTGTAGGCATTAACCCCACGTATGAAGTGCACTCATTTTAAACGAGCTTGTCATGTTTAATTAAATCATATTTACCTTTAAATGTAACACCTCTGACATGTTGATTATCACAGATTTGATTTACTCTGTTACATTCTGGTAAGAAGGAAGACAGATTCTAGGTAAATTTGAAAGCCTATGGCTAAAGAAAAACACTCAGATTAGTAATAATAGTAGTTAAATAATAAGGTGACTATTGCTTTTAGTTGTTATATAGTCTCAGAGCAATCAACATATGTCATAGTGTCTGCAGGAATATTACAAATTTAGCTTTTCCTGATAATTTATTATCATCATCTGTTTTAAAAATTGTTAAGGATTTTTTAAATGAATTTAGAAGGATTACTTAGAAGATTCCATTTAAGGAATGTTTTATTCTAGTCTTTATAAACATAACCTATTAGATCAAGCACTGGAGACAGAGGAAATAGAAAAAAGACTTCTATAACATGCCTGATCCAAATCAGAACAGTAACCACAACGAGATTTGCGTCATTTTGTCTAGGTGGTTAATCCTGGTTTTGTTGATTACTAAGCACTCCAGTTTCTCAAAGTTGTCTGCTTCCCCCATAAACCAGTTCCGGAACTCCTGACTCAGTCCCTCCATAGTCTTCATTTGTGGTGGTGGTTTCAGCCAATAGAGGGATGCGTGTAACCAAGATCCAATTTTCTATTCTATCAAGTGTCAAATGTACTTGTCAGAGTCCTTTCATCAAGCTATTGTGATGTTCCTTCCAGCAGGTATCATTACTGATCCATGGCCTTGGCAGAGATGTTTAGGATAGTGTGACAAAAAATCAGAAACCACCTGTTGGTGCTAAGGCTGAATGCACCTGGTTATTTACTCATTGTAACCACTAATATCAAAATGGAAGCCAGTTTAGTTTCATGAAGAATTAGTGACTGCCATGAGAGTGGTGCAGTGAGGCCAGAGAACAATCTCCACGGTCTTTTAATTCAGTCCATCCAATATGTGTTAGGATGACCACCAACTGAAAAGGCTCTTTTAAATGTGGAAATGGGATCTTTCTTTTAAAGAATTGTTGACCATTATTGTGCCATTCTTTAACATGAAAGACAGTGTGCCTCTCTCCACAATGAAAAGGGCATCACTGCCAAAGCATAATCACAATGATCACATTTTACTTGTCATAATTAAGTGGTGGTTGAGCTTTTCACTTTTTCATTTGGCAGGTCTTTTTGTATTGAATTCTTGATTTACAGGACAGTTCTCAGCATAGTATTAAACCAAATAAAAATCTGCAGAATGCTGAACATAGAAAGCATCCCTTTTCTCATAAGGTGAAGAAGAAAAGTCTTTGGTGTCACCAGAAGCTTTCTGAGAAACCCCAAAGATGGTTTAAATGTAAGATACTTCTAAAAGTTGTATTTGTTTGAAGCCAGGGGCAGCAGCTCACACCTGTAATTCTAGCACTTTGGGAGACCGAGGTGGGTGGATCACCTGAGGTCAGGAGTTTAAGACCAGCCTGGCAAACATGGTGTAACCCTGTCTCTACCAAAAATACAAAAAACTAGCCAGGTGTGGTGGTGGACACCTGTAATCCCAGCTACTTGGGAGGATGAGGCAGGAGAATTGCTTGAACCCAGGAGGCAGAGGTTGCAGTGAGCCGAGATCACCCCATTGGACTCCAGCCTGGGTTACAGAGTGAGACTCCATCTCAAAAAACAAACAAACAAACAAAAGTTGTATCAGTTTGACTATGGGGTTCAGATTTGTGGAAGGCAATTTCAAAAAGAGTTAACTGAGGATGCAAGATATGAGGGTACATCTAGAGTGGCTAAAGACAAGACATAACTTCCGCTTGGCCCAGAATGATCCTATTTACAGAAAAGCAGTTAAAGAAGTTATTAGGACCTCTGGCATTTTCATAAGCAAGGATCTTTTACTGGATATTAATTTAAAAGATAAACTTTAGCATTTCCACAAGTGAGTAAATTTTGCTAAAAGTGATTCAAGAGATTAACAAAAGCACAAAAAATTAACAGGATATCAAGTAGGAGGATTTTTTTGATAAAAGATGCTTTTGCTCTTTGAGCATAGACTATTCTTCACAATTTCTTAGAGAAAGCAGAGCATATACTCAGTATACTCAGAGAGAAGACCCAATTCTAACTTCCTATCTGTGCCCTGCTCGTGCAACATTTGCAGAGTAGAGACTTCACAAGCCTTTTCTCTATCTTGTAAGTAAACTCATCAAAATGACCCAAGCTTTATAAAAACTGTCACATCTTTCATTGCTTTTTTTCCAATTTGTTATTTCCAGGCATTATAAACCAAAGCAAATAAGGTTCACTCCTTCTCAAACTTAACGTAACTTACTGCACATGCTCGAATATGTCTTACTTATTTTATGTATTAACACACAGCCAGACGTCTTTACCTTAGACACGCTTTCTTCCTTGATAAACAAAAATGCATTCCATTATCTTATAGACATGTTCATATTATTTTACAATGATTGTACCCAGTATAGTGTAGTAAGCAGAATAACGGTCCTCCCAAAGATGTCCACAGCCTATTCCCCCAGACCTGTGACTATGCCACCTTACATGGCTGAGAGGAATTAAGGTTAATAATCAGCTAACCTTGAGTTAGGAAGAAGGCCCTGGATTATCCCAGTGGACCCAATGTAGTAACAACAGTCCTTAAGAGTGGAAAATGTAGCTGTTGGGAACAAATGACAGGGTCAGAGTGATGTGACATAAGAAAGACTCAGCCCATGTTGTTGCTGGTTTTAAAGGTAGAAACAGAAGGTTGCATGCCAAGGAAGGCAGGTGGACTCTAGGAACTGGAAAAAGCAAAAAAACTGTTCTCGCCTAGAGCTCCCAGAATGCTGCCCTGCCCACACCCTAACTGTAGCCTAGTAATACCAGTGTTGTACTTCTAACCTGCAGAACTGTAACATAATAAATGTATCTAGGTTTAAAGCACTAAACTTGGTGATTTATTACAGCAGCGTTAGAAAACTAACATACAGCATCAACTACTCATATTAGTTATGGCTTTGAAACAATGTAACTGAGTAATTACAGACATAGAGAAGGCTAGGAGACAGTTGCCTGTGTGTACTTGAGATCAGCTGAGATTCCAGAAAGCTGCCTGTGACTCCCAGACTCACAATGCACTTCCTCTAACAGTCTGATATATTGTTTTTGTATTTCATGAAGTAGCAACATGAACAAGTCCAAGACATTTGTACATTTGCAGATATTTGAAGAGTATATATGTATGTGCCTATGAGTTTCGTGGACAGTGTTTTTCCAAAATGAGGACATTAAAAATTTTACTCAGAGGAGTTTCATGGAGTAACTCAGTAACAGACTTCTGTAGAATTCTCCAAGGTGAAGAAGAGCAACTCCTTCATGAAACAGCAGTCATTAAAATTCAGTCTAGCTGAACACTTGTTAACCTGTTTACGTTTTTAAATAATAATGTTAGCTTATCTGTCTAATAAACCTAGAACTGGAAATCTTAAAGATTAATATTATTAAAAATTGAGGAAATAAACCTAATCTTTTATAAAACAGATCACACTAACAAAAGATTTATGACATGATAAAATCAGGGAAAAGACGCAGCTCTGTTTTTCCCCTAATATTATCAAACCAGTCTCGTTTTGCACGGATTTGCTTTAGCTAAAAATACTGCATCAACTCTTTTTACCTTAGATACCAAAGACTGAAACCTCTTCAAATGTTCTTAAAGGTCCTGAAGTATCTTAGTGCTATTTTTTCCCCCTTGTCTTTGCTAACCTCGTATCAACTTTTATTCCTTTGCTTCAAATTTTTTATCCTAACTACCAAGGCTGTTAATTTAATTCATTGTGAAATTTCTTTGTGGTTTTCTTTGAAATAAGCTTTTGTGAAAGATTTTTTTTCTTAAAGGACCAGCAAATTAAAGCATTTGGAGAGTATTTTCATTGGTGACTTTTTAGTTTTCTTGTGTCATTACATATATGAGGACTTCCTTGTTTCCATAAGTCAGTCAAATCAGGAGCTCCATTTGTCAGTCTCATCCAGAGAGTTGAAAACTTACACCAATTTGTAGACACAGACAGTGTTGAAACACACACAACAGAAGAATCCCCATCAAACTCTTGGGTATGCTGGAAGATTCAGGAGTTTGTAACTGGATTTCTTCTTATATAATATGTGCTATTTTTTTGTAATGCTGGGCAAGTCCATTGTGGGTTGAACCAGGAGATGCATTTTAAGATTTATTGGCACCTTTTTGTCAACACATGTTTATTCGCATATTTCTACATTTCTGTGTGACTTTTCTAATTTTTAACTTAAAAATATTATAGATTCATTGGAAATTGCAAAGATAGCAAGGAGAGGTCCTGTGTATCCCTCACCTAGTTCACAGCAATGGCTATGCTTATGTAACTATAACACAATATTTAAATCAGGAAAGTAACGTTACAGCATGTAGGTACAGTGTCATCACATGTCTGGATTTGTGTAACCATCAAGGCTCTCAAGATACAGAATTATTCCCTCAACCCAACAATATTTGTTGTACCATCTTGTCATAGTCACAGTCTCCCCAACTATCCCAAACTCCTAGCAACTGTTAATTTGTTCTCTATCTGTATAATTTTGTTATTTCAAGAATGTTATGTAAGTGGTATCTTACAATATAGAACCCTTTGAGATTGGCTTTCTTCACTTAGCATAATACCATTCAAATGTTTTCAGGTTGTAGCATATAGGTGTTCCTTTTGATTGCTAAGTAGTATTCCATGTATTTTGTTTTAGGGGAAAAGAAGGTATACACTCAGAAGCTTTCAGATGTTTCTGGAGGTCAGAGACCTCTGGACAATCCAGAAGAGACCTTTCCCATGTTGACAAGCATGCAAAAATTTTCAATAACTAAGCAATACCATTTTGAATGCTTCACCAATTGGGTCCGTAAGCCGCATTAACCAGTTTTAAAATATAGATTTTTTTTTTGCATATATTTTCCCCTTTGATGATAGACTGTGTTTAAATTAGACATATTTATAGTGTACAAATGACAGATTTCTATAAATTAAGCTCCAACTATTTCCCAAAAGAGAAAGGAGAGACAAAACATTCCAGCATTGTAAACATCAAACAACCCCTTATATTCAAAAGGGAAAAAACTCTGTTTTCACACTAACCTACAGAGATCCAATCACACAGAAATCAGCTCCTGATCTTTATGTCATCAATCATTGATGAAAAGTAAATTCAGAGAGGGGAGAGGATTCTAGGCTGATAGAGAAGTAGGAAGCACCAAGAATCTGCCTCCCCACTTAGACACAATCACATTGGCAGAATCTGTCTATCAGTCAGGGTTCTCCAGAGGGACAGAACTAATAGGATATATGTATAAGTGAAAGGAGTTTATTAAGGAGAATTGGCTCACATGATCACAAGGGGAAGCCCGATGATAGGCCATCTGCAAGCTGATGAAGACATAAGCCATTAGTGGTTCAGTCTGACTCCAAAAGCCTCAAAAGTAGGGAAAACAACATTGTAGCCTACAGTCTGTGGCTGAAGGCCCAAGAGCCCCTGACAAACCACTGGTGTAAGTCCAAGAGTCTAGAAGCCAAAGAACCTGGCATCTGATGTTCAAGGAAGGGCAGGAAGCATCCAGCATGGAGAAAGATGAAAGCCAGAAGACTCAGCAAGGCATCTTATCATATATTTTTCCACCTGCTTTTGTTCTAGCCATGCTGGCAGCCAGTTGGATGGTATCCGCCCACATTGAGGGTGGGTCTGTCTCTCCCAGTCCACTGATTCAAACGTTAATCTCCTCTAGCAACACCCTCACAGACACACCCAGAAACAATACTTTACCAGCTGCCTAGGCATCCTTTAATCCAGTCAAACTGACCCTAATATTAACCATCACACGGACGTAACTATTTTGAAACTCTGGAGTCTATTGAAGGCTTAAAGTTTCAGAAGACTTGGACAGTAAAGTACAGTTTATTTGGTTAATCTCTGCTTAGCTCAGCAGTAGCTACCCATCCCCCACCACTCAGCCCTGTGGCAGGTAGCTGTGCATGTGTTCCTAGAGCAGCTTACTTAGAGCTGTCAGAAGTCAGGGTTGGCACAAAAGACCCTGTCCTCTAAATATCAGGGATCTGTTCTTTCTACTGATTGCTGCTCCTGACTACAGAGATACAAACACAGAGGTAAGCAGCCATTGTTGTACCTACACATACCATGATTTCAAGTCCTTCTATCTTTGGCTGAAGTTATTTTCAGAGAATTTAAAGAGCTAACACCCTCACCCTCCTCATCCATTTTATTTTTTTCTTTTCCCTTTTTGGGAGCCAGTCATTAAAGACTAGAATATTCAAAAGCAACTGCATATACAAGAGAAAATAAGAGAGCCCTTGCGCATGCCCAGGGAAACGCTTATCCTCAGAAAACATCAGTGAAGATCTTAAGGCTAATTCTTGGCACAGAGATAGCCTAAAACAGTCAAAACAAAACAAGCAAAAATCAACAAACCCTGGAAAAGAAGAAGAGTCTGGTTTTCAGATAACCCGTTATTACATTCAAATTTTCAGTTTCAACAACAACAAAAACCACAGGCATACAATGAAACAGGGAAGTATGACCAGTTCAAAGCAGGGGGAACCCAAACACATAAGCCATAGCTGAAAAATGGCACAAAGGTAGACCTACTAGACAAAGACTTCAAAGCAACTGTTTTAAAGATGTTCAAAGAATTAAAGGAAGATATGGAAAAAGTCAAGAACATGATGTATGAACAAAATGGAGACAATAAAGACATAGAAAACCTAAAAAATTTAGAGCTGAAAAGTACAATAATTGAAATGAAAAATTCACTCAAGAAATGCAAAAGCAGATTTGAGCAGGCAGAAGAAAGAATCAGCAAACTTGAAGATACAACAATTGAAATTATTGATTTTGGAGAGCAGAAAGAGAAAAGATCAAAGAATAGGAGCAGAGCTTAAGGGTTCTGTGAATCTTAAGAGGTTTATCTTCAAGAGGATAAACATACACACTATGAAAGACTCAGGAGAAAAAAAAATGTGAGAAAGGGGCAGAGAGATTATTAGAGGAAATAATGGCTAAAACTTACCAAATTTAATGAAAGGCATAAATATAAACACTCAAGAATTCAGGGAGATTCAAATAGGATAAGCTCAAAGATACCCAGACTGAAACACATTACAATCAAATTGCTGAAATCCAAAGATAAACAATCTTGAAAACCTAGAGAAATTATTCACCACACACGAGCAATCCAAAGTAGGATTATCAGCTGATTTTTTAATCAAAATTTTGAAGGCCAGAAGGCAGTAGGTTGATATAGTTATGGTGCTAAAAGAAAAAAAAATAAAACTGTCAGCCAAGCATCCTATGTCCAGCAAAAGTGAGGGAAAAATTAAGACATTCTCAGATAAACAGAAACTAAGAGAGTTCATTACCACTAGACCTGCACTGTAAGAAATCCTAAAGGGAGTCCTCCATGTTGAAATGAAAGAACACTAAGCAATAATTCAAAGGTATAAGAATAAATAAATATCTTAGTAAAGATAAATACACAGGCAATTATAAAGCTCATATTGTTTTAACAATGGTTTATAATGCTACTTTGTTTTCTACATGATTCAGTACATTTAAGAAAAAACAATTACTAGTCTACAAGCTAACATTATTATAACTTTGTCTTAAAACTCCACATTTTGTTGTTTATATAATTTAAGAGACTAATTCATTTTTTAAAAAACAATTATTTATGTTTTTGTACACAATGTTCAAAGATGTAATTTTGTGACATCAATAACCAAAAAGTATGGAATGAAACTGTAAATGAACAAAGTGTTTGTATGTTATTGAAGTTAACTTGGTATAAATTCAAAATTATAATGGTATAATGTTAAATGTAATCTCTGTGGTAACCACAAAGAAAATCATTAAACTATATACACAAAAGGAAATGAGAACAAAATTCAAACATTTCACTACAAAAAAGTCAACACAAAGCAAGATAGTAATGCAGGAAATTAGGGGCAAAAATAAGCTATAAGGCATATGGACAACAAAGTAAAATGCTAGAAAAAAGATCCTCTTTATTACTAATTACTTTAAATATACATGGATTAAACTCTCCAATCAAAGACAGAGGGCATTAAAAAATATGATCCAATTATATGTTGCCTACAAAAAACTTCAGATTCAAAGACAGAAATAGATTGAAAGTAAAAGGATATTTGTACATCCCTGTTCACACCGTTATTCACAATCATGAAAATGAATTATCAACCCAATATTTCATCAACAGAAGAATAGCAAAATATGGTATATACACACAATGGAAAATTACTCAGTCTTGAAAAGAAAGTTCTGGCCATGTGCAGTGGCTCACACCTGTAATGCCAGCACTTTGGGAGGCTGAGGTGGGCAGAGTACTTGAGGCCAGTTCAAGACAAGCCTGGTGAACATTGTGAAACCCTGTCTCTACTAAAAATACAAAAAATTAGCTGGGTGTGGTAGCACATACCTGTAATCTCAGCTACTCAGGAGGCTGAGGCATGAAAATTGCTTGAATCCAGGAGGACAAGATTACAGTCAGCTGAAATTGTACCACTGCACTCCACCCTGGATCACAGAGTGAGAATGTCTGGAAAAAATGGAATGTACATTCTGACATACACTATGACATGGATGAACCTTGAGGACATTATGCTAAGTGAAATAATTCAGTCACAAAAACAAATCTTTTATGCTGCCATTTACATGAGGTACCTAGGGTTGTCAAATTCATACAGACAGAAAGTAGAATGGAGGTTTCTGGGGAGTGAAGGGAGGGGTTGGGAAGTTGTTTAAATGTTTTTGAAGTTTCAATTTTGCAAGGTGAAAAGAGTTCTGGAGATGTATGATTGTAGAATGATATAATTCTACATAATATCAACAAACTTTATACTTGAAATGGTAATTTTAAATGTATTTTACTGCAATAAAAAAGTTTTCTGGAAAAAAATAAACTCGGAGCCCGTCAGTTTTAGCAGCTCAGGAAACAGGAGGGTCATAGAACTACTGAGACCACGAAGACAAAGGAGTTGTGATGTTTCTAATCTGGGGTTGCTCTCTAGTCCAGCTGACCTTCTGGAAAAAATATTTTTTCTCTAATCAGTTTGAGACATTTAAGTTTATTACAACAAAGACCACCTATACACAGGACTGCATCAGTGATCAGAAAAGATCTATAATCAGCGTTGGAAAGCACTCAAGTTGTCTGCTGCCTTAGAGAATGCAGGTGTTTAGACCATGAGCCCACCACTCAACCTTCCTGCCACCAGTGGGAAAACCAAGTGGTAGTATGCACATCAATAACCAAAACAGGCTTAGTTCAGAAATAGAAATAGAAAGTCACAAACACGACACAACAGCGGTCGACGAGAGCAAGGCTGTTACCTCACCATGAAATCCCCACCAGCTCACCTCACCATGAAATCCCCACCAGCTCCTTTCTGCACAAGCGTTCTGCAAGGAGTGCCTTTCTTGGGCAACAAGGTTTGTGAGTTCTCCTGAGTGAGTCCATGGGGCTACCTTGGTGTACCCAACAATGCTTAACAGAAGACTTCCAGGATGAAGCACTGCAAGAAGAAAATATTTTTTACTTGCAGTTTTTCAAGAAAATATGGATTTAGAAAACTGGTTCACCAAATATGAAATAGAGGTATTTGAAGGAAATGCACACACACACACACACACACAGTAGAAAGGATAGCAGAGCTACAAGGTTGCAGTTAGTCCATCAATGATGAAAATAGTCCTTTTTCCACACTGTTATATTATCACTGATGGTTGTCTCTTATCAGTATTGCAAAAGTCAGAGATGTTATACAGACTAAGTAACTTAAAAGAAATGGCCCAAGGATTCATTTCTGTTGGGAACTTTAGCAAGAAAGAGTGACCATTTGTGGCAGTGGCAGTGGTAGAATCTTGTTTTGTATTGTTTTGATCTGGGCAACAAGCTTTTCTTTTTTAAAAAATAAAATAGAGAACGTGTCACAAATTTACAGGTTACCTCTGCACAGGGGCCATGCTAATCTTTCTCCACATCATTCCGATTTTAGTGTATGTGCTGCCGAAGCGAGCACCATGATTTCCCTTTTTCAGATGTCATTCCATGATGGTGGATCGTTGGTAGCACATTTATTCAAAATAGAAGCAAGGCAAGATATCCATTTTGCCTTCATAAGTCTAGGTATTCTTTGAACCTGATGACCTACTTGTCTCTCTGATGGGATTTTGGTATGTGATTCTCTCATGTAAGCAATATAACTTATTTTGCATGTTTTTCTTTGTGTGGAAAATAATGCTCAACTTAATATTAAGCTTTAAGATTCATTTGGTTATTACTACTCTCTGTGTTATTCTAGCATGAAACCTCTGAATCATGTCCCTCCATTACCTCCACATTTCCCTGGGCTCCAAGCCCTGTCAGTTGCTTCTTAAGAATTTCCATCATGGCTGCTCTCCTGCCCTTGATCCTCCCATGACCTCCTTTCTGTAGTCACCGGTCCTTGTTTGTTCCTGAAATAGCATAGCTTCCTGCCAAATGAATGACTCACGCTATTATTTTCAGTCTGTGTCATACCTTTTACTTATTTTTGAACCAAATTAAATCTAGAAGAAGGTGGAGTCAGCTATGTGTGGTGGCTCACGCCTGTAATCTCAGCACTTTGGGAGGCCGAGGCGGGCAGATCACTTGTGGCAGGAGTTTGAGACCAGCCTGGCCAATATGGTGAAACCCCATCTCTACTAAAATTCAAAAATTAGCCGGGTGTGGCCGTGTATGCCTGTAGTCCTACCTACTTGGGAGGCTGAGGCAGGAAAATCACTTAAATCCTGGAGGCAGAGGTTGCAGTGAGCCGAGATCATGCCACTGCACTCCAGTCTGGGCAACAGAGTGAGACTCTGTCTTAAAAAGAAAAAAGAAGAAGAAGAAGAAGGTGGTGTAGTCAAGTGGAGTGGTCATCTGTCTGCAGTGGTTACTACTGGTGTCTGCCCCTTTTGAGGGCCTAAGCAGATCATTCCAAGACAGGCACCTCCTCTCTCCCATGCCAGGTTCAAGCACAGGGTGAAGCCTATGCTGTTTTATTCTCCTCTGCACCCACAGAGAATCCTAATGCATCACAGGGCCGCTGCTGGGCTCCCAGTACCCTTTATGTTCCTGGGACTGTGAAGAACCTCCAACAACCTCCACCTGGTGAACCAGCCTCTTTCTTCCCCAGTCCTAAAAGAACCCCACCTCTTCAGTCATTGTATATACAGGGACATTCTTTCTTCCCCAGTCCTAAAACAACCCCATCTCCATCCATTTCTCTCTCTAAAAAGAAAAGCAAACAATTTGATCACCTTGATGGTGTCAAGCTATAAAAATAAAGGTTTAAACCACCCACTTTTCAGTTTCCTGTAGCCATTGTGATACAAAAAAGGGAATTAACTTCTTTTACCCTCTGAAGAAATCTCAGACCTCAAAGACCCAAAAGTCTAACTGAACAGTAGAGGAGAAGAGTGAAGATTCCTCCTACTGGGTAGCAAGAATAGCTTTTCAGCTCTTTCAACTGTTTAGAAACTTAGGTTAAAAAGAAAATACAGGATATGGAACAGTTACAGTAACACACTACCTTGAGTTGTAGTGCTTATAATTTCACTAGAAGTATCCAGGAAGAGAACTTTATTGTCAAGAAAAAGACTATATGTTTCTTCCACCTTCAGTTTTACTATTCTGAAACCTTCCTTCTTAATGCACCAGAATTCTCTTTGTAAAGTATCAAGTTGATCTTGTTGCTCCCTTAACATAAAAAATCCTAAATGTCCACCTCCTGAATCAAGCCTTCCATAACAACTCCAGTCCTGTCTAATTTGTCTCTTCCATCAACTACTGTTATAAACACACAAGACAAGGTCACTTGCATCTGTAATTATTCTATGTCCCACATTTTATTATTTCCGTAATCAGCTTCAAAGTTTCTGACATTAGAAAGAGCTAAAAATCTTTTCTTGCTACCCAAATTTTCTATGAAGATAGGATTTAAATTTCACTGTAAAAAGACAGCATTTTCGACACAAAATTAAAGGCTAAAAAGGAATTGTAACCTTTTAAAATAATTAACAAACTTTGCCAGAGGTTTTCTTCTCCATGGAATAAAATTACCGGATTGGTTTTTTTACTTGGATGGTCAAAAATATAGACGAAAATATATTCCTCCAGATAGACTGATAGACTTAATGAAAAGTCTCCATTTGCCTAGTAAAATCTCAGTGACCTATATTGGAAATATTAGAAATAAAATTATTCCAATGAGTTTCCTCAACAGTAAAGTTATGAGTGGTTAAATATGACAGTGACTCCTGATCTTTTCCATATCATGGGACACATGGAAAATGATAGTACTTGTATGGCACACTGGGGTGAGTGGAAGAGGCTGCTCTGCAGGAGTTGGGTACCTGCCCTCTACTTCTTATCTATAAATAAGCTAACATGACAGGGACACCTGCCTCTTATTCAGGACTCAAGGATTGGGAAGCCATGGAGGATGAAACTACATCTTCATATTTAGATGACGTAATTTTCAAAATGATTATACCAAGAAAGCTAAAACATATGACAGCTAAATTCTCACCCTCTCTTTATTTTGGGTTTTCCCCTTGACAGTGTCCAAGGTCACCAAACTGTTCTGCATATACCGTCAAGGGTGTAAATGTCCCTGTATATACAATGACTGAAATGTTTTTTTCAGTTATTTTGCCCTTCCTTCATTGCTTTCCTTATAAGGAAAAGGAAGAAGGAACACATTGGTCATCTCACGTCTATGGAGCTCAAATTTGTCTGCTAATGATTTGTGGGGGTTAATGAACTGATAGAATCTCCAGCATGCTGAGCTCTACGAAAGTAAACTCTTAACCAGAGTTAAGCCTGATTTAATGATAAATAGATAAACTATTTTAGGTGCTGTCATTAGAAAATAAATATGCTCCATTTGGGGGGTTTGCAGGCAAACCATTTTTGTCAGACACTTCCTCAGCTATCATCAAGTGAATGAACACACTTTTCTATTTCAGTAATTTAAGCATCAGCATTTTCTCTCTAAGCTAAAATAAGCCACCTAAACATAGGATAAGAGCAGATACCAAAATTACAAGGGCCTGTGTTTTATGTATCACTGCCTGGAATGAAGATATCACTGCCTGCTCCCACAAGGTTCCCTTTTGCTGCCAGGCACCATGCACCTGAGAATTCAATAGCAGAAGAAGATATTATTTACAGATCTAAATGAAGGTGAAATATTTCATATAGCTTTTAGGAGCTAGCTAAATATGCCCCATTGAGGGATGGGACACAAGAAAGGGATCTAACTTGAGGCACTTGCCAATTACATCTGAAAAATGTGAGAACAGCCAGCTTTGCTACAGGCACTCATTTACTAACTTCCAGAAGTAAATTAAAGGAGCAGAAATGGCAGCTACAGGTGGGATAAATTGTCTGCAGTGTTATTGGTAATGCCTAAAGTGCTTTGTAAACTAAAAGTACTCCATAAATATGTCATTATAAGTACCTTTATCATTGGGAATAGTCAGATTAACAATGCTAAAGTGAATTAAGGAAGCAGAATTGGATTTTATTATATTTTTCGCACAAAACACACCAAATTAGTAAGGGTTACATGGTAGAACTACACAATAAAATACCATCAGAGAGACAAACAGCGTCAGGTTACTGTAGTTCAAAGGACACATAGTTACAGACTGTCAAGTGCCTCTCTCCTGCTTTCCATGTTTCTCTTTGCTTTAAAGGAATCAAAACTCGGGACTCATATATGTGATCATGTTCTCCACACATTAGTGCTTTGACTGTTGTTAAAAAATACAGGTTCTGACATAGCTTTCATTAAGGTATTTTTGAGGGTTATGTTAGAGTTTCCGTACATTTTTCTTGACTTCTATAAACATCAAGCAAGAACATAATCACACCTAACACCTATTGAGTCCTGTGTCCTTGTTCACCCCCATGTGTTAAATACGTTCCATACATTCACTCATTTATGCCTTACAGCAACCTTGTATGTATGGTAGATACCATTATTGTCTTGCTTTAGAGACTGAAAAAACTGAGGCTTAAGAGGCATGAAATAACTTGCCCATGAAATAACACGCTTTGATCCCAGGTCAGTCTAGCAGCAGAGTGCATGCACCGCCATGAGGAATGACTGCTTTTTCTCTGTAGCTGCGTCCAAAGTTACCCAATAGAGAACGTGCAGTGGTGGGAAACAAACAATATTGCATAAACAGGGCCTCTTGTATTCTCTTCTCCCCCATACCCACCTCTGCCACTGCCTTCTGCCTTCACCTTGACCTCCTTTCAAGTATTCTCTTTATTTTCTTTTCCAGGCAAATACGCCATGCGAGACCTAGTCCACAGACTTCCAGGTGGGAACAACAGCAACAGCACGGCAAGCAAGGCCATGTCGGATGACACAGTGACAGCCGTCTGCTGCACCCTGCACGAAGTTATTACCAAGAACATGGAGAACGCCAAGGCCTTACGGGATGCTGGTGGCATCGAGAAGTTGGTCGGCATCTCCAAAAGCAAAGGAGATAAGTAAGTTACCTGGTGACGTCATATCTCTGTCCTGGTAAAACTGGTTCTGAATGTGCCTTTCAACTATGATTGTCACCGAAGGCATTTGTCTCTGAGAATCAAGAGAAGGAAAATGGCAAATGGTTTCCAGTCTTCTCTCTCTCGATTTTTTTTATCTTGAATTTTTTTTTATACTTTAAGTTCTGAGGTACATTTGCAGAATGTGCAGGTTTGTCACATAGGTATACTCGTGCCATGGTGGTTTGCTGCATCCATCCCCCCATCATCTACATTAGACATTTCTCCTAGTGTTATCCCTCCCCAATCCCCCCACCTCTATTCCTCCCCCAGCCCCCCATCCCCCAACATGCGTGATGTTCCCCTCCCTGTGTCCATGTGTTCTACCATTTGACCCAGCAATCCCAGTGTTCTCTCTTACTGTTGGTAAAGTGGACTTGACAAACCAGCACACCCAGGTGCTCCTTCCACCTGGAAGAGACATGAGTTCGACCCAGATATGTGGAAGTGTTTTGTTGTTGTTGTTCCTCTGTGGTGGGAAGTCCATGTGTTGATGATGTCTCTTCATCCTTCTGCTCTTTGCCTCTTTAGCTCTGTGACCAGGTCAGGTCCACTTTACCAACATCACAGCAGCCGCCAAGTCATAGCAAGTCACATGCAGGAAGGATGAGGGAGGAGACAAGGTGTGATGGAGTCAGAGAACTCAGCTCTAATCCAGTACCCTCCCTTACAAGCTCTGAGATATGGGGCAGATATTTAATTTAATAAGTCACTACGCCTATACTTTCCAATCTAAACCCAATGGAGAGGCTATCACAATATGCTAGCTGGTCAAATCTTAAAGAATGAGTAGAAATGTCCCAGGCAAAGGGGATAGTGGTGAGAAAGGAGGGCCTTCACGCAGGTAGAACAAAAAGAGATAGGACTTGGTGTCAAAGCAACTGCACCTCCTTGAATAGGAATGTCCCCCCAGCCCAGTTTTTAAGAACCAACAGTATCTTACTATATACAGCCAGAAAACAGCTTCACAAGGCAGCCCATCAGTATATCAGTAAGGTGTCAATTTTACAGAAACCTTCACTAACCTTAATTAAATTTTGCCTCTTGGAAGTTATTCCATGTGATCAAATAAGATCGAAAGGGTAAACATTTTGTTATCAAGAGTCTATTTCCTGACTTTTCATTCCCTGCCAAGCAACCCCTCCCCGTCCTTTTACATCTAAATGCTAAATAATTTTTCTTTTGTTATTAAACACTTTGAGGGATGCACTTTAAGACTTTCTGGAAATTCTGTCTCATTATTTCACTTGATTCAGGATATCACCAACGTATTATAGAAGATTCAGAATTTCTGTTTCAGCACTTGGAGACCTCCAGATAGGCTCAATCAACTATTTTGCATTTGGATTTGAATGTTTTCTTCTATCAAGTAGAGAACCCCCACTGGACTCATATAATAATTGCACAGTATAGATTGTTGGCTTGAATTATGTCTTATGCTATTGTACTTACAATACAATACTATACTATGCAGGCAGGAAACGATGTGGTTTTTTTCTGTATTTACCTTCTGTAGCCCTTCGCAATCTCTAATTGAAGTGCTTACCTGTTTTGAGCATTAAGAGTTTAATATGGTAATGCTCTTTTGAGCATACACACCCACACACACAATGAAACCACTGTCTGCAAAACAATCTATTTTTGTCTATATTTGTGAGACATTCAAAGATTAAAGTATTTTCTCTGAATTATACAGTTAGAGAGCTTTGAGGAGTGGTTTGGCGTGTATTAATTCTCTCCCACTGTATGAGCAGCCCTACAGCAATAAGCATCACTAAATGGGCCTAAAAGAGGGAAAAAAATGTTTTATTGAGCCCTATGGTCAAAGAAAGTTATTTGGTGAAACTAATTGAAAACTCACTCGAGGAAACCGTCTATGAAATGATACATATCCATGTTGCTAAGGTCCTGATAAGCCAGGGCCAATCTTGATTATTGTTAATGGGAAGATTTTTTTCACTACAGATGATCTCATAAATGCCCTTGAATTTGGCTGAAAACTTTTCTATAGAATAGGCACTCATTTCATCTCATTGTTCCTTTATCTATTTTTCCAATGGCAGCAGCCTGGATTTATGAGTTTAATAAGAAGTGTTAAATTGGATTGAATCAAGCACCTTCCTGGTTATAGTTTTCTCGATTACTCAGTCTCATTCACTGTTTCATGTAGTTTATCTCATTTTTTTATATACTGACTAATTTGGGGATCAAAACAAGGTTTTTATAACTACATTTATCCTCATCTTCTACCTATACTTCAATTTTATAATTGCTTTTCGTTGCTCCTTAAAACAAAATGAATCCTCAAGAATTGCTCCAAATCTGAATGAAACTCACCATTTCTGACTCAATTCTATTATGATAGTAGGCATGGAGATTCCCATGGACTTGCAGACAAATTTTCAGGAAATAGAATTTATTGAAAATCAAATTTTTGGAATTGAGGTTAATTTAATCATTGGGAACAGCAGGAAAACAAATGCACAGTAGTTCCTTTATAAAATGATTGCAAATCTGCCCACCCTAAATTGTCCTCAAAAACTTATTCCCAGAAATAAGTTCAGTTTAAACCTGATTTTTATTTGTGATAGTGTGGGAAAGCACAGACGGAAGAAATGTGCCTTGCTATGACTCTCCATGTTACATATTTATACATTTTCTTTATATATATATACACGTATATACGTATATATATACATATATATATACAAGCTTAATTATGCAGTAATGTTGATGAGTCAGACTGGCGAATTGCCAGTCCCAGTCTGTCATAACTGCACAACTCATGGCGTCTGGCAGCACAACCAAGGGAGCTGCTGTTCTGTGATCCCACCACTGGCACAGCTGTGTTGACAGCCACAATGAACTGCACCAGCTGACGTCTTTACCACCCCTGACTTGACAGCTCTGATGAAGATCAGACTCCAATTGTGTATTTGTTATTAACTCATAGAAGTCTTATACTCACCATTTTGAAATCTTGAAAACTGATTCTTTTCACATCATTTTAAACATCCATTATGGACATTCTATCATGTTCATCTGTCTCAAAAATACATTTGTTTTCTTCTCATTTTTAACAGCTATATAGGAAGTTGTGCTGAATGTGTATTTTGTCATAAGATGGAAGAGCTGTTAACAGACTCAACTGTTACTCTCAGTAAAGAACTGTGTGTCGTTGCTGGGGTTATAATCACTTGTCACATTAGAAACACTCAATTGTCCACGTCCTTCAATCAATACTTAGAAGCGTTTTTCAGGTAGAAATTTCTGTGGTACCCATCTGTGAATACATCAAAATTAAACTCTAAAGAGAAAGCCAAGTTTCTTTGACCTTCACTTGTTAGTGTAACACTGTGATGTACCGGCATGTTAATCGACAGGTTAAAACCTGCTATTCATTACACATTCACAGTCTCTTTCTGGTTTGTAACTATGCAAGAGATAGAAACAAAAGACTGTACTCTATCAGAGGAATCTGTGCATACTAATTATGTTTCAACTACACTGTCACCACCTGAATATTAAAATGTATTTTTCTAGAGTTGCTTGGCCATTGTCATGAACAAATATTTAGCTAAATGATAAAATACAACAAAATATCGCATTTAATCTTGGTTCAGCGTTGATTATATGAGAATGAAACATAGTTTCATCTGGATTCATGGAAAGATCCAAAATTCTGTGTCTTTAAGTCAAAGGAATTACAGGTATACCTGAGAGATATTGTCAGTTTGGTTCCACATGACTGCAGCAAAACGAATATCTCAATAAAGCAAATCACACGACTCGTTTAGTTCATGGTATAGAAATACTGTCTTTCCTTAAAAGTCATGAACCGACTTCTGCTAGCTTTAAACTTTTCTCCTGTAGCTTTTTTTTTTTTACCTCTTCAAGCCTTCATAAAATTAAGAGAGTTAGGGCCTTGCTCCGGATTAGGTTTTAGCTGAAGGGAGTGTTGTGGCTAGTTTGGTTTTTTATCCAAATTACTCAAACTTTCTCTGTATCAACAAGAAGCCTGTTTTGCTTTCTTATTATTCATGTGTTCACTGGGGCAGCACTTTTAATTTTCTTCAGGAACTTTTCCTTTGCATTCGCAACTTGACTCACTGACACAACAGGCTGGGCTTTTGGCCTGCTTGGCTTCTGACATGCCTTCCTCACTAAGCTTAATTGTTTCTAGCTTTTGATTTAAAGTGAGAGACGTGCAACCCTTTCACTTGAACACATGGGGGCTGTGGTAGGGTTATTAATTGGCTTAATTTCAACATTATTTTGTCTCACGGAAGAGAAGAGGGAGGCCTGAAGAGAGAGAGAGAGGAGGAATCGCCAGTCGGTGGAGCAGTCGGAACACATACGTATTGATTGCGGTTGCTATCTTACATGGATGCAGTTCGTGGTACTTCCAAACTGTTAGAGAAGTAACATCAAGGAGCACTGATGACAGATCACTATCGTAGACAGAATAATAATGAAGACGTTTGAGATATTACGAGAACTACAGAACTGTGACACAGCTGTCCCACTCATGTATTGCCTTTCCTGTCTTTCCTTCATCAGACACTCTCCAAAAGTGGTCAAGGCCGCATCTCAGGTCCTCAACAGCATGTGGCAGTACCGAGATCTGAGGAGTCTCTACAAAAAGGTAAGGCTGGCTTCACCTGGGCCCTGAGCTAAACACTCAGCGTGGGGCTCTGAGACACGTCACAGACGTGGAGGGCACTTTCCCAGGCTCAGGCATTGAAACACAACTGAAACGAGAATTAGTGAAGAAGCCAGAAAAGAGGCCATGTGTCCCCTGAGTAGCTCCAAAGATCCATGAACTTTCTGGACTGGACAGACCCATGCTCACAGGGTCTTACCCTAAATCATCTTACAGAAAAGAAAACAAGCTCATTTTCCTGAGTTTCAGTATTCTACAATAGACTAAAAAATAATGACAGAGAGATTTTGAAAAAAAAAAATCAACAAATGTTAACAAGTAATTTTGGAAATATATAAATGTGTGTGTATATACAGGTACATATATATATTTATTTATATCTATTATATATATTAATATAAATAAATATGTGGAAAGTGAGAAACAGAGCATGCAATTCAGGAAATCAAGAACCATTGCACACTAGGAATAGGAGACTCAACTGTCTGATCCATGTCCCTAAGCCCCTGAGAACCTCACGGCGTTATATCCAAAGGGAAAAAGACGGTGCTCCAGTGACAAACGTGGATCACCTAGATGCCCGGTGTTTTTTCAGTGCACTCTCGCAAGGCAGGCAGGAGTTCATATTGCACGCTTCCAAGGAGCCCTCACCCGCACTGTGACTCAAAAATGCCTTAAGAGAAAAAAGTCACATCTAGAAAGTTTTATTTGAGACCTAATTCCCAAATGCTGCTCAGTATAGGATGCCTGACTTTTCTTTTTTGGTTAGGAGGGGAGAATTTTTTTAACATTTCCCAAAAGTTATTGTTTCGTTGTGACAAGGCCATCAAGTATGGAATTTTAAATTTGAGTTAACAAATGGGGTAGAGGGCTATGCACAGTGGCTCACACCTGTAATCTCAGCATTTTGGGAGGCCAAGGTGGGCAGATCACCTGAGGTCAGGAGTTTGAGACCATGGTCAACATGGTGAAACCCCATATCTACTAAAAAAAAAAAAAAAAAAAAAAAAAAAAAAAAGCTGAGCATCATCGTAGTGGGTGCCTATAATCCCAGCTACTCAGGAGGCTGATGCAGGAGAATCACTTGAACCCAGAAGGCAGAGGTTGAGGTGAGCCAAGATCGCACTACTGAAATCCAGCCTGGGCGACAGAGCAAGACTCCATCTCAAAAAAACCATATATACAGGGGTTAGGGGCCATCACTAATAAGCAGGGAGAATGGCATAGGGGTTGGTCTCCATGCAGGGATTCAGAAAGCACAGATAGGACTTGGGAAGGGTGCGTGGGCTTCCATCAGCAACTGCCCACAGCACCCACCTGCAGCCCCCTGGCTGCCTGCAGGAAGTGGAAAGACAGCCAAGATCATTACTGCCTCCATCCCCATCTACAGTCCCCATCCCCCAGGTTACCGGCCACTCACTGGTCAGGGACATGGGGCCACAGCAAAGAGCTCACATCATAGGGAATGAGACCCACCTTGCCAGAGGGAAAATTTGTCTTTTTCAAAGCCAACGGGGAAAATAAATAAATATGTAATAGCTGTCCCTACTGAGTTATAGTCTATTTCTAGATTTCCCCGAAGCCTTTCTAACTTCCCTTAAGTATTCATTACTTTGCACTTTAGGTTTACAAAGTTTAGCTTAAATATTTCTCTTTCAAAATTTTCCCGTTACCTAAGAGGAAGTGTGTTTAAGTTGGAACAGAATGCAAAATTAAATAGAGGTTCTAGATCAATTGCAGTCATCCCTCAGTATACACAGGGGATTGGTCCCAGGACTGCTGCAGAGAGCAAAATCCATGCATATTCAAGGCCCTGCAGAAATTAATCAGCCCTCCTTATACACGGGTTTTGCGTCCCACAAATACTGTATTGTTGATCCGCATTTTATTGAAAAAAAACTGTATTATTAGTGGATCCACACAGTGTAAACCCATGTGGTTCAAGGGGCAACTGTTAAGTCCTTCCCCAAGCATTTTCCATCATAGGCTGGCATCAGCCATGTGTCTACAGTGTTTGGGTTAGATTCTGTTTTGTTTGAAATTCCTATCTTAGCATCCTTAGTGAATTCCTTCTTGAATTCCTCCAGGAGGCAAATGAAGCCTTGTCCAGGAAAGAGTCCAGCTAAACAGACAGCCATGAATGAGGAACAGGGGATAAATTAGGAAGGAACTGGCTGCTCTGAATTAGTGGCTCCAGAAACTCAATGAAATATTACTGCCTGAAATAAGACCCTTTTTCCTTCAGATCCTGAACATTTCCCCTTTGCTGAAATCCACCTTTTCATACTTCTGTTCATGGAAGGGAAGTAGCTTTTAGAGACTCTCCAGGCTCTTTGAATAGTCATATGAGTCTTCCATCTTAGTGTTTTTCATTGTTGGTAGCAGAGTTCACAAAGGTAATTGTCGATTTCCATGGGAAAAAAAAAAAAAAGAATGTGTTGGCAGGAATATAATGGAGGTAAAACTCAAGAGCTGAAGATGCTTCACACATTGCGGTCAGTGTTGAGGACTAGGGGAGGGTGGGGAGGGATAATGACGGGAGAAATACCAGATGTAGGTGATGGGAGGGTGAAGGCAGCAAACCACCTTGCCATGTATGTACCTATGCAACAATCCTGCACGATGTGCACATGTACCCCACAACCTAAAGTACAATTAAAAAAATAGTAAATACCAAAAAAATATGTTTCACGTGAAGAGAGTCAAGAAGGATGGGCTAGACAAATGAATGGTGATGTTTTTAGTTGACCCATGATTTAAAAATATCGAGACAGAGCTGTTCTTAATAATTTCCAAATTACACAGTTGTGAAATGAAAGGAGGCTCTTTGTGCCCAGTGTCGTAAGTGCTGCTAATAGCAAAGCTCCAGATTCAAAAAAGCTTTCCTTGAAAAGCTCCTTTGTGAGAAAACCAAATTCATTCATCTTTATGAATTGTTTTCAATCAGTGGGGAAATAGATTTCTATTTTGTTCTTCACTGACAATTTGCATATCATTGAAAAAAATGTCTGATCCATATCTTTTAATTATCCATGCTTCAAATCTATCTATTAAACACCTTCTAGGCTTAGCAAAAGAGGAGTTGCAAAGGAAAGCATAAGACGTAGGAAGGAGGTACTAGGGGTAAAGATGAAATATGAAACTATAACGGCAGCTTTATTTAGTTCTGAATTATGTACTACAGATTTTAAAGCATGGACTAAGGGAAAGAAACATGTGGACCAAATCTTGAGAGGAAATTACGGAGTTTTGGTAATCAGGAGGTAAGAGATAAGGATATTCTGGATAAAAGGGAAAGCATGAAGGGAGATGGAAACTGGGTGGAGAGTAGCATGTCCATGGAGCAGAATTCGGCTCCATCTGTCATGCTCATTTTCTTGTCGAACCCAGACACAGAGGCCAGGCTGTCATTTCATTAGCTCTCCTACTTTATGTTACCTAAAGAGACACATTCTAATTCAAATCAGAATATTCTTCTGCCTGGGTGTATTGTTTAATATAAAACCATGTTCAGTTCATGATGGATTTGGAACCAAAGCATATTTGTATCATCTGAACCTTTGACTTGTGAAGCCTGGCCTTCTGGCTCATTTTCTCCTAAAGGAACACAAACAAACAGGTGTAGAAGGTGATCACTTGCAGGTTAAAGGATGCCTCGCCCTTTTAAAGCCAGTCTTTAAGTTTAGATAAGCACAAATAGAAGTTAGATGTTCAGTGTTGTTGCAGAGGATGGTTTCTAAAGGAAAAGACAGTGTGCCACAGGAAGAGAATGCATGTCGGGGGACAAGAGCAGCAGGAGACAAGAAGTTCTTGACTTTTTAGAACTTGATACTTACAAAGAAATGAACTGACTGAAAGAATAGGATGCTTATGTTTGACTATGGTTGGGGAATTGTCAGGATGGCTGGTTTTGAAAGAAAGAAGATAGGTTTGGGGGAGGACATAGAATTAAAAGATTATAGAAATCATCATGTCTTCGATGCTACCTTAGTAATCTGCACAAGAAGAACTTGTATTGGTTGGAACACGGGCTAAATCTCTTTCAGAGAGACCCAAAACTATAGGAGCTGAGACTACAAGAGGCTCCCTTTCCCTCTCATGGATCTGTATGTGCTCAGGCAGGTGGCCCAAGGCCAGCAGGTGACCCTGATGCCTGTCACATCGCTCTGCCTTGCAAAAGAAAAGTCGTTCCTGCCTGTGTAAACAGAGCACCCTGGCTCTGCCCTCTTCTCATTCCAGCCCATAGGGTGAGAGCAGAGAGAGGAGGGCAACTGGCACAGAAGCTGCTAGTCTCGGGCCCACACCCCAGGGTGAGAACTCAGTGCCATGGCCAGAGCCCCCTGCCAGAGAGGATGGGCACAGGGCACAGCATAACCCCTGAAAACGGTCTGTGGCTTGAGAAGAAAGGCAGCACATTCCAGCAGTCATTTTCTTCTCCAGTGGCTTTAATGGCGGTTGGAATCACAACCTAATGAGGCGTATTATCCCATTTTGGGGTGGCTGTGATCATCCAAAACTTCTTACTTGTATTAAGCAAAAATCTCTTTATTTGCAACTTCTCTCCTCCAAAAAGCTGTACTGAAAAAGTCTAATCTCTCTTCTCTGCAGTAGCCTTCCTGGATTTGAAGCTAGCCATCTTTATCTACACGGTCATTACTTCTCTAGGTCTAAAATGTGCAGGGAGGAAAATTAATATCCTCCCTCACCCATCACTAGGTTCATGGCAGAAGCCTCTATAATGAAAAGCAAATTATAATAACAAGAGAAAAGCATCAAAAATTATCTAATATAAAGTTCCTTATGTGACCTGAGAGCCTCTGTAAGGAATAAACCCCCAAAGAAACAGGTAAACTTGTGTATTTCTTTGCTGAAGTCTGATGAAGGGTGGACAGCCCCAGGGAAGTCAGATTGGAGGACAAAGGGTATGATCTAATGGTGATAAACAGGGGAGCATTGTGGATTCCTCTCTGTGCCCCTGTGAGTCCAGACAGAAGGATGCTCCCTTGCTCCAGTATAAGAAGGCACCTCTTGGCTGGGCGCGGTGGCTCAAGCCTGTAATCCCAGCACTTTGGGAGGCTGAGGCGGGTGGATCACGAGGTCAAGAGATCGAGACCATCCTGGTCAACATGGTGAAACTCCGCCTCTACTAAAAATACAAAAAATTAGCTGGGCATGGTGGCGCGTGCCTGTAATCCTAGCTACTCAGGAGGCTGAGGCAGGAGAATTGCCTGAACCCAGGAGGCAGAGGTTGCGGTGAGCCGAGACGGCGCCATTGCACTCCAGCCTGGGTAACAAGAGCAAAACTCCATCTCAAAAAAAAAAAGAAGGCACCTCTTGAATGAAGGTTTTATGACCGGCTTAAGGGAAGAAGTGTGAGGGGAAGGTGAGAGAGACCTTTCTGCCTCTGCTGTTTTTCCAAATGCAAAGGTGCCACATTGGGGGTTAACACATCCCTAAATCCCATCACATTGCTAAATTCTAACATCTCAGCCTTTCCACAGCCTTCACCATTGCAATCTCTTCTTCTCAAATGCATGTAAGTTTGTTTATATCCCTTTTGTAATACATCACCCCAAAATGAATATGTTCCTCAAATTTTGTTTGAAGCAGAGGAGAATAGACAGACTGTGCTTTACTGATGCACGATGCTCAACTTCTCACAAAACTGGAGATCACGTCGGTGTCTGAAAGGTTCATCCCACAATTTGGTGAAACACAAACAGCATATGGCCAGGGGTCCCCAGCACAGCCCTGTCACTTAACAGAAGCATGACCTTGGGCAGATGACTGAACTCACTCGGGCAGCCCTCTGGCCGCTTCTGCTGAGGGGTGGAACACAGTGAGTAGCCCCCGATTCACCGGGTTTCAGATGCACTGGGGTTGCTTGGTGTCATCTGTACCTGGTGAGCAGCCATTCCTGATGCAGAGCCACCAGAAAAGCAAACGACCTCTTAAAATGGTCTCTGGCAGTTCTTGTACTTGGCAGCATGTTTCCTGGAGGCAACGGGACATGCCCTTGGGTCTCTGAAGGTTTGGAAGCCTGGGTCACCATGATGCCTTCCTTCCACTTAGTGTATCCAAGTCTGTATCTATCCTTGACCTTTGTGTCAGAGAACCTCCATAGCCCTTTGTGAAAACTGTGGGCATCTCTCCCTCAATCCCACCCCCTCCCTTGGTTTTCCCATCCATGTTGGGAGAGCCATAACACTCGCCTCGGGGGATTGCTTAAGTCTCAGACGGACCTGCAGTCATCACGGTGCTTTGTGAAATGGAAAGGAATATATCCAAGGGAGTTGCTGCCATTCATTCTACCACATTTTTCCAAGCTGTTTGTTTGTCAAGGGCCATCTCTGCCATCCTGTCCACAGGCAGCTGAAGGTTTGGATCCAAGGATTTCAATTTGTCATTGTCATCATCGCTATTCACCTCTGCCTTCATTTTTACAGCTTCTTTCCCCCTGGTCTCTCTACTCTGTCTCCCCTAGTCCTTAGAGGCCTATCAAGTGTCTGCTTCCCATGGCCTTTGTCCCTTCTCCCATGCAGCTCTGCCTGCCAGTGATATTTCTATAGGAAGCAGAGTCCCATGTTTACAAGAGGGAGTGCTGGGTCCTGAATGATGGTGGTCAGAATTGAGAGGATGAACCTCCGTGCTTCATGTCCTTGCTTCACCATGGACAGTTTGCCTGGAAGACAAGCCAGGCCATTCAAACAGACCATGTAAAGTTAGTATGGAGAGGGTCAGAGCAGTCCCTGTTGTTAAGTGGTAGATTATTTTTTCCATTGTTGACTTTATGATCCTGAAGCTCATTTTGCTCTAAGAAATGCTAAGTGCTTCACAGAGAACAGCATCCACTCAGTTATCTGTCTGGGTGAATTACAATCTGTAGTTCAGGTCAGGCGCGGTAGCTCATGCTGTAAGCACTTTGAGATGCTGAGGTGGGCAGATCACTTGAGGTCAGGAGTTCAAGACCAGCCTGGCCAACATGGTAAAACTCCATCTCTACTAAAAATACAAAATTTAGCTGGGCATGGCAGTGCATGCCTGTAATCCCAGCTACTCGAGAGGCAGAGGTGGGAGGTGGAGGCTACAGTGAGCAGAGATCACACCACTGCACTCCAGCCTGTGTGACAGAGTGAGGCCCTGTCTCAAACAATTAAAAATAAAATATAAATAAAATCCTTAGTTCCTAGTGTAGGGATCAAATCACAGGTAGATCAGATGTCAGACTCAATCTCTTGTTGACAAGCAGCAGGGTTAGAAACCAGACTATTTCTCCCTCCTAATATTGATGGCCTGGTGTTTTGATGGTTGTGCCCCCCTCCACCCCACCTCACATAAAATGTTGGTATCTTGCACAGTGGGCTCATGTCTTGAAGAATGCCAAACTGCCTGTGCTTGAAACAGTAAGGTCATATTTCTCTGAATAGAGATACTGTATTGGCTCCTTCCTTCGTGATGAGAGAAAGAAAACGTAAAACTAATCTTTCAATGTCCTTCCTTTTATTGTCAGAGAAGATAGACTCTCGGCTTGCACAGCAAGTGAAGAATGAGCTTTGACGCGAGTGGCGTCACGCCCTTCATGGCCTGTCTCGCACCAGGCTTTCTTTTCTTCCCACTCTTGGATTCATTTCATTGGGCTCTTGCCACCATTGCACTCACAAAACAAGAAATCAATAATTAATTATAGATGGGTAAGGGAATGCCTGTAGGTCTCCTCGACTGTCCATACCACACCTTTTGTCATCTTCAGCAGCTGGCTCGTGGGAGACTGACCGCTCTTCATAGATGGCCCCGCGGACTGAAGTGGTGTTCTCATGTTTAACATCACTTCGTCACCTCATCGGCCGGACATTTGGAAAATAATGCTAGGTTCCAGTGAGACTTAGAAAGATACTTTGAAATATTGTCAAGGAAAGACACAATATAGTCAAAAATCAAAATTTTGATTTTTAAGCTTTGGAGTATGAAGGGTGGGAAATACTGACAGGCTTTAATATGTCCTCCAATATGTTGCCATTTTGAGAATTAATAGACTCTACTTTCTGGGTAGCTAAGGGATGAAAAAGCAGGAAATCCTCTACAGAAACAAATTAAGCTACTAAATGTAGAGCTGTCATTTTATCAAGGAAATTGCTTACTGGGAATGTATTAATCTTTCTACTGTGCTGGAAAATTCTTCAACCAGAGATTATTGGAAGAATATAAGGACTTTGGCCAGATTTTAAAAGAACCCAAGGCTAGTGTCCCCACGGTTTGCAATTATAGCTCCTCAAGTTCTTTCTTTTCTAAATTACTTGACGTCAAGTTAGGGTAGGAAACAAAAAGGCTCAGGTTAAATTCATACCGTACTGTCTCCGCCATAAATCTGGACGTTTGCGTGTTGATGTTTGGTATCGACAGAGAAGGTCTTTCTTCACGAGGTCTCCTGACCTCTCTGAGACAATTCTCAGACACTCATCATGTGATATCTGTCCAAAAGCAAAGGAACAAATGGGAACAGAAGCAAAAATCAATTGTGCAAAAGTGGAAATCAATGCACATGGCAGTTTCTAAACAAGCGGTGACTAAGTTACAGCTGTTGCTGAGATAGATCCCCGAGTCAGGAGAGACCCTGTGTAGCGGTGCCCAAACTAAACGCTTCCTCTATAATTCCACTCTTACACAAGGCTTCACTGGTAACATTTTGAATCAAAACCTACGAAAATACCCCAGAGATGAAAGGCAGAATCAAAGGACTGACTAGATCAGGAGCTAGAAACTCAGTAAGCTTAATCTAAGTCCACATCCATCCTTCTTCCTTACTTTGTGGCAGTTAACTCAAACTTCCTCCCTGTTTTTCTGGGGGATCCAGTAGATTGGGTGTTATCACATCAGCGACAACTCAGCATGCCTGAGAGACAGCATGATCAGTTTCTTCTCTCTTCCCTCCATCTCCTCTCCCTCCCCTTCTCGTAAGTTGTGTCTTCCCCTGTCTCAATGCCTCCCAAGGAAGTTGAGCTAAGTGGGAAAGGGGACTCAAGGAGAGGAGAACAGAACCTGGCCAACTTGGTTATATCTTGGCTCTGGTACACCCTGCCCTTGGAGAGGTCTGCTGGCTAACTCCATCTCTCGTGGGGACAGAGGGGTGGGTTGCTCAGAAGTACCGCCCTGCAACCAAGGACCTCCCAACTAAGGATACCTGGCCTCCTCAGCTATCTGCCTCAGAATTCTCAATTGGCCTCAGGCTACACACACCAGGGAAGATACAGATGTTGTGCCCCTGTAGCTTTTGTTGTTTTGGAAGTCCTATTTAAGAAGAAGAGTACACTTTATGAATATAAATTAGGTATAGACCTTGGAAGGGGCCCATGCAGTGGGTGGGTCTGAAACTTCCTGACTCCATGGTCCATTCACGTTTGGCACTGAACCTCTGCATTGCCCTGCTCGTGCCACCGAAGACATCGGGCCCGGCAACTTCAGGGAGCTCATGGTGAAGCTCTTTACACAGTTCACTCCCTGGGCTTCAGGAGAGGGAAGGTGAGGAATCCCCAACCAATTGATTACTTCCAAGGAAGTTCTCACCACTAGCAGCTTCCACCCTCACCCTATCTTATATAATCTGCAGTTGGGTCATATGCTAATACTGCAGAGTCCTATTTTGTCCACCACTTTTGCGACCCTTAGTGGATGGTATAACACGTTGAGAAAGTGGGGCAAGGGGGCATCTATTCTTTGCCTTGCTTGGGACCTCAGCCAGAACAGAGGCATAAGGAAATTACATTAACATCCTGGCATAGTACCTTATTACCAGTATTTAATCATCTACAAGTTCTCTAGAGAATGTTTCCTTGCCTTTTCCAGCTTCTAAAGGCTGCCTGCATTCCCTGGCTGGTGGCCTCCTCCTCCTCCATCATCAGAAGCAGCAGTGCAGCATCTTTGAAACTTCTCTGCTTCTATCATTGTACTGCCTGCTCTATGAGCCCCACTGAGTCCCTCTTATAAGGAACAACCTTTGAGATTATATTGGGCCTACTGGGATATTCAGAATGATCTCCCCCTTTCAAGGTGTTTAACTTCATCACATCTGCAAAGTCCTTTTGGCCATTTAAGGTACCATATTCACTGGTTCTGGGAATTAGGACGGTGCTATCTTTAATGGGGAAGGCAGCATTATTCAGCCTCCAACTCCCTCTCACATAAAATCCTGAGTGTAATGGTCAAAATCTGATATAACACCTGCCAGAGCCAGGGGTTTGGCTCCTCCTAACTCTGTGCTCCTCACTCTGGAGTGTGGCCCTTGTCTGTGTTATCCACATCAGCTATCAGTCTGTCTATGTTACAAACAATTGGAATGGGAAAGAGCCAGGGAGGGCACACTTTTTTTTTTTAGAGACATGCCTTTGTGAATACGTCCAGTTCTTAGTTAAGTGCCCTCCCATGATCCCTCTCTAGGGGTTAACTGAAAAGCAGAGTTTCTATTACAGGGTGTGAGAGTGAAGAAAAGGCTACAACGGAGATGTTCATTCCCTAGACATCCTCACTATGTGCGCACCAGCACCAAATTTTGAATATCTGTGCCCAGTTTTTATAAAAGCCACATTCTTGGGCGATCCCACAGAGCTGTCATTTCTTTAGAAATACTTCTACAGTAATTGCCAATAGGCTTCAACCTTGAAAACAGCCCCACGTCCACGACTCCATTGCCCTATGCAGGGAGGCCAGGTCGATGGAAAGAGAACTGCACGTTTTCAGACTCTGTTTTGTAGCTGGAACAATCTAAGAACATTGGCAATCACCAAGGGAAGAAGTGAGGTCACAGAATGTGGAACTGTCTCAGATGCTTCTCATTGCAACGTGTGCTGTGGTAACCCTGTGCCTGTGACAAGCTGCCAGCAGTTCCCAAGGTTAAAGCTGGGTGAACTCACAGTTGCCGTGTCCTGCTCTGAGAGAGCCGTTCATATAGTCCTCACCACCAGCGCTCCATTTAACCGGGTGACAGACTGACCACTGGTAAAATACATAGCATAAAATAAAACTATGCATCATTGGGTCTTTCTCTATGCCAGTCTGTACAATAGCACCCCCATTTTCTTATTCTCCTTAACACCATGCGATTCCTCTTAAAGCAGTCCTGTCAATCCTGCTACCCAGAGGCCACTCCTAGTAACTTAACATTCGTTCATTCATTCAACGCATATTTACTGAGCACCTGCTATTTCCTCCGCTCCCTTCTAGGTTTTGGAAATTCTTAAGTGGATATGTCCATATTGGGTTACCTTTCCCCAGTTACACAGTGGCCTGCATTTTAGCAATTATTTCTTGATTGTTTCACTTTATGCTTCTTTTTATTGGGTTCTATTATAAAATAGAAATATATATATACATATACATATGCATTCCCTATTTATGGTCCAGGCCTCTTGCTAAGCCATTTTCTCCTCCCTGTTCCTTCATTCTCTCCCTCTGGTCATTCTTTCCCTAGAGATACACATGCTCTTCGTGCTTCTGTCTGAAAGTGTTTGAGAAATGTCCTCTCCCTGTCCTTCTCCATCTTCTGCCTTCTCACTTTCTGCTCCCCAATGGCCCAGCCTTCACAAAGCAGTTTCTAGGAAGGTTGGAGTTCATTCTTGGCACCTTTCTCACTTTCTGTTGTATTCATCCACCCCTAGCAGTCAGTCCTCACACCTCCATGGCTCCTAACTGCAGCATCCATTGAGTCTCATTGCCTGTGTGCCTTAGGTGGGGCTCCCCATTGTAATGCACAAACTGAAACATCTAATGATCCAACTACGTGAAAGTTTATTTTCTTGCTCCTGTAGTCATCCTGGACGACAGGTGTTCAAGGGGACAGGTCAGCTCTTCTCCATGTTGGCACTCAGGACACAGACTCCTCCTTCCATCTGTGGCTCTGGCACGCCGTAAGGCCTGCAGCCATACCTAGCGACTCACATGCCCATTGCCTCACTTCTGTTGGCTAGATCTCCATCACATGGGTGTGAAAGGCGGCCACATGGCAGGAGAGGCTGGGATGTGTGGTCTCGATGGGTATCCAGGAAAAGAAGGACATGGACTGGAGAGACGCTGACACATCTTCCTCTGCTCAAAAGCCTCCTCCCAGGCTTCTTTGTCACTACTCTAATTTTTCTCTACTTGGCAAACTGCCCCTTCTCAAGTCTTTTTTGCCAACATCCTGTTCCTGGTCTTCCCTGTGGCATCCTTGTTTGGGATCTTATACTTGCCAATGTAGATGATCTCATCTGCTCCCATGGTTTTTAAATGCATTTGAAGACTCATTCGTACCCACATTTATTTCTCTATCTGGTCTTCACTGTCCAACACTAAGCTCATCCATTCAACTACTCACGCCACATCTGCACTTAGACAGCCCATCAGCTCTAACGTCCATACGTCCAGTGCTGAGTTCTCAGTGTCTTCCCCAAATCTGTTCTTCTTCTATGGTTGCCCATCTCAGGAAATAGCACCCAACCCACCTTGTTGTTCTTTGTAGAAATCTGAGAGTCATCCAATTAATAATCCTTCTTTCTTTTTTTTCTTTTTTTTTTTGCAAAAATAAAAGGGCTTATAAGTCATAGTTGATTGAATGAAATGGAATGAATGAAAATGAAATAAAGAGTAAAACTTGGTTTTTAAAATATTAATTTTGTAATAAGCAACCTTACTACTATCACTTTTCTAGAAATTATTCAATTAATTCTCCTCAGATTTGGGAGCATATAACTGTATCATCTGAAAAAGAAATCATTTTGCTCCTAATTTTTATGCTTCTCATTTTTTTCCTTCTCTAATTGCATTGGCTAGTATGGAGAGGTTTTTTATTATTATTATTATCAGAAAGAAAGAGAAAGAGAAATGGGGAGAGAGAACAGGAGTCTTGCTCTATTGCCCAGGCTGAAATGCAATCTAAAAATAGGTATTAAAAACCTCTTTTATGCCGATAGTTGTGCTTAACAGCAGAGACAGGAAGGAATAAGGGAAGAAAATAACAAACAAACAGCCAAACAATATTTCATTTAAGTCTGTGAAATGCTATGCAAATGCTGAAGAGTGATTTACTTCCAATTATGTGGTCACTTTCAAAATAGGTGTAATGTGTTACTGAGCAAAATGTATGTTCTGTGGACCTGGGGTGAAGAATTCTATAAATACTCACTGAGTTTACTTGTTCCAGGTCTGAGTTCTAATCATAGATGTCCCTGTTAATTTTCTATCTCATTGATCCATCGAATATTAACAATGTGGTGTCAAAGTCTCCCACTATTATTGTGTGGGAGTCCAAGTCTCTTTATAAGCCATTAAGAACTTGTCTTATGTATCTGGGTGTTCCTATATTGGGTGCATACATATTTATGATCATTGACTCCTGTTGTGGCATTGATCCTTTTACCATTATGTAATGTCCTTCTTTGTTTCTTTTAGTCTTTGTTACTATTAAAGTCTACTTTATCAGAGACAAAACTTACAACTCCTGTTTTTTTTTTTGTTTGTTTGCCTTTTTTTCTCTCTCTCTCTATTTGATTTTACCAACCTTTTGTTTTGAGTCTTTGTGTGTCCTTGCTTATGAGATGGATCTGGATACAGCATACCAATGGGTTTTGACTTTTTATCCAATTTGCCTGTGTCTTTGATTGAGGCATTTAATCCACTTAAATTTAGGATTAATATTGATATTTGTGAGTTTAATATTGTCGTTTAATGCTAGCTGGCTATTTTGCCCATTAGTTGATATAGATTCTTCATTATGGAGATACTCTTTACCTTTTGGTAAGTTTTTTGGGATGACTGATACTGGTTGTTCCTTTCTGTGTATAGTGCTTCTTTCAGAAGCTCTTGTAAAGCAGACCTGGTGAAATCTCTGAGTACTTGCTTGTTTGTGAAAAATTTTACTTTTCCTTCATTTATGAAGGTTAGTTTGGCTGGATATGAGATTCTGAGTTGAAAATTCTTTTCTTTGAGGATATTGAATATTGACTCACACTCTCTTCCAGTTTGTAGGGTTTCTGCTGAGAGATCTGCTGTAAGTCTGATAGGCTTCCCTTTATAGGTAACCTGACCTTTCTCTCTAGCTGCCCTTAGAATTTTCTCCTTTATTTCAACCCTGGTGAATCTAACAATTATGTGCCTTGGGGTTGCTCTACTTGAGGAATATCTTTGTGGTGTTCTTTGTATTACCTGGAGTTGAGTGTTGTCCTTCATTACTAGGTTAGGAAAGTTTTCCTGAATAATATCCTGAAGAATATTTTCCAGCTTGGATTCATTCTCTTCATGACATTCAGGTACACCTATCAAATGTAAACTGAGTCTTTCCACATAGTCCCATATTTCTTGGAGACTTTGCTCATTCCTTTTTACTCTTTCTTCTCTAATCTTGTCTTCTGGTTTCATTTCATTAAGTTGGTCTTCGACCTCTGATATCCTTTCTTCTGCTTGATCAATTCAACTGTTAAAACCTGTGCATACTTTGCAGAGTTCTCGTATTCTTCAGTTCCTTTAATTCACTTATATTCCTCTCTAAATTGTCTATTCTCTTTAGGATTTCATCAAACCTTTTTTCAAGGTTCTTAGTTTCTTTACATTGGGCTAGAACATGTTCTTTTAACTCACAGAAGTTTCTTATTATCTACCTTCTGAAGCCTAATTCTGTTATTGGAACACACTCGTTCTCCATCAGGCCTTGTTCCCTTGTTGATGCTGACCTGTGATCCCCTGTAGAGGGAGAGGCATTCTGATTTTGGGTATTCTCAGCCTTTTTACTCTGGTTTCTTCCCATCATTGTAAATTTATCCACCTGTCGTCTTTGTAATTACCAACTTTTAAATTAGGTCTCTGAGTGGACATCCAACTTGTTGATTCCCAGCACTGGAATCTGAGCAACCCACTGCCCTGGCTAAAACAGTGGTGTTAAGATTCATGGTGCTTTTCTTCCCTGGAATCTCCAGTCTGGCTTCCTTCTTGAGTCCCTTTTTCATTCAGCTGAATAGGTGACTCTGCCTTCCCGGAGCTCCAAATGTTGACCAAAAGGGGACCCAGTCCCGTTTACTCTGCACCAAGAACCACCACACCAGGGTGCCGGCAAAACCGCCTCACTGGCCACAAGAGTCGCTCTGACGACCATGAGCTCCTGGTCTGTGAGCAACAAAAATTCGTCTGAAAGTGTGGTGTCCTCTCGTTCTCTGCACTTTCACTGGGAGCTACAGTCCTGAGCTGCTAGTAATCAGCCATCTTGGATCTCTCTCCAATCCCTCCTTCTTTCTTATCTCCACTCAATTTTTAAGCAAACCCTAATGACATATTTCCTAAAAGTCCCCCATACCCAACTCTATCTCCCATCCTTACTTCCATCATTATTTGTCCCTGGTCCTGGTACAATTACTGCCTAATTGGTTTTCTGGAATCAGTGTTACCATCTTTGGTCTATTTTCCATTAAGCATTCAGAATATGCTTTTAAAAATCCAGATCTGACCTTGCCATTCTCCTGATTAATATGCTTCAGTACCTTCCAGTTTCTCACAAAGTCCTGCTCATCTCCCTGCACTCACTTCCCTCTGCTCTGCCTGCGATTGCTTTGTCTCAGCCACACTGTTCCTGCTTCCCTTTGCTCTTCCTCTGCAGGCACAGAGCTGTTTCCACAGAGAGCCTTGGCATTGCCTGGGCACAGGTCAGTTCCTTAGCCGGGATGCCTCCCCATCTCTCCCTCCAAGCCTGGTTATTGCTTCCCCAGTTTAACTATAACCCCCTCCAGAAAACCTCCCTGACTTCCCCAGCTCTCTAAGGCTAATAGCAGCCCTTCCCAATAACCTGAACTTTTCCTTCATGGCGCGTACAGCATGACTATTGATGTGATCATGTTTTTGAACACCTGTCTCTCCTCCATCTACCCCTCAAAAGCCATGTCAGTCTCTTTCTCTGTTCTTGCCCTGTGCCCAGCACGATGCTAGCTACTTACTAATTTTTATTGAATAAAGCACCGGTGTAGCTACCCCAGAGTATAAGCCTGGTAGAGGACGTGTTCAGTGACTCCGCTTCCATTCACATTGTCAGGAGCATTTTGAAATGGATGGGAATACAGAGAACCTGACGTTGAGACCCAGGGTAATCTTTGAATTTGTTCACCAATGATGAGTATATGTGTAAAATAGCTGACTGTTCAAATGCTCAAATGACATATCAGAAGCTAGACGTTTGGATTCCTAAATCTGAAGACTGGACTGTCTAGTTTTATCCTGAATTTAACTTTGCAGTACTAATTGAAACACAGAGGACATTGGTAAAGCTCATCCAAGTCAGATCTTCGTTTTAAGGCCTCAAAGGAAAGCCAGGGAGGTAAGAGGGCTGATTTGGTCTTATTTCAATTTCCCAAGTGTTTTCATTTCTTTGTTTTGTTTTTTTGCATTCCATTGGTACCTATTAACTCCTGGCGGTTAACAACGGTATACTATCTTCTATTAAATCACATATATTTTTTCCAACTTTTCACATCTTCTTGGTTACATTGGTTCTTTAGAATTAATTCAGTAGCAGTAAATTGAATTCCTAAAACAGATTTACACAGTATTTGCTTTTAAAAGATGATATTGCACAAGATCCTTATGTTCATATGTGCTGTACCTTTAAGTAGCCAAATCAATTTAATTAAATTTCATTAGAAGCAACACAGCTGAAGCAAACTAATGAAACCAACTGGTATGTCAGGTAGTGTTTATTTGTACATTAAACTGCAAATACTCCCTTTTGGCCCTTAAAATTTAGTTTAAATATTTAACTCTAATAGCTTTTGGAATTGTTGATGGAATTAGTTTTAATGAACCTTTAACAAACAGTTTTCCTTAAAAATAGATGGAAGCTTGTTTTATTACAGCAGAGAGAAGCGGAAGGTTTTGTAGTTAAGCAAAATATGACTTGGTCTTCCAAATATTCTGCCTCCAGTTTATTGTATTTAATACATTTTCTGAAAATCAGAAGGATGTGTACGTATAAATCCACTAATTTGAAATCTTTTCATTCTCCGCTTAATGTGATTACCTTAATAGGTTTATTCTACTCAAAAATGACTGGAAAACTGGTACAATTTTGAAATGACTGGAAAACTGATACAATTTTTGAAATTTCTGTTACGTGAGCCTTAGTGTCTTAGCTGGTTACCTAAGGCAACGACTTCTGTTTTGACTTTTCCTTTGAAAAATAGGTCCCTGGTGAAGGAGTCTTGCTTGTGAATATAAGTACTGAGCCCCGCGTCTTGCAGGCTGACGCATGGGTGAGCTCGGGTTGCTAAAAGCCCAACAGATTTTCACCATACTTTTCTTCATATCTCAAGTCACCCAAAAAAAGTTAGAATTGACAAGCTTTCTGGGCTGTAGGGCCTTCAAGGACAGCTAAGGTGAGAGACTTGTGTTAGTTACTTCAGTACGAAGTAGTCTGCATATGCCCACTGAGGATTCCTCGTGTAGAGGCCAAATAAATCTCACTAGATTAAGAAAGTTCCAGAACTGTTTAAAACACAGGAAGAAAAAGGCCATATACATGGGCTAACAGTGTCCTAGTAATTATGTTGGGTTCCAATTAATATCCCCAGTAGAAATAAACCATTGTTCATTTTCAAAGTTAATTATTTGTTGAAGCTCCTGGGTCAGAGAAGTCTCTTATAAGAAAATAGTTGCTGAATATAACTTCTATGGAGAGAAGACAAAGCTTCCAAAACTCTCTTTGGAAACAAAATTATCAACAGGAACATCAACATTGACTATATCGTCACAGCTGTGGGTATTCACTGGGTCACCCTTCAACCCACTGAGGTCAAGTTTCTAAAAGGTGTCTTCCGGGATCAGGGGTCAGAGGCTACCATATGCGTAACTCAAAATTCCATTTTCTGCTGAATCTCATCTGCTAAAGCACGTTACTGAGGATTTGGTATTTAGACTGTTTTTTTCTCCCTATAATCAGCAAATCCACTAAACCTTCATTTGAGCAGCCCTTGAAATATTCACTCTCCCCTCGCACCTTCTCTCTAAACTCTATTACATGGAATAAGGCAACTTCTCGCCCTAATCCCCTTCCCTCCTCCTCCATCAAGGAGTATCCTTCTCCATCCTTTTTCTGATTCAGCAGAAGTGGGATGCTCTTACCTGCTCAACTCACAATGGCAGAATGTCTCTTCGTAGCCTGAACAATGGGTCATTCTCATTCCATCACATGTAAATATTCTCCACCCTCTCATTGACATGCTCTGCATGCTTTCTGGAGCACCAACTGGTCATCACTGGTCCCTGCCCAATAATATTCCCACGAGGTGACCCCTCCAGAAACCAACCCCTTCAGTTTAATGGGCACATTCTGGAAGCAGGTGTGGACTGCTGTACCCAGCCATAAAAGAAATTGGGCATAGCTAATGAGAACGGTAATATAGTCTCCTTTTTAATCCTATTTCCTGATTCTCCTAAGGATCTGTGTTTGGGGGAAACTGAATGCATTTGCCATGGGCAAGTACCTATGTATTCTGAGCTCCATGGAGCTAGAAGCACTGGGGGAGGAGGGACAAGCTGTGTGCTCCCACTGAGTCAGCACCCATCCAGGGGACAGAGGTGGCAAAGATAATGATGCTTCAAAATTATTTTCCAGACTGGTTAAAGAGGAGGCAATTATATATACCTCACACTGAAACATGGTCAGTGGAGAGAAATTACCACTTAAAATAGAGCAGGCAAACCCAAGGCCACTTTTTTGTGATTGTCATTAGGTGCTGTTTTACCTAAGCTAACACTACCTTTAGCACAGTTGCAAGTGTGTCATAAAAGACAGATCTACCAACAGCAGGTGATTCTGATGAAGTTACTCTAAGCTGCAATTAAAAGAAAAAGGTTCTAAGGCTCTGATTATATTTGTTGTAGAATAGAGTATAAGAACTGCGGATGCTAGCTGTAACACCTGTGAAATTGATTATTATTTCATTTCACAATAATTAATACTGTCATCTTAAATCATTAACTCCAGCTAGCATTTATTAGACACCTCTGTGTTCCAGGTACTATGCTAGGTACCAGGGCTTCAGAAGTAAATGAGGCACCCTTGCTGCCTCACAGCTAGGTAGGTAGACTGGCTTGCAAAAGTCTGTAGCGTGATGTAAAAGCATTTTATTAGTATCATGGAAACAAAACTGGTCACATTACTGAAAGCTCCCCTTAAACCAGGGTGGCATAATTTATTTGGCAATAGTCATTGGATGAACATGCATTGCCTGCCTCCTGTTTGTGTAATACAGAACCAAGCAGGATAAGGTTTGACAGGCAGAAAAACGCAAGGTGCCCTGCCGTGTCACAGAGCTGCCTGATCCCAGGTGGGGATGTGTGACATGGAATCTCATAATCAGTGCATACTGGGTGATCAGGTGTGACTGGCACTTAGTGGGTGTGGCATCCCTCTCTGGCCTGAGATTTTAACCTATTTTGTTACTATAAAAGTCAACCTTGGAAATGAAGACTGAAGGGCCTCCTGGGGGTTAGCACTTTAAAAATGGACCCCAACTTGTCACTGACACCTATGCAAAGAAACCCCAGGCCAGTGGTTCACAGCCCTGGCTGTTCATTAGCATCAATTTGGGGGAGGGGTGGAGCTTTTGAAAATAAGGATACCCAGGCCCTACCCAGAAAACTCTAAAATGAATCTCAGGTCTGGAGCCCTGGCATTAGTATTTTTAAAACTCCCCAAGCTGATGAGTCACTTTGCCCTTAATGTGTGGAAAAGAAGCTGAGTTGGACCTTACCAGTAATTAGGGGAGAAGGGCCAACTCCTGATGGCTCTCTGATTCCACCTCTCTATCTGCTGAGAAACCTAGGGTTAGCAAGTCAGGTAGTGAAAAGATATTCATGAGAACAGTTTTGAACCTTGACAGACAGTTCTCGCTCATCCTCTGCATACAGACCTAACCAACTCCTGTGCCTCTCTGAACTGAATGTCGTGCACAATTTCTAGAATAAGAAGCTATGGCTTGAGTGAGTGTTATCCTAACCTCTTGTAGACCAGTCTGAATGAAAGCTACTTAGTCCCCTCATTCAAACCCTTAGTAGAAGTCTCTCTAGTAATACATTCTTCTTGGCGACATTTACAGGATGTTCAAAAATATAAAATGGAGAGTGGTATAAATTCAGGGCCCTCGAGATCCATAAAAAGAAGACCTGTATCAACTAAGCAGACTGACCACATCCTAGAAATACAGTGACGACCAGTGGCCTGACTCTCATGCACTCTGAACCACTGGAAATGCCCATGTGGATTATCGTAGCTTTGGGGAATAATATAGTTTCGTAAGAAACGCATTGGAAACTTTCAGAGGCTGTAAGTGGGGGAAGGACAGCTAAAGGGTGTAAGATAAAGAAAATCAGATTGTTCCTTGTGGCAATTTAAGGTTCAGTGACTTTGAACTCATCTTTTTTGGATTTCTATCTCTATATACTTGGAACAATTTAACGACCTCCAGTTTTAAGTTTAATGTGTTAAAAATAAAAACCAATTTGAGGCACAGATATCATATCACATTTTTGACAGCTTAGCTGGATCCTGGGCTGAAGGGCAGAACTTCTGGGTCATTCTCTTGAAGGTGAACAGCAGATAGTAAAAGAGCTCCTTATCATTGATGCGGAGGACTCACGGCCCTTCCCCAGTTACCACAGTCATTCTTCATTCTCCCTGCTGCTTCCCTGAGCTTTCTTTTCTAATCCCTATGAGTTGTACAGGTGGTGCAAAGAGGAGCCAGGGTGGTATGCCCGATACAACAGAATTCGCAAACAAACTCTCTGGCCTACAATGAGCTAATATTTTAACAAGAAAAAATAGTGATTAAAGAGGCAAATAATGATTGAAAAGATATGTGCCCTAGTTGTCTGCATTTCTGTGAACCACCTCCACGCCTTTCTGAGTGACAGTGGGAAGTAAATGACTAGATCGATTCTAGCTGGCTCGATAACAAAAATGTACGTGGCTAGTGGAATAGAAGGAACGTCAGCTGAGCAATAACTTTCCTGAAGAATCTGTATCTTCATTTCCCTTCTGATTTAAAAAGCAAAACATTTTTTAATTGAATGACTAAATATTTTATACAATAAAAGATGCAGGGCCGGGCGTGGTGGCTAATGCCTATAATCCCAGCACTTTGGGAGGCCGAGGCGGGCAGATCACTTGAGGTCAGGCGTTTGAGACCAGCCTGGCCAAAGCAGTGAAACCCTGTCTCTCCTAAAAATACAGAGATTAGCTGAGCATGCTGGTGGGTACCTGTAATCCCAGCTGCTCAGGAGACTGAGGTAGGAGAATTATTTGAAAGTAGGAGACAGGTTGCAGTGAGTCAAGATCATACCATTGCACTCCAGCCTGGGAAAAGAAGCAAGACTCCATCTCAAAAAAAAAAAAATATATATATATATATATTTATATATATATGTGTGGAAGGCCATGAGCTCAAGGTAGCTAAGTATTCCACATAACTGTGTTTGTAATGAGTGTTGATTGATCTATACCGTGAACCAGGTGCACCCTGGTCCCCAGCATCCAATGTTCTACAAGTTTTCATGACATTTGGCAGTTGCTGGTCTCTATCTGTGGGAGATTGGTTACAGGACCTCCCAAAGATACCAGAGTTTGTAGATGCTGAAGTCCTTCTTGTGTTAATAAAATGGTGCCATGTTTGCATGTAACCTACACACATTTTCCTGTAAACTTTAAATCATGTCTAGATTATTTACAATATGTAGTGTTAATACAATGTACTATGTAAGTACTCACACTGTTTAGGGAATGGTGACAAGAAAAAGCAACATGTACGTGTTCAGTACAGACAGTTTTTTTTGGAATATTTTCTATCCTAAGTTGGTGAAATCCCTAGGTGTGGAACCCACGGATACAAGGGGCCGACTGTATGTGGCATCAGAACTAAAATTGTAAAGCCCTTTCTGGTGTTGTTGAGTGTCACAGTGCTGCGGTTTGGCCACTGTAGCCTTCGCTCTGCCTCGATGAATGAGAAAGGGAAGATAGAGAGGGTCACTTCTTCTCACAGCACACAGGTTTTATGTTTGTCTCGCTGCAATGTAAAAGGTATTCTGCTCCTCCTTAGGCTCCTGCGCTGTGGCTCGGGAAACAGCTCTAACAAAGACCTTTACTGGGTTTCTGCTCTGCCCCGTTCCTTAAGCTCCCTTCTCCCTTCCATTCAAAGTGCCTGTGCCCACAGGTGTGCTGTCCCTGGCCATCCTCAGAGGGGTCTGATTCAGGCGTTGCTTCTCTGTTTCTCCCACCGCACTCCGCACTCATCACCATCAGGTGTATACTAACCCCATCACCCACAGACAGGTCACCTGTGGGACCACACTTCTGCCCGGCACTAGCATTTTCCGTATTGGATCTTATGAAGGATTTGAACTTTTTGGGGTGCATCCATATAAGAGTTCCTTTTTTTTAATAAGGTGAGAGAAATAATTTTCAAAACGGCTTTGAGAAAGGGGAAAAAAGTCATTTGCAAAAGCTCAGTACACTTAAAATCTACAGGTGGCATAGCCAACAAATAAATCAACTAAAGGATGCAAAGTGTGAACAGAAACATAAATGTGAATTAAATCCATACGAACTTCACGTTATGTATGAAGTAAGTATGTTTTTCTTTAGAAAGGAGAAAAGAGTTCCTTTGTGATCACCTTTGTCATCACATTCACTTTTCTGACATTTCCGGAAATGTAAATACTTGCATGGTTGCAGTCTAGTCTAAACATCATGAAATCTGAGTTGCCGAACAGCACATGTCTCCAATCACCTGCAGAAGAGAGCAGCGTTAACTAATGTACTGATGTCTGGCCAAGGAAAACCAGCCCTGCAGTTGTGCCACCTTCACGTCTAGCGTGTCCTTAGGTCTTAGAACATATTAAATGTTGACCCAATATTCGTACTGTAAAGTACCTTGTTCACCTTTAATACCACACAGAATATCATCACATTCGTAACCAAAGAAGCCAAGGTTTTGTCCCGAGCCGTTACTTGGAATCCCAGAGCATACCTTCTACATTGCAATGGGACATACATAAAATGATCTGTCCCCATTTGGTCATTTTTGGGAGTTTTGTCATCTACAAAGCATTTCCTTCAAAAGACAAAGATTTTTTTAAAAATTCTTTTTTAATCATTCTCATACATAAGTAACGGACACATATATTTTTGAAATATCTTCCGCCCTTTGGTAAGACTGCTCCTCCTCTGTGTTTGCCACCATCCTCCAGAGGATTTCAGACAAACCCACAGAACTCCAGTGGAGGCATCGTCTCCTGCCGTGATACCTGCCCGTTCTGTGACACACACCCCACCCTTCCCTAAGGAGGCATTGATTTGTACCTTACACCCTCCATCCTCATCACCTTAACTCACCAATCACCCAAGCCTCCTGGGTGACTGTCATGACCTGGACCCCTGGCTCGAAGGCTCTGAGCAGCCATTATCCCCCATGTATTCCACCTGTCTTCTGTCCACCTCCCACGTCTTTTCCTTCTTTAACCTGTGGTTAAAAGTCAGCAAAATCCCCTGCGTCCATTGCGCGGCCCCTCTTCTGCTCATCTCCTATCTGACACCAGCAACCCTGAGGACACTGCCCCCCCCCCGGACCCCCCTCGAAGGCTGTTTCATCTCCCACCCACCTTCCCTCCCTTGTGTCCCTGGCCCTGGAGGTGGAGCATGCATCCTTTTTGGAGCAGTCATCCTTCTTGCCCACTCCTCATTGCCCTTTCGAGAATGATCTCTGCTCTCTTCCCTCAAGAAAACCCCTGACACCTGTGAAGTATCCCTCCTGCAGCCTATGACCCTCATAAGCCCCCAGTACCCTGACCAATTTACACTGTCCATATGGTCTCCAGCACCTACATTTTCCTCCCTACTGGGCTCAGCCTCTGTGGGCTTCTGTGACATTCCCTTGTCCCTTTCTCCAAGTCGCCTGACAACCCACCAACTACCTGCCCCACACCTGCCCCGGGGCAGCTGACTGTGGCTGGATAGAGGCACACATGGATGTGGCCAGTCAGCTCCTTTTGGGTCCATCGCCACGGCCTCCGGCCCTGGCCACACCTGGGCCACTAGTCCTGGCCAGTCAGCTCGTTCCCCACCCAACTCAAGAACCAATTCACATCTCCTTCCCCTTCCTTCCTCCCTTCCCTTCCCCTCTCCTCTCTACTCTCTAAGCTCCAACCCTTCCTCACTCTCAGCAGATGACCTTCTTTTCCTTTTCCCTGAGAAAATGCAAAGAAAAAAAATCAAGAGTGAACAGCCTTCTCGTCACCCCATCAACCTTTCTCTTCCCATGTCCATGGCCACAATCTGACTGTCTCCTGTTTCTGCAGCCAGTGACCCCACCGTCACTTTATTTTATCCACCTTTTCTGTCTTGAGAATTTTCTTCCTGCCATTTTTCCTGTTCTCTCCTATGTCCCCAGGTTTTTTCTTCTCTGCGTTGAGTCATTCCCATCAGCACACGAAATGCTGCAGTATCTTCCGTGTGGTCTATGAAAACATCTCTCCCCTCACTCTCTTCAAGCCCATTTCTCCACTTCCCTTTGTAATAAAACTTTGCCAAAGGCTTGTCTGTACTCTGTCTCCCCTTCACCAATTCTCATTATCTTTGGGGCCCGCTGGAGTTAGACATTTACCAGTCTGACCGGGAAAGCACTACTGTCCCCGTCAGGAGGACTGCTTCCCCCAGAGCGCAGGGCCTTTCTTGGCCTTCTCCTCCTCAGCCATCTGCTCTCCTGGTCTCGCCACACCCTCCTAGTTCTCCCTGCGGCTCACTCGGCTCCTTCTGGGCCTCTCTGAAGCTTCCCCTACTCTTTGCGCCCTCTCGGTATTGGAACGTCCCCAGGCTCACTCGGCCTCTGCCTTCTGCGGTTCTTTACTAGCATTGGCTTACATGTCTGCATCCATTCTCTGGGCTTTAAACAATATCCATACGCTGACGTCCAAAACTCTCCTCCAGCCCTGAGATTCCAGTTTGCAGATCCTGCTTCACGATCTTTCCCTCTTCAGTAACCGATATGTCCCAACGAGGCAGTCCTGGTCCCACTCCCTAAAGCTGCCTCCCTCCCTCCCCTTGCTCCCGTCTCAGTGGAGGGCCCCTCAGGCCCCTGTGGTTCACACCAGAAGCACTGTGGTGAGGCTTGCTTCCTCTTTCCCATGCCAGCAGCCATGCCAGCAGCAAACCCTCCAGCGTGTGCCAGATCTGCGTTTCCCACCCCTGGCACCCTCCAAGCCTGGGCCATCTGTCCTCTGTCTAGGGGAGTGACTTCCCAAGCGGCTTTGCTGCTGCTACTCCTCCCCAGACTGTCCTGGACACTCAAAGGTTTCCTGTCTTCCCTTGGTCACTCCTCTTCAGTCCCAAGAGACTGTTCTCACACCAGCGAAGCCAGTTCCCACCCAGACCTTTCACATCTGTTCTTTGCTTGGCTGGGAATCCCCATCTGTGTCCCCAGGGTCTGCTTCACTGTCGTTTCCAGGTTCTGCTGCAATGTTAAGGATCCTGACAGCACGTCCCTGACCCCACTCCACAAAATAGAGATGCCAGAATCCTCACCCCTACTTCTCTATCCCCACATCATTCCTCCATCCCCAACCTCCTTCCTCTATCCCCGCTCCCTTCCTCCATCCCCAACCCCCTTCCCATCCCCACAAACTCTCCCATCCCCACCCCTGCTCCTACATACCCGCCCCCTTCCTCTATTCCTGCCCCCCTTCTTCCATCCCCAACTCCCTTCTCCATCCCCACAACACTCTCCCGTCCCAGCCCCGGCTCCTCTATCCCCAGTCCTGCTTGGTTTTTCCTTCCAAGCACTTGTTAGAATACCACATGTTAGTATTGATATGTTTTTTGTAACTTGCGTATTGTTTGACTTTGGGTGGCCTACTTACTTTCAAAGGCTCAAGTTCCACCTGTAGAAAGGAGATAATAGTATCCATTAATTCGATTTTATCTCCATCCGAGTAATATGTCCAATACTACCGACGTTATAGCAAAGGAAAGCAGGCACTGCCCCACCCCCACTTCCCACTTCACAGTGGTGCCTGTTTTCAGTTCTTTTATGTTTTTATTCTGATAATATTTAGACTTTTAAGGGGCTCAAAACTCTATCAAGAATCATTGAAAACGTAAATAGATGAGAAGTTAATAAAGAACAAAATTCATGCTCATTTCCGTGTTCCTGTCTAATTCTTATTAGATACAGGACTAATCTCTGTGTATCTAATTCTCATTGTTCCTGTTCTACCTGACTGGTAGGATAAGCCAGAATGAGAGGTGCATGATTTGAAAAGATACTGCCCAGCTTCCTTACTAGGTGCCAACTATGTGGCAAGATTCTCTGAACAATCCCAAGAGAACAAAGCACTGAGCACCTTAAAAGTGTACATGTTATCAGGAAAAAGAAAAAAGCTAAGAGAATTGAAAGCATTTCCCTCTGTACAGTAGGAATTAGGGGTGGAGCAGGTGACTGCTTTTCTTTGCTATAATGTTACTACTATTTAATATGCTACTTTTATTAAAAATAAAGTCTATTAAAAACAAAAGACTGGAAGGAAATACCATGACATGTTAACAGGAGTTCTCTCAGGTGGAGAGGGTGGAGTTCTATTTGTATTTTCTTCTTTATGCTTTGTAAATTCACAAAATAATCTGTGATACATTTATGTGGTTTTTATAAGGAAAATAGGATAAATGCTTTTTGTATACTAACTAGATATGGGAAGCCTAATGGAGGCTTGGGAGGATGCATTTGAATATGCTTCATATTGAAAAATATCATCCCTGGAGCAAACCAGCTTGGAAACAGAGGTGGACACTTGGAGCCTAGAAAGAGGCTAGAAGGGACAGGGGGAGGCACAGGGGAAGGAGGACGCTGCCCTGGATTCTGGTTGCCAACAGGTAGGTCCTGGGAGCAAAGGGGTAAACCCTCGTGGAAAATATTGAGGCAGTGGAAGAGGGAGCCAGGCAGAGCTGGAACCAGGTAGGCAAAAAATAGACAGCTTCTGGGTCTCCTAACATTCTGAGCATCATATTTTCATTGAAGTCAAAGCTTCTGAGCAGAGCAGGTTTGTAAAGAGACCATTTCTTCAACATTCAGAAAGGAAAGCAGGGCCTATCCACCAGGCTGTCTGGAAGGAAGGAGGCATGTCTTCATTCCCATTCTGTCCTGTTCACCTCAATGAGGGCGCGGAGCTCCAAACACCTCTTTGGACGCACTATGGAAATATTTTGCAAATCCAGATACTTGGAAATTCAAGCTGTCAGGAGGTCAAGAGTCACGCTGTCTTGCCCATTTAACAGGAGCATGCTGTGTTTTACAGGATGGATGGTCACAATACCACTTCGTAGCCTCGTCTTCAACCATTGAGAGGGACCGGCAAAGGCCCTACTCCTCCTCCCGCACGCCCTCCATCTCCCCTGTGCGCGTGTCTCCCAACAACCGCTCAGGTAAGTGGCTGCCAGCCAGGCTTCATTTCTCTTCGAGCAAAGACCCTCCTTCCCAGTCCCTGAGCCAACACCCACCCAGAGGAGAGCCTTCTATTCAGACATCTACTGGAAGTCTGAAATGAATCTGTTCTCTGTACTGCGGTGGCCACTCTGTGTTTTGTATGCACAGACTCAGAGCAAATCTCCTTTGCTTGCAGGTTCCTATGCATGAAATGCATGCAATGGACCTGAAATAACCAGGAACGAGTATAAAGAAAACTGTCCTGTGTCTGCAAAGCAGGGGTTTCCATGGACAGTTTCTCCAACTTAAAATAGTTTGAGTAGGCCAGGCATGGAGGCTCAAGCCTGTAATCCCAGGACTTTGGGAGGCCAAGGCAGGCAGATTATCTGAGCTTGAGAGTTTAAAACCAGCCTGGGTAACATGGCAAAAGTCCATCTCTACTAAATGTACAAAAATTAGTTGGGCATGGTGGCACATGCCTGTAATCCCAGCTACTTGGGTGGCTGAGGCAGGAGAATCACTTGAACCTAGGAGGTGGAGGTTGCAGTGAGCTCAGATTGTGCCACTGTACCCCAGCCTGGGTGACAGAGCGAGACTCTGTCTCAATAAACAAATACATAAATAAATAAACAAAAATTGTTTGAGTTGCATTTTCTCATAATTGAGATAAAAACTAGAGGAGAGCAAATGTGCTTTCTTCCTTCAGTGTGGTATACATTTGACACACATCATTGATGGTTTCATAACTACTCCATATCCAATTAGCTTTTTCTTATTAACTATAAACCAGCAGCTGCCATTAATAAATTCTTACCTTAGCCAATTGTAACTTGTAAGTCATTCTATTTAAGATTTTCCTGATTGTGTCACATTCCTATTGCTTAAATTTTGAACTTCTTTTATTGGTTTGTAAAAATACTTGATTTGATACCCTTCTTAAGTCCTGTTAAAGAATGCCACAGATAGGAGGAAAGGTAAACAGCAAATGTGAGCCGTTTAGTGATAGAAACGGCATAAATTCCATTGCTGTTTTACTCACAGTTTAAGTTTTTAGAACTTTTATTTTGATTTCTGCATTTTGATTTTGTTCTGAGAATGAAGGATGGATAACAAGTTCTATGTACCCACACAGACACCGTGACGTAGGCTTTATTTATGAAAGCTTTCTTCCTACTCTTCTCTGCCCTCTCCATGCCGAGGAAATCCTATTCTCTGAAATGGTGCCCGGGAGGACCTGGTAGAGAGCATTGCCCAGCAAAGAGGTCTTCCTGCCCCCGAGCATCATGGTCACAGCACTCCACACCAGACCTGACGGTCAACATGACGAGAAACGAATAGCGAATATCTGACTGAAATAAATGGGCCCGCTCTCAGCTCTGCGAAAGCTGACCTGTTTAGTGTATTGTCATTACTTATCACATTTGGTCCAACCCTGGGTGATGGCCAGGAACCCCATGTACACATGGAAACACCCACCCATCTCAGAAGCACAGAGGTGGCCTCTTAGGCTTCTTATTTCCATGATTCCAACAGGCTTAAAAAGATAAAGCACATGGAGTCTGGGAAGCATATGGATAGTGTCTTTTGGAAAGCTGTAATTATTAAGAATTACAGTGAGCCCATCAGTGCAATGGGAATGAAGCAACATAATAGATCGGCAAAGGCTGGAAGAGAGAACCCGCCCTCTCAGAGCAGGCAGGGCTGTGCTCACCCAGCCATGCAGCCAGCGCGCTGCCTCAGGATTTCCGAGGCGAGGCACATCCAGACACCTCATAAACACTTGTTTGTGTGATTTGATTTTTCCCAGAACTTAATCCTGATTTCCCGGAGACTTGGAGCAGCACTGCGTGCAAGGTCTCAGGAGATAATTACACACTTGATGCAGTTTAATCACCACCACCATCTGGGCAGTATTGGATTCTCATTTTAAAAGCTTTGGTCAACAGGCTTTAAAATATTGTCCCTTCTTGATTGTGTGGCAGTAACTCACAAAAGGCTAACCTTTATTAGGGAAGACCCAGAGGAAAAAGGGCAAAGGCAGGAAGAGAGACTCTCCTGGAAGAATAAGATGGTGAACAGAAGAGAAGGGGGCAGCGGGTGGAAGAGGTGAGCAAGACACCAGCGAGCAGGCAGGGACTGGATGCAGAGCCCCTGAGTGACAGGGCCTGCTAAGGGTGCAGTTGTTCTTGCAGAGGTTCCACTCTGTAAGCAACAGAACCCCAGTCTTCATAAGGTGCACTGGCTGCCCCTCACATCTCCCCAGATTCACATTCGGGACAGATGGCCCATGTCCCAGCCCTTGTCTGTCCTCTCCCCGAGCCTCTCTTCCCTGAGCAGAGCCTGGGCACTCTCTCCACCTGCACAGGTTCTCAGGATCAGGGAGATTCAGTTTTTGGTCAGGTCATTTCATCTCCTGGCTTGTCCTACAAGTGATAGGGTACTACAGGCTGTCCAAGCTGTGTGGTTTTCTTCCCTGTCTGCCATTGGGTTTGTACCCAGGGCTTCTGGCCATCTGGCATTGGGTGGGGTTCAAGCCTCAGTATTTTTTAAAGGGCTCCAGGTAATGAATTCTAATAGGCATCCAGGATCGAAAACCCCTGAGGGCTTCAAGCGCTAAGCAGTGAGGCGTGATTTTATTTTGACAGGTTTAAGAGAGTGGCAACAACCCCCCGTGTCTACCTTCCCAGCACTTGGCTGTGACGTCTGTTGGGCACTTCTGCCTCTCATTCTAGTTTATTTGAACATCCATTTCCTCACTGGATTGAGAGCTGCACACGTTCAGGAAGAGCCGTGTGATTTGCGTGTCTGCCTCCCACAGTGGCTAGCACAGGAATTTGTACGTAGAAGATTCTAAGGGTGACAAACTGAATCACATGACTCAGACGGTGAAAGAGGTACTTTAGGGGACCACAGACCCAGGGAGCTAAGGGACCCTACACAGGGTGTGAACGATAAGCTGGAAGGTAAACTGAGGTTTGGTGGGGGAGGGGCTTTGATACTAGCAAAGGAAAGAGAGATTCATCCTAAAAATCAGAGTGCTGTGGGGATTCCTAGCCTCAATAGTCACCAAGTATGCTCATTAAATATGGGTGCTGAAGCCCACCACTGAAAATTCAGACTCAAAAGGTCCAAGATGGGATCTGGGCATCCCTAAATTCTCAGGTGAGTGTTGAGTGTAAACAAGGCTCTGAAGCACTGCCCTGGGCTGTGGGAGCTGGGGAGAGCTTCCTGACAGAGGGACACAGTGCCTGAGCTCCCTTGGAGCTGGACACAGCTGTGGATGGATGCCCGCAGAGAGGGGCACATGGCCAACTGCCCCTCACCCAGATGCACGGCTGCTGCCCACCTCTCTCAGGGCCCCTCTGCACTGGCAGGAAAGTTGAGTTTCTGCCAATCCATTCAATCTCTCATGAAACTTCGGCCTCCTTTTATGCCTTCCTCACCTCTGAGTTCGGCTTTTCCTCTCTTCTAGTACCAGTCTGTTAAGGACTCCTGGAATTTCCCAGGAGGATCCTCCTATTACAACCCAGCACTTTAGACATGGGTGCAAGAGGAGCAGCAGAGCTCAGCCTCCCAGTCGGATAGGCAGTGAGTGGCAGTGGTGTAAGGGGGTGCCTCAGAGATTAATGGGGGTTTGATGCAAAGAGCTGGAGCAAGGATGCCCTAGCGGGAGCCAGAGCTATCTCCATGCCCCTCCCCAGCCCTCCCCAGCCATGAACAAACAAGGTCTTGGTTGGCTTGGTGATTTCTGCCCCACAAATCATCCTTTGTAGAGAGCTGTTTCCTCTGATTTTTTAAAAGGCAGTTTCTAGGTGACTCAGTGTTTAAGTAAAACTGCATTTATTTTAATCAAGGATTAGTCAATATCAGTAATAGATCTTCTGAAACACATCTAATTAAGGAAGGAGTGTGGGAAGGAAAGGGAAGGAAAAGAAAAGAGAAAGGAAGAAACCAAGAGGAGTCTCATTCCTAAACTGCCCCCCACGCCTTGGGCAGGTCACGTCCCCTCCGTGATCTCTCTGAGGAAGATGGCCCCGGGATGTGGTCCCCAGCTGCCAGCCTCCAAATCACATGCTCCCTAACTATAAAGCACCGGTTGTCACAGGTGAGGGAATGGGGTAGGGACAAGAGCCAAAATTAGAAAACAAACAAACAAACAAAAGCAGGTCCTCATGTCGGTATTGAGAGATGTGAGGCCACGCATATTGAGGACCTGACCGCGGGGAAGGTCCACACGCTGTTGAATGAGATGCAGAAAATTACCCTTTTGATTTCTTTATGTAGCAAGTGCCCCAGCTTCACCTCGGGAAATGATCAGCCTCAAGGAAAGGAAAACAGACTACGAGTGCACCGGCAGCAACGCCGCCTACCATGGGGCGAAAGGCGAACACACTTCCAGGAAAGATGCCATGACAGGTGAGCACCCACCTCACTGTGCACTTCCTCCTGGGACGCGACAGGGTGGAGGGATGGGGCATCAGGCTTCATGGGGCTGGCTGCGCCTTGGTGCTTAAGGCAGGACTTAGCAGCTATCTGGTCACTTGAGACCTTAACGATGGTGATTCTGAAGAAATTGGAACAGAGATTAGAGGCATAACTAAGAGAAAATGTTTTCTTCACATGTTTTATGTCAGTCCTTTTCTCTCTCTCGTTTGCCCAGTTCATAATATTCTTTCAAATTAAAAAGAAGAGTCCCACATATTTCTTCCTCGTTGGCATAACCCATTGGTGGGGGGACTCTAAGATGGTCGGGGCAGTGTAGTCAGGCCCTGTGGATTAGGAATGGAGGGAACTGAACAGAAGAAAGAAGGGAAGGGAAGCTCCAGAGGGGAAGTGAGAGAGGGGAGGGGAGGGGAGGGGAGGGGAAAGGACAGGAGGAGGATTTAAGGGAAACCCCATGAAACTACTGTTGAGATATTTTCTCCTCCTGCCATGATACCAGCCTCTTACCGAGACATACCCCCGAGAAGCTTCCTCAGAGTTGATGGCCGCAGTTTCCCTGGGGGGCTTTCATCTTCCATGCTCATTGTCTCTCGCCATCTCACTCACACCCCCTGTCTTCCTTTCTCATCAGCCAAGACTCTGTGGAGGCCAGAATTGGTACAATGGGTGCCTGTCTGTGCCCCCTCCGCCGTGCTGTGCCCAGCCCATCTGATAACAGGGCTTACCCTTAGGTCACTGTATTCTCTGTACACATGATATACTCTGTATATGCCTCTGCTGAGGCATCCGTAACCCCCTCCAAGCTCTCCCTACCTCACCCTCTCCCTGGATGGCCCCTCCTCCAAGAAGCAGGACGTGGGGCTGTGGCCGCAGAGGGTGTTATACCTTAAAAGCAGAGCTGCCAGAGCCGTGAGGACCTATAAATGGGGCCCTCACAGCCTCTTTACCACATGAGCTTGGAGATGGGTCCCTGCTGAAAACAGGCTATGAGGAAGAGGCCTGTAACAGAACAAGGTCGGGTTAGATCATTCATAAAGCTGGGATGCAAAGGGCACAGTCCGGACACTCAGACCCTCTTAGGAGAGGAATGTGAAGAGCAGGAGGCAGAGTTCTCCAGTAGAATTTAGGTGAAGACTGCAGGGAAGCACAGCAGACAAATTGCATGATTTATGAAAATGCCTTCCAAACCAGGACAGCTAAGATAAATTTTTCTAATAGCAAATGCATTTACCCCAGCGGCAGTGTTTTCCGTGTTAACTCTGCTCAGTGGCATAAAGGAAAGTATAATAAACAGATGCTTCTTACCCCTGCCCCCAGGACCACATTCTGCCTCCACGTGCAGGCCGTACAGGGGAGCACCTCACTGCTGCTCCTGAAATGTGTCCTGAATGGGGAACTTAACTCAAGGCGTGGCTATAGGTTATTACTCACATTCATTGCTTTCCCTCATACGTGTTGCCGTAGTCATAGAGGAACTGGAATACAGAAGGGTATGAACTGGAACTCCACATCCTTGGAGTTTAGACGTTCGGCAGAGGATCTAGTTTGTACTGATTATGCTGAACAAGTCGTGACACCACATTCAATGGACCCGTTCAGTGTGCAGTTATCATCGCCCTGGGTAGCCACATCACCAGCAGTCTGAGATGATAAACTGAGATTAAAGAATAGTCGTGAGATTGACTGCATTATTATTACTTAGTGTTTCTCTTTAACTCTCTTGCCCAAGGGAATCATTCAAAAGGCCTTCCGGTGTGGGTGTGAGTGTTTATGTCAAAATACTTCTAATGGGGCATAATTCTGCCCTATACGTAAAATAAAAACTAAAATCTGTTTCTGATAATTTCATCTTCTTAGAAAATGGCAGGGATCTCGACAATTTCAGTATATGTCATTCTTCAAACTTATTTAGAGGCTTAAACAACTTTGCTCTAACTTACTTAAAAATGCAGTTGAGAAGTACACTGTCAATCATGTCACAAGCCAGAAAGAACATTGAGATCTTTGTCGAATAATGTGTGTATGTAGGGAAGTTCCTCTCAAGCCAGTCAGTGCTGTATAACACTGGCTGTTATTATTACAACAAAGATGGTGGTGGAGGTGACGGTGGGGTAGCTGAAGTGAGGACAGTGGCCGTTTGCCACCTTCAATAGTAGTATGAATAAGTCCCAGCCAAGCTGGGTGGAAGCCAGTCTTTCACACAGGAATGGGGAGACTGAGTTTCCAACCTCCACCCTGCAGGATGTTAGCAAATGTCCATTTGCTAACTCATTCCAGGGTTGACATGCAAAATCAGATTTCTTGTGGCCTCCACATCAAAAGCAATGCTTTTTATCATTCAAGAACAAATCCACAGGACACTTAAAGTTCAGTGCATTAAGGATAACCTGAAAATCTGCCATCTTCCTTGTTTCATTCCCTGCCATGAAAACGTTCCCTCTGCTATGAAAACAAGGGAAGCTTCACCCTCAAAATGCAGCTTGTGCAGGCTGGAAGTGGTAACCGCTCCTTGGTGAAGCCATCATCTCCTCTGCTGAGCTCTTTGAAGTTCAGATCCATCTAGATGTTTATTTCAGGCTCCCCCTGCCCTCCTTTTCTGGATTCATTTCCTAGCTTGGATGAAGCCTTTTGAAATTATTCTCTCCTAAGTGTTGCTCTGCCACTGAGGAGCCCTGACAAATCAGGTTGGCTGCTCATTCAGGCATGAATGAGCTTCAGCAGTGAGTTCTTGCAGTCCCGGATGCCTGGGAACCTCACGTGTTCGGTTCACCTTAAGAAAGGGTTGCATAATCCCAGCAGCTCTGCTGCCTGACTTTTAAATTCACCTGGAGGTTTCCCTCCCCTCTGAGCTTCCCACATGCCCTTTCATCCAGTGGTCTGTTGGATTTTGTCAATGTCTCTCTTATGCCTTCTATTTATCTATTTATTTTTGAGACCAAGTCTCACTGTATTGTCCAGGCTGGAGTGCAGTGGTGAGATCTCAACTCACTGTAACCTTCGCCTCCCGTTCAAGCAATTCTCCTGCCTCAGCCTCCCAAGTAGCTGTGATTACAGGTGCCTGCCACCACGCCTGGCTAATTTTTATATTTTTAGTAGAGACAAGGTTTCAATATATTGGCCAGGCTGGTCTTGAACTCCTGTTCAAGTAATCTACCCTCGTCCTCTCAAAGTGCTGGGATTACAGGCGTGAGCCACCGTGCCCAGCCTCTTCTGCTTTTGAAAGGCGTTCTAATTTTCAATGTGTTGATTCAGTTGGAAATTGGGTATTCAGGGGCTGTTAGGAAAATAGAAAGGCATTCTTCTGGGAGTCCACTATTAGCTCGATCATACGAGGACAGAGCCTCCATGAATTTCTCTGCCTCCTGTGTCCGCAAAGGCAGTTCAGTCTCAGCGACAGTCTCCTTTAAATGGGTAAGGGGAAAGAACTTCCAGTAGAAACATCCTAGGCTCAGAAGCCGCAAAGTCTGCCTCATGCTTTTCAGATTCCTCTGGCAAGAGGGTCTTGGTGTCTGTTTATGATTTCACAACAGAGAGGGAGACAAAGCTACAATAGTGCAAATATTCTAATATATATAATATGCATTTTATTCCGAGCAACAGAACAAACAAGATTTCGCTTTATCCCCGAAGTGACATTTTCTGCCAGCAGATTATAGCTCTGAAGGCAGATTTATCTAAGGTTTACTCATTCATTCATTCAGCAAATAGGGCGCTTCCTCTATGGGTGTCCACTGAGGCCAGGCGCTGTGCCAGGCTCTGAGGATACATACAGAGGCAGCAGCAGAACAGACTGTTTCTGCCTCATGGGGTTTCCGCTCTGGAAGAGGAAGGCAGACGGTATGTAAGGTAAACAATAGAACAGGTTCCCAACCAGATGCTGCTGCTCTGTGCTGAGTGGGAAGAAGAAAATGAGCAGAGTAATGAGATGCGGGGTGCAGGTGGAAGGGGTTACTTCACCTGACGTGGGCCGAGAGGAGACTAGAATTTAAAGTCGGAGGGAAGCGAGTTCCAAGGGAGAAAGATCAGCAAGGTCAACCTCACTGAAGCTAAACAAGTTCGGCCCGCTCCGAAGAAGGAAGGCCAGCATAGCCGGGGCTCCTTTACCAAGAGGTGAGGAGGGAGAAACGTGGGAGGAAGTTAGGCAGGAACCAAACTTCGCAGGGCCGGGTGGCCGTAGAGAGCCATCTCCGGGCAAAGGGCATTGGAGTCACAAGCAGGGAAAGAGGTAGAACCCGACCTGTGTAACAGAGTCATCATTCGGCTGTTGGTAACAGGATGGAGGGAGGAGTCAGGCTGCACAGGATGGAAGCTGGGCTATCGCTGAAGAGTCAGCAGCAGTGGTCCAGAGAGGAATGGTGGTTTACACCATAATACGGAGACAGGAGTGACATACATTCAACAAGAGCGGATAGCTGAATGGTCTTTAGAATGAAAAATGGACTCTCAGTGCTCACTTCCTAAGCTGAATTCTCCAGGAGGAATTTTATTGCACAGCTGTATGAACTCTAAATAAAAATCATGGGTGGAGTGGGAGGTTATACTGACCGTTCTCTATTATGACCTATAGGTGGCGTATGATCCCACTTCATTATCCCTTAAATACTGGAAGCAAACGATTAGCCCTTCCTAGTTTGAGTGCTTTATGCCCTACTGACACTAGACAGACAGCATTTTCCAAAGCTTTTTTTTATTATTTATGAATACGTAATAGTTGTACTTACTTATGGGGTACGTGTGATCTTTTGATACAAGTATATAGTGTATAATAATCAAATAAGGGTTGAGATACCATCACCTTAAACATGTTCTTTATTTATATTAGGAGCACCCCAATTCCATTATTCTAGTTGTTCTGAAATATGCAATAAATTATTGTGAATTATAGTTGCCTATGGTGCTATGAAACACTAGATCCCTTCTCTTCTAAATGTGTTTTTCTACCCATTAACCAGCCTCTCTTACCCCTGTCTCCCAACTACCCTTCTCAGGTTCTGGTAACCATCATTCTGCCATCCATCTTCATGAGACCATTTTTTTTTAGCTTCCACATATGTGTGAGAACATACGATATTTGTCTTTCTGTGCACGGCTTATTTCACTTAACCTAAATAACCTCCAGTTCCATCCATGTTGCTGCAAGTGACAGGATTTCATTCTTTTGAAGGCCAAACAGTACTGGTAGGAGTGCAAATTAGTGCAACCATTGTGGAAGACAGTGTGGTGATTCCTCAAGGACCTAGAAATAGAAATACTACTTGACCCAGCAGTCCCATTACTGGGTATATACCCAAAGAATTATAAATTGTTCTATTATAAAGACACATGCACACGTATGTTCACTGCGGCACTGTTTACCATAGCAAAGACCTGGAACCAACCCAAATGTCCATCAATGATAGACTGGATAAAGAAAACGTGGCACATATACACCATGGAATACTACGCAGCCATAAAAAATGATGAGTTCATGTCCTTCATAGGGACATGGATGACTCTGGAAACCATCATTCTCAGCAAACTGACACAAGAACAGAAAACCAAATACCACATGTTCTCACTCATAGGTGGGTGTTGAACAATTAAACAGGTGGACACAGGGAGGAGACACTGCAGTCAGTTGTGGGGGCTAGGGGAGGGACAGTTGGGGGGTGAGGAGGAATAACGAGGGGAGAAATACCAAATATAGGAGATGGGGGGATGAAGGCTGCAAACCACCTTGCCATGTATGTACCTATGCAACAATCCTGCATGATCTGCACATGTACCCCACAACCTAAAGTACAATGAAAAAATTAAATTAAAAATTAAAAATACCTCCTTAAAAACCACCAAAAAATTAAAAATAAATAGGGAAAAAAATATATACCACATTTTTTTTTTTTTTTTTGAGACAGAGTCTTGCTCTGTCAACCAAGCTGGAGTGCAGTGGCGCTGTCTTGGCTCACTGTAACCTCTGCCTCCCGGGTTCAAGCAGTTCTCTCCCTCAGCCTCCTGAGTAGCTGGGATTATAGGCATCTGCCACCACATCCAGCTTTTTTTTTTTTTTTTTAGTAGAGATGGGGTTTCACCATGTTGGCCAGGCTTGTCTTGAGTACCTGACCTCGTGACCCACCTGCCTCGGCCTCCCAAAGTGCTGAGATTACAGGTGTGAGCCACCGTGCCCGGCCAGCATTTTCTTTAACCATTCATCTGCTGATGGACACTTGGGTTGATTCCACATGTCGGCTGCTGTGAACAGTGCTACAGTAAGCATGGGAGTGTAGATGGCTTTTGATACACTGACTTCCTTTCTTTTGAACATACACCCAGCAGTGGGATTGCTAGATGTTATGGTCATTCTACCAAAGCATTCTTGACCCATGACCCTTCAGCAGCTGGGAGGGGAGTGGTGCCCTGTGCCCTTCCTGTGAGTGGATACCTTGAGCTTCAAGGGTCTCCCATAAGGAAGTGGGCAAATAGGCCCCCTCTCTGGGCCTTCAGAAGCTGCTGGCAACTAGAGGAGACCTTCATCTCTTTCAGCTAGACCACGGGCAGACCAGACAACAGAGCAGGATCCTGCCTCTAGCAGCTTTGCAAAGCCTCCGGCTTCCAGATGCATGGGGGACATGCGGGCAATGCTCCCTGCCCGTCCTTTGGGCCTGTAAGGAATGAACTGTCTGAAGGATAATCAAGCACTTCTGGAGCTCAAATTAGAAATTCTATTCTTGTCACTCTCCAGCTAAAAGCTAAGCTGCTGATACAGACTCCTGCATGCTTCAGTGCAGGTGACAAGCCTTTATTACCCGCCAGTTTTCACCAGAAAAGAAGGCCATAAAACTTACAAAATGACCATCTGTTTGCAGCATCTGCCCTGACCCTGTCTGTGATATGAACGGTATTGCAAGCAGCTGACATACTGTGGGGATTTTCCAGAATAACTGTTCTCCTTTTTTAATATCTGTATGTAAAATGCAGTGTTCAGAGCCAAAGAATGTCTTCTGCTCGGAATGGTCCCCAAGAAAACAAGCTTTGTCAGGGCAAGAATGTGCCTCACTGACAACCACTCCTCATTTGGAATGTTGCTTCTTTGGCTAAACTTTTGTTTTCCTTTTGCTTTTAGCTCAAAACACTGGAATTTCAACTTTGTACAGGAATTCATATGGTGCGCCCACTGAAGACACCAAACACAACCAGGTAAAGTGCACGCGGCTCCTTTGTGTCTCCTCTTCAGTGTGACTCATGTGAAATCACCAGAATTTTAAACATCAGTTTTCATCCAGCATACCTAAAGAACTGAAGAAGAAGGCAAGGTCCCCTGAGGCCCTCTCCTCAGGCCTGTTGCAGCATGTGGGGTGGGTGTGTGTGTGTGTGTGTGTGTGTGTGTGTTGGACTTGTCAGAACAGCCTCAAATTTGCAAATGGCCTTTGAACCTCATGCTTGATCTGCTGCAGAAAGCAAGTATTTTACTGTGGTGCAAAGCTAAAAGAAAGCCCCAAATTGACAAGTGTGAGATGTTGTTACTAAATAGGAATTGTCTAATTACTGGACGGGGATCTAGTCGCTCCGGTAACCCTGCAAATGCATGAGGAAGGAAGCACTCGTTATACACAGTCACTACCAATAAAGGAGACACAGCAAGCTCAACAGAGAGCTTGCAAAACACAGAATACATGAGTACGTTCTATTATCCTGCAATAAATGAAATGCATTCTAGTGTCTTGCTACTCAAAGTCTAGTTGGAGAACCAGCAGCACCAACGTTACCCGGAATCTTGTTAGGAATACAGGAGAGAGCCTTCTCTGGCTCCTAACCCTAACCTGGCCAAGATTTTTTGTAGCACAATTGCATTTTAATTAGATGCCCTTGTGTGCACATTCAGGTTTGAGGAGCACTGAACAGTAAATTCTTAAGGAACCAATCTGAGAGAGAGAGAGAGAGACACTGTGTGTGTGTGTGTGTGTGTGTGTGTGTGTGTGTGTGTGTGTGTTATTCAGCATTTATTGAAGGCTCATTTTCCCTGGCTCTGTGGGAACTATAAAAGCCAGAAGACACAATCTGTTCCCCTTCGTTGATCAGAAACTTCGTCCATGTCTCCTTCCCGCGTTGGGCGTCATCCCAGTCCACGTGCAGCATTCTGGAAGACATATGCTGTTGTCTGTGACCCTCCTGGTGAATGGCTTGGCCCCCATGGCCTATTTGATGTGTTGCTAATGTCTAATCAGCCTCCCCTCCATTCTAGTATTTGCTAAAAGCAAAGAAGTCAATGACTAAATAAACAGGGTCATGAGCTGTAGACACCAGGTCACCAGGGAGGTCCCAACTATTTACATGCCGACTTGCCTCCCCAAACATAAAGGCAAACAGAATGTATTAGAAATGCCAACTTCATTTATGGAAATCCACCAGGCTTCTGGTGGCAAATGTGAAATGCAGGATGTACAGTAAGCAGACTATTGCCGGTTACCACAGATTCTTGTCAGGTCGTAATAGATCCTTGAGATTTTGCAGCCAAGAGTGTGAGATTTGTCTTGAGTTTCCCCAGGTAGAGAGAAGCTCCTCGCCAGAACCAGCTCCCTCTGCACCAGTCTTCCCCTCCCGGGAGTCCTGCTATCACTGGCATTGAAGAAAGGCCCTAAGGTGGCCAGGGGTCTTTGACATCTCACAGAGTGGCTGCAGTAGGTTCCAAAAGACTGCTTGCCATCTAGATTTAGAGGACAGTCCATAATGACTCTAAGGGGCACATTCTTTTTACCTAAGCAGATCCTGAGCATTGACGCATAGGAGAGTTTACGTGCTAAGATCCTTGCTGCGAGGTGAACACCACCTAGCCACAGCCTTGCTCCCAGAGGTCCCCAGAATGTGCTCAACTCGGTCTCAGAGTGAAGGCCAAGGGTCCTCACCAAGGCCACCGGGTCTGAGGCAAATGTTTCTACAATCCATCTTGGATGGAGAGCGAGCTCCGCACCTCTTGTTAGCACCGAGGTGTTGCAGGCAGGCCCCAGCAGAGCCGCGTCCTGCCTTCATAGCTCAGGACCACCATCTTTCCCTGAGAGTGACCAGCCAAGGGAAGTGGATGACTGGATCTTTCTGTCTTAGCCTCACATCTAATCACATTTTAAAATGTCCACCAAAGATAGGGTTTTTTCCCCCCGCAGCAGTATTTCCAAGGAAATGATAATGACACTAGTGAACTTGGATAGAAGGAAAGAAAGCATTTTACGTATTTTGGACTATGTCATAGGAACAAACCTTGTCTTTACGTGTGGCTGCAACCATCCTAACCCTTCAAAAGACATGTTTTCATGGTCAGGAGTCCTAGAGCGGACTCATAAACAGTGTCCCTGACTTGGATTCTCTGGCCATACAGGTGCAGCCAACCATTCTAGATGAAATGCTTCCAAGCTGGGAGCTTCCCTGGGCCAAAAGTTACCCCAGAACTTCCACCTGGGACAGTTTCACCAGGAGGAATGCTCCAGGGTTGGTCAGTCTAAGATTGAAGCTTGTCCTCTGCTGAGCACTCTTGTCTCCAGGGTGGCTCCGTCACCAGCCAGGACTCAGGGGCTTCACACTGGATAGTGACTGAGCTTATGGGGAAGCAATTCATGGTGGGAAATCAGTTCCAAGTAGATCTACAAGATAAGACAAAAGACAGAGAGAGCTGAGAAAGAGGCACCTGCACCGGACCTATGACCACATGTGGGTGCTGCTCCTGTGACCGTCTGGAACCCAGGCACATTTTCAGTGAACTCTGAGCTCAAAGACTGCTAGAAGAAACCATCAGTAATGTAAAACACAGTTTGCGATCTTTGGTTTGACTGTCTGAGGTCAACAGGTTACAGACACGACTTTAAGACTTAACTGACTGGATGCAGTGGCTAATGCCTGTAATCCTAGCATTTTGGGAGGCAGAGGCAGGCAGACAGCTTGAGCTCAGTAGTTCGAGACCAGCCTGGGGAACATAGCAAAACCATGTGTCTACAAAAGCTACAAAATTTAGCTGGGCATGGTGGTGCATGCCTGTAATCCCAGCTGCCTGGGATGCTGAGGCAGGAGGATGGCTTGAACCTGGAAGGTGGAGGCTACAGTGAGCCATGATTGCACCACTGCATTCCAGCCTGGGTGACAAAGTGAGACCGTGTCTCGAAAAGAAAAAAAAAAGACTTAGCTATGCATACTTCCTAAAACTCCTTTTGTGTTTCTACCAGTCCATCCCATATTTGTAAAGTGAAATATCATATTGAATGGACTCTATGTGGCTGACAACAGGATTTTTGTTTAGGAACTAGAAACAAAGATTGCTGTTTTGATGACCAATACTGAAATGATAACTGATGACAACAAAACCGGCATCTTGAGTTCCTTCCTGGTGTCCTTAGTCCCACTGTCACATGAGCAGGCCAGTGGTAATTGTCTGCAGAAATGAGGAAGGTGAAATTCAAGGAGGACACCTGTTTCCTTCAGTTCCCCAGTCAGGAAGACGCAAACACTCCACCTAGTTCTTCTGTCCTCCTGTCCCATTTTTTCATCTCTGCGCTGGTGGTTCTCAAATTGGAGCATGAGCCAGAATTCCCCAAAGGGCTGTTCAAGTACGGATTGCTGGGGCCCAACCCCAGAGGCCCTGATTCAGTGGGACGGGAGTGGAGCCCAGTCACTGGCATTTTAACAAGTTGCCAGGTGATGCTGATGCTGCTGGTGTGGGGATCAGGCTTTGAGAAGCACTGATGCTGATGCTGCTGGTGTGGGGATCAGGCTTTGAGAAGCACTGATGCTGATGCTGCTGGTGTGGGGATCAGGCTTTGAGAAGCACTGATGCTGATGCTGCTGGTGTGGGGATCAGGCTTTGAGAACCACTGATACGTAACGTCTGGCCTCCTTCGTTTTCTATGATCACTCTGAGTCTTTAGCCTTCCTGACATGGAAAAGTTGGAAGATCTGTACTGGGCTGCTAGTTCCCTTGTGTTCAAAATAAATCCAGTTTGCTGCCAAATTTGTTAAGGAATAAACCCGAAGAAGTCTTTTGTCAATATGCTAACAGAGTTGGAAGGTGTCGTGACACCATCTTTCATAATTCAGAGTGAACATTCTACTCTTGAGGAAAAAGTTCAGCAAAAACGACGTGGTAGAAACAGAAGCCACAGGACAGAGCACAGAGAGTGTGGGCATATTGACCCTGGAGTGAGCTGCTGGTCACAGCCCCTTTCTAAAACAAGATGCAGCATTAAGGCAAAGCAGGCAAAAGCTTCAGGCTTTGGTGTTTCTGGGCTCCTCTAGACCATGACAGACACCCAGATTCAGAAATCCCCATGGCTCTATCAGGGAATCATTCTACTTCCCCCATCCAAATCTGACTGATGCAAATTTTGCAACGTTTAATGCATTTATTTTTAGCTCTTCTGTGGGAGGGGCTTTTGCAGGGGTCATTTCATCAGCCAGATTTTCAACACTGTCAGATAATCCCTTAAAGTTCAAAATGCAGCCAATATTTTCCACCGCAGATGTGTTTCACCAGCACACGTCCATACCCCAAGACTAGTTTGCAAATTCAGCAACCCCAGGTTCAGCAGCCTCACATGCCACCTGTGACACTTCATTTGTGCACTCTTGGGACTAGGGCACCAAACCTCAGAAGTGATTGAGGGGGGACTTTCTGAACAGTACAGATGAATGGGAGAAGTTAATTCTCTGAGGTAAGAAGCTCAAAAAGCTGATGCCCAGCCCCAAAATGTTCACCAACCAGAGAGAACATGACAGCAGTAAAAGCAATTTGAACGAGGTTGTTCAAAAGAAAAAAAAAAAAGAAAGCCAGAAGCCATTCTGGAGGAGACCCATAAGCCTTGTGAGTGACTTCCCCTGAAGATGTCCCTGTCCCCTGCACTGCCTCCCCTGCCCCCCAAAATAAGCATAAGAAAACACACCGTTTCTTGGTCTCCTTTGTCCACCAACATGGCTTTCTTATCCTAGAGCCTGGAGTCAGCTCCTTGAGGCCTGTCCTCCAAGATTTGGCCACCCCGACTGTCATGGGACTGGGCTAGCTTGTTAGAGCACCTGGGTTTTAGGGCCAGCCAGCCGTGTATTCCAGTTCCAGCTCACACCACCACTAGCTATGACGTTTTGGAGACGCTTCGTAACCTCTGTGCTTCGGTTTTCTCATCTATAAGGTGGGGGTTTGATAGAGGAATGGACGGATGGATTAATTGGTGGGTGGATAGGAAGACAGACAGATGATAGATTATAGATATTGATGTAGACAGACACAAACACACATATATAAATATTTACGACTACTGGAGTATTAAAGAATTTGCTAAATATTGAATAGAGCGCTTGCTGAACTAAAAACACAGCAAATCTAGTTCCTTCCCTGTGTAATTTTTCCAAACCTCTAGATTCTGAGACTTTGCATATCTTGTAGTTGGAAAGCAGCCCTGTGTTGCAGTGAAGTTCAGCAAGGCACAAGCAGAGCTCTTCACAGAATAGCAAAGGGCACCCCAACCTAGCGACGCAGTCGGTAGACCTGGACTTCACAGTATTTAATTGCAGATGTTGTACATTTATTCCAAATGCTCCTCTCATCCTTTGTTAGCTCTCAGGTTAAAAAAGGTTTACGCTCTATGGACTTTTTGACTTTTGCAGGTAGACAGAAACCTCATTCATTCAGCCACCACTAACTAGACACGGGGGACATCCTAGACAGCTGCTGTGATGAAGTTCACCACTTCCTTTGAAGATCAGGTCGATTACTAGTGCAAATCAATGACATATATAAGAGGGAGTTTCACTTACTTGAGAGAAGAATTATGTGCAAGCCATTAAATGCATTCATTTACACACAGCGTGCTAATTACAAATCATTATCTATTAACTAAGACCAATTTCTAGAGGATGTTTCCATGCTGAACCTTAGTTAAATTAATAGGGAATTACTGAGTTCACCCAAAAGTGATCAAAGAGTATTTCTCTAAGAGTGTTTTATAATTCACACCAGACATCCTCCCCAATTACTGCAGGTTAGCAGAGCTTTGTGCATCCTGGTAGGCACTAGCTGTAGGGTTACCATCACCCTACACCTTGGGAGGTTCTGCTCATTTCAGGGGCAGGTGCTTGAATAGGGACCCCAGGGACTAGAACAGGTACTAATGCACAATGTTTATTGCAACATTATTTTTTTGTTTTTTTATACTTTAAGTCCTGGGGTCCATGTGCAGATCATGTAGATTTCTTGCATAGGTATACACGTGCCATGGTGGTTTGCTGCATCTATCCCCCTGTCATCTACATTAGGTGTTTCTCCTGATGTTATCCCTCCCCAATCCACCCACCCCCTGCTATTCCTCCCCTAGCCCCCCACCCCACAACAGGCCCTGGTGTGTGATGTTCCCCCCCCCGTGTCCATGTGTTCTTATTGTTCAACAGCCACTTATGAGTGAGAACATGCGGTATTTGGTTTTCTGTTCCTGTGTCAGTTTGCTGAGAATGATGCTTTCCAGCTTCATCCATGTCCCTGCAAAGGACATGAACTCATCCTTTTTTTATGGCTGCATAGTATTCCATGGTGTATATGTGCCACATTTTCTTTATCCGGTCTATGATTGATGGGCATTTTGGTTGGTTCCAAGTCTTTCCTATTATAAACAGTGCCTATTGCAACATTACAGCAGCTGAAAGGTAGAAATAACACAAGTATTCATCAATGGATGAATGGATAAATAAAATGTGGTCTATGCATGCCATGGAATATTTTATTTTTATATGGATACAGTCATGGGGTGCACGTGGAATTTTGCTACATTGGTATATTGCATTGTGGTGAAGTCACGGCCTTCAGTGCACTCATCAGTGGAGCGATGCACATCATGCAGTGGAATATTACTCAGCCACAAAAACAGATAAAGGTCTGACATATGCAACACCTTGGATGGACCACGCAAGCATGATATTTAGTGAAGAAAGGCAGTCACAGAAACACTCTATGCAGCCCCTATATTAGGCAGATTTCTAGAGACAGAAAGTAGAATGGTGCTTGCCATGGGCTGGGAGAGAGGGGGTGAGGAATTATGTTTAATGGGCACAGAGTTTCTGTTTGGGATGATTAAGAAAGATGGTGGCAATGGTTGCACAGCATGTGAATGTACTTCATACCACCAAATTAATCTTATGCTTCAAAATTTCTTAAAGCAACAGTTTTATTTTATATATATCTTGCCACAATAATGATAAAGATTATGTAGAATGATAGCACATGGATGTAGGAGCCAGTTTTCAAAAGGAAAGCCAATGGCAGTTGGCAGTTTTGGAGGAGCAGCGCTACAGCAGTGAATACCTGAATGCACAGGCCTCTTCTTTGAAGGAGAGTCAGGTGCCGGGGCAAGAGGGAGGTTGAGTCAAGGGAAACCAAGTAACCCAGAATGTGGCTCTTCTTTCCCTTTCAGGTTTCAGCACAGCCAGTCCCACAGGAGCCCAGCAGAAAAGATTATGAGACCTACCAGCCGTTTCAGAATTCCACGAGAAATTACGACGAGTCCTTCTTCGAGGACCAGGTCCACCATCGCCCTCCCGCCAGCGAGTACACCATGCACCTGGGGCTCAAGTCCACCGGCAACTACGTTGACTTCTACTCAGCTGCCCGTCCCTACAGTGAACTGAACTATGAAACGAGCCACTACCCGGCCTCCCCCGACTCGTGGGTGTGAGGAGCGGGGCACAGGCGCTCCGGGAACAGTGCATGTGCATGCATAACCACAAGACATTTCTTTCTGTTTTATTTTTTTCTCCTGCAAATTTAGTTTGTTAAAGCCTGTTCCATAGGAAGGCTGTGATAACCAGTAAGGACATATTAAGAGCTATTTTAGAAAGCTAAATGAATCGCAGGTTAACTTGGAAATCAGTAGAACGCTAAAGCGATCCTAAATACAACGGTGGGTAGCACCTTTCTAGTGTGAGCTGTAGAGTAATGAGAAGGGCCTTGTATTGAACGTGGCTGATGGGAGGAGAGACGAGGCATTCAGGCCAGTGGGGCGTGAGGGTTATCATTAAGCACAAGACACAGAATAGTTTACACACCGTATGGGGGACGGCTTCTCACGCTTTGTTTACTCTCTTCATCCGTTGTGACTCTAGGCTTCAAGTTGCATTGGGGTTCCTCTGTACAGCAAGATGTTTCTTGCCTTTTGTTAATGCATTGTTGTAAAGTATTTGATGTACATTACAGATTAAAGAAGAAAAGCGCGTTGTGTATATTACACCAATGCCGCCGTGTTTCCTCATCTATGGTTCTAAATATTGCTTCAATTTCAAACTTTTGAAAGATGTATGGATTTCCAGCTTTTCTTTACTTTCTCCCGGTATGTTTTAACAAAAAAAAAAAAAAAAAAAAGCAGGAAAAAAGGAATATTTAGCAGTATTGTTCGTTCTGATATGTGAATTTGTTTGTGGCGACTAAACAAGGCATTCAGCAGTTTCTGACAATTAACATACATCATTCCACACTCCTTGTCAACAAAGTGCTTTTTCACTGCCTAAAATTTTAGATGTAGATATTTGAAATAGATTTTTTCATTTATACCAGTTTTCTTTATGATGATACAGTGTTAAAAGAAAATAAATTACAATTGATCTGTCATCCATATTTGCTAAGAATGTCTATTTCCAAGGACCCATCTCTTACAAAATACACATTCTTGCTTGTGTGTCTGTGCGTGTGTGGGTGTGTGTATGTCCACGTACTAGAAAAATGACCTGTGTGAGATTTTATTTTGATAGAAGCTATTTCATTTGCTGTTCATCTTGTGCAAACTTTGTTTTTGGTTTTTTGGTATAAATGTACATCGGTTTGTTCTTTTTGTACTGTATCTATTCTTCTGACCATCTAGTGACTCAGGATATTAGGCCAGTTGAAGTGGAGTTATAGGGTTTTCACGCATTCACACATACTTGGATATCAACTCTTTCTACAGGTCCGTTTCCTCACACATTAATCCCCTCAGAACACAATGAACCATGGCCAACTCAATTTCACTTTGGGGCCGATTACTTGAAGTATCCACAGAAAATGTAAACTGCTCGCCTTATTCCCCCAAACTTTTTGTTCATGTGGCAGGGAGCAGTAGACAACTATGGAATAGATTATTAAAAGTGAACTTGAAGCTAACGTTAGAATAGTGGTTAACAGAGGTAAGAAATAAGGCTGACCATTTAAAAGAACACGGGCCGTGGGTAAATTAGCTTTGCTCTTTAGATGCAAGTGACTGAGGCCAATAGGTGCCTAGTAAATGTTAACTGTTCTTGGAAAAAATAAAAACATAAGTAACAAAAGAAATTGGCTGCCATCGTCCTTTAAAACTGGCTTCCCTTCATTCTACATAGTTTAATTCAGCTCCAAGTCTCAAGTAAATGGTGCTTTCTCCAAATTTAACAACAATCAAATGATACTCAATTCATGCATAGTTTCGGAAATGAAAAGTTAACTTTCAGAATAGAGCAGGACACAGAAATGTATATATGAATTTTCCTACAAATTATGTACAAGTTGGACATACAGTTCTGGGTTCCCTCACAGGAACGCTCCAGCTCCTCTGGAGAGAGGAACACAGTGCATCGGAGGCAGGGTTTCCATTTGGTCTGTATCATATGATGCAACAGTACAGAGAATATGACACGGACATGACTTACCTGTAACGTAATAGTGGCTTAACCTTTCCGGAAGGAAGCAATAAGACTCGTTCTCTGGCTGGAGTTGTGCGGTGGAACCAATGTGCTATGAAAGTCCTCCTCCTAGGAGAAACTTTATATTTTCTTTATGATTTTTGAGTCTCAATGCATGCCCTACATTTGCGACTCTTGAAGACCAAGGATGTCTTTGCATCCCATAATTGTTTGAGAGCACACTGTGCCAGGCTGTGATTAGTTGACTCAGCTAGGAGCCTCTGGCATCAAAAGTAGAGTTAGCGGGAAAAATTTGAAAGTGTTTGACATTTTTCAAGCCAGTCATTTGTTCCTTTTTATGCACATACACAAATAGATTGAGGGTAGATGTAGACAGAAAGAGAGATGATAAATAGATGACAGATAGCTACAGATAGATGATAGATGGTGGAGGGATAGATAGATAGGTGAGGGTCTGACTTGAACTATGAAATAGCCTAAAGCCCCAACAGGTGCCCTTGGCAAAGAAGGTGGGTCAGCCAGTGATTTATTCTTTGTAATGTGGGATGTACTGGATAAAAGCCAAGTGACAAGAAACCTTTGTTTTGGCTTTCATTGTCCTGAAGTGACCAAGTAAGGCCCCCTCCCCCAGGTGGCTGTGGCTTGCATCTACAAGAGCCTCTAGAGCCTGGATTTTCCTGCAGAGATGGGAATAGTGTTTTTCAGAGGAAAGCAGGGAAACGAGGAAATTTCTTTTTCTGTTCAGTCCCTATGGTAGACCATAAAACACCCAATGCACTTAATAAGACGTAAAATCCAGACCCTTTTTTTTAACTCGAGACTGTTGCTCACCAGGGACTGATGAAGGAACGCTGAAACTGCACCGTTAGGGTAACAATGACGTGTAAAACTAAAACCTGTTTATTATCACATGTTCACGCCGTGATCCTCACTAAGAGTCATCATTAGACAATCAAATAACAGGTTTATAAGAATCAGGGTGACACAGATGTCACAGCATACTTGGAGCTAACCTAAGTGAAGTTTAACCAACGATAACCCATTTCATAGTAATAAGACTCGTGCATTATGGAAAGTTGCTGTTTTAAAAAAAAGCACTGTTTAAACTCATTAGAAAAAAAAAAAAAAACCCTCAGTGTATTTGGTATGTCTTGTTTCTCTTCAGCTCCTTTTCAATGTTTGCTACTGTCCCCTTCGTCTCTGAGAACTGTGCCCCCAAGAAATGAGGTCTGACTGTCTGAAGACTCAGTGTTCTCACTCACATGGCAACGGGGAAATGAACATGGCTCTGGTCTGACAAAATGCTGTTTACAAAAGTGTTCATCCAGGCTGTTGGGGTCTCTTACCCACCAAATAGGATGCTCCAGGCGCCTCAGCTCACCTCCACCTCAGACGGCAGGAGAAGACAGGCTGCGGCCAGTCGGTTCACAGAAACCTGACCAAAGGAAGCTGTGTGTGACAAAGAGACAGAAATAAGCCAGCAATCAGGGAGCCCAGGGTGTGCTTTAGAGATCTGCATGTCGCAGGCTGGAGACCGCTGACATGCCAGAGACCACTGACACGTGGCAGGATTTTCCACAGCCATGTTTCCTGGAAGGCCGCATGGCTCCACTCCCCACCTGACATTTCAATTCTACAGTGTGGTTGAAATGAGATTATGATAGAAACTCATGCAGGGCAACTATTTCATCAAGACCAAACTGATCTTCCTATCAGCCTTGTATCCCTGGGTCTCTCTAAAATCCCCAAGTCTCCAACACCAAAAAAACACTTTGTAATGCACTTGGTAGCAAAACCTGACTTGAAATGAACGGTCTGTTTCTCCCACCTCGTGAGACTCCTTCGATATTTCTCACACCCAGTGCATTTGACTACCAGGTCCTGCCCAGACTCTGCCAATCGTGTTAAGGAGTGTTTCGTGCACACCCAGATTACCTTCTAAAATCTGAAAATTTCTGAGTTCAGTTTGCCCCAAGGGACTCATACAGATGAACTAGTACCCAAGTGCTTAATAAGAAAACTGGACTTGTGAGTCAGCAAAGCCTGCTTCAGCTCGCGAAACCAGTTCCCTTCCGGTGGTGCATTTCAGATCACAAGCTACATTCAAGTGTGCTGGTCTCTGTCCTGTGGAGAGGTCCCTGTGGGCAAGAGAGCCTCAGGCATACCACCTCATCGCAAGACAGCATCTCGCTTCGTAACCTGTAGATACATAGCCATGAGACTTCACGCTGTCCTCCACAGGCTTGGCGGTACAAAGCAGAGACCAAGACCTCCAGTTGCTTGCGCACAACAACTAGAACACACCCAAGCATGGGTTTTCCAGACAGAAGCTTTCTAATGCAGCCCCTGTTGCAAGTACCCATTTCCAAACTAGCAAAGTAGGAGCTTGACCCTTCGTCTCTGCATCAGTTCCATCATCAGTAACTTGTCTGCACCTAAAGCCTCATCGGCCATGAGGGACAAAGAAGAAATAAGGCCCACCCCGACTCCCTACGCTCACTAGGTAGTAACGAAAGTGGAGCTTTAAGTCAAGTTCAGGCCTTAGTAAGACAATGGAATTCTTGATATAAACTTCAACAATAACCACATAAGCAAACACTGATCACACATTTTTAAACTTTACAATAGCAGGTTGCTCAGTTTCTCAATAAAATGAAGACAAGCCTTTTACGGACCTGGTTCTATGTACTGGAACTTGCCTGCGAGATGAAGACACAGCCCCAGGGTGGTGCTGACAACAATCTCATAGGGAAAGTGGAAGATGCACATGAAGGTCTGCTGCAGGGCTTCCGACCAGCGCACTGCTGACGTCTTGGGCTGAATAGTTATTTGTTTGGGGTGGTGTGAGATGCTTTCCTATGCATTCCAGGAGATTTATCAGTATCCCCGGCCTCTGGCCACTTGATGCTTATAGCACCAGCACTTGCAGCTGTGACAATCTAAACCCTCTCCAGGTATAAGCAAATGTCCCCAGGGGGCAAACTCAGCCCAGCTGAGACCTGCTACTCCAGTGCAACGCACAATATGCCAACCACTACTGAGTACGAGGCAGGAAAAAGATGTGCTCCTAGCTGAGTGACCCGAGAAATATGAGACTGCAGAGACGGCATTTCACAGGAACATAAGGAGCAAGAGGCTTCCAATGAGCAATAATGGGGCCGCTTCAGGAAAAAGAAACAGGCGAAGGCAAAGGTGGAGGAAGTACAGGGAGTGAGCAGAGAACAACATGCAGTCAATTTCACTATCAAATTAGGAACAGGAGGAGGATGGAGAGCGAGAGGAGTCTGCTGGGGACAAAGTTTGAGGCCCTTGAAAGCTGTATTTTGACGTGTGGTGGCACGTGCCTATACTCCCAGTTACTGCGGAAGCTGAGGTGAGAGATTGCTTCGGTTCAGGACATGGAGACCAGACTAAGCAACATAGTGAGATCCTGTCTCTAAAAATCAATACATAGATACACAGACAAAAAGAAGAAAGCCATATTACAGAAACACTACAAAAAAGAAAACTTACAACATTGTTGCAAAGATTCTGGGGTGTGGGTGTGTGTGATGCTCCTAAAGGTAAGATATACATCAGTGAGTTTCAGACTCGGCATGCATTAGAATCACCTGGAGTACATCAGCTGGATGGCTTATTCAAAGAGTTTCTGATTGGGTAGGGCTGGAACTGGCCAAGAATTTGCATTTCCAACAAGCTTCCACGCAATGTTAATGTTGCTTGTCTGGGGTCCCTCTGTTGAGAACCTCTGGTTGAGGGAGAATCACTTCTGAGACTACTGTAGTAATTAACCAGAAACTCATTACTTAAAGTGTAGTTTAGGGATGAGCAGCATCAACATTGCCTGGCAGCTCGCTGGACATGCAGAATATTGGGTCCTACGTTAGAATCTCCATTATCAAAAGGTGATTTTTAGGAACATGAAGGTCTGACAGCCATGATTCAAAAACACATGAATCTGCACTAAAAGAATGACAGGCAAGAGAAAGGAAACGTGATATAATGTAGATATAAAATGAGTAGCCCTTGGCTACTACTCAGTGAAGGACGGAGACACCTAAAGATCCCTCTGAGGTATGAGCCTAGGCAACCAGGAGTCCAGCAGTGGAAACTCATCCATGAGAAAGAGGAAAAGGTTTTCCTGCAAGGAAAATCCACTCGGTTTTGGACGTGGGAAGTTCCCGTGCTAATGGTGAGTGCAGGGAGGCTGCTACCGTGGGCAGTGAGATGTGCAGTTGGTGCTTTGAACTAGAGGTGGAATTGGGCATCTCTTTGGGATTAAAAGCTGAAAAGTGGGTATGGGCAGAGCACCCATGAAAAAGAAAAATTGGAGAAAAGAGAATCCCAGGATGACGAGGACCCGTGGGGAAGCAGCATGAGGCAGAAAAGAGGATTGAGGAGAATGCCGAGTGGGGTGGGGTGGGAAGAACGAGACCAGTGTACTTTGTCCAAACCAGGGAAGGAGAGCCATTCATGTGCAGAGAGTGGCAAATGCCACTGGTGGGCCCAGAGGATGACAAGGAGAAAGATGGCTGAGAACAAACCTTTGCACGTGGCAACGTGCAGATCATGTAGGACTTTCGGGAGCACTTCTGGAAGCAGATGAGGCTGAGTGAACAGGAGGCAGGAGACCAAGGCAGTGAAAGCTTGGCAATGGGCTAGCAGTTGAGATGAGACCTTGGCCTGGGACAATCAAAGATGGAATGAAGAATTATTTTAGGGCAGCAGAATAAACTTAGTAACCAATGCAAAGGAAACTCACGCTCATGCAAATGGTTTAGAAACAACCCCTTCTACGTGTACAGTATTGTGTTGCCATCATTGTTTTTTTTTAATTGTACTTTAGATTCTGGGGTACATGTGCAGATCATGCAGGACTGTTGCATAGGTACATACATGGCAAAGTGGTTTGCTGCCTCCAACCCCCCGTTACCTATATGTGGCATTTCTCCCAATGTTACCTTTCCCCAACCTCCCCACCCACACTGTCCCTCCCCTAGTCCCCTCCAACAGACCTCAGTGTGTGATGCTCCCCTCCCTGTGTCCATGTGTTCTCATTGTTCAACACCCGCCTATGAGTGAGAACATGTGGTGTTTGATTTTCTGTTCTTGTGTCAGTTTGCTGAGAATGATGGTTTCCAGATTCATCCATGTCCCTACAAAGGACATGAACTCATCATTTTTTATGGCTGCATAGTATTCCATGGTGTCTATGTGCCACATTTTGCCAGTCCAGTCTATCATCGATGGGCATTTGGGTTGGTTCCAGGTCTTTGCTATTTTAAACAGTGCTGCAATGAACATACATTTGCATGTGTCCTTATAGTAGAACAATTTATAAACCTTTGGATATATATCCAGTAATGGGATTGCTGGGTCAAATGGAATTTCTATTTCTAGGTCCTAGAGGAATCGCCACACTGTCTTCCACAATGATTGAACTGATTTACACTCCCACCAACAATGTAAAAGTGTTCCTATTTCTCCACATCCTCTCCAGCATCTGTTGTCTCTAGATTTTTTTAATGATCGCCATTCTAACTGGCATGAGATGGTATCTCAATGTGGTTTTGAGTTCATTGTGTTTTAACATTTGTTCTCCTTGTCCTGTTCACCACTAGTACCCTCAGCCTCATTTTTTAGAAAAGGGGAATAAGATGCTGTGACATCAAGCAGCTGAATATAAAATTTTGCAGCTGGACATTAAATTGGAGCTTTTTGGCTCAAGAGATAAGTGTATCAAGCTAAGGAGCCAGAAAGAAGAAAAAAATCTAATTCTGCAGGGTGCACCCTTTACTCAGCACCATGACGTCCATACTGGGCAACGGGGAATACATCTGATCCTTAGCTCAGTGAGTCGCAGTGTCTGTCTACTGCTGTTCACCATACATCCCACACAACCAGTGCCCACCACATCAATTCCCGTTGCCATCGATCTCTCTTCCAGAGTTTCATCCTTACTGCCCCATTACAACCCGATCTGCTCCAGGCTACTTATCCTCATTTCTCGTACGACCAGTCTACCAGAACCCTGGCTCTTGATGGACCCAACAGTATGTTTTTGTTCAAGGAGTTCTCATCACAGCCTCCGTTGCTCCCATACTCAGCAGAGAAGCCAGGTGCCCATTTCCCAATGGCTGCAAGGATTCTTCACGCTCTCATAATTGCAGGCAGACATCTATGAGATAATCACATAATTAAGTCATGGAGCAGGGGAAAGTGAACTGGCTTTTGTGGGAATTACACCCAAATCACTGGTCATGTCAAGACTCCATGTGCACACCTGAGCTAACCTGTCATCAATGGAAACGCTATCCCAATTCTACTATCTGAATATATAGCCAGCTCTTAATTATCAAAGACAGTCGAGAATCACACACATACAACATTTGAACTAAAGAAAATTCTGATTTTCTTTTTTTTATTGCATTTTAGGTTTGGGGGTACATGTGCAGAACATGCAAGATAGTTGTATAGGTACACATGTGGCAGTGTGATTTGCTGCCTTCCTCCCCTTCACCCACATCTGGCATTTCTCCCTGTGCTATCCCTCCCCAGCTCCCCCTCTGCTGTCCCTCCCCCATTCCCCCCAATAGACCCCAGTATGTAGTGCTCCCCTCCCTGTGTCCATGTGTTCTCATTGTTCAACACCTGCCTGTGAGTGAGAATATGCGGTATTTCATTTTCTGTTCTTGTGTCAGTTTGCTGAGAATGATGTTCTCCAGATTCATCCATGTACCTACAAAGGACACGAACTCATTGTTTTTGATGGCTGCATAATATTCCATGGTGTATATGTGCCACATTTTCCCTGTCCAGTCTATCATCGATGGGCACTTGGGTTGGTTCCAGGTCTTTGCTATTGTAAACAGTGCTGCAATGAACATTCGTGTGCATGTGTCCTTATAGTAGAATGATTTATAGTCCTTTGGATATATACCCAATAATGGGATTGCTGGGTCAAATGCAATTTCTATTTCTAGGTCTTTGAGGAATCGCCACACTGTCTTCCACAATGGTTGAACTAATTTACACTCCCACCAGCAGTGTAAAAGTGTTCCTATTTCTCCACATCCTCGCCAGTATCTGTTGTCTCCAGATTTTTTAATGATCGCCATTCTAACTGGCGTGAGATGGTATCTCAATGTAGTTTTGATTTGCATTTCTCTGATGACCCATTTTCTATTGCTCTGTAACAAACTGCTTCAAAAGTTGTGGTTTAAAAAACGAGAGAGAGGAGAGAGAGAGAGAGAGAGAGAGAGAGAGAGAGAGAGAGAAACTTACTGTTTAAGAATTTGTAACCTGAATTGTGCTCCATGGGGGCCAGCTCAGCTGTGCTGCACTCAGTCAGCTGCGGAGGTGCTGGGGCTGGAAGCTGGAATCCCTTAAACGCTCAATCACCCAGCTGTTTGGCACGTGGGCTGGGAAGACTCAAGTAGCTGGGACAGGGACAGCTGTGGCTCCTCGGGCGTCCTCTGAGCTCTCTCCACCGGGTCTCTCCAGCAGGGATGCTTCAGGACAGCCAGACTTCTTACTTATTATCTCAAAGTTCCCCAAACCCATATCCCAAGGCAAAGAGCCAGGCATCAAAGTCAGGATGCATTCCATGAGTCAATGCAGCTGCAAAATACTGCTCCATTTCAGGAGACAGGGCTGCGAAGCAGACTGCTAGTGCTGATGGAAGAGCCCGTGGGATAGAAATACCGCAGTGGCCTTTTTGATACAATCGACCACAAAACTGGTAACATTTTAAAGCAAGAGCTTCAGCGTCCTCTTTCAAACATTTAGCCGGTATTTCCTAATATTGGCAAAAATGATGAGTTTTACCAGAAGAAGTAAAAAACAAATAATGTAATAATATAAACGTGAGAAAAAGTCACGTCATTATGGTAGAAGAACAGGTTTTGGATCTTGAGTTTTTATTTTCCTCCAGCTGAATGAGAAGGAAGCATTCAGCAACTGTCTGTTCCTGGCAGCCACCTTATGATCATGAGGAGTCCAATTAGGCTGAAGCCAAAGTGGAGGCAAGCAGAACAGGAGATGGGATAACTGGGCTCTCTTCTAAGAGCACTCAGAAAGCACCAACAGCAAGACTATCACGCAATAGGCAATAGCCAGGTACTCGTGACCACGTTCTAGAGACCCTCTGCCCGCTCCTAGGAAGTAGCAGAAGGCTGGACCGATGGAAGCAATCTCAAGACAAAACCCAGTTAAGTATTCATATTGTCATTTTATTATAGAAAGAACATACTTTTCTGAAAAGTTAGGAAACCCTAATTACTTTTTTTTAACTCAATGCCAATTTTAGTAAGCAGAAAAGCGTTCTATAGATACTCTCTGTAGTCGCCATCGTAATACATCTCATTCAACCACCAGTAAAATAGGCTGCAGATTTATAACTGAAAGCATTTGAAATTATATTATTGCCTTAATACACTATTAGGAGCAATTTCAGGTTCTTAAGTAATTATGTTCTTCACATGTTCACCATTTATAACCAACGAGAACAATCACTGAAAGATGATCAAATCGCCGAGACAACCATAACGCAGGCTAGGAAGCTGAGCAATGATCCATCTTTCTTCTGAGTCGGGCTCTGAGAATACTGTTTCCAAATGGGAACGCCTCCAAATTGCATGGCCATTTATCACTTCCCCTTCTGCTAACACACACCACCTAAATTACCAATGCAATGAAATTGCCGGCTCCGTTTCCACAACTCCCAGTCCCATAGCTTCTGCGGGGAGCTCATTGCCACTAATCCTTGGGCCCTGTTGAAAATAAAGAGCATTTGTAGCAAATGAAACATTGCCCAGATGAATGGCGCCAGCTCTCAACAGCCACACACTCAACATGACAGGTGCAATAATCAACCTGCCAACCACTGCTTCGCTGGTCTAGACACATTCCTGAGCTCCGTTAGAGAGGTATCCCGGTCAGATTTTCTGTTCACCCAAGATCCATGATTCTGAAGGGCAGCTTTACTTACTTTCCCAAGAATTTCTAATCCATAAAAAACTAAAGCCACTGGCCAAGACACCCCTGACACCACAGTGTGCTAATGACAAGGAGACTGTTCTATCCCCCCAAGAGGAGGTGACCGTGAAAACTGTGTGGTGAAATGGCCATAAATGGCCCAGGAAACTGTTTTAAAATGCTTCTGTTTTGTTTTGGACTGTTGCAGAGAAGTCTAAAAAGTCAGGAAGGAGACTGGCAATCCCTTATGGGTGTAAATTCAAACTCAGTAGGTTATTGTACCTGCACCAGGTAATCATAAGCAATTTATTTATGCAATTAACTTTGACCCTAGCAAAGGTTTAAAAGGGAGAACTGACTAGAGGAAGTGGTGAAGAAAGATTTTGTCAGGTCCACTCCCACACCAAATGTCAGACCCAGGGCCAGGTTCCAGCCCATGCTGAGGTCTGAGGGGAGTGGGTGGGTGGCAGATAGCTGAAAGAACACTCGGGGGCCCGTAGGCAGATGAAATGTAGTTTTATCCATCAGCATTCTCAACAGCTTACTCACACGAGCTCTCACCCTGTCCGCCTTTATCTTGCCTCTCTGCTCCTGCTCTGTGGCTCCTCTCAGCAGCCGGCTCCACAGCTCCTGCTGCCCGCGCACCTGCAGCTGCACTCCCTGACCTAGGACACCAGCTCTCCCTTGCAGAGGTCAGTAGCATTACTCTCTCTCCCTGGGCATGAGAGCTGAGCAGCATGTACAGCATCAGCAGGGCAGTTATACCTTTTACAAACAATAGTGGCATATGGCCAGGTGCAGTGGCTCACGCCTATAATCCCAGCACTTTGGGAGGCCAAGGCAGGCAGATCACCTAAGGTCAAGAGTTCGAGACCAGCCTGACCAACATGGTGAAATCCTGTCTCTACTAAAAATACAAAAAATTAGATAGGTGTGGTGGCGCACACTTGTAGTTCCAGCTACTCAGGAGGCTGAGGCAGGAGAATCTCTTGAACCCGGGAGGCAGAGGTTGCAGTGAGCTGAGATTGTCCACTGCACTCCAGCCTGAGTGACAAGAGCAAAACTCCATCTCAAAACAAATAAAAAGGCAATAGTGGTGTAGAGCCAAGTATGAGCTTACACAAACAGGTTGTATAACAAGTGGAGGTGTGCACCTGCACACCAATCCCACTGAGCCATGCAGGCCTGGATGTCTGCCTCTGCATAATTCTTCACCAAAGCACATTCGTGTACCTTACCGATTTTAAAAAATAATTTAATAGAAATATATTCCTGTTCTCTCTCCCTCTTTTCTTCCTCTTTCTTCCTCTCCTTCTCTCCTTTTTTTACTTTTCAACATCCTAGTTCCTCACCTCTACTCAATACATTCCTCTGAACACCTGATTCCTTGTGATTCTCCCGTCCCACTGAAACCTCCAATCCATAAAAAAAAAAAAAAAAGAAATATGATAGGAAATCTTCCCGTCCTGGTAATAGGAAAGTATAGCTAGTGTTTCACTAAATTTGGGTAAAATAACCCCACATTTTACATTTTTTTATTTTTTGAAACAGAGTTTCACTCTTGTTGATAGTGCAATGGTGCTATCTCCACTCACTGCAACATCTGCCTCTTCGGTTCAAATAATTCTCCTGCCTCAACCTCCCGAGTAGCTGGGATTACAGGCATGTGCCACCATGCCCAGCTAATTTTATATTTTTAGTAGAGACAGGGTTTTGCCATGCTGGCCAGGCTGGTCTTGAACTCCCGACTTTGTGATCCACCCACCTCGGCCTCCCAGAGTGCTGGGATTATAGGCGTGAGCCCCTGCCCAAGGCCCCCAACTTTCTTTTAGTATAAATACGTCTTGTGCCATATTTGAAACACACTAAAAATGTTTTCACTATTTATCTGAAGTTAAAATTTATCTGGATATCTTGTATTTTATCTCACAACCCTAGTTTATATTTCCACCATTATTTTTCTAATGTATTATGCTCTACAGGAAAAAATAAAAATAAATGTAAGGATTCAATAATTAATTTCATTTATCATAGATAATCATAGATAATTGAGACTATCTCAATAACGGTGAAAATATGGAGTAGGGTAGGACTCCGAAAACTTCTTTGGGCAAGCTAGTTAATGTCTGGGTCTCTCTGTATTAGGAAATTGGTGGTAATATGTGTTCTGCTCCCATTTTGGAGTCTTTGTGAAATCTTTTGCAAAGAACTGGCTTAGGAGCAGTGGTGTCTGGTGGCCTGCTGAACATTTAACAACTGACTCTCAAAAAAATTTTTGATTCATAGCATTTGCCAATTTCTATGGTAAAAATTTTAATTTATAGCATTTACCAATTTCTACGGTATAAGTTCACATACCATGACCAAAGTACCAATATGATGTGACTGAATGCAGAGCGGTTGGTAGTAAACCTATGTGTACTTTCCAGGATATAGATAAGACAGATAACAACTTAGGTAACCTGTAGAACACAGGTAATAGTAAAATGCAGTGAAATAATTAGGTCGTGATGGATTCTGAATATTTATCGTATTTATTTTTCATCTAATTTGTTTATTTGTAAGTTTATACTATTCAACACTTAATAATGGCTATATTTAACAACGAGCATGCAAAGTTCTGGACAATTTAACGATCAGCGAGCCATTACAGGCCAGCTTAGCACACCATTGCCCATAGCATGTCTAACTGCAGTACAAGTGTGCTGTTTTCTGGATTTTCTGGATTTGGTTTTGTTTTTTTGTGGTGGCGGTGATGATGGCAAGAACGCTTAACATGAGATCCACCCTCAGACGCATTTTTAGGTGTACAATACAGTCAATACTGTTGACTACAGGGACAACATTGCACAGCTGATCTCTAGAACTTGTTCATCTTGCTTAACTGAAACTTCTTTCATTGGCAACCCCCATTTCCGCGTCCCCCAGCCCCTGACAACCACCACTCTACTCCCTGATCTATGAATTTGACTATTTTAGATACTGCATTTAAGCGGAATCACACAGCGTTCGTCCTTCTGTGACTGCTTATTTGTCTTAGCATGACATCCTCAAGTTTCACTCAACTTATCTCATACTGTGGGATTTCCTTTTTTAAAAAAAAAAAATTATCTTTAGAGACAGAGTCTTGCTATGTGGCCCAGGCTGGAGTGTACCAGCTGTTTACAGGCACAATCAGAGAACAATGCAGCCTCAAACTCCCAGACTCAAGCAATCCTTCTGCCTCAGCTGTGATTACAGGCCTGCACCACCACACCTAGTTAAGACTGAATAATATTTTTGTATGTGTTTACTGCATTTTCTTAATCCATTCATCTGTCACTGAACACTTAAGTTGTTTTCACATTTTGGCTATTGTCAATAGTGCTGCAAAGTATGTTAGAATGCTAATATCTCTTCAAGATCCTGTTTCAATTCTTTTATATAAACACCCAAAATCAGGATTGCTAGATGATATGTACATTAGTCCGTTTTCTTGCTGCTGATAAAGACATACCTGAAATTGTGCAATTTACAAAAGAGAGAGGTTTGATGGACTTACAGTTCCACGTAGCTGGGGAAGCCTCACAATCATGAGGAAGGCAAGGAGGAGCAAGTCACATCTTACATGGATGGCAGCAAGCATTGGGCAGGAAAATTCCCCATTATAAACCCATCACATCTTGTGAGACTAATTCACTATCACAGAATAGCATGGGAAAGACCTGCCCCATGATTCAATTACCTCCCTCCTGGTCCCTCCCACAACACTTAGAAATTCATGATGAGATTTAGATGGGGACACAACCAAGCCGTATTAATATGGTATTTCTTTTTTTTATTTTTTATTTTTTGAGGAACCTCCATACTGTTTTCCATAGCAGCTGTACCATTTTGCATTCCCAACAACAACGTACAAGGGTCCCTCTTCTCCACCTCCTGGTCAACACTTGCTATTGTTCATCTTTTTGAACAGGCATGAGTGACATTTCATTGTGACATTGATTTGCATTTCTCTGATGATTAGTAATGCAAGCATGTTTTCATGTACCTGTTGGCTGTTGTATGGCTTCTTGGGAGAAATATCTATTTAAGTATTTACCCTCTTTTTTTGATATGGAGTTTTGCTCTTGTTGCACAGGCTGGAGTGCAATGGTGCAATCTCAGCTCACCACAACCTCTGCCTCCTGGTTCAAGTGATTCTCCTGTCTCAGCCTCCTGAGTAGCTGGGATTACAGGCATCTGCTGCCACACCCAACTAATTTTGTATTTTTTACTAGAGACAGGGTTTCTCCATGTTAGCCAGGCTGGTCTCAAACTCCCTACCTCAGGTGATCCGCCTGCTTCAGCCTCCCAAAGTGCTGGGATTACAGGCATGAGCCACTGCACCTGACTTACCTTGTTCTTAAATCAGGTTATTAGTTTTGTTGCTATTGAGTTGTAGGAGTTGTTTATATATTTAGAAATCAACCCCTATCTGATGGTTTGCAAATACTTTCTCCTATTCTGTAAATTACCTTTTCTGTTGATTGTTTCCTTTGCTGTGCAGAGAAGCTTGTCAGTTTCATGCATCTCCATTTGTCTCATTTTGTCCCTGTTGAACTTCACTTTTAGTGTCAGACTCATTAAATTATTGCCAAGACCAATGTCATAATGCTATTCCCCTGTTTTCTTCTAGGAATTTTACAGTTGCAGGACTTATGTTTAAGTCTATGAGCCATTTTGAGTTTGTTTTGGGTATGGATTAAAATAAGGGTCCAATGTTATTCTTTTGCATGTGAACATCCAGTTTTCCCAACACTATTTGTTGAAGACATGCTTCTTTTCTCATTGTGTGTTCTTGGCATCCTTATCACCCTTATGAAAGAATAATTGACTGTGTATGTATGGGTTGATTTCTAGGCTTTCTGTTCTGTTCCATTGGTACCATAAGCTTGTCTTTATGCCAGTACCATACTGTTTGAATTACTGTAGCTCTGTAATATATTTTAAAAACAGAAAGTGTGATGCCTCTAGTTTTGCTCCTTTTCAAGGAAGCAACCTACAGATTCAATAAAATTTCTATCAAAATCTCAATGACATTTGTCACACAAATAGAAAAAATAATTCTAAAATTCATATGGAACCGTGAAAGACCTCAATCCAATCAGCCACATCTAATGTATATTATTAACATTCATTCAGTTAGCCCACAATTACTGAAGTTATCACATAAGAGCCATCATATGAAAGTTTTTGGAAACAAATATAGTGAGAAAACCACCCAAAGTGTTGTTACTAACCACCCAAAGCCTTCCAAGGTGGACACATCCTAGTGCCTGAAGAAGACTGTTTTCTGGTTGGAGGGAAGGGATGGCTGTCATCCATGCTAGAATAGACATGAGTTGGGGCCAGATGGCCATGCCTAGAGGGACAGATGGGCCTTAGAGGGATGCCAGTAGCATGTTCTTGGAGTAGGAAAAAGGGCAGTCAGAGTGTTGCAGGGGATGTGGAGGAAGAAGGGAGGTCTCCAAGGTGAAGCCTATTAGGAGAAATTGAGGAAAAGTGATGTGTAGAAGAGGGATTTGTAAAGGGGTGGGCAATATAACACCCTGCCAGGTCAGCCCAGGGACAGCAGCAGCTAGAACAAGTGTAGATTATGAACTTGGGACCCCATTTCTGCTGGACTCTGTAAGCCTCGGATGCTGGATCAGCTCAGATGCAGGAAAGGGAGCCATTATGTTGATAGATGGTGCATTTCTTGTTTTAGAAAAATAAAGAAATAGGCCACTGTTTGCACCTTAAAGATGCTGAGGCAATTGTTCAGTGATAATATCACCCCATAACTTCTGGCTGCTCAAGATACAGTAAGCTAATTACCCTGAGGTTTTAGTGTCCTATGGCTGCTGTGACAAATTACTACATATTTCATGGCTTAAAACAGAAATGTGTTATTTTCCAGTTCTGGAGGTCCCAGTTGGGAGGGCAGGGCTGTGTGGCTGTGCCACTTTGGGGTCCTTAAAGAAGAATCTGTGTCCTTGTCTTTTCCAGGCTTCCTGTTTTCTTGGCCCCATCTTCAAATCCAGCCATGTAGCATGGCTAAAACCCCTCCTCTCTTCTCTCCCCCAGCCCCATCTCCTTCCTCCCTCTCTCCTTTATAAGGACCTTTATGAATACAGTGGGTCCACCCAGATAATCCATAAAGATTTCCCAGCCTCATGCTCTTTAATCCCATCTGCAAAGTCCCTGTTGCCATGTAAGATAAGATACAGGTTCTGGAGACTGGAATGTGGACACCTTTGAAGGACCGTTATTCGGTGTCTCACACCTGGCTTTTGCAATAGCATCATCATCAGAGTTATGCAAACAACAACAAAATATTTATTTATTTATTTATTTATCTATCTATGAGACAGAGTCTATCTCTGTTGCCAGGACAGAATGCAGCGGAGGGAGGGCTCACTGCAATCTCCGCCTCCCAGGTTCAAGCGATTCTTCTGCCTCAGATTCCCAAGTAGGTGGGATTACAGGCACCTGCCACCATGCCCAGCTAATTTTTATACTTTTAGTAGAGATCAGGTTTCACCATGTTGACCAGGCTGGTCTCGAACTCCTAACCACAGGTGATCCATCTGCCTCAGCCTCCCAAAGTGCTGGGATTAAAACAGCTTCTTGCTGTATATACATTCCTAGAACAAGGCCCTCAAATAATGTATCTTATATAAAGTTCTTCTCTGTAACTGGAATTACAGATATAACAAAATCCCTCATATTTCTAAGTCCCATGCTTAGAAATAGGTTTATTTGCAACCTGGCCTGCGATTGCAGAGGTGGATAAATGTTTCCAGTGCGAGTGAAAGTCAAGGTATAAATGTCTTGAAAAGGCCCCCTGAAGACTGGGATTCTCTATGGGAAAAGTCAACAAGCTGTCAGTGCAGCACGTCAGTTCACACCTCTCAGCGTTCACGCACCCCACACTCTGAACTGAGTCATGATTCTGGGCCCTCAGCCTGGCTGTGCCTCCTGTCCCTGCCATCTAAAGTCTAAACCCTTCCTTGACAGTCACAACTTTCACAGAGAGAGAGAGAAATGTGTAACAAAGAAGGGCAAGCGCTTTGCTCATTCAGCACAAACATGTGGAAGGGATTGTTACCGGCTTACCTGTGTCTCCTGTAAATTCATGTTGAAGTCCCGGGCCCCAGGACTTCAGAATGTGACCCTATTCAATTACCTCTAAGGAGGTAATTAAGTTAAAACAAAGTAATTAGAGAGAGCCCTAATCCAACAGGACTGGTGTTTTTATAAGAAAGAAAAAACACTTGAACACATATAGGGACATAGGAAAGCTCATGTGAGGACACAGTGAGAAGACAGCCGTCTGCAAGCCAGAAAGAGAGGGCTCAGAGTGGAACCAACACTCACAGCGCCTTGATCTTGGACTTCCAGCCTCCAGAAGTGTGAGAAAACACATTTCTGTTGCCTAAGCACCCAGCCTGTGGTACCTTGTTATGGCAGCTCTGGCTAACCCAGAATCAAATGGGGAGGCCACTGAATCCAACCAAGCTGTGGCAAATTTTCCAATTGAATGTGTCACCAAGCATCAAATCTGTCTTAATGGGGCACCAGCCATGAGAACTATATTTAATAGCTCCGGTGACCACACTTATCCTGAGGCCATGACACTTCCAAATGTCACACTCACTGTGGCTGACTCTGCTGTGTCTCTGCTGGGAAATCAGGCCAGTGTGGGTCACTAAGGTTTTCTCCATCCCCAGCCAGTATTTCCCCCAGGCGAGGGCTGAGCAGGTGGCATCCCTGTTCTAGTGCTTCCCTCTCTCAGCTCTGCTTTGAGCAAGTCCATTCTCTCTTTCTTTTTTTTTTTTTTTTTTTTTTTGAGACGGAGTTTCACTCTTCTTACCCAGGCTGGAGGGCAATGGCGCGATCTCGGCTCACTGCAACCTCCACCTTCTGGATTCAAGCAATTCTCCTGCCTCAGCCTCCTGAGTAGCTGGGATTACAGGCACATGCCACCATGCCCAGCTAAGGTTTTGTATTTTTAGTAGAGACGGGGTTTCACCATGTTGACCAGGATGGTCTCGATCTCTTGACCTCGTGATCCACCCGCCTCGGCCTCCCAAACTACCGGGATTACAGGCGTGAGCCACCGTGCCCAGTGCAAGTCCATTCTTTAGGCCTCAGTTCTCTTCAAGGATCAAACTTTCCTGGGAATCCCATGAGCCTGTGGGGTTCTTTCCAGTCCCATTTAGGGAAGCAGAAATTCAGCAGTATGGTAAGTGTGATAAAGGTGATTTTTTCAGAAATGATAATGAAGTGCTTCCAGTCTGTGGACTGAGTGGAACAGTTTCTCCCAAAAACTCACGTCCACCCAGAAGCTCTGGATGTGGCCTTGTTTGGGACTAGCTCTCTGCAGATGTAATCAAGACGAGAGATGAGGTCGACCTGGATTTCTGTGGGCCCTCAATCCAGTGAGCATGTCCTGGGCTCCTAGCCACTTATTCAAAGGCCCAAGCCCATCCTCTGCTCTGCCTGAACCAACCCCAGGCCGGCTCAGCTCTACTAGAGAGTCCTTTGTGTGAGGAATAAATCTTTTCTCAAACACTGTTGTGCGTGGAGGTCATCAGCCTCCATACCTGCACCAGATTTGGGGTAAGGGTCCCTGCTGCTTTTGCAAGGGGACAGTGCAACAGAAGGGAGGGCACTTCAGGGAAAAACACCAGCACTGAACGACTCATGTCTATCAAAAACAGTAGGCTCCTCAAGCTCTTCCTCCAGCAGCCTGGTCACCAAAGTTCAGGTTTGTGTCCATCAACAGACCCACTGGCCCCCTTGGAGGTTGTCAGAAGAATCACAAGCTGACATCAGAAAGCGTCAGAGCTGTGACTTCAACAGCCTTGTGCGGCGATGGCAATGGAGCTTCCATGTTAGTTTGCTTCAGCCATAACCTAATTCGTAGCAGGTTTTGACAGTTAATTTAATGAGCAAGCAGGCGATGGCAGAAATGTAGCATTAGAGACTCACTGGTGACTCTCCACTGTGACTGAGCTTGTCTCAGCCCTTCTTTGTCCCAGCTTTTGCTTGCCACGAGACCCAGACCTGGCGTGCCCCTCCTCAGGCCAGATGCCAAAGTCAGTCTGAAGACACTGTGGCTATTCATTATTGATGAGGCTTTTGGCACCTAGAGGGTGAACTAAAGGAGACACAGCTGTGGTATGATCTGTAAGCTGAGAGCTGCCAAAAATAACAATAGACTTTTCAGGTCAGCGTGTCCTTGATGTGTCAAAGTTGGCCGCCCTGGACTGTCAGAAGAGGTGGATAATTAAGAAAAGTCGTGCTCATGGTGGCTTCAGAGCTTTATGCATGAAAGAAAGGAAAAGTTGCTGTCAGGTCGGGGCTTCACAGGGAGCAAAAATAATAAACTCTAAGGATATGAGAATGTCTTTCTCCAGAACTGCGTCTGGCACAATTCTTGAGTTACATTTGACTGAAACCCCGAACCAGACTGCAAGAAGCAAAACGGAATTAACTGACGCATGTAAATGAGAACTCTAGAAGCCATCAAGCTTCAGGCATGGCGGGATTCAGGGGCAGAGTCCTCACAGGCTTGTTTCTCTCTGCTTCTGGTCTTTGATTCCAGCTGTCCTGGTCCTAATCTCAGAGTTCAGATATGATAGGATCTCCAGGAAGTGTCATCTCAGCCTTAAATCCATGAAGCAAGAAGAACTCCACGAAGCCTTGGCGGAAATCTCAATCTATCTCATTAATTGTTATGGGGTCACATGCTCACCCCTGAATGAGTTGTTATACGTGGAACAGTGGAAAGTTCTGATGACACAAACATTTTTAAAAATTACTATGCACCAAGCACTATACCAGGGCCTTGCTTTACACTTCTTAAAGTGATATTTTAAATAATTTCTGAGACATATATTTAATCTTCCTGATCTTAAAGCCAAGCAAAAGACACTCAGAGAGGTTTTGTAACTTGTCTAAGGTCACGTAGTATACGGTGGGGCTTGGAGGGTAACGCTGGACTTTTAACTTACACCCTTGAGTTAGAGTGGAGCTGGGGGCCATCTAGTCAGAAGCAGAATCAAGTTTATAGCATCTTTGACAGATGTTCATCCAGCTGTTCATAATCTTCCAGAAATGCACACCAAATCGTCAGCCTGATCTAATGCCACAATAAATAGCAAGAAAGTTCCCTGTTACAATGAACTTGCATCTATTTTCCCTATTTGTGACTTCCTCTAGGGCTCCAGGACACTGAGCCTGATTCATTCAGCCTGAGTTTTCTTTCAACTTCTGTGACAATCACATCACACCCTGGGTGCATCCTAAGCTGGAATCCACTAAAGCTCTAAGTCTCTTTTTGTTTTTGGAGGTTTTTTTTGCTTTTGCAAATAAGAATTATTATTATCAGGCACTCTCTTCTTGCATCTATGCCTGAATCTTGATCTTGTTAATTGCACTTGGATTTCATCTCATTTCAACCATGCCTTTTTGCGTCTTGATCCAGCATTGAGGGGCTGTCAGTGCAATAAGCCTGTCATTATAGGGTTTCATTCAGGTCCCATGTTCAATACGAGAGTGCCCATTCTGGTCTATGGAAACGCAGGCAACTTTTCATAGTAAAACAATTTTATCCGTGAAGAATATTGCTCACTTTAATGTCCACAACAGGGAGGAACCAAGAGCTCCTTACTTCGCAAATAGTTCCCAGATTTTTTTTTGAAACAGAGTTTTGCTCTTGTTCCCCAGGCTGGAGTGCAATGGCGCAATCTCGGCTCACCGCAACCTCTGCCTCCTGGGTTCAGGCTATTCTCCTGCCTCAGCCTCCCTAGTTCCCAGATTTTTACTCATCATGATGGCCACATTATATGGTATCAGCTTCTTTTTTTTTTTTCCTTCTTAAAGTTGTCACAGTGCTCTGTCCTTTGACATAGGCTTCTTTTTTTTTTTTTTGGACTTTAAATTCTAGGGTACATGAGCAGATCATGCAAGATTGTTGCATAGGTACGTTCATGGCAAGGTGGTTTGCTGCCTCCAACCCCCCATCACCTGTACCTGACATTTCTCCCCACGTTATCCCTCCCCACCCTCCCTCCCATTATCCCTCCTCTAGTCCCTGCCAATGGACCCTGGTGTGTGATGCTCCCTCTCTGCTTTGACACAGCCTTCTAAACTTACATTCTCTGTGTTTGGGTTGCTGTAACAAAAATGACACAGACTGGGTGGCTTAAACAACATTTATTTCTCAGAGTTCTGAGGGCTGGAAAGTCCAAGATCAAGGCCATGGCAGTTTTGGAGTCTGGCAATGACCTGCTTCTTCTCACTCCATCCTCACATGGCAGAAAGGGAGAAGAGAGCTCCTTGTGGTCTCTTTAATAAGGGCACTACTCTCATGCAAGAGGTCTCCGCCTTCATGACCTACTCATCCCCCAGTGGACCCACCTTCTAATACCATCAGCTCAGGAGTTACGATTTCAACATGTGAATTTCGGAGGGACATGAACGTTCAGTCCACAACACTTGCCCGCTACCTAATAAGTCCTTTGGCAGATCACTTCCCGTCTGGGCCTCAGCTGGGAGTATTGAACTAAATGCACTTCCAAGATTTTTCTTCTAGTGAATTTATTCTTTATATCTACAGTTTTGCTTCACACACCACAAAGAGCCCAATGAGGCTTTTCTTTCTTGCTACAATGGCTTGGTTTTGGATTTAGATATTATTTTAAAAACACTCACCTTTTCAAGGATAAATAAAAGCTAGTTCAAGGTCTCACCTATTATGTTCATAGCCCATTCATGTATTTGCTTGTTGATTTTCTTATTCTCTCTCATTCCCTTTCAAAAGTTTACACAACAAAGTAGCTTCTTGCCTGTCCGTACAAATCTCATCAAGTAATCTTGGGGAGGAGTGAAGTGTAGCATTCAAACATTTGAATATATGCTTCTACTCTAAAGTAACTCCTACCAGAAATTCCAACTGATATTCTTTCTATTACCAACCAGGAATAAGTTATTTTACATGTAAAAGACAAGGAGTTGATGGTGCTTTATTAAGATAGCATTTCCCGTCTGCTATGACCGCATCTTATCACGTTGTCTCCTGGGAGAGGCAGCATCTGACTGGCTCAGCTGACATGATTTCCACTCTGAGCCACAACTGCCCATGCTGTTTTAAACAGATGCACATTTATCCATAAAAATGACCCTGGTCTCTGCATTTCTTTCAAAAGAACAAAATGAAGCATAGCAGGTACATGGTCAGTTTATAAATGTAAATGAATGAAAAGTTACAAAATTAATGAAATCAGATGCTATTTTCAAGTCATCTATTAAAGAAAGCCATCTGTCAGCTTAGTGCACCCTATACCTTGATTACAAGTGTCCATCTCTGGAAATGTTTGTGAAGCCTAGAAACTTGTTCAGAAAATACATGGTTTGTATAGTGCTGACACAGGTCATTAAAATATTCAGAAACAGTTACTAGACTAATAGAAGATTTTCTTTCAAGTGGAAAAATGTTACAGTTGACAACAGAAAGAGATAAGTCTTGGAATAATTAATGCCTTTGCTCTCTTCAGGTCTTCAGCATTGGTCTATGACACACACAGACAAGCCTATAAGTAAGGACTTATGTCTACTTGGAAGCAGCTATTTAAATTTAACCTTCTTTATTTGATAAAGTGACATCCTATTTTTCAGTTACCTCTTTGTCAATCATTTCCTACCTAGCAAATAATACAACCAAGATAATGAGTCTTCCAAGCAAGAGTGGAAGTCAGCCAACTCTGGCTGATGAGGAAGAAAAAGGAAGTACTCAGAATTATTGGGATGGCTAGTGAAACAGACTGAAAGCTAAGGTTCCGGGCACAGTGGCTAAAATCCAGCCATGAGCTGCCTGGCCAGGGAGCCGAGCCTCTGCTGCTGCCTCCTGGATGCTAGAGGAAACAGCGTGGTAACCACAGTCCACATCAACCCATTTTTACCCAGGAAAGATACTCTAATTTGGTTTGCTTGACCCCTCCAAATCTCATGTTGAAATCTGATCTCTCATGTTGAAGGCTCAGCCTAATGGGGAGTGTTTGGGTCGTGGGACAGATTCCTCAGGAATATGTTAATGTCTTCCCTGGGGTGAGTGAGTTCTTACTCTGCTAGTTCCCTCGCCCACCTCTCTCACTTCCTATCTCTCTGCACACACTGGCTCCCTTTCACCTTCTGCCATGAGTGAAGCCACTTAAAGAGTTCACCTGATGCAGATGCTGGCGCTGTGCTTCTCGTACAGCTGAAAACCTGTGAGCCAAATAAACCTCTTCTTTATAAATTACTCAGCCCCAGGTATTTCTTTATAGCAACACAAAGGGATCAAGAGGGTCTTGCGAGACGACTGTGCCACCACCTGTTCTGACAGAATGGACTCTGCCCAGAGCCACACTGCTCAAGTCACTCAACTGAAAGGCCTCAGGGCAGAAGCTGATGTTTGGAGGCCATGTCACATGCCTGAATCGATGCCTCAGAGACCACTCAGATCCAAATGTTCTGGTCTCTGCCTTGGGAAGACCGGACTTAGACTAAACCCAAGCAAATACATCCTAATGATGCCTCACCTCCAGAAAACATGATCAATGTCTGCTAGGACATCTTCAGGATTCAAATTACACTTAGCCATTGTCATTCATCAGAGAACCAGGAGAAGCTGTGAGGATGCTGTCCAGCAGTCAGAACTGTGTAGCCAGTTGTATCTGCCCCACTCTGTCCATTCCACAGGTCCTCCTTAGGCCTTCACTCCCAGCCAGACGAATGCATTCACTGTACATGTCAAAAGCCAAGATGGGGTAGCAGGAGCCAGATTTCCCCTCTCACCTTAAACACTTAAAAAACTGGAGAAAAAGCCAGGCACAGTGGCTCATGCCTGTAATCCCAGCACTTTAGGAGGCTAAGTCAGGCGGATCACAAGGTCAAGAGATTGAGAACATCCTGGCCAACATGGTGAAACCCCGTCTCTACTAAAAATGCAAAAATTAGTTGGGTGTGTTGGTACGTGCCTGTAGTCCCAGCTACTCAGGAGGCTGAGGCAGGAGAATCACTTGAACCTGGGAGGCGGAGGTTGCAGGGAGCTGAGATTGCACCACTGCACTCCAGTTTGGTGACAGAGAGAGAAACTCCATCTCAAAAAAGAAAAAAAGAAAAGAAAGAAAAATGAAAACTGGAGAAAATCAATGCAGGAAGGATTTGCACAAAGGGATTGTCGTCCCTGAGTGGAAGGAAACAAGATGAGTGAGACTTGTGGTCTCAACAGGACACCTCATTGGGGACAGGGAGGGAACCCCAAGAATTACCTTGCTGAGTTGAAGAGAGAGAAAACCCAAAGTTTGGGGAGACCAGGAAGGCTTGAAGTTATGGGACAGATGCAGGAGAGAAGAAAGCTATGCAGAGTTAAGCTAGTGTGAGTTTGTGTCCCCCCAAAATCTGTATGTTGAAATCTCAAAGTGATGGTGTTAGGGGTGGAGACTTTGGGGGTGATTAGGTCATGGGAGCAGAGCCCTTGTGAATGGCATCAGTGCCTTTATAAAAAAATGGGATGGCGAAACCCTTCTCTACTAAAATACAAAAAAAAAAAATTAGCTGGACATGGTGGCGCATGCCTGTAGTCCCAGCTACTTCAGAGGCTGAGGCAGAATTGCTTGAACCCAGGAGGTGGAGATTGAAGTGAGCCAAGATTGCACCACTGCATTACAGCCTGGGTGACAGTGCAAGACTCCGTCTCAAAAAAAAAGGGAAGCCCTCCACTCCTACTGCCATGTGAGGTTATAGTGGGAAGTCAGCAGTCTGCAAAAGAGCACTCTCACCAGAACTCAACCATGCTAGCCCTGGCCTTGGACTTCCAGCCTCCAGAACTGTGAGAAGTAAATTTCTATTGTGTATAAGCCTGCCAGTCTATAGCAAGCTGACCAGACGTAGACAGCTGCACAGGGTGCCTCTCCCACTGAGTTTGAAAAGTCCCAGCTCTTTGTTCTCCCTTCCTAGACTCCTCCTGGACCAATACCCATGCTTTCCCAGAGTCTTCAGACGTGTTCAGAACAAGTTATCAGGTTACAAGTTTTCTCTGTTAGCACAGCATGCTCCGAAAACAGTTCACTTTTTGACTGGACAGGGGTGTTTTCCAAGTACCCCAGGACATACATTTTAAAAATATCAGCTTGAATTATAACTGAAAACGTATTCATTAATTCAATCAAGAATGGTCTTCTAACAAGTTCTTCAGCACAAAGTATTATGCTGAGTAATAGGGAGGGGGAGATAACGTCCTTACCTTAAGGAAACCAGTTTACTAAGGAACAGAGCACCGATTAATGCTCTGCGAGATGAGTTTTGGATAGTCACGTTTTCAGAGGCTAAACTTTGCTTCATATTCTGGGGCATCTTCTTTCTCTAGCATTTTCTGTAATAACTGCAGGCATCTTGATTATCTGCACCACTAACCTGCTAATCCTTTCATCTTATAGAACTGAATAGCTTTTAATACGTGAAGACCAAGACATGTGCTGGCTAATGATTTCCTCTCAGCTGCAGTGGACATTTGCTGTATTCTGGCCACCAAGAACGCATTCATTCTACTTCTGGTAATAATGCCACAGTTTTCTCTGTGAAACCACTATCTTGCCTATCTTCTGACCATGTGCACTGCGTGGAATTGTCCCTTGCCCTGGTCCCAGGACTCTGAATGGTCACATTCAGAATATGGTATCTCCCTGGCCACTCTGAGGGGTTCAGAGAAGAAAGATCATGTCATCCAATCAACAGAACCAGTGAAATGCAAGAAAACTGTTCTGACTTTTCCTTTGCAGTGAGAAGATGTGAGTTTACCACATCTCAAAGACACCATTTGGGGTCCTCAAAATAAAATCAGAGAGGCAGGAGAGGACTCAAGATGGCGCTGTGAGAACAACCCAGGATTGGAGCTCTCGTTGAATCCGCAAAGAGGTGAGTCGGAACTGCATTTCCAGACTGATCTGTGTTGCCCACAGAACGGGGAAACTCCCAAGTATAAAAAAGACACGGGATGCCAGGCAGCTACTGCCTGGCGAAGCCGGCAGCCGGGGCGGTGGTGGCCGGCCCTACCCAGCAATCCCCACAGGGCGTGCTTGTCCGGGTGCCCTGTTGAACCAGCAACCTGAGACTTGAGAGGGCTGGACTTGAGACTGAACGAGACTTGGACAGTAGGCCAGCCCAGGGGATTGCAGGGACAGAGCGTTGGGGGTACCCAGTGGGACGAGCAAAACCGCGATTTCAAACTATCCCGAGCAGATGGTCCGAGACGCTCTGTAGGGGAGGGGCGTCCACCACTACGGAGGCAACCCGCCCCAACTGAGATACACGCCCACTGCTGATGCAGCCAGCCGTTGCCGAGGCAACCCGTCCCTACTGAGATACACGCCCACTGCTGACACAGCCTCCCGTTGCTGAGGCAACCCGTCCCTACTGAGATACACGCCCACTGCTGATGCAGCCTGCCGTTGCCAAGGCAACACGCTACAACAAAGAGACTCCGCCGCAGGGCGTGGCCGAGACCACAGCAGAGCCTGCAGGAACAGGGCGAATCACACAACAGCAGGGCGGAGCCTCGGCAGCCAAACAGTGGCTAGTCTGACTTCTAGCTGGGCAGGACACCTCAACGGACATCGAAAAATAAAGCCCGAACCCCCCAACACAGAGCATTTGAGAAAAAAAGGGTTTCTTTAATGAGCTCTGTTGCAGCAGAATCAAACATAGCAGCCTAACAGCCCTGAATGAACAACAGAGATCACAGCTCAGCAATTGAGCTCCTATAAAGTACAGACTGTCTCCTCAAGCAGCTCCCTGACCCCTCTATATCCAAAAGACTGACATTTGGCAGGCATCATCCTGGGACAAAGATAGCAGAAAAAGAAACGGGTAGCATCCCTCACTGTGCCACAGCTGCTAGAGGTGCACCCCAGACAAGCAGGGCCTGGAGTGGACCTCAGCAGTCATACAGCGAAGGGGCTAGGCTGGTAGAAGGAAAACCAAGTAACAGAAATACTTCATCATCAACAATCTGGGTGTCCACTCAGAGACCCAATCGAAAAGTCAGCAACTACGCAGACGACAAGCGGATAAACCCACAAAGATGGGAAGAAACCAGCGAAAAAAGGAGGAAAACACCCGAAACCAGAACACCTCGCCTCCTAGAAAGGACCAAAACTCCTCACCAGCAAGGGAGCAAAGCTGGACGGAGAATGACTGTGATGAAATGACGGAATTAGACTTCAGAAGGTGGATAATGAGAAACTTTTGTGAGCTAAAAGATCATGTATTAACTCAATGCAAAGAAACTAAGGAACTTAAAAAAAGATATGAGGAAATGATAACAAGAATGGATAACTTAGAGAGGAATATGAATGAATTAAAGGAGCTGAAAAACACAATACGAGAACTTCGCGAAGCATGCACAAGTTTCAATAGCCGAATTGACCAAGCAGAAGAAAGAATATCGGAAGTCGAAGACCAACTCAATGAAATAAAACGAGAAACCAAGATTAGAGAAAAAAGCACAAAAAGGAATGAACAAAGTCTCCAAGAAATGTGGGACTATGTGAAAAGACCTAATCTACGTTTGATAGGTGTACCAGAAGGGGACGAAGAGAATGAATCCAAGCTGCAAAATACTCTTCAGGACATCATCCAGGAAAATTTCCCCCACCTAGCAAGACAGGCCAACACTCAAATGCAGGAAATACAGAGAACACCACAAAGATATTCTGCAAGAAGAGCAACCCCAAGGCACATAATCGTCAGATTCAACAAGGTTGAAATAAAGGAGAAAATACCAAGGGCAGCCAGAGAGAAAGGTCGAGTTACCCACAAAGGGAAGCCCATCAGACTCACAGCAGATCTCTCGGCAGAAACACTACAAGCCAGAAGACAGTGGGGGCCAATATTCAACATTCTTAAAGAAAAGAACTTTCAACCCAGAATTTCATATCCAGCCAAACTGAGCTTCAGAAGTGAAGGAAAAATAAAATCCTTTGCGAACAAGCAAGTACTCAGAGATTTTGTCACCACCAGGTCTGCTTTACAAGAGCTCCTAAAAGAGGCACTACACATAGAAAGGAACAAACAGTACCAGCCATTCCAAAATCACACTAAATGCTAAAGAGCATCAACATAATGAAGAATCTACAACAACTAACAGGCAAAACAGCCACTTAGCATCAAAATGGCAGTATCAAATTCACACATAACAATGTTAACCCTAACTGTAAATGGACTAAATGCACCAATCAAAAGACACAGACTGGCAAATTGGATAAAAATCCAAAACCCATCAGTGTGCTGTATCCAGGAAACCCACCTCACATGCAAGGATACACAAAGGCTCAAAATAAAGGGATGGAGGAAGATTTACCAAGCAAATGGAGAGCAAAAAAAAGCAGGAGTTGCAATTCTCATCTCTGATAAAATAGACTTTAAAGTAACAAAGATCAAAAGAGACAAAGAAGGCCATTACATAATGGTAAAAGGATCGATAAAACAAGAAGAGCTAACGATCCTAAACATATATGGACCCAATGCAGGAGCACCCAGATACGTAAGGCAAGTTCTTAATGACTTACAAAGAGACTTAGACTCCCACACAATAATAGTGGGAGACTTTAACACTCCACTGTCAATATTAGACAGATCAACCAGACAGAAAATCAACAAGGATATCCAGGGCTTGAACTCAGACCTGGAGCAAGCAAACCTGATAGACATTTACAGAACTCTCCACCCCAAATCCACAGAATATACATTCTTCTCAGCACCACATCACACCTACTAAAAAACTGACCACATAATTGGAAGTAAAGCACTTCTCAACAAATGCAAAACAACTGAAATCATAACAAACAGTCTCTCAGACCATAGTGCAATCAAGTTAGAACTCAGAATACAGAAACCAACCCAGAACCGCACAGCTTCATGGAAACTGAACAACTGGCTCTTGAATGTTGACTGGGTAAACAATGAAATGAAGACAGAAATAAAGAAGTTCTTCGAAACCAATGAGAACGAAGACACAACATGCCAGAACCTCTGGGACACATTTAAAGCAGTCTCTAGAGAAAAGTATATAGCAATAAGTGCCCATATGAGGAGAATGGAGAGATCCAAAATTGACACCCTATCGTCAAAATTGAAAGAGCTAGAGGAGCAAGATCAAAAAAACTCAAAACCCAGCAGAAGACAAGAAATAACTAAGATCAGAGCTGAACTGAAGGAGATTGAGACACGAAAACTCTTCAAAAAATCAATAAATCCAAGAGCTGGTTTTTTGAAAAGATCAACAAAATAGACAGACCACTAGCCAGATTGATTAAAAAGAAAAGAGAGAACAACCAAATAGATGCAATAAAAAATGATAAAGGGGAAATCACCACAGATTCCACAGAAATTCAAACCATCATCAGAGAATATTACAAACAACTCTATGCACATAAACTAGTAAACCTGGAAGAAATGGATAAATTCCTGGACTCCTGTGTCCTCCCAAGCCTAAACCAGGAGGAAGCTGAAACTATGAATAGACCAATAACAAGGGCAGAAGTCGAGGCAGCAATTAAGAGCCTACCACACAAAAAAAGCCCAGGTCCAGACGGGTTCACAGCCGAATTCTACCAGACACACAAAGAGGAGCTGGTACCATTCCTTCTAAAACTATTTCAAACAATCCAAAAAGAGGGAATACTTCCCAAATCATTTTATGAGACCAACATCATTCTGATACCAAAACCCGGCAGAGACCCAACAAGAAAAGAAAACTTCAGGCCAATATCCATGATGAACATAGATGCAAAAATCTTCAATAAAATATTGGCAAGCCGAATGCAACAGCAAATCAAAAAACTTATTCACCACGATCAAGTAGGATTCATCCCGGGGATGCAAGGCTGGTTCAACATACGCAAGTCTGTAAACATAATTCACCACATAAACAGAACAAAAAACAAAAACCACATGATTATCTCAATTGACGCAGAGAAGGCATTTGACAAAATTCAACAGCCCTTTATGCTAAAAACCCTCAATAAACTTGGTATCGATGGAACGTATCTCAAAGTAATAAAAGCTATTTATGACAAACCAACAGCCAATATCATACTGAATGGGCAAAAACTGGAAGCATTCCCTTTGAAATCTGGCACTAGACAAGGATGCCCTCTCTCACCACTCCTATTCAATATAGTACTGGAAGTTCTAGCCAGAGCAATCAGGCAAGAAAAAGAAATAAAGGGTATTCAAATAGGAAAGGTGGAAGCCAAATTGTCTCTATTTGCAGACGACATGATAGTATACCTAGAAGACCCCATCGCCTCAGCCCAAAAACTCCTGAAACTGATAAGCAACTTCAGCAAAGTCTCAGGATATAAAATCAATGTGCAAAAATCACAAGCATTCGTCTACACCAATAACAGACTTAAAGAAAGCCAGATCAAGAACGAACTGCCATTCACAATTGCTACAAAAAGAATAAAATACCTTGGAATACAACTCACAAGGAACGTAAGGGACCTCTTCAAGGAGAACTACAAACCACTGCTCAACGAAATCAGAGAGGACACAAACAGATGGAGAAACATTCCATGTTCGTGGTTAGGAAGAATTAATATCGTGAAAATGGCTATACTGCCCAAAGTAATTTACAGAATCAACGCTATCCCCATCAAGCTACCATTGACTTTCTTCACAGAACTGGAAAAAACCACCATGAACTTCATATGGAACCAAAAGAGAGCCCGCATAGCCAAGTCAATTCTAAGCAAAAAGAACACAGCGGGGGGCATCACACTACCGGATTTCAAACTATACTATAAGGCTACAGTAATCAAAACAGCATGGTACTGGTACCAAAACAGAAATATAGACCAATGGAACAAAACAGAGGCACCGGAGGCAACACAACATACATACAACTATACAATCTTTGATAAACCTGACAAAAACAAGCAAGGGGGTAAGGATTCCCTGTTTAACAAATGGTGTTGGGAAAACTGGCTAGCCATGTGCAGAAAGCAGAAACTGGACCCCTTCCTGACACCTTACACTAAAATTAACTCCAGATGGATTAAAGACTTAAACATAAGACCTGGCACCATAAAAACCCTAGAAGGAAATCTAGGCAAAACTATCCAGGACATAGGAGTAGGCAAGGTCTTCATGAACAAAACACCAAAAGCATTGGCAACAAAAGCCAAAATAGACAAATGGGACCTAATGAAACTCCACAGCTTCTGCCCGGCAAAAGAAACAGTCACTAGAGTGGATCGGCAACCAACAGAATGGGAAAAAATTTTTGCAGTCTACCCATCTGACAAAGGGCTGATATCCAGAATTTACAAAGAACTCAAACGGATTTACAGGAAAAAAACAAACAAGCCCATTCAAAAGTGGGCAAAGGATATGAACAGACACTTTACGAAAGAAGACATATATGAGGCCAACAATCATATGAAAAAATGCTCATCGTCACTGGTCATCAGAGAGATGCAAATCAAAACCACATTGAGATACCATCTCACGCCAGTTAGAATGGCGATCATTAAAAAATCTGGAGACAACAGATGCTGGAGAAAAAGGAACACTTTTACACTGTTGGTGGGAGTGTAAATTAGTTCAACCATTGTGGAAGACAGTGTGGCGATTCCTCAAGGCCTTAGAAATAGAAATTCCATTTGACCCAGCAATCCCATTACTGGGTATATATCCAAAAGACTATAAATCGTTCTACTATAAGGACACATGTACACAAATGTGCATTGCAGCACTGTTTACAATAGCAAAGACCTGGAATCAACCCAAATGCCCATTGATAATAGACTGGATTGGAAAAATGTGGCACATATACACCATGGAATATTATGCAGCAATTAGAAATGTTGAGTTTGTGTCGTTTGTAGGGACATGGATGAATCTGGAGAACATCATCCTCAGCAAACTGACACAAGAACAGAAAATGAAATACCGCATATTCTCACTCATAGGTGGGTGATGAAAGATGAGAACACATGGACACAGAAAGGGGAGTACTAAACACTGGGGTTTATTGGGGGGAAATGGGGAGGGCCAGTGGGAGGGGGAGGTGGGGAGGGATAGCCTGGGGAGAAATGCCAAATGTGGGTGAAGGGGAGAAGGAAAGAAAAGCACACTGCCATGTGTGTTCCTACACAACTGTCTTGCATGCTCTGCTCATGTACCCCAAAACCTAAAATCCAATAAAAAATTAAAAAAAAAAAAAAAATCAAAGAGGCAGAAGTCAGAGCCAGGAGATAGAAAAACACCAGACCCCAATGACTACGTTAGAATGCCTCCGCCAATCCTCATTTTGGATTTTTTAGTAAACAACCCAAGAATTTTCCTTTTTCTGCTAAAGTTTGAGTTGTTAGTGAAGGCCAAGCCCCAGCTGAGGCAAATCTACTCTTACGCTTTACAATGAATGAAACAACGGTTTTCCTTCTTCCACCTACATTTGAGTTGCATGCTCTTGCCCTTGCTCTTGAAGGCCTTCAATCCCAAACACAGCTGAAAAACTTCTCTGTTCCGCTTTGCGCTGATGCTTTCCAGAATGCTTTCCCATCCATTACTGAGGATGACAGTTCATCTTTAAAGATCCTTTCTTCTTGACGAGGTCTCAGGTCCCTTGGTCCTGTAGATGGTATGATGGGAAATACTGTGTTAAGTGTCCCTAAACTAGTTATTTGGGGTATTTTATTCTCACATGTGCCAGTGCACATCACAAGTTTCCAAGGTTTATTTGGCAATTGAACCTGTTTCTTATGTGGTAACTATTCACCTCCTAGGAAACTTGTGTTCTAAAGAACTCATGTTGGGAATGCTAGTTCAAGCCCTCTATTTCTAGCCACTCCAGAGAGGATAACAGAAGCATACCGGTGCCTTCCCAAAAATCAGGTGGTCTAACAGGAGACAACTGGCAGACCTGATGACAATTCTCTGAAGAAAAGATCTTTGAAGTTTGATGGAGGATTCTGGAAGGGAACAGAGGTTAACCATGAGGGCTAACCTAGCTGCAGCGGGGTCTCTGGAGAGGCTGGGAACTGCACAACAGCACTAGGTACCAGCAAATCGTGAATTAGGGGTAAATAGGGAGGCAGGAAGAACAGGAAAAGGGAGGGGGGTAACACTATTTTTCTTTGAGTCAGAGTTGTACTCTGTCACCCAGGCTGGAATGCAGTGGCACAATCTTGGCTTGCTTCAACCTCTGCCTTTCAGGCTCAAGCAATTCTCATGCCTCAGTTTCCCAAGTAGCTGGGATTACAGGCGTGCATCACCACACCCAGCAAATTTTTTGTATTTTTAGTAGAGATGGCATTTCACCATGTTGGCCAGGCTGGTCCCAAACTCTTGCCCTCAAGTTATCTGCCCACCTCTGCCTCCCAAAGTACTATGATTACAGGTATAAAAGCCACTGTGCCCGTCCAGGAAATGCTTTACAATTGTGCTTAGAACAATCTTTGGGGAAAATAGCTAAGAAAAGATTGACTTGCTCTATAAAAATTATTGCTAATAGGACAAACATCTTTCAATTTAAATATAAATGATTTCCTTAAACGTTTATCAACAGTGGTCTTTCTCCTCCCAAAAGAAACTCATGTTGTCAAGTAATCACTGTGGGAAGAAATTCTCCCAGCACCAAACCTTCATGTGATTTTTAAAAGTGATCATCCTTAAATTGGACAAGAGCACTTACACTGTTTCCTAAAAGCTAGGGGAAACCAAAGGGTAAATGAAAAGTCAGCTAATGTATAAATACACTTGCAAATAGTTAAATTGCTGCAGTTTTTCCAATATATTGTAGGACTTGTTTTGTCTGTTAAAGTTTTAACTTATTTCTGTTGTACTTGTAGCATTAAACACACGACTTGAGCAGATGAGACTTTTAAACATAAAAATCAATAAAATGCATTTACTCTGGGACTGCAATGAAGACGTGGCATTGAGCTACTTATCCCGCCTGCTGCTGAGTGCACAATGGGGCGTATTTCAGGCTGCCACAGTCCCTTGTATCCTCCCCTATCTCATCTCATAACTCATCCAGAATTGAGAGCTCCTGTTATCATGTACAGGCTATATATCCCCTTGATGTATTAAACGTATATACTCATTACTCCTGCCTTGGTCCTTTTAGAATGACTAAGAACATAGCACATGCAGAATGAAAGGTAAAAGAGGAGAGAGAGAAAGAAATGTGGCACATTGGAAAGAAAAGTGGGGAAAGGGAGAATAGAGCCAGCCAGATGCTCTGGGCACAGAGAAGAGGGCCACAGAGGACCTTCTGCCAGCCGGGTACCCTTTGTGCTAACGACTGAATAACAGCTCCTCAAAGATGCCACACCCTTGTCCCCACAACCTATGACTATCTGACCTTATACACCAAAGGGGCTTTGCAGATGTCATTAAATTAGGGAATTTGAGATGGGGGTGTAATCCTGGATTAGCCAGTGAGCCAAATGTGATCACAAGTGTCCTTCTGAAAGGGAAGGGAGAGGGCCGGAGTCAGAGACAGGGAGGTGATGGCTGCAGAGCTGGGCCTGCTGCGATCATTGGCTGGACGGGGTTATGAACCAAGGAATGGAGCCGGCCTCTAGGACTGGAAAAAGAAAGGAAAGGAATTCTCCCCTAGGGCCTGCAGGAGGAGCACAGCCCAGCCAACACATTTCTTCCTTGTTACAACTTCGTTGCAGGCTTCTGATGTCCAGATCTGTAGGATAATCCATGTGTGTTGTTTTAAGACTCAAAGTTTGTGGTAGTTTGTGACAGCGGCAATAGGAAACACACACAGACTCCACCCCCTCTGAGCTCCCTGGACTCTGGTTCCCTTGCATGCCCAGGTTAATAAATAATGTGCTTAGCGGACGTTAACACACACTAGTTAGTAGTGGGAATTAAATTTATCTGTATTTCAAATTTTATTGAACCCACTCTGTTTGGGCTAAATAAATTTAAAGGGTAAGTTTTTTGAAAATGATGGCGCTGTCTTTAAAATGAGACAGTCTCTCAACTCAGCTAGCTCTCTCTCTACCTATCCAAAAACGGTGAATTTCAATGAAAGCTAACACTGTGCAGCTTTTTTTAACACGCTCGGAGGAAAAAACCTTATAGCTATTGGCAAAATTTGTATGAGGTTCTTTTCTTATTGGAAAAAGACCCTCTCAGGATATCCACACTAATCAGCATAGCTCTGAATAAGACTTTGTTATTCTACTTCTGTGGGGTCTAAAAACGAAGCAGCAGGCAAAGAATTGGGATCCTGGCGCAGTGGCTCACGCCTGTAATCCCAGCACTTTGGGAGGCCGAGGCAGGTGGATCACGAGGTCAAGAGATCAAGACCATCCTGGTCAACATGGTGAAACCCCGTCTCTACTAAAAATACAAAAAAATTAGCTGGGCATGGTGGCGCATGCCTGTAATCCCAGCTACTTAGGAGGCTGACGCAGGAGAATTGCCTGAAACCAGGAGGCGGAGGTTGCAGTGAGCCGAGATATCGCCATTGCACTCCAGCCTGGGTAACAAGAGCGAAACTCCGTCTCAAAAAAAAAGAAGAAAGGAAAGAAAGAAAGGAAAGAAAGAAAGAAAGAAAGAAAGAAAGAAAGAAAGAAAGAAAGAAAGAAAGAAAGAAAGAAAGAAAGAAAGAAAGAAAGAAAGAATTGGGATCCCAGGAATGCTGACTGTTCATTTCACTGACAATTTGTCGGCAATTTATTTATCAATATATAGTTATCGATCATTTTCCATAGAGAGGATCAGGTTAGTACAAAGAAGTGAAAGAAGGGTACCAATTCCCGAAGTTTACAATATGATGTAGTCAGAGCTTCCCTGATGCCGTGAAACTTGGGGCAAGTGAAAGCCAAAGAAGTTACAAGGGCATTAACACCTGGAAAAACGGGTTTAGGGTTATGTGATTTAAAAACAATACTGAGGAGTAACCCCATGCCAGAATGAATTAATTCTTCATAAACTTGTGCGAAAATGAGTATCACGTTGAGCAGTAATCGAGAAAGTTGTAAGTTAAATAGGAAAGATATCTAACTGTTCACAGGTATATTTACTTGTTCAAATTTTCTCCAAGCTATGCACCATTCTTTAAAGATATTTATTGGTAATCAGAAATGGGTAATCCTAATTAGTTTCTGTAGAAGGTAATTTTAACGTTATTCCACCTCTAAGAAAAAAACAGTCCTTTTAAGGTCATGGACCAAAAGGCACAATGACATACAGTGCTACATATTCATTAGGCCACTCAAGACAGAGTTCTTCATTACAAAGAAGATTAACCAATCTGGACCCTTGCACAGTGGAAGCAAACATTTCTGTTCTTCATGAAGAATTCACAAGGGGAAAAGAAGTAGAACTGGCAGCAGTGAGGAGAGGCACATCAGCCCCACGTGGATGGATCTGGCATGCAAAGTGAAGATTCTGGAACAACCTGGTGCTTTCTCCTCCTCCCTGACAACGTCTTTCCTGGAGCTTCTGATATTCTTCTTCCTGCATTCACTCCCTGAATGTTGATCTTCCCCAAGCCCCTCTTCTTCCTGCTGTATGCCCTACCCTCATGTAAATCAGTGATCTCTACCTTCAGCTGTTGACTGATACCCACAGTCATATTTCCAGTTGATATAGTTTGGCTGTGTCCTCACCCAAACCCCACCTTAAATTGTAATAATCCCCACGTGTCAAGGAAAGGACCAGGTTGAGATACTTGAATCATGGGGGCAGCTTTCCCTATAGTATTCTCATGGTAGTGAATAATTCTCACGCGATCTGATAGTTTTATAAATAGGAGTTCCCCCGCACAAACTCTCTTGCCTGCTGCCATGTAAGATGTGACTTTGTTCCTCATTCGCCTTCCGCCATGACTGTAATTGTGAGGCCTGCCCAGCCATGTGGAACTGTGAGTCAATTAAACCTCTTTCCTTTATAAATTACCCAGTCTTGGGTGTGTCTTTATTAGCAGCGTGACAACAGACAAGGTCCCGACTCAACTGTGAGTCTGCCCTCGTACCTTCCTCAGGAATCTGTTACATCCCTATCACACCATTGTATTGTAATCACTTACCAGTTCACTCTGGAGACTTTCCAAAAGAGAACAGCAACTCAAGGACTGTCCTGGGTATCTTGAAGTCCTGCGGTCCTGGCATAATGCCTTGCGCACACTGAGTGCTCCATGAATGCAGTGACATAAACGTGTGTGTAATTACCAGGAGGGAAACATTACTGAGATAATGGACTGATTTTACAAGAATAACAAAGCAGGTCTCTGCTCAGAAATTATCTCACACTTAGAAAAGACTGGGATGGGTCAAAGGAACCAACCAGCAAAGAATTTTATTATTGAGTTGAAAGTGAAGTTTGTAGCATTTAAGGAATAGGACAGATCCTCCAGGGATAATCCAGATGACAGTTCTTGGACCCCTAAAATAGGAGAAAATTTAAGTGAGGTAACAGTCTGAGACAATACTGATTTCACGCTTTGGTTAATTTGTTTTAGCGTTTTCTTCATTTGGCCATCTATCAGAAATCATATATGGAGGTAATACCAATAAAATTCGCACCTGTGAACTGGGTGTTTTATAAGGCGCTATAAAGTAATAAATAAATCTCATGCAAAGTCTTCTCAAATAAACCCCAAATACCACCATGTCTTTAATGTGCAAAATGCATACCTTTGTTTTGAAGACACGACATCTCTCCTACTAAAACCATTGAATACTTCCTTTTTTTTTTTACTGTCTCCTGATTTACAAGGTGTTGTCATTCATAAAATCTTTAGTTCCTCTTACATAAGTATTTACCCAAGAATATCTCAACGTATCTGAAGTATAAAGAGACCAAAACCCCCCAGAATACATTGTGAATACTGATACAAGTTTGGTGGTTTCGCTGTTTCTCTCGTTCAGTAAAGAAAAACTCACAGACCTTTCACCCTTAAGGTGCATTTTCCAAATTTCAATAAGCACCAGGATGTCAAAGCCATTTCTTTTATCTGCTTAGTAACCTTACGCATAAGAACAGAAGAGTTCAAACATTAAAATGCCATTAAGATCACTTTGGGTGTACAATTCCCACAGTCAGCAAATCTGGGTCTAATTACTGCAGCCTTAAATGTGAAAAGAGGATATTCTGAAGCTGCTTACAGGAAGGTCTTGCATGATTAAAAAAATGAAAATCAACACTGAGACAGCAGACAACTTTAACTTAATTAAAAAATAACTTCTGGTGAAAGAAGCAAAATGTCCTCAGGACTGCTGATACTAAAAACATTGACATACCTGAAATAGCCCAGTAATTAAACAATCAAAAATCCTTAGTGATCCTGTCTTTTTCTCTATCATTACAGGAGAGTTTCACACTTCTCAAAAAAGAAAGGAAAAAGGCAGGAAGAAAGGAAGTAATGAAGGAAGGCAGCGAGGGAGGGGAAAAAGGAAAAGAGAAGAGTGGGAAGGGAAGGAAAGAAGAAACCCACAGTCTGAGTTTGGAAAAGGAGAGGAGACTTTATTTCTTGTAAAGAGTTGCTACATGTAAGGCGGTCATCCCAAGAGCTGTGAAACACAGGCCTTGGCCGAGGCCCAGAGACAGGCACTTTTATGGAGAAAGGGTTGGGGTGGGAGCTTTATGCTAAAAAGACTGGCTAAACATACATATTCAACAGGTTACAGGAAGAACTATAAATATTCATGAAGGTGGTCCTGACACAAGTATATTGAATTAACATGAAAGTAGCATATGACCCATGTTCAGTTTGGGGTGGAGACTTCACATTTAAATGTATTACGATGAGGCTCTATAGGTCAAAAGATCTTTTCAGGACAGTGAGGCAGGCAGGTGAGCACCCTCTGTAAACTGCGCAAATCTGGTCCGCAGTTGCAGTCTTTTTAACGCAGAAAGTCACTGAAATCAGTCTCTTGTCCAGTCAAAGCCATAGTATGGCTGGTGGGACAGCGGGGCTGAGTCAGCGTCTGGCGGTGGCGGAGCTGCAATTGCTTCCACATTGCTTATCTCAGGCCAGTGCTTGTTTAGCTGCTGGAGAAAAAGAGAAACCTCCTGGCAGTTAGAACATAGTTGATTCTTCAAGTGTGGGGGGTGTGACTTAACCCTTGCCTGGCATGGCCGCGGTCCCTGTTTATAATTTGGTACTGGCCGGGTGCGGTGACTCATGCCCGTATTCCCAGCACTTTGGGAGGCCCAGGCAGGTGAATCACGAGGTCAGGAGTGCTAGACCAGCCTGACCAATATGGTGAAACCCCATCTCTACTAAAAATACAAAAATAAGCCAGGCAAGGAAAAAGAAGCTGGGTGCAGTGGCTCAGGCCTGTAATCCCAGCTCTTTGGCAGGTGGACACGGGCAGATCACCTGAGGTCAGGAGTTCGAGAGCAACCTGGCCAACATGGTGAAACCCCATCTCTACTAAAAACATAAACATTAGCCGGACATGGTGGTGCGCACCTGTAATCCCAGCTATTCAGGAGGCTGAGGCAGGATGATTGCTTGAACCCGGGAGGCAGAGGTTGCAATGAGCCGAGATTGGACCATTGCACTCCAGCCTGGGCAACAGAGGGAAACTCCACCGCAAAAAAATAAATAAATAAATAAATAAATAAATAACATAATCTCAGAACTTGTTGCCACAAAGCGTCTATTCTATCCGTCTTATGATCTCTATTGTAATGGTAATGCCGGGTCAGTTGTGTCGGAACTGTCAAAGGAAGGGGTCTAATGAGGTATCTGATCACCCATCCCATCATTGCCAGGAACTCAGTGTTTTGGCTTTTGGTTTTTAATTCTACTTTAAGTTCTGGGATACATGGGCCGACCGTGCAGGTTTGTTACGTAGGTGTACGTGCGCCGTGGTGGTTTGCTACACCCATCAACCCATTATCTACGTTTTGAGCCCTGCATGCATTAGGTGTGTGTCCTAATGCTCTTCCTCCCCTTGCCGTCGTCTCCACTACAGGCCCTGGTGTGTGACATTCCCCTTCCTGTGCCCATATGTTCTCATTGTTCAACTCCCACTTATGAGTGAGAACATGTGGTGTTTGGTTTTCTGTTCTTGTGTCAGTTTGCCGAGAATGATGGTTTCCAGCTTTATCCATGTCACTTCAAAGGTCATGAATTCATTCTTTTTATGGCTGCATAGTATTCCATGGTGTATATATGCCGCATTTTCTTTATCCGGTCTATCATTGATGGGCATTTGGGTTGGTTCCAAGTCTTTGCTATTGTAAATAGCGCTGCAATAATATTGCAAATAGTGTGCATGTGTCTTTATAGTAGACTGATTTGTAATCCTTTGGGTATATACCCAGTAATGGGATTTCTGGGTCAAATGGTATTTCCGGTTCTAGGTCCTTAAGGAATCACCACACTGTCTTCCACAATGGCTGCACTAATTTACACTCCCACCAACAGTGGAAAAGCAAGGAACTCAGTTTTAGGGATTTTCTGGGCCACAAGTGGGCCCAGTCAGCGGGTGTGGCGGGGGTGGGGCATTGTTACTTGGATCTTTACTTTTAGTTTACAGAAGGAAGAACAAAAGGGTAATACAAAAATGAGTTTTAGACCAAAAGAGTGGAAGGGACCCGTAAATGCCATATATGACTGTTTTTGAGGTGAGGTGACCACAATTTTGTTCTGAAACCAGCAGTTCTTCTTCGGGGTCCCTCAAACCCCAGAAAGACCTCTCTGTTCTTTCTCTCCATCTTTCTAATCTTCAGTTTTATACTCATCTGTCCCCTTCATTTATTCTTTATTCTCTTTCTTCTTCCATCACTGTTTGTGATACAAACTGTAAGACTGGGAGACAGGGTGTGCCTAAGAGGAGGAGTTCTGTCTCAGCGTAGCTGACGCAGCTTGTGTTTTGAATTGAAGTTAGGTTAGATGCAGAAAGATCACTGAAAAGACATTTCAGTATTGTCTGAAATCCTCCTAGATCCCTGTTTGCGGGGTATGTCTGTGTGTCTCCATTTGGTGAGGTGCTAGAAAGCTGATGGGTTCAGGAGAATATACAATCCCTGTACCACCTGGAGGTCACTGGGTCCCTCCTTTTCCCTCTCTCGGGAGTAATCTTTGCTAAAGAAGTTTTCGTCTTCTCTCTGTAGCCCCAGAGCCACCTGTAGATATCCCCTCTCTTCCCTGAGTGGGGCTCAGAGCTGTTGCAAATACTTATGCAAGAGTCCATGGTGTGACCCGCCCTTGGGGTCAACACTTTCCTATCCCATTTTCTCTCCCAGAACCTAGAAGGACAGTGCTCTGTAGTAGGCCTGGCCCTCCATGGTTCACCCAAATCCCCCAAACTCACACTCTAGACTACTACGTTTACGTATAAAAGAATGGATGATCTCAGTCCATTAGCTCAGGTGTTCAATAACTGGAA